>NC_142506.1:65286562-65954375 GCF_057876585.1 Rhinolophus sinicus
CATGATGATGGGATACAGAATTATCAAACTAAGGAATAAATAAACTTTGTAAATTCTGGGGGAAGAAAAGGGAACCTTTCAGTAATGGCTGTCTGGCTGCCTGTCTCATTACAAGCCTTGTCTGTGTGCATTTCTTCAATCCAGGGATATAAATGCTGGGGTAGTTATGCTGGGGTAATTAAAGCTCCCCGGAAATTTCTTAGATCGACCTTTGGTTATAATCTGAATTTTCAGTTTGTAAAATGTGCTATCTAATCAGGAATTAGAGCAGTGACAAGGAATTTTGGTGGAAATCTTTGTGAGGGAAAATGAACTGAAGGTCCTTTATTCTTATAAATTTAAGTCTGGTAGGAGAACAGTGTTTATTATGTCATCACCATGAACTGATACTATTCTGCTGAAGACCAGCAATCAGATGATGAGATCTGCATGGATGACATGAATTGTAAACCACCACGGATTAGAGGAATAGTCAGATGGCGTTCCCTAAATTGTTGTAAAAAAGCCTGCTCCATATGACGTAGAGGGTCAGAGGAGATACACTGAATAAGAGAAAGCCTTCCATTACAGTAGTTAGAGTTGGATGCTTGTGATGCCTGGCTTCTCATTACAAATCATCTGTACTGACATACAGAGCCCAGGATTAATTGGTCTGGGGTAGAGCCAAGGCATGTTGGGTTATTCTTTTTGGTTTTTGATTTTGTTTTGTTTTAAACACCCAAGTGATTCTCTTGTGCAGCCATGTTCAAATGAGAAGTGATGTTTTTATTTCTCAGGCTTTTGCTTTTGTGCCTTCTTGCCTCTATTCTAGAACCTACCTACATACTGTCAACTCCAGTATCGTAATCACCTAGGATTCACATTACGTATTAAGTATTTCTACCTCCTGACTGGAACTCAGACATCAAGGTCCTTCGTGTCTGATATGGATATTAGGAGTCTGTATCTTTAATGAGCTTCTCAGCTGCTCCTGAGAAGACAATGTGTAGACATACTGAAAGAAGGTTGGATTCACCAGGAGGAGAAACTTAGAAGGTGTCGGCTGAGGACTGGCCTACGGATTCCAACGTCACTGCAGTCATGACAAGGGGCGAGTTGATAAGTCTCTGTCATTAACATTGTATCACTTCCAGGTACTGTTGTGGGGACGGCATTTATTGAGCATAAAGTAGTAAGCGCACTGACTGGCATTTATTTAAAGGTTCGATAAACATGACCTTGGCACAGCATTTACCTGTTGGCCCCTATGCAGTGAGTGACTCTGATCTATCCATCTCACTACCTCACACACATGGGTAAGAATGTCAGTAGCTGTTCCACAATTGCCTGACCTTGACTTCAGTTAGAAGTTATACACATTATGCAATTTTAAAAGTAAACACACAGAATTATTAAATCCAGTACTGGCTCCTCTGAAAACACTTTTATGTGGCTGAGGAACAGTGCTACACAAATGTGGAACCTACTGTGAGACGGACAGAAAAAGCTCAAGGACATTAGTATAAGGTAGCACCTTGTACTCACCTAGAAAATAATGCTTCCTTCCTGAGTCCTGGGTTAAATGAAGAGTAAAGTGGGACAAGGGGTAGCATAGAAAGTCACCTCCTCGATCCTGTGGGCTTCCTGAGATTTACTCTTTGTGTCCTGGAAATATAAACTTAACATGCAAGGGAGAAAGCTTGCATCGTAGACTCTCTCTCTCTTCAATTCCAATTCATAGTTCCCCAAAGAGAAGATACACACTATCCACAGGGACTAACACACTGGGAAAACATTCCCTTCACAGTTCTGAGTTGGCCGGTTTTGCTTTGGCTGAGTCTATCATTATCTAATGAGTCTGTCATTATCTTGACAGCTGTGTGAATCATGGACCCAATCACCTGTGGCCAGAGTCACAGGGTTGGTTTTATTTCCAAGAAAGAATACAAGATGGGACAAGTTGAACCACCCCGTTCTTTCGGATGCGGGGCAACTAGAGTTCTTATGGCCGTCTGCTCTTGGGGCACATTTAGCGTAGTGATCATGGAGGAGCCACAGATGGACAGAAGGAAATTATAATCCGTGATACAGTGAAGAAACTGTTTTACATTGTGGCTGTTAGTCAATGAATGTTTACTTTTAAAATGAAAAGAATAGACTCCACTAAACACTCTCTAAACACTGGTCTCCAAACACATGCATAAACTAAAAATAATTATATCCCTTTCCTGTTTATTATATCACAATTTGCCAATATTCATCCTTTTTTTTTTCTTTTCTGCTTTGGGATTCATCTTTTGCCTAAGGAAAAGAGGAAATAAAACCCCCCAGATTTACTTCTGGGTGTTCCATGCCAGTTCCCCAGAGAAGAAGGGATGGGGATTCTGAGTTGTTTTTCTCTCTAGTTATAAATTTTAGGGGACTGCGTACAGCTTATCTTTTGATGGGTCTCAGAGGTAATTAAATGAGTGGATATAACAGAGGGGAGATGGGCCATTCCAGAAGTTTATATCCTACTTTAGTGTTAACATCATTCCTAAATAAGTGTTAACATTTTTAAAGACAAAAGTAAAATGATAAGAATGTACATTAGTCATATTTTCAACTAACAAACCACTGAAATTGGACTGCTGAGGGTTGTACAGTAATATGCAAATTTTAAAATACATTGACTCAGGCTGGAGAGGGAAAAATAGCCACAAACCCTCCAGATGCCATGATAAACGCATATTTAAAATGGCAGTTTCTATAACCAGGAATGTGACAAAGTAAATGTTAAAAAAAAACAAAAACAAAAACAAAAAACACCAAAAAAACGCTTCTGAGTTAGTGCATCAGACCTAAAAACACTGGATAAAATGCAAATAACGTAGACTGAGTTGGCCATACCCCCATCCTCCCTGTGTAAAGCCAGGATACATGCAGTAAGGGATGTGATTATAGAACTTGGCCCCAAAAGGGAGTGTCCCCACAAGAAAAGAAAAGGAAACACAACAATCCCAAGCAAACGAACAAAACTGTCCCAGCAAGGGAGACAGTGACGATAATGGCCTGTTTTGTCCTTGGCCCTAAATGCAGAGGAAGAAGGTCCACATTTACAGGAGGAACCCTAATCACAGCTCCCCACATACACAGTGTGGGGGCCTGAATTGACACTGCCCTTGGTCTTAAAAACCCCAAGCTGAAATTTAGTCTAAATACGGTAACAGAACAACCATGTCCGACACGAGTGGAAGAAGCAGACACAAATACCCTCTGGAGGGGCAGTTTTGAAAACCAGGACTTAAAGAAGCACCAAAGATAAATTTAATGGAACAAGAACAAACAATAACAAGTCACTAAATAAATACACAGGATTCTGTGTATTTGCCATAATGACTAATAAACAGCAAAACAAAAAAAGCAAAACCCACAAAACTATAACCCTAGACCTATAAAAACTGTACATAGAAAGTCATACAAAATAAAAACAATATTTTAAAAGAGATATAAGAATATTTTGAAAGTGAGTAAAACAGCCTTAAAATTGACAAAATCTGAGAAACAGATCGAATGTCTAGAAATAAAATTTTAATAATTGAAACTAGAATTTCAGTGTCTAAACAGTAAAACGTTTATAGCTAAAGAGTGAAAGGTAGACATGAAGACATTACACAAGTTGCTACACAGAGAAAATAAGATGGAAAATGTGAAATGTAAATGAGAAGATACTGAGGAGGTTTCACACTTGCATAATTAGAATTTTAAAAGGAAATAGTAGAGGAAGGAAGGGAAGGACAGTAGCTGAGAAAAAACTAAGGATTCTATTAAGTGATGAAAAGAAAATAATCATAGTGTCCAAGAATAGTCCTCCCAATTTTAAACTGAGTAACAAATCTATACCAATACATGTGAAAGCTAGGAAGATATTAAAACATTCAGAAAGAGAGAGCATTTACAATGGGAAAAAAAATTAAATCGATAGCTGACCACAGCCTTGAAACTCAGTGTGTCCAGCCCTTGTGGTTAAACTATTTTCATGATTATACTGTGTTCATTCTCTCTGTTGAGATAAGTTTACTTTTTATTTATACTATGTTAAGTTTTTTTTTTCTCTTACTGTTTGGTCAGGCCATTTTAGGCATCTGTAGGTTTTGATGATCTTTTCAAACAATCCACTCCTCTTTGTTAAATTTCTCTGTCATGTATCTGCTCTTTAGTTTCATTGATTTCTGCTCTGTATTACTTCCTCCCTTCCACTTACTTGGGTTCACTCTGCTCTTCTTGACTAGCTTTGTAATGCAGATCTTTAGGTCCCCAGCTTCAGAAGAATTAAAAATAGTTCTTAGACTACTGTTCCTCTATGATCTGCTTTGTCTGTATCCCAGGAACATTCATAGGCAGTGTTTTGTTTTGTTTTCCATTCTCTTCAAAACACTTTTTTTTTTTTTTTTTTTAATTTAGAAATACTTTATTGCTAAAAGGTGCTAACTGTCATCTCGAAACACTTTCTAATAAAACTTTCGATTTTGTCTTTGGGTTCCTAGATAGCTTACTGGTTTAGATTTCTAATTTAATTTCATTGTGATTAGAAAACATCATATGTCCTCAATTCTTTTACATTTATAGAGACCTATTTTATAGCCAAGCATAGGGTCCGTTAGTGAATATATAATAAGAACTTTAAAAGAATGTATCCTCTAGTTAATGAACCTAATGTTCTAAAAATGTCAATAAACGATTTGCCAATCTTGGTCAGATCTTCTAGACTTTAGTTACTTTTTTATAATTTTATTTTATTAATTGGATGTCAAGAGATTCTGCTACGTGTTTTGAGGCTCATACACACTGATTCTTATATATAACAATTATATATGAATTGTTCCTTTTCTGATTGTAAATACCCCCTTTATCTTTGTCTTGAAGACTATTTAATCCATCATTAAAATTAGTATTCTGGTCTTTTTATGCATATCCTTTACTTTTGCAGGCAGAACAGTGAGGTCTTATTCTCTAACCCATTCTGAGGCTCGTTGTGTATTAATGAGATTATTTGGAACAGTAAAGTGCAGGTGTTACCCTGGCTAAGGTGGACCTCAGGTCTAGATGCCTACTTCTGTTTTAGCAGGACATCTTCAAAGTCGGATTGAGACAGGAAGTTCTGCTTCCGTTTCTGTGTGTGGTGGTTTAAATGTTAGTTCAGGTCTCAGTGCGTTTGCTCTGCTAGTTTTTGTCTGTGGACGTTCCTAGTTCCCGAAGCTTTTGCTCCATGTTCAGCGTCACCAGTCTGCCTCTTGGTAAGACATCTTTGTGAGTTTGAGCTTTCTAGGCATGAGACTCTTCAGAGCTAGACTTGCAGTTAAGAGAAACAGCACTAAACTCAAGCGCTTCAGACCTTTCCCTACTCGGTTATTAGTTTTAACAATTAGAGGAATGACAGCTGTTGACTGAGACCATAATTAGCAAATCCAGGGTCTGTGGCCCTGTGGTGTAGGGTTTTCAAAGCATTAATAAATGAGGATGTTTTCTTGGAGAAGTGTAATCATTAGAAAATTCAAGCTTTGATATTTTTTTCTGCACTTAGATTGCAACTGCTTAATTTGCCAAAGTGAAGTGCAAAGACACCCAACCCACTAGAGGGCAGAGCCCTTTGAATTCGTGTTAATTAAATGAAAGTCTGTTTTCCCAGAGTCCTCACAAATATTTGTTATTTGAATGAAAGAGGAAATAAATGAGTTATTCTTTTATTGAAACAAGCTTTTATAGAATTTAACAATTTGTTTTATTAAATTTTTAGCAGTACATTTTTCCTAAATAAACAAAAGCAAGGGAATGATTAATAAATACACCTCCAGCTCATATACTCCCTGATTTTGGGTGCTATTTTGAAATTCGAGTGCTATTATGGGTTACGTGTGTCTCCCCAAAAAGGATATGTTGGAATCCCAACCCCTACGATCTGAAAATATGACCTAATTGGAGACAGGCTCTTAACAGAGATAATCAAGTTAAATAAGGTCATTGGAGGGTGTCCTCATCCAGTATGACTGGTGTCTTTACAAGAAGAGGAAAATTGGACACAGAGACACGTACAAGGAGAATGCTGTGTGATGATGAAGATTTTCTTAAGCAGAGATATATTTATAGCCAAGAAATGACAATGATTGCCAGCTAACTACCAGAAGCTAGGAAAGAGGCGGAACAGTCTCTCTCACACACCCGAGAAGGGACCAGCCCTGATGACACGTGGACCTCTGACTTCAAGCCTTTTAAACTGTAAGACAATACGTTTCTGCTGTGTAAGACATTCAGCTGTGGTTTTTTGGTACAGCAGCCCTAGCAAACTAATATAGGAACCTATGTGCCTACTTATTTTTCTAGACAAGAAGAATTTGCTGTTAATACTATTGATTTTCTCTGTGAAATAATCCACACCTATATTTTAGGAAGGAAAACTTTGTCCAAAGTTAAAGACATCTCATTTATTCTAAATTTTCATTTAGTTGTAATTATTAAATTATTTTTATATTTAAAGTTTCTTTTATGAAAACTGTCATTATCACGGGGGGTAAAAACCCAATTTCATCATTATATTCTAGAAAAACATAAGATGGCACATGCCATTTTGATTCTAACAATTAGAGCATTTCTACCCATAATATATTCGATTGCGGACCATGAGCTTCAAGAAACTATACCAAAAACTGAACATAAAAGTTCTCAGAATGAGTAAAACAGAAGCCAATGTGTGTGTTACAACATTAAACTAAAATCAATTACACCGCAGCCCAAGGGGTGTAACATAAATAAAGGGAGGATTAATAAGGAAATTGTTACAGACTCGCAAGATGAGCTTCAGAGGATTACAAAAATAGAATCATATTCTGTGTTTATCGATGCCATGATTCTCTCCCGTCTTTACCCTGGGAATGTATATGAATAATCCAATCAATGCTAAATACTACTGCTGTGTGATTTAAAATATTTTGCTGGCTCAAAATGTTGAACAACGGGGCCCATACAAAGGATGGCAGACTTTTTGCCATCAGGAAACAAATGAAAAAAACACACAAAACTTCTTTGGAAATCTAATCATGAACTTGGATTTGTTGTGGCCGTAACCACTTAAAGATTAAGCAATCAACTAATAAGTAATCTACTAGCTTTTAACCCCTCTTAGTAGTAAGTTACTAAGCATAAAAGTACATATCATTTGAGTGAGGTGATTTTTCTAGTGAAATAGTACGTTGCGTAGGAATGCCTGATTGAGACATATACCAGCAGTAAGTTTACTCTGCTTTTAAACATTTACTGTAACAAAAGACTTTTTGTTGTTTCAATTTAGCTGCTTCCTAAGACAGATGTGTTTGTTCAGTTTTCAGAAGAGACAGCAGCTGCTCAAATTCAAAAATAATAGATATGGGTAATTTTAAATGGCACACAGGAAAGTTGATTTCCCAGTCATGCTTTCTGCCAAAGCAGCTGGCCAGCCATAAGGCACGCTAACCTCATCGGTGCCAATTAATTGCCGTGTGTGTTTGATTGAGTCCTGAATCTAGTACAGGTTCAGAAGACTATCTCACCCCCTGACTGATCAGACACGCCTGAAGGGATGCTACAACATATTGCTTTTCCAAACATGGGTGACTTGGTCCTTCAATATCTCATGGCAGAAGGGAAGTGTGTCCTTACTGAAATGTATGCCTCATGGGAGTACCCATTCTGTCAGGATGGTCCAAGCCCCAGTACCCAGCCCCTCACTGACTGCAACTATAAAATTTGGATACATTACAAAAGAAAAGAAAACAAAACACTACTTGAGGACCCTGAAACATGAACAAAAGCAGGTGGGTGAGGTCGAGAGTTAACACTAGGAGAAGCAGCCCATCCCAGATGAGTTTCAAAAATCAGAGCTAAATCACTTGGAAGCAAAATTGAAATAGGAACAGTGATGCACCGGTGTTTCTACACACGGAATGGGAATTTGAAATAGTTCTAAGACCAGACATGAGAAACAGTCTCCTTAACTCTTGAAACAGTCATTTCAAGATCGAAATGAGTATTTCAGAAGTTGGCATTATCGGATATTCCCTGTGGAGTCTTTCTGATGGCCACTGGTGGAAGATAATAATACAAGGCAGGCTTCACTGAGTGTTTTCAATGTCCCAGGTGCTTAATTTCTCATTTTAGTCTGTAAACTATTCCAGTGACCTGAGAACATTATTACAGCCATTTTACAGATGGGGAATTTGAAGAACACAAATGTAATTAATGACCAAGTTCATACAACTAGTTAGAGGCAGTCGATCCTGTGCTAGAGTCTGTATATGTTCTCATCTTGTTTGACCGCTTCAGCTTAGAAAAATCACAAATCAAATCACATCCCTAAATTGTGGGTTACCACAATGTCACGTTATAAGATTTTGATTTTCATGTTTGAAATAGCAGTTCTGCTGCTATAACTTTAAATACATTTGGAACCATAATCACCGATTTTCTTGAAAATGGATTTATCTATTATATATGAGATATTCACTATGGTTAGCATTTCTGTTAATACATTTTTTTCTATGTATTTTTATTCTATTTTATTATTACCAAATATACTTGAAATTGAAGTATTTTGCGTGGCTTCTCCACAAGTGTTTAATAAACACACCCACACAAACAAAACACTGCCAGTGTAAAGCCACATATGTATTTCAGAGTTCAGAGTGCTAACCATTACACTATGGAACCCACATATGTATTTCAGATGATGACTTTTTATCAGCATTTTTGTGATGGCATTGGAACTGTTCTCACAGTCCTACCTATAGGTGGCAGTTTCAGTATTTCTGTGACGTAATCATCCCACAAAGGACATTTAGCATTTAAGTGATATCTCAGGTTGTCCCAGCTTTAAAACATATTCTTACTTGACGATACAAGAAGATACACCAGCTTCTTCCCTCCCTCTCCTCTCTCCTGGGGGCTCTTGCTCTGAGCTGTCCCCACACCCAGCCATTCTCTTCTGGGGGAGAGTGCCAGCTGGTGTTCTCTGTGTGGGTTCCAGAATGAGGAGAGAAAGCTTCAAGGCCCCAGGGATAAAGCGGCACATTCGGTGACATTGTTGTTCTAAGCCACTGAAAATGTAGGGTTGTCTGGTAATGACCGATTGTATGCTATTTACACGTTTTTTCCTCTAAGTCTCATTTGCTGAATTTGGTGTCTCCATTTTTAGGGTGTTGGATTTTTTTTGCCTCATCTCAGTTGCCTGTTTGCTGTCTTTTCTTAGCTTGATTGACTCTTTATGTCTGATGAATAAGAAAGAGTTCTTTGAGGGATTGTAATGAAAGGGCAGCAGCATTGGTGTCCGAAGAATGAGTGAGCCCGACATGTGTGTGCGTGTCCCCTGGGTGTAAGTTGTGTGGCCTCACTCACTGTCCCTTCCTGCAGCCCAAGCACTGAAAATGCCCAGCCTGCTGGGCAGTGCTGAATTCTTCCGTCCGCCCGGTGGCCAAGAGAGAATCGGAGACCCCCTTTTCTAGTTCACTCCTCTGTCTTCGTATTAACCTGGGGTTCCTTTGGGCTCTTTTGCTCTTTTGTGCTTCTTTCTCAATCGCCATTACGTACAGTCAGAGCTCTTCTCAGATTTTGACAGCAGTTCAAAATTTAACCTCAGAGTAAATGTAACAGCTGCTTGCTGTTGGTGACAAGGTGAGTACAGCAGCCATCTGTCCTTAATGAATTCCTAATTCATTATTCTGACAATTGGTCCTGAACCCCCCCGCCCCAGGTTCCTTTTGTGTATGTTAGCTCTGAACCGGAATATTTCTGGATTCCTTCTTGCCCTATAGCAGTTTCTTGCTAAACACGTTTTGACCTGTGGCATCTCCACTCCTCTTCCATCAGCAATGTGATCATACGTGCTTTCTGTGCTCCGAGAGCTCTTCAAGAGTTTCGTTCCACTCATGGCACACTTTTGTAAGTTCCCAGAGCTGCCGTGCATATATTCTGTTATTTCATGGCATTTCTGTAATTTTAAGATATTCTTAGTGAAAAGAGTGGAAACATGAGACAATGATCTCTCTTACTACCACTTCCAATCTATGTTCCTGTTTATAACTTCTCCATGTTTTCGTGCATGCTTTAAATGACGTATTCAAACGGAGCAGTCAAGTAGAAAGTTAAGGTAAATGACAATTTTTTATGGGTAGGGACTCATATCTACTGGCAGGCATCTATCCACTGGGTAGCTAATTAGCAATTATGGAACTTTTTCTTTTCTTTTTTTTTAATTATTTAGTTCTGATTATCACACCATGTAATTAAAATGCTGGCAGAGAAATCTAATCCAACCTCTTTCTTTTCACAAATAAATAAACCCTAAATCAGGGAGTGAAATTACTTACATGAGGACATCTACTGAGATTTCCCAGGGTTAGGACGGAATGTGGCTTTTTCAGTCCAGAGTTCATTTTTGTAAAAATCCCTGTTTTACTACCTCTTTGATTATTAGATGGATAAGCTGCTGTATGTGAGAGCATGTAACACTAAGTTTTTTAAAAAAATGAACTTAAAAACAAGCAAATGTGATTCTTTTGAGATTATATATAAGAACTATATATATGATCTGAAACACACACACACACATATATATACATACACACACACACACACACACACATATATATATTTCATAATACTATAGACTTAAATTCAGTGTTTCTCCAACTGAAAAAAATCTAACAATACAGATAATTGGCTGAAACTTCTATTTTTCTTTGCTTTTGGAACCTAAGTTTCAATGAATGGCTATCATTTAATTATTCACAATAAATGGTCTTGTTAATAAAGAAATGCAATTAAAGGAACAAATGATTAAGGAATAAAGGAGAATAAGTTATTTCCCCACCTTTTCTTTTAAACCTGAAAATCTCATTTTAGGTCAACAGTGTTTTACATGAAACGGTCTGAGCCAAGTACGTAGTGATAATTTGTATGTCTCCTACTTTTGCAGTAGTTTTGAAAAGACTGCTCTAAACGCATCATATCTGTCTAATCCCTAAGGTAGACTTAAGTTCTTTTTGCATTTTTTATCCTTCGGTAGTCAGGTCACTGCTTTCAACTTGTGTCATTCAAATATAGATTACTTGGGTGATATTTCAAAATAAAGTGAAAAAAGTTACCATCATGGGCAGCACACGAGAAACTCAGCATCCATCCACTCAAATGTCTGAGCTGACATTCTTCAAGGAAACGGTCTTTAATGGAATGCTCATGGCAACACACTGTGCACCCATTTTTGTTATAATTATAAGAGTTTTTAGTTTTTTTCATGTTATACCAGGCACAAAAATGCATTATTGACCAAAGAAAGGGCTGTATATTTTTTCTGTGAATCTCTAGTATCTGTTACATCTTTTGGGTTGTAACACACATTAATGTTCTTTAGATATGAAATTTTGAATTGTCTATTCATTCATCCTTTACAATATATCTTTTCATCTTCAATGTCTCAACCAAATCCCATAAGGAATGTTGGCTAATGTTACAGAGGAAATTTTATTCTCCTCCCATGCCCCTAAACTTAGAAGAAATATTTCTGATAGGAGAAAAGCATTGCAATACTTTGGGAAAAACAAGTTTCAAGAGAGATGAAAAAATTTTAGTAGAAGAATAATTGATATGTTCAGGAAACATCGCTATTTTGGAGAAGAAATAAATGTAAATTTTCTCATAAATTTTCTTCTAAACTGTCAATAAACAGCGCACAAGGCCTATAAAAATTGACAAAATCAGAATTATGGACACTGAACTAGATACATTCCAAAGCATTTAAATATTAAAATGTTTTATAGATGATATCAACCTTTAAGTTTACTTCCTCAAATGCAATCTAAAGGCAATTCAGAGTACATGTAATATTTGGGCATATGAGGACATCATCAGATTAGCCCGAAGTTTAGCTGCTAATATAGAGCTCTGAGGTCAATCACCTTGCGACTTTAAAATGTTTCAAGATTATTTTTCTAACTAGTGTGAAAATGAGATGCTGCTCTATTTATTAATCCATTTGTTTTGTCTTAAATTCCTGGTAGTTTTAACAAAAAGTTTGCGTTTCCTGAAAAAGTTTCAGATCTATCATACAAATGCTCAAAGAATGTTACACTTATGCTTCAATTAAAACTAAATCAGAAAAGATGTATCTAATGCAAGTTAAATCATTACTTGAATTATTGTTAATTCTTGCTAATAACAGAAAACTTCTTTATGCATAAGAATACAGGGTGCCAACTACCCATTTTTATTATTTCAAGGAAATGTAATTAAATTGGTTATCCAGTTTTTTTGCTACCATTGACTATTTCCAATTAACACACTTGTCCCCCTGAAAAAAATCAAAGATATGCTGTGCCCGAGTTCATCTTCTCACTAAGAGAATTATTTACTTCAAACTGCGTCAAGAGTTGTGTTCTTTAATCTCCAAAGGGGGAAAAATTATACTATCAAAATGATTTAGTATGAAGGATTCCAATTGCTCTTTGAAAATGAACACATGGGGACCTACTATTACCTCCACCAATGGACCAAATAGAAAAGCATTATAGCCAGCTATCGGGACAGAAAGATTCATGAGGAATTTTACCCATCTTTTCTGTTAAAACATTGGTTGGAAATAAAAGCCTCACATATCTCTTTCTTTGATATGGATTAAAACCAAAAAAGATTTCTACATTGCCAGCAATAACTTTTGAAGAAAATATTGTTTGTATTCAGCATATCAGAAATAAGACCTAAATGTATTCTGCAAGTGAATCAATTTTGCTTTAACTAAAATTAAAAGATGAGAGGGGTGAAAAACATCATTTTTGAATTTAGCAATCTATAGTGTATCCATAATATGTGTTAATAACTAAGTAAACTTTGCATTCCAATTTCAATTCGATGTGGTGCCAGAGCACAGAGGATTTTTAGAGTAATGAACATACTCTGTGCGACACTGTAATGATACATACATGTCATTATACTTTTTCCAAACTCCTGGAATGTACAACAGCAAGAATGAACACCAAGGTAAACTGTGGACTTTGGATGATGATGATGTGTCAATGTGGGTTCATCAGTTGTCACAAAAGTACCATCTCGGGGATGTAGATAGAGGGGGAGGCTGTGCGTATGTGTGGTGTGTGTGTGTGTAAAATCCTGTTCCTCTTTGAATTTTGCTGTGGACCTAAAACTACTCTAAAAATGAAGTCTTAAAAATATTATGAGGATAAATATTTTATTTGTAAGTCTAATGAAGAAAATTAAGTGGTCATGCACACTTGGAGGCCTGACATTAAATACCGGGGATGTCAAAAATATGTATACACATGACTTGTATTCATCTTTTCTTATTGGTATATATTGAGTATTACAATTTTAATATAGTTTTTTCCTTTCTTAAAATGTGTATACATTTTTTGGCACCCTCTGTATGTGTGTGCATGTGTATGAATGTGTGTATGTATCCACACAATTTCTATATCACAATTCTTCCATGGAAAATATGACAAACTTATTTTTGGGACTCTTTGAGTATTGTAGTGTCAGACCAGGTTTGAACTCCTAAAGTCACCAGAATGTATCATATCAAGTCTGAGTAGTGACATAAAAATGCCTCCCATTCCTATACACATACTTGCACCTTTCAGGTTAGGTGGTAAAAAGGACTCTATTCTTGTAATTGAAAGCAGCTCTCAGCTAAAGAAAGTGTCAGTGTTTAGACCTCGAATTTCGGCTCTGTCACTGACTAGTTGTTTACAACTGTTTAAATCACGGATGTATCTGGCCTTCAGTCTTTTTATCTAGAATGAGGATCAGTAACATCCTCCTTTCAATGTTGTTCGTAATAAAAATAGCTAACAATGATTGCACACCACCTGTGTGCATAGCCCTGTGCCTTGTTGTCACTCCATGTCATTATCAAAACAGTCCGTTGGAGTCCTTACTAGCCCTTCTTCACCAGGGAAAGTCCCGAGATTTGGGAACTTGCTCAAAGTCACACAAAGATTTTTGTCCTTTTCTGTTGGTCCTTTTGAGTTGATAGGAATGAATTAATCTCATTACTGCTATTATTCTAAGTCATCGAAATCTAATTCTAAATCATCAAATTAGTTCAAAAAGATGGTGACATATATATGTAACCATATAGTCTTGTTTCATTTTCCCATGCCTCAAAACCCCCTCATTTGGTGTGTGTGTGTGGATGTATGTGTGTGTGTGCAAATGCATGGGCACATGTAAAGCACTGTCAGTAGCATTCCATGGATGATTTGGGAACGGATCTCATAAATGAAGACAGAGTTCTAGAAGGATCTAGTCATACCCTTGGCCCATTTGATGGAAATGATGAACCCATGTAGTCAACAAATTCTCACAATTAATGTTACAATCCCCCAAAATAATAGGCAATAAGATGTGTTGTATTTGTCAGGATGCATAAATAGGAAGTTTTTGTTATTTTAGCTAAGTGACAAAAATAAACACCCTTCTGTGAGAATAAAAAAAAAAAATCAACCATTTTACTACAATTTTCTTTGAATATTGTGTGTGGAGTTTTGAAAATAATAATCCATATAATCACTGTTGAATTCCAAAGACAATTCTGCATGTGGTGTTGCCATGCTAAAATGGAATAAAATGTTAATTATTGCAAATTAGTTCATGATTAACACAATAATGTAGAAGGAACTGGCAACAATACAACAATAATTTAATTTTTACTTAAATTCTTATAATCCTTTAATTTTACACCATACTTTCTTTACTTAGCCTATTGTTAGATTCTCATTTGAGCTTGGAAAGTGGTGGGCTCAGTAAAATCATCACATGTATCTTAATAGGAAATATTTTAATACAACTACGCACTCCCTGTCTGCATGCCCTGTCAGCTAGACAATTAGGAGTGAACTGGGCAGCCCCATGGCTTCCTAATTAGTACTTTAAACTGGAATTTTATTACCTTCATGCTCTGAATGCCTGCATAGGTGTATTGTTGACAGAGCAGTTTACCAGCCTCTGAAAACGGAGGGCCCTATGCAAACCCAGCATTATGGTGTGTTAAACAAGGTGACATGAACTCATCTGAGAATGTTAATAAACAGGGACATATTATAAAGTAAGTAAACGTTTGTATGTAAGAAATTATAAATAAGGTTGAATTTGGTAAGTGATTATGTCACGATGGAAGTAATTGCTATGGAACAAATATAAATAACATCAATCCACATTGAACATGTAAGTGCCAATTCTTGAGGACGGCACAGGGTTTCACTTTTCTCTAATTAACTCTAATTAACAATTGTGCTTTGGGGAGCAGATGACAGAATAGCTATTATGTCTTTTTTTTTCCCCTTCAGACAAAAGCACTGAGAAACAAAATATTTTTAACGGCTGAAGAAAATTTTCTGACTGAAAAAAAATGTATATATACATATATATACACACATATATATTTATATATGTATATATAAATATATATATATATATATATATATATATATACGTATATATGTATATATATACACATATACATATATAGTAAAGCTAAAAATCAGGACTAGATGCACTAAAAGTGGCATAATATCAGTGGTACCTTTTCTCTTTTGACTGAGAGATGCCTTTGATAGTCTCATTTCAAGCACAGAAATGACTCCCAGTCCACCTGGTCTTCGTTGCCCCTTCTTCCCTTCAACAAAATGCAAACTGCAGTAAAATGGTTTCATTGCACTGGAAGAATATTTACTACACAAGCTATAATCTGAAACCAAGCTGTGTAAGGATTAACCATTACTCTTGGTTATTCAGCAAAATGAATGACCGCCTTCTAAAAAATGGAAGTCAATTGAAAATATGGTAGTAAATTAAAGTTCAGTTGTGCTCAAACGCTAAATTTTAATGAAAGACTTCCAGTGAATGGACTAAGAAAGGGATATTTGGGATTTGTCTTTGAGCTGGAAATGTACACATTGTCTTTGAGACTCAGTCAATTCAGAAATTTTCTTGTGATGGAAATGCATAATGGAAATGCTTTCCCACAAGAGTGTTTATTGATAAGTGGAACCTGTGCCCCCAGCACAGCTCTTGTTTATCCACTCTAGGCTTGTTCAAAACAATATGGGTATTTTTCAGTATTTCTTGAGTTCAATTCAAGTTGCACCTTTTGCTGTATTCTTTAAGTAATGTGTCATCATAGGCAAGACCCAGGGCTCTGGAGTCAGCCAGGATACAATAAGAAAATCATTTTTAAGTGCTAAGATTCTCAAAGCAAACTCATGTTTAGTGGGATCTGCCCTTTTCCTGCTTTTGTTCTGCTGCCAAAGTTGCTAAGGTTTTGATAGTCTTGACTGCAATCCCGTAGAAGACTTCAAAACAACAGCAGCATTCAATCAACAACAAACGTGTAGTATGTGTTTACCAAGTGCACTTAGTTGTGCTTGTGGTAACTGCTGGGAATACGGCAGTGATGAAAACACGTCCAGATCTTGCCCTCATGGAGCTTACTTAGGGACAACATAAAGAAATGAGTATTGTAAGTGTGGGCTGGGAGAACTGCTGTAAAGAAAACTATCATGGTAATAAAAGAGAAGTCAGAGATTTGGAAGCTATTAAAGAGGAAAAGCCAGCCTTTGCAGGTAGTATCTTAGATGAGATCTGATGATAAAATAGAGCAGGAGTGTTTCTGAAAGAGAGAGCGTATGAGTCAAGTCCTAAACGGATAAGCCAGAGAAAATCAAGAGTTCCCTTTTGGGTCTAATGAATTTGAGAAGTTTAGGAAACAGCCAAGTGAGAATGCTAGAAGCAGTTGGATAAAAACAATCTGGAGTTTAGCAAAGATGTTTGTGCTTGGTGTATATGTTTGAGAGTCATTACCATCCAGACTATTTAAGAACTTGGAGCAGGCTGGCATACAGAACATAAGAGGAATGATTCCCAAATTTAGTGACCTGATTGTGAAAAAGGCAGCAACAAAAAGAGTCTGTTAAGGAGTGCCAACTGGGAAAAACAAACAAAAAACAAACAGAAAAAACAACCATGAAAGATAAGGAATAGGAGTATTTCAAGAAAGAAGGAGTAAATGACTCTGGCAAGGGTTGCTATTAGGTCAAGGCTGAGATACAAGACGAAAAGCATGTCGTTGGATTGGGCAACAAAGTCCTGGTGGGTTTGAGGCCATAGCAAAATGAGCTGCAGACTGAATTTAAATTTCTGTTTCTAGCAGCACAGACTAGATTCCTTCCTTGATTTTACTGCTGAAAACTAAAAGATCTGAAAGATGAGGGGGGAAAAAAAGATCAGATAACACACACACACACACACACACACACACACACTCTCTCTCTCTCTCTCACACACACACTCTTACACACACACACACACACACACACACACACACAGAGACACTCACACGATGCCCCCAAAATCAAGAGACAAATACACAGCAGATGAGGTGTGGAGGACATACAGAATACTTGACTAAAATACCCAATTTCTCTTTAAAACTAAACTATTCTTAAACAAACAAACAAAAGAGTTCATTTAAAATAATAAAATTTTTTAAAGAGATGGAAAACAGTAGGTGTTGGTTGTGTAGCATCTGGGACTCTGCTAGGGTAGTTGGGAGAGAGCAAGTTGGTTTCAACACTTGGTTTGCACCGGAGGTACCTGCTAAAGCTGCACAAACGTGTGCCCTACGTCTCAGGAATTCTCCTCCTAGCGTACACCCAACACAGACACATACAAATATTTACCAAAAGACGTGCACAAATAGCGGCACTCTTTGCAAAGCCACAAACTAGAAGCTGTGCCAAATCCCATCTGCGGTAGAATGAACTTCCACACACAGTGAGGTGGTCTTCAGACAACTGAGGTGAGAAACATGGGGGAATCTCTCCGCATGAGACGGTGAAAGAGAACAGACATGCAGGACTCATCACCGAGTGCGGGGTATAAAAGCAAAACCACGAGAAGCGAATTAAAAGGCCAGAGTCAAATCCACACATTGAGGGAAACTTAATTTATGACCATGCTTGCCTTATTGTATTTGGTACCTTATGGATTTTTCAATAAATAACCTGGGATTATTGGTTATCCAACATGGAAAAAATGGAATTAGGTTCCTATCTCACATTCTCACAGAAATCAATCGCAGATAAATTAAACCTGTAAAGGTTCAAGGAAAACCTTTACTTTTAGAATAAAACATGAAAAAGTATGGAACTAGATTAGGAAGAAATTTCTTCAAACAAACAAGCCAAAAAGGATTCCTTAAAATGCAAAAATGAATTAAGGACAAGTTTGAAAAATCTGACTCTATTAAAATTAAGAATTTACGTTGACTGAACGGCTTCCCCTCCAATGAAAATGGAAACAGATGTTGCAAAGTGGCATAAGATATTTGCAATACATGCAGTTAATATTGGATGTTATCTTGAATATATAAAGGGTTACAAAGCAATATGAAAAAAATCAAACAACCCGGCATACCAGGAGAGAAATAACATGAACAAGTAATGCACTGATAAGGGAAAATGTACCTTAACTAAAACATTAGGATATTTTATAACATAAACACTAGGAAAAAAAAAAAAGACAATACCAAATATAAGTGAGGATATAGAGCAGGAGCAATTTCTAAGAAATGGTGGTGCTGGGGACCACCCTCCCTGCAAACACAGAAAGATAAATAGAGAGATAACGATGTAAAGCCAGGAGCTGTACACAGGTAGAGATTATAGATATGGCTATAGAGTAAATGTTTCCAGGCACTGAAAACTGGCTACGTACCATAAAGTGCCTTGCTTTCTCATAGGGACATTTATTTAGCAAAGAATCTTGCCACGATTTTGAAAATGTCAACGGCCTTTTAAGATTCCATGGTAACTTAAAAAAAATTCTTGGACACCACCAACATTCACCTAATTGTTAAGAATTAGAAGATGGTACATGATGTTACCGTTTCTATCCAATTGGAGTTGGAAAGCACTTAACTGCTATTTATTCCATAACCTGCTTCATAATAATAAAAATGAGTATTTGTGATGTTGACGTTTATTTAATTCCACAGAAGTTCTACTTCAGTTCTCTTGCTGTAATCTCAGTGTCAAGCAAGTTTGACCATTTCAGTTACTGGGATTTTCCCACAGGTCTGGCTTTGAGGGGTGTTTCCAACCCTATCTGGATGGTAGAGGATGAAAGTTACAGTTTGGTAAAGTCCTGTCTATTTAAACAGTCCCACTCTCCAAAGGATGTTCCGGGTGGATTATTTCTGGTTTTGCTTTGCCCCAGAGTCCAGACTCTGAAATACCGCGTGTATTTATCTCAAACCGAATTAAGAATTTCCATAAGTAAATGTAAGAGGTCTTTAACATATATTTGCATTAAAAAAAAGCTTGTAATTCACAGCAAGGATTTAGATTTAGTCATGTGAAGTGCTGACATGTATTATTGTGGAAAAAAATTTCTGTTTTGGTGGTCAGGCCAGGCTGGGAAAGCAGGCAGGTGTGTGTGTGTGTGTGTGTGTGTATGTGTGTTCACACCCACGTAAGCGTGTGCACAAAAGTAGACTGACAGGAGTTAAACTTGCCCCTGAAAATGATGAACAAAAATCCGTTCAGTCAGGCAAAGCTGGCGCACCTGGCAGGCAGAGTGGGCAGCCAGAATCAGGTCGATTCAGAACAACAGGCCTGTTTAGACAAGCAGCCTAAACCATGAGGCGGAAAATCTGGCAGCCAGAACGCTGCAGTGATGCTGGGCGGCAGGCAAATTCAGGGGCCTTGAAGAGGGATTGAAAATTGTGTGTGGGTGGCTGTCACTGAGCAACAGGGAGAGAAAAGTTGTGGGGACGAGAGAAGTGACACAGGAAAGGACAGGCAATCAGGTGCCAGGAATTAGGTGCAATGTGGGGACAATCTCTTTGGACCTTATTACTGGGACAGAGGGGAAAAAAAAAGAACGTTCCTGGTTTAATACTCAATCCTCTGGATGGAACTACAGCTTTTCCACCAACATTCCCCTACGTTCCCGTTTTTCCTAAGCCTGATGGTTTTGTTCAATGAATTTAAATATGCTGATAAATAATGTCAGAATTATTAAAATACGTGCAACATACTTATCATTTCCTTGGCTGAACAGTGTATGGAGTACTTTCCTTATATCTGCAGGCAAAATTCTTAAAAACAACTCTGCGTGTAGATTATTATCATGCCAAAGATACTAGAGTAAATAAGAGAACTGTGACTCTGATCCACGCGCGAATGTAGTTTCTTTTATACAGCAGATGGGAGAGAAAGATTTCTGGATAAGAGCACTTCTTACCAGAGAATGGGAGTATTTCCTTGAGAACATTCACTGTGGGAAGCAGAAACAGGTGCTTTCCCTATTGTATCTCATTTCATTCTAACAGTAGTCCCTTGGCATAAATATGGGCACCCCTTGCCCCAGGTAACTCAGTTAAACTTGTTCTTCACGCAAGGAATCAATGTGATATTGACATATGACATATCTAGTGGTGATATCTACATGGACGTGGCACAAAAAGAAAGCGTTAGGTCTTTATGATGGATTTGCCAGAATATCAAACATTTAAATTTGGTTTCCTCAGACATCAACGCTTTTTCTTTGAACAATCTGATTAAGTGATAAAAAAAACCAAAAACGAAAACAAAACCAAAAAAGGAAGTCAGACTTGAGTCTTTTTTGTTCTCCCTTCCATAAGAGATAACTACCATTTATCTCTAAGTCCTTACATAAGTATACTTTTATAAGCAATATTAACATACAGTTAAAACCAAAATCGTAAATATCAAACGTAATTTTCCAAACAAAATATTTCTATTCAGTTAAAAGTAAAGAGTTTCTCTTGACCTCATGTGCTAAGAGTGCACACTTGGCATTTCATTTATAAATTGGAACAGGGAGATATAAGATGTGTAAAGGGGAAGGGAGAGAGAAATATCTGGATTTCCTCGTTGCAAAGGGGAATGAGCATCGCTGGGTAAATTTGTAAGAAGGCAGAGACATGGTAAGCCTATCTTTTCACTGGTCTGCTTTGCTTAGGTTTTTCTCTAACTTCTCAGGCTTTTTCAGTTTTCAAGGCCCCCAGCCAGACCCTTCTTGCTTGCGCCCACTCTGCTGTGACCTGTCAGCCCTGTGTTCAAACAAGTGATAGATGCCACAGTGATTTCCTTTGTGACTGCATCTCCTCCAAGATTCAAGAATGCAATTAGGTCTACAACTGCTTAGCATAATAGCTGCTACCTCATTGGCAAAATAAAGTAAAATGTACCTGTCACAAAATAACACAGAGTATGACATTTTTATGCAGAGTGACGACCACCCATGTTCACACTGAAAGTTGCATTTATATTGTCTTGTTTGAAAAGTGTCAATAATCAACTTGTCAATTATTTTGAATTCAGTTTAATTTAATTTTATAATATTTAACTCTTAGCTAAATAACATATAATTGAGGTCCTCTGATATTCTAGAAAACCCTCTAGAGTGTTGCTTAGAAGAAATAGCCTAAACTTTGCAAAGGAAATACAGATTTAAATGTCAACGAATTTTCATCTCATCATCTAAAACCCTATGACATTTTCGAAGTAATGCCATATATAATAAATAATAAACCTGACTAGCACGTGTAAACAACATAGGTACTTTCCTTGAGTCTAAATGTAAGCCTGAGAATATATGAATAAACTGTGATTGAAAAAAGTAGTTATGAATATATATATGAATATATTCAAATATATATAGATTTAGATAAAGATAGTTACATATAACTATTATATAATTATATGATTATATAGTGTGTAAATTATATAGAATAAACTATCAGTATTACATACCAGACTAAAATACCATATTTATAGTTCATACTTTTTCTACAGCTATTTTGAGTCCCTTCTCCATTTCAAACATTTGAGGGATCATGTAACCCAGTGTCGTTCTCATTAGAGTTGCCCCATACAGGCGGAAGAAAGGTAATTTCAACGCAGTGTGATAACGGCTATAACTAAGCCATTCATAGTATGTAAATGGGACTACAAATTATGGACAGTTATGTGCCTGGGGGTTTCACAGAAAACATAGTGTTTGAGATATGTTAAGATTCTTCTAGCAGAATGGAAAGAAAAAGCTATTGCTGGCAGAAGAAATGTCAGATGCATGCTCAGTGATGTCTTGAAAAGAATGATTCGATTTGGCAATTTTGGTTGTGGATGAATCAGGCTAAACAATAGCTGGAGGAAGTAGGGATTTTCTACAGAATCTCTTGGGAAATGAGGTAAAGAAAAGGGAGACACAGAGGTAGCTTAAAGGTGAAAGAGAATCAAGCACACTTGGTTTGTAGGCAGGACTAATGCAATGAATGAGAATATACTTGAATATAGAATGCGAAGTGATCTTGGAGAAGGTGAACGAGGGCAGAGGCAGTCTTACCCATGTTCGTGTCCACAGCTCCCCACGTCGTGTGGGAACCCCACAAACACGTTAGGTTCTTGGCTACACACTTTATGTATATTGCGTCATCTGATGTTCGCAACAGCCTGTGAAGGTTGGTATTAGCACTTCGGTTTTATAAACGACGAAACTGAGACTTGGAATGAATCACATCCAAGCTCATACAGCTGTCACGTGGCAGAGCCTACTCTCCTCTGTGTCACTTCTGAGCAGAAGCGCTGACTCTACCCTCGCCTTAGTAACAGCGCTGTCAGCAGCATCCATTAAGCATGAAGGGCATATTACCTTGCAGACACGAACTAAGACCTGGAAAGAGATTGACACATATAGAGAAGGCTCTTCCTGCCTTCGAACACAGGTCATCTCATTTTCCAAAGTGCTGACTCTCTGGGGAGTTTTGCCATGGATCAGCACCGCCCACTAGAAAAATACTACCAGTACTTTAGGAAAGAGCCAACAGACATCCACGTGCATGCCAGCGGCGTACATTCCTGACACAAGTGAGTGACAAGCCACCCACAATCGCCGTCTCCTGACTGCGTCCAGAGCTGCTGCTGTCCCCAGGACACGCAGCCCTGGGAGGGCGGTCAAGGTCTTGATGCCCAGATTGAGATCCATGGAGTGAGAAGTGGAGCCTGCAAAGTTCTCCACATAAAGGCTCCCAGTATTTCTGGTGATCCCCTTATTTAGCATGGAACACCTCACTGTCTTTTTTCTGCAATCACCTGGAATAATAATTTGCTTAGGGCAGCAGTTGTCTTGGAGACCTCGTGGAGAATGAGCTTGACACAAGAGATCAGTGTAGTAAGGGCGCTCTCCTCATGTAGGTATTAAATAGAGAAGAAGTGAGGACATGTCACTCTAGGTAGGGAAGCTGTTTTTCTTAGAGGACACTGGCAGCAGTGAGAGTGATAAATCACATGCTCCGCCATTGAACTTTGGAGGGTACCTAATTACAAGGAGACAGAGGGTAAAGAGCATGAGGGGGACGACGCCTGAGCTCCGGGGGGGCGGGTGGGGGGAGGACACACATGGCCCTCACAGAGCCACTGTGAGAAGTCCGAGGAGAGGGTGGAGGCCCTGCAGTTAGCACGGAATTTGTGTGTTTTGTAAATTGGCTTCATTTGTATGCACTTCATTTTATTCGTATGTCATGAAAAAACACTACAAAAAAAAGTGACTAGTGTGGAGGAGTTGCACTGGACTGGCACAAGAGAGGTCCCTGAGTTCTGTTGCCTGTCACACTCACAGATTCTTTGTTGAAAGTTATCAGAGGAAAGGATGCCATCAAGAAAGTGAAAAGATATCATCTATGAAGCCATGAAAAGACACGGAGGGAATTTAAATGCACATGACTAGGTGAAAGAAGCCAACCTGAAAAGGCTGCATAGTGTATGATTCTAACTATACGACTTTCTGGAACAGGCAAAACTATGGGGACAGTAAAAAGATCAGTGGTTATCTGGGTGAGGGGTGAGGGCGGCAGGGCGTTGAATACGCAGAGCACAGGGGATTTTTTAGTGAAAAATTATCTATAGGATTCCATAACGATGGGTACCTGCCACTATACATTTGTCCAAACCCATAGAACGTGCAGTATCAACAGTGAACCTCCATGTAAATTAGAGACTTTGGGTGAAAAGTATGTGTCAGTGTAGGTTTGCCAGTAGTGACAATGTACCATCTGATGAGTGACAGTGATAATGGGGGTGGCTCTCTGTATGTGTGGGGACAGAGGGTATGTGGGAAATCTCTGTACCTACATCTCAATTTTGCTGTGAACCTAAACCTGTTCTAAAAATTTAAGTCCTTTAAAAAAACAAAAAAAAGACAAACCCTATTCCTTGGAATTTTATGACACTGGAGTCTCTGATTCCCTTTCTGCCTCACTGTTCATTCATTTCCTGTCCCCTTTGCTGGCTCTGCCTGAGAGACCTCATCTGGAAGCAGAGGAATTTCTCAGTCTTAGCTGTGTTGCATTTCACTGTGTGATACAGACCTTGGGACAGTCACCGAGTGGTTTCAGTGATAACCCCCATGCTCACACACCCTTAGATGATATCGTTTGCCCAAAGCTCTCTTCTGAAGACCCCACCTATAAAACCAACTACTTCCTGCAAATCTGTTTTTGGATATCACTGCAGAACTTCAAATTGAAAGAGAATTAGCTATTTTCCTACCTCAAATGTGCCTTTTAAAATGTTCTGTATTTTGTTTAGGAAATGGGACTAATTTTACCTATAGGCTCAAGCCAGAGACTAGGGGTCATTCCTGACTTGTCCCCTTGTCATGCTCCTTGATGTACCATCAATCACCAATCCATTTTAGGGCCGCCTCTCACGGTATTCGCTGCCACCAACTTCTCCTCCCAGATTATTGAAAGAGTCTTCTAACTCTTCTTCCTGTTTCTGTATTCACCAACACAGTACACAGAATGATCCTGTGAAACTATGTCATGTTACGTCACGCTGCTGCACAAAACTCTAATGGCTTCCTATGCCATCCAGAATAGAAATCACATAAACAAAATCCGTTCCTGTTTTTGTTCACTGCTGTACAAGTCAAATGCTTAGAATAGTGCCTGGTACATAGTTGGCTCTCCACAGATGTTTACTGGATGAAGGGATTAACCTATCCATTTACAGCCATCTTTACTGCTACCAATAATTTCTAGTTCAAGAAATTATTCTCTTCCTTCCGGAATTCTGGACTAAAGTTGTTAGCCTCATTGCAATTCCACTCACCAGCTTCGTTCTCTTCTGACCCTTTCTCCATGTTTTAGACAGAGTAATAGTTTCTAAATGCAAATACGGACAATTTATTCATTTCTCCTGCTCTTAAAGTTCCAGTTGGGAGCTTGGCACACAAAGACTGCAAGACTGGTCTCCACGTTTTCCTGTGTGGTTAATTCAGGCCACTCTTCCTTTGCTACATAAACCCTGGGATGTCTTTAAAGTCCCAAATGGGCATCACTCTCTTTCCTCAGGGAACACATTTCCTACCCTCCTTTCTGCGAGGCGAGGTTAAACACATACTTCAGAATTTACCTTACTTTCAGCTTCTTCAGAGAAGGCTTCTCATGCCCTATAGACAAGGTCAAGTCCCCTTGTTTTTATTCTAGAATTACATTCTGGGATTCAAATTAGGTTACGATTTAGCACATTAGTGTCAACAGATGTCGTTCTCACTGGATTATTTTCAAGAACACGGGGTTGTGGACAGCTGACATGCCACATTATCCCAAGTGACTGGAATAGTTCCTGGACATCTAGGAAGGGCTCGATAACCACTAAGCAAGTGAGGGTATCTGGAAGAGCCCAGTCTTCAGAATGGGATGGGCCCCGTTTGAACCCAACTACATCACCTAGAATCTGTATGCGAAATTAGCTTAACCTGATGTAACTTCATGTTTTTTCACATATATATAAAAAAATAACAATACCCATCTTAAGTGACGATGATGATGATACTAGCTCAGGTAACGTGACAAAATGCCTACCACAGAGTAAATATTACACAGAGTAGCAAGATTTTGGGTTTTATGGTAGATGAAAAGTGGGTCTGCTGCCTAACTAAATAACTTCTGACAATTTGCCAAAGTTCCTCCCAAATCCCAACGGATACATTTATAACACATAAACACTGAATTACCTATCACATAGAATTGTCCTAAGAATTAATTTTAATAATAAATGTAAAGTGTAATTGAGCAGAGCAGATGTTCAGCAAAAGTTATCTACCACTAACAGGAGTAGAAATAAGAGTAGAAATAAAAGGAGGATTTGTATATGCGGATCTGTAGATCTGCGTGCATTCCTGACCGGTCTCGAGAAATGAGTAATTTTAGTTAATTTGAAAACATATTTATATGTATATATGTGCATATATTTTACAGACATGTGAATGCATGTCTTTAAGAAATTTAAGTATTTAAAGGAATAAAAGTAAGTTCTAAGGATTTAAATTGACTCACACCCAGTACATATGCTATAAATGGATGGCCTCAACCACCTATTTACGGTTCCATCCTTTCCGACTGGGACGTCCAGCCGGGACTATTCCAGTCACTGGCATCCCATTTAAATAGATAATCCAAACTTATAACCAATAAAAGTTACATTGTAGTATGACACGGCTGTCACTATACACACCTTGTCAGTGATGGGTGCCTTCCTTAGAAATGCAAACTATTCAACAAAAGTTTCAAGTCTAAGAAATCTTTTGCGCGCGCTTGTTTATGTTGAACAAACACACACATAGTATAAAGGAGATCAACGCTCTTATAAGGTGAAATATGCATCTTTAAGTAACACCTTAAAATCTCATTTGTGAAGGCCAGAGAGTATAAACTGAGCCTCTTTTGTGGTGTTTTTTTCCTGAATTTCCGCGAGGCTGGCACCTTGTCGTGCTCTAATAAAATGTTTTTAGAGTGGCTCGTGATTGATCATAGCACATAGTCCTGTTTAAACAGAGCCGGTGGTCAGTGAGTCATAAATATAAATCAAAGTCCTAGTCATGTATGAGAAATTCACTTAGAGAAAGCATGCAGACTACCACTAGGATTGTATTAATCTATGCGAAAGAAGCCACTAGAGACGCTAAGAAAATTCTAAATTTGAAGAGTTTGAGAGGTAGGGCAAGTCGGTGTGAGATGCAGAACGTAATTTCTGGATAGATGAAGTTTGTTTGTTCTAATGTATATAAGACCTTCCCTGCCGAGCTAATACTGTCAGCTGGGACAATTTGATGAGCAGACAGGTTTCTTTTCACAGGGCACTTTCTTTCTCAGCATTTGGTTTCTAAGGTGCTGAGCAAAACTACTTGAAATAATGTAATCCCTGCAGCTCCATATTGTAGAAAAATGTCCCCACTTTCTGTAGAGTCCCTTGAAAGAAAGAAAATCGTGCTTCACTTCCATTTGATTCTCGGAAAGATTCTGAACATTAGGGAAGCTTAAAGTGTTCCCAGCATGACAGGCAGAATGACAGACGGATGCCTTGTTTAAACTGTGGACATGTATGATTCTCACACCGATTACTTTTTGCAGCGTACCTGGTCCTTCACTTGCAGATGGATGATGAGCGATTAGAAACTTTTTTTTATATAGTCACGGCAGAGTACGTCACTAAGGGTCCAGGGCTACCAGAAGTTTTCTGCTCAGTACATGCGTTCATTCTTTCACTGGGCAGAACCTCAGGACACACATGGCTCTTTCCAACAAGGAGCACGTAATCACAGTGGGAGACAAATACCAGACAAGTCTACCACAGCAGTCTTGGCTGGGTGATTGAGGAGCACAGCGCAAACATAAAAATCACAGGAGACGGTCACAGAGGAGGGAGTCACATGTGAACCATGTTCTGAAACGTTCCATACTCGATGCAAGAGGGGAAGGGAGACAGCAGGGCGTGGCACAGGCGACAGTGCCCCGTTTCCCTTTGTTCTCCCTGGTGCGGATTTAGTCTTTTCAGTCGTTCCAGGTACGTACGCTTCTTGCTGCCTCGGGAACTTCTCACCACCTTTTGCCCTTCCTGGAGTGCTGTTTTCCCTTCACACCTAGTTTATGCTTCCTCAGTATTCATGGCGTAGAGTACATTGTATTTCCACAGGGATATCATTTCTTACTTCACATCAAGCACCCTGTCACTCTGCAGTTCGTCTTCATAGCACTTATTACGCGAGTAATCAGGTGGCTTGTTTCTCTGTCATCTTCCTCAGTATATTGCAAACTCTTTGAAGAAACAGACTCAGACTGTTTCATTCTCTGCTCCCAGCAAATCCCTGGGACAGATTGGTTTTCATTTAATGATTGCTGAGAAAAAAAAAAGAGTATTTAACTATTGAATAAAGTAATAAATGAATTACTGATGGGAACAGAAGATGTATAAGGAGATAGAATAATATCTGGAAGAGTCCAGAGCATGACCATATGAGGAGTATCTGAAGATAATTTTATTGCATAAATTCATCAATTAAAATTTAATTGGACATGTGGTCATATTTATCCCTTAGAATGAGCTCTTTGGCAAAAGTAGACTGGATGGAAGGGAAGCGAGGAGAACTAGAAACAAGAGGCAGCAGCTGATGTGGGTGGAAGAAGAAAGTGCCAATTGCAGTGGAATGTGGAGGAATGACTGTTGATTGTACACCAGGGAACTCCCTGGTGAAGTCTGAGACAGACCCCCATGCCCAGAGGTCAAGGAGAGATGGATGTGAAGAAAGGGGAGAAGAGAGAGGCAGATGACTTTGCATTGGCAGGTGGCAGTTTAATAAGCAAGGGGAACTACTTACAGGCTTGTCTCAAGATGAGTAGATCTCCACAGCCTCGCTCCAGAATCTTAGAAGTTTATGTAGAGGCCTTAATGGGTTCAGTCTCCTGTACTGGGTGGTCTCAACACCACCTTGCTGTCTCAGGCTGTGTCCTTAAAAATGGCTCCCTTCACTGTGGGAACGGTGGGCATTCCAGGCACAGGGGAAGGGGGTCTCCCCTGCTCCCTACCAAATTGCCTGGGTCTCACTCGCGGGTCAACTCGCAGGCATGTCTCTCCAGCAGTGTCTTTGAATCATAGATTTGAAGGGAAGGGAGAGAAAGTAAGGGGATTTGTTTTGGGCTTGTACCCTCAGATAAATATTGGTTCCAGTCGCAAAAGGAAGAAACAGAGGAGAAAGAGCATATTGGGTGTTGTGCAGTGAGTACAAGCATCTAGGCGCACCATAGCACAGATGTCTGTGTTAACAAAGTGAGAGTTTAGAAGGTATGTGTATGTTGTGCATCATTAAGGCCAAGGATGGGGATGACATAGCCCAGGGAACATGTAACGAGACAGAAGATGCCACAGACAGAGCCCTTGGTTACCCCACATTTTAAGAACCGAGCCCAGTCATTACAATTCTTTAAAGTCAGAGGTTGTCCACAGACATAGAGTGAATATTTTAAAAGTTATGTCAAAATAAATGAAGGATATCATTTTCATAAGGAAAGAAGATTCCAAGTGTTAAATGCCAAGAATCATCAAAATAAGGTCATATTGAAGACCAGCATCCCTCAAATAATACTAGAGTCTTTTTCACTTTTTCCAATTCCTTCTATTCTCTTATTTATTCACTCATTTGGGTAATATTCATTAACTAGGCACCCACTATGAACAACACATGCCTATGGGTGATGAGAATGCATTAATGGAAAAAAAATGAGCCCCAGTCCTCACGGAACTTACATTCTGGTCAGTAGCTGACCTCATTGTAGGCCATATTCCGATAGGATAAGTGTTCCCAGAGCATTTAATTTCTGTCCTTGTCTTGCCTGTTTACCTGTGATGTTTAAGGACATCACCACTATTATCCACAAGGATTTCTCAGGCTAGGACTGTGCTTGAAAATGAGTCTGCTCTCCTTCCACCTCTCCTCACACCAATCGTTCTCAGGATGGTTATGCCGACCGAGACCATTTGTTCACTTGAACGATAAAAGTGCTGACACGAAGCATTGAACATTGATGGTCCTTTCCATCAGCCAAAAGCCTGTGGGCATTGTTCTTCAACCTGCTTGGTTTTAGCTGACTATTCAGTTATTCAACACATTCTATAGTCATGGCCACCATGATATCTGATCTGTCCAAATCATATACAAGAAAACAACAACCACAACAGCAAAAACAAAGCTCATCCACAAATTTGCTCACCAAGACCTGTCAGACACAGGAAGAGACTACCTAGAAGACATGGTGTTGTAGAGAAAATACTTTTTATATTTCTACATAGAACTTCCTGAGAAGATTTTACTGAAACTTGGGATCTGGGCTACAGAAAAAGCCCAGGAGTTAAGTTATGACTGAGTAGATAGTGCGCATGCCAAAGAGATTCACCTCCTGAAAAGTATATGTTTACATTTCAAAGAGGATATGATCTGAGACCATAAAGACATCCCCTGCGTTGTAAAGTTGGAGACACTAGTCTTAAGCATATTTTCCCCCGGGAGAAATTTAGTGCCATTGCTAAGAGTGAAGAACCAGTATCTTCCCCATGATGTCTCCAAGGAGAGCCAGCAGGAGAGCAGGGCAGCTGCCTCGTCTTCTTACATAAATGCTCGAGTTCAGTTTTGGGTGCTCCTCACGTATTATAGACCCCATGATGTGTCAGATCACATCTGGTTTTCATCGCACCACCCCAGGGTTAAAAATCTGGGCTAAGGGAAGTTGGCATAGTTCTCATTTGCTCTGAGTAAATAATAACCCACTGTGTTCCAGAAACCATGGTTGGCATTCAGGGTAATAGTAATAAATGTAGATATTAAACACATGACAGGACAAAGTAGCACATGTCTTCCTAGAGGAAGTGACATTAAGATACCTTACATTTTATGGTCATTTAAATATCCAATATTGAAGTAGAAAACATTAACCCTTTTAGAAGAAAACAGATGTTTTTTTTTCCAGAAGGCTGAAGCTTAGACCATTTTTTAAAAAGACTAGAACTAAATTAAAGATTAGAAACCATCTGTGAGATAAAGAAAAACTATATGTTGATTACTGTCCCCAGTTTAGTTCTGGCACAGAGTTCCTAAAGCCCTTGTAATATCCTAAGTGATACGAGCATCTTCTGTTCTAAGTCTTTGACCCCCGTCTCTGATGCAGGGCTCCTAAAACTTGTAAATGCCCAGGTGATGAGAGCACAAGGAGCATCTTTTATTCTAATGAGGTGGTTCTGGGTGGGCTCCTGGATGAGTCCTGGGGGAACACTGGTCCCCAGAAGGACCAGGCCATGGTTACAAACGTCACTTGGGATTTTTCAGCTCCACTTCTCAACCCTCAGAGAGGGAAGAGGGGCTGGAAATGGAGTTAATAATTAATTGTGCCTCCATGATGAAGCCTCTATGAATCCCAACAGTATGTGGTTTGGAGAGCTTCCGGGCGGGTGAAAAAACACATCCACCCTGGGAGGGTGACGGAGCCCCCCTCCATGGGACAGAAGCTCCTGTACTCACGACCCTGCCAGACCTCCGCTATGTGTCTCTTCTGGTTGTTCATCTCTGTCCTTTGTCATGGGGACCTAGTATTTGCTATTGGCATCTGAAGTGAGGTGGGGCAGTCTTGTGGGACTGAGCCCTTAACTTGTGGGATCTGACACGTTTCCAGGGAGATAGTGTCAGAATTGAATGAAATTGTAGGACACGCAGCTGGTGTTACCGGGACTTGCTTGGTGTGGGGGATTCCGCCCCCTCCTTCCCCATATGGTGACTGGAAGTAGCAGAAGTAAAGTGTTCTGTGTAAGCAGTAAAAAGGAGACACACAGGAGAGAAACACAGGAGGAAAAAAGTGAGTTTTTTCTCTGCGCAGGAACAGAACTATACTTTTTCCTTTACACTATCGTATTTTGAAAGTAGAACAAATGATCTCTCCTTCCACTACCTGTAACTATTTTCCAACTCTTCCAGCTGCTGTTTCATTTGGACAGAATTTCTTTCTTACTGTGTAGTTGGCTTAAACTTTCAAGTGTCTGTGTTGGCTGTTTCAAGTGGGGCAGAAAGACTTTCTGTGCAGGGAATTCATGCCCCTGCCCTGCGCTGTGACCCAGATTCTTTCTGAGAGGTAGGATTTAGTCTCAAGAATAAGTAGATTTTATTTAGGGCTCCCTAATCTTATTTCATTATATTGATCTAAGAAAAGTTAAGTGACAAATGAAAGAATCTTATTTTCTTATTTCATGTAATGTGTTACGTGTTTGTAAAAAAAAAAAAAGGTCAGGTTGTTACTTATGAAACAAAGCGACAAAGTTGGCAACATTTAAATAAGATGGCTGTGGTATTTTTATGGTATTCTCTTGAACAATCTAGAATTAATGACTTTGTGGTTGAAAAACTAAGGCATGTATTTGATCAAGATGCAGATAGGGACATAGAACCAAATTCTTGCCTCGTCTCAGCATACAAGTTCCTTCGGAATTCTTAAGGCAGAAAACTGAGTCCATGAGGGCTGTTCGCTGTGCCTCCCAAGTTCTGACCCGCTCTATACATCTCCTCTTACACAACTACAGCTGAACCAGGGCAGAACCGTAAAGTGTCTCTGAGATAAAACCTGAAAGGAAAACTGTAGACTCCATTCAATTGGACATTCATTTCCATCACAAACTTAGGTGTAAACAAAATAATGTTCGCAGTTTCCATAATATAGTGGTTTCCCCCAAAACGAGTCTTGGGAAAAGTAAAGGCTTTATTGGAATTACAGTAGAACAAAGCATTGTTTGTAAAGCAGGATTCAGGGTATAACTGTCCTAAAAGTTAATCAAGAATATTTCCTTGAACTATTAGATAATCTCTCTCTCTCTCTCATGACAAATGAGAAAAGAAATGCAGCCCTGTGGCTGACCACCATAGAAGCCGCTCGTACTTACACTTGGCAGGATTGGGTATTTCGTTGAGAAGCTGGTCTAATCCTGCCAGAAGTCCTCCCAAGATGACCCTATAACCAGTGTCTGTCCATCCATGACAAACGATGACCAGTACTCCTGACTAGGCACTGCACTCTGCTGTCTCACAGTAAACATGTTGCCTGGACCCCAAGGAACCAGTTGCTTTGTCACAGTTCAAACAGAGGGGATAAACGATGATTGAACGTCTCTAGAAAATGTACTGCCGATGAAATGATACTGTAGCTACTTTGGTCCTGTGGGTCCCACTTTGGTCCATGTAGCCCATGGGACAACAAAGTGTGTTAATAATAATAATAATAAAAAAGATCTGGCTCAGGTGCTGTGTTACATATTCATAATAATACAGACACTTGGAGAGACACGCATGCTTTTGGCTTTGTATTGTATCTTCTCTGCGGAGAGCTCATTAAATATGAAATATGTAATTGCGCAGATTAGGAAACAGAGAAAACGACAGAAAACAGCGAATGCAGATCCTCAGTCCCATCCCTGAGAGGCCAGCCGGCATTCTGAGGAGTGTGATCGGCTAGACTGAGTTCTGAGATGCTCTGTCTTCCCCTCCAAGGTCCTGTGATGTGTTTTCAGGGCAAAGGGAAGGTCAGAGAATGGAAGCCTCCGCTCTCTGGGTCATCTTTAGAGCCCCAGAGCTGGGCTGCCCAGGGCATTTGCATAGACAGCGCCCCCTGGGGTTCCTGTTCCAGGCCAATGAACTCAAAAGTGATACTTGTCTCATGTACGAACATTAGCATTACATCCCTTCTAGGCGTCCTTCCTACCAAAGTACTTAGCACAAGGGGACAATGAGATATAGACAAGAACAGGAATTGTAATAATTACTTCAAAATAAATATACAGGCAAGGTATTAAGCCATAAAATAGCATCTGTGGTATGATACTGTTTTTGTAAAATTAAATACTCAAACATATGCATACATACCCAGAGGCTTAGAAGGATATATATATATATATATATATATATATATATATATATATATATATATATATATATATATATATAATTGTTAACAGAGGATACCTCTAGAGAAATGTTACAGCGTTGCTTTGTGCTTCATTTGAATTAATATGATGGGGAGAAATATAAAGGCCTATTTAACTGCATTGGTCAAGTCTGATTTGTTAAGTTAGGTGCTCATATGAGTATATAATACTTATTTTATTACACATATTATGCTCTATGTATTAACTGATTAAAAAAATTAAAATCCAAATGCATTGTGGACTCAGGGTAGCAAAGCAAATAATGCTATGTTTTAATAGGGTCAAATTTAACTCCAGTAATATCACTAACTAGTTATTCGACTGAGTATATCACAAACTACAGAAAGATTGTGTTTGTCAAATGATTGTGCTACTCTAGAAAAACTTGAAGTTTCACTCTAGAATCAACAGTTCCAAATGCTTGACGTAACATTCAAATAACAGGAATTATCTCGTAGGATAGGTAATAAGTAAAAACAAGGAAAATGATCCTGGATAAATCTTGTTCCTCTTTCAGTTGGTAAGACAGTCACAGAAATTTAAAATATGTACAAGTTTAGAATGCACTTTTTAAATTATATTCATGTTATTGTTATTTCACCAAAACTAAGAATTTAGGCAGTGCAGTCAAGCAAATCCTATTTACAGATAACTACACAGAAATGATGTTTTTCTTTTATTTCTTTTTAGTAAATAAAGGAAATAAAAGCATAGGCTGTGACAAGAAATGTCGTAAGGAACTTGCCCAGTGTGTGAGATCATTTCCCACTTAACATACCAAATGTATATTTTGATCAAACACTGCTGAAAGTGGCTTTTTAAAGAGGGAAAAGAATAGAAATAATCTCATCCCAATTCCTAATGCCTGTTTTGACAAAGTTATTGGCTAGTTTCATGCACTGTATGCATTCGATTGCTTTAGCGTGCTGAAGTCTTGAACTTTCCATCATTTCTGTTTTTTGTTTCATTTTATACTCCCCCCTCGGGATCTGCTGTGTGCAACAGACTTTCAGAGCTGCTTTCCTTTTAGGCCTCAACTCTGTTAGCTACGTGTTTTTGATACAGCTATAGGTCCATGCAAAATTCAAAGAACACAATGTATGATGCCTTGACATAATTAACCCCCATACTTATTCCACCCATGATTTGTTTCGTGGTCCATTTTTATCTCTGTGACATGCAAAATGTGGATATGTCATTACTCACACATCAATGCTGGTCCTAAACTCTGCTCCACTGAGGGGAGCTTTGGAGGGAGGCCCTGAAGACTTGGCCAATATATATAGAAAGAAAATACGTATACACACACACACACACACACACACACACACACACACACACACAAATTGATGTGTTGAAGTCATTTCCTAGACAGATAGACATACATCCAGTAGAAAGTAAAGGGAGTTTCCAGTATTGACTTGATTTAAGTATGTACGTCTGGGGTTGCCTTTTCATTTCCATGAATTCGTTAAGTGAAAGACAAATATTAATACTTCTCTCGTCAGACATTACAATGTTAAATTCTTCTTTATTCCTGTGAAGATCTGAGTTGGGTTGTTTCCTCCTCCAGCTACTGCAACCTGCCATTAGCGACTCTACAAACCAAAACATACAATTCAGGGGCAATGTACTTTGCCTGAGAAAAGTGTTCTGGTTCCTTGACGCCACTAGTAAACCAAATAAAGACATTCGGCCATTTTCAAGTAAATGACTATAAGAAATAATCACAGGAGGCAATCTACTATTGTTGGGGATGCATTTCAGACAGAAGATAAAAACGGAATGAACTGGAAGTAGCTCAATTCATTTACACTGAATCCTCTGGGACAGAAATGGACCCATTTGCAACCATGCACAGCAGTCACGGAGATGCTGATGGGAAAATGCACACAGATGCCAAATGGGTGCATTAACCCCCCTTGGCACAGTTAATGGAGACATGCCCTTAGGGATCCTTAGAAGACCCATCTGTTCAGTCAAGCATTTGCTTAATTGTGTCAAATGCCTGGCAAACGCAGTGTCAGTTAATAGATAATAGATATGTAAATGCTGTTTGTGTTCTTGTGCGTATGCCCAGGGGCTTTACAATAAACACATCACATTTTTAAAAATAATTTCCTGTTGGGGATAAAATGATAGTCTTGCTGCCAGGAGCGGTCCTTCCCATGAGAGTCCAAACGAGTCTAGTATTCAGTAGTTTATAATATTATAACATTGTCGTTTAGGGATTACGGCACCATTTTCTGAGAATCTTGATTACCATGCCAGTTTTGTATCTGGTTTTCTGAAGAGAGATGGTTCCTCGTGCCCCTCATTTCAGCAGTCCCCAAACCTGCACTCAGTGACATCATGCAGTGAGAAGAGCACGGCCTCTGGAGTTAGCGCGACCTGGGCACCCACCCCTCAAAAACTTACTTAGTCTCTTTGAGCCTCAGTTCTGTCTTATGAAACTGGGAGATCATTAATTTGGTCCCATAGGGTTGTGGAGAATCTGAGCAATGGACACACCAAACACCTAAGAGACCCTCAGAAAACATGCATTCCCTTCACATCCTCTGTCACTTTGCAAGATTTTTGGGTACGTGTTCAGAGGAATTCGACTGCCTCTTGTTTTAAGCTGTGGGTGACAAGTACTGACAAGTACTAAGCATTAAGTTCTCAATATCCCCTTTCCCCCTCTACGATGCAAAACTGTTATCAATGACACTTTTGACAACCCTGAGGGAAAAACATGCCAACATGTCTTGGTAAAAGTTAGATTGACAGTTCAGAAACACAGTCACCCTCTCTAGGCTTTATGACAGGAAATCCTTACAGCATCTTTTCCACCTTTAAAAGAGGCTTTCCGAATCTCTTTCTCTTGTAGTTTCAACATCGATGGAAAAATCTTCAGCCCATGGAGAGCATAAAATGCTTAGGTGGGGGTCTGACTACTTCTCCAGGTGTTTTGAAATAATGTCATTTTTTCGATACTGACATCTCATCTACTAGAGATAATTTTTTTGCCACTTTTTATTTCCTTCACACTGACCACATTACTTCTGTTCTCCTTCGAGGAGTCCACATGTTGCTTAAGAAGTGGAAATTTCCAGGTAGACGAATATGCCACCTGAGGAGAAAAAGGAGATCCCAATTTCTGCCCTGTTTTGCTTCAGTCATATTAGATTATATATGCCAGAGGGAAATGGTACAGGCTATATTGGTAGCAGAATTTGATACCAAGGGCCCGTAAGCAGGGACTCACCCTGTGGCAGGAGATATCCAGACATGCTCCATGCCAGTAAGAGGGGCATGTTCCGGAAGCCACTCTCTGCTGAGGTAGTTGTCTCTCTGGCCTTAAGCTACCTGTCATTCCGGATCTGCTGCATAAATAGCAGGTGTGTTTGTGAGGGTAAACAACTCTGGTATTTAGAGTCTACACAGCACAGCTTGGTGGAGGTTAATCTAAGGTTAACCCCAGAGAGGAGACCATTGTTTTTTTCCTTTCTGCTCCATGAAAAGCCACTGCTAAACCAGGAATGTCATCACCACAGGCATGGGGAGAGCTGACACGAAACAGGCTGACCGTTCTGTCTTCAAGAGAAATCATGGGTTTCAGGGCACTGGCAGTGATAACACAGAGATTGGCAGCTGAGCAGAGAGTGCTTCCAAGATGGCAGCCCGCCAGTCATGGGTGAGGATGCCAAGTCTGCACAGGGCTAGCATCTTGCCGTAACCCCCAAAGGCAACCTTGACTGTGGGTGGGGGTTAGGGTGGGAGGACATGCCTAAGTCAGAGACCCTGCAGTTGAGGCAGGAGGCCAGCTGTTTGGTGCTAGTAACGAAATGTGAAAATCTGAGTATATTGTTTGAGTCAAAATGTGCCTCTTCCCAATTTAGAAGCAGCATCTGTAGCATATTCCCTTAACCCAGGTCTCTAGCATCTGGTATTGATTCTGAGTCTCCTTCTCTCAAGATGGGCTCTTGCTACAGTGCTGAGAAAAAAATGACCCACATTGACTCTGTCAGGCCTTTGGAGAATAAGATTGTCCCAGGAAGACTAACCTTGAGAATGAGAGAAAGGTGATATTCCAGTTCTAAAATGCGGCTTGGGGGTTGGACTAACTTTACTATTCTAAAAGATTATTGAACACACAAAAAATTATTGAACATCCATGTGTGTGTATGTGTGTGTGTATTTTTTTATTTATTTAAAAAAGGGATATTAAAGTGGTGAAATGAAGGTAAACATTAATACACCAAGGTAATAGAGATCTTTCAGCTAAACTCAGTCTACCTCTCGTTTATTCTACGTGGAATAATACTGTAACTTCGTATGTAATTCTAAACTCCAACCATGTGTATTACCTCATCTGCCATTTTTTAAAGGAAAATGCGAGATTCTTTGACGCTGCCTGTTTTTTCCATGGTGGGCTGGAAGTGCCAGTTGTTATTGAACATTTTATAAACCGACAAAAAAGATCATTGAATCAAGATTAAATCACATCTCCAGTCCAAATAATTCTGGGGAGTAGCTGCATTAGTTACCTATTACTGCATAAAACCACACAAAAGGGTTGTGCTGGAAATCTGGGAGGCCCTTGTACTGGGGACATCTGGGATTACATCTAACAATTTAATTGGGCTTCAAGGTCGAAGATGGGCCACAGGTGGGGCTGTTTTGACAACATTCTTTCGATGTTTTGAATGCTTTTGTACCAGCTGACAGCACCCTCTGCGTCTTTCCTAAGTATTTAAACACAAGATTTTACAGGCACAGCTTTATTTCCTTTATCGTCCTCTGGTCTCATATTACTTTGATGCTGCTTTTCTGACTGGGGAGACTAGGGATGAAATGATTGGCTTTTCCAAGACAAAAACTCTTGGTTATTATTTCATCAGCTCTGCTTGAAATGTACAATTACATTTTTAGATCATTTCTTACTTCATATATCTGATCATATGATACTAAATGGAGCAACTGGCATGTCAACATTCTCCCTGAAAGCCTCCTTAGGCAGATCTAACAGTTCATCCTGGCTTCTGTCTTCCAAATTACCACAAGCAACATCTTGGTCAATTTCTTTTTTCTTTTTTTTTTTTTTGCCAGCCACTAAACAACAAAGTGCATTTTCTCTAGCCTCTAATGATTTTATCAGAGCTCTTCTAGTCTCCAGTAGCAGTCTCTTTGCCACCCTTCCAGATTCTTCCCATTGCCAGGTGCCTCAGATAATGTCACATGTCCACGCCATCCTTCTGTTGCTTGATACTGGGGTCCCAGGAGACAGCTCCTCAGAGGTCAACCCATTGTACCAGCTGCTTTAACATTATGATCTGACATGTGTGAGACAGAGTTTTGGAGTCTCCTCATCCTCATCCTCCAGATTATCTGTTTCTCCCTCTGATATTCTTTATTCCTTGTGGACTAAGTGGTCGGTCTGATGGAGGACAATGTTACTTTTCATCACATCTGTTTCCTAAAATAATCGTAGTTATTATTATTATAATTTCATTGGGAAGTCCGTGTAGTAGTTCTGTTGGTTCTCTTGGTCTGCACTGGAGTTTTTTCCTTTATTCATGGCTGGAGATAATGGAGTAACATGGGGCATGGGGTTTAGAGCCCCTTCTCACCATTCGCATTGTACTGAGCTATGTATCACCATGGAAACCTCAGGCCATCTCATGCTCACCATAGCAACCACAGGTAAACTTTTCCCCCTCCTGATGTAGACTTTAATGTCCGGTCCCTTGGTTTGTTTCTGGCATCCCATGTTGGATACTAAGACAGAGGCCCTGGTCACTGATTTCAATAACACAAAGACAATGGCAGGACCAAACACATTTTTGCTGCTAAAAAGACTTTACTGGAGAAAAATCAATGGAAACAAAAATAATAGTAAGTGTGTCTGGTCCCTGTTGTATTCAACATGCAACACTGATACTCAGTGTTCAGTGGGAATAAATGTAGGTTCTAAGAGAGGAACCTGGCTCTTGAGTAGCACGGATTCAGAGCTGTATGATTGGAGAAGATCCACTTCCTTCTTTAGCTTCTTCAGCAGGCTGAAGTTCAAGCCTGGACACTGCAGCTCTCCAACGAGCAGAACTAGGTATCTGACTCAGCCCTACCACTTCGGCTTCATGGTGAAAGGAGAACCAGCTGGAGTGTCGTCTGTAGGTTGCAGCTTTTATAACGTGGTAGAAAAGTGACCTGATTTCTCACCTCATTTAACTACCGTTTATAGCATTTTACTATTGCCAATTTCCATAGACTCGTAGAGGAAGCCTAGAATGGTAGGGAATGAGTTTTGGGCCAGTGAAAGTCCTACTTTCATTTTTATACAGTGAAATTGGAATTTCTTTTTTTCAATATAAGAAGAAACTTAGCAGCATAAGATATAGCTGGATGAACTTTAGCAATCATCTAGTCCAGTATTCTCATGACAGAGTGAAAATAGAATTTTCAGCAGAGATGAAGATACACATTTCATCAAATTCTGTGTGTCAATTCAGGTCCTCTGGGAAGAAGATGCCAAGATGGGATTAGACACGCAAGCGCTTTTATGGGAAAATGCCTGCCAAGGATACAGGGAAAGAAGCAGGAAGAGGCAGGGCAAACATTCAGACCGTGATGCAGGTCTAATTATTCTGGAGGGGGCAAGAGAAAAAGGATTGGATAGGAAGAGCTCCATGCATTTCTGAGTAATTTTCAGCGGGCATGGTCGGGTGTGCTCAAGCAACTGTTGGCCTTATAAGGAGATTTAGCAAATACAAATATAGAACATACAGTTAATTTAAATTCCAGATCAACAGCAAATATTCTTTAGAGTAAATATTCCCCAAATATTACATGCATACCTATACTAAAAAATCACTAATTGTTGATCTGAAATTCAAAATTAATTGGGTGTCCTGTATTATATCCAGCAACCCTAATTATAGGACAATGCTAATTGTGGGTGTTCCCTGTCAGACAGGAATGGACTGCCACTGTGCTTAGTCATTGTTAGGAACAAGCAAGAAAGTAGTACCTTGATGCAAACATTGCACGTGAATAAAAGAGGCAGCAGCTGGGGCTGTCAGCTGTGCGCCTCACAGTAGATTATCTTGAAGGAGATTTGAGCAGCATAATTGCATGGCTGCCACCAACTCACGAGACAACGTGCAAATACTCGGAGCACTTAAGATGCATTCCCTAAAGACTGGCCACACCTGGTGGGCTGACACCTGACTCTGGCATGAAAAACCAAGAGGGCAGGGACGTCTGAGTAGCTGCTAGTGGATGAGTCAAAAAGGACCTGACTGCTTTGAATGTCCTTCATTTCCAGATTGTCCTGGCAAAGATTGCATGTGCGTTTTCTGAGACAAGGATGGGCCAGAAAGAAAATGATGCCAGTGTAGGATAATCTTAAATGCTGTTGGCCAAAGAAGATAGAATAGACCTATGACAGAGACTAGTGAGATCATCAATGACTAGGGACTAGGAAAGGATTCAACCACCCAGAGATGCACCCCTTGAATCAAGGAGGCACTGGTGAGAGGTCCCAGTGATGGGGTACCCCCCAAAAAACAAATAAAACCTGTCTGTAAGTCACATTTTGCTTTGGCAACAAATAGTCCCCAAATCTCAATGGCTTTTAACAACAAAACGTGTTTCTCAGTCTTGATACAGGATGGCTATACCTTAACAGCAGCTTGGATGGACTGCGAGAGCTCAGAAGGTCTTCTAGCCATGTGTCTTATCATTCCAGAATCTAAATTGGAAAAGAAGCAATGTGGATAGTGCACTGTTCTCATGGCAGGCAACAAAATCTCAAGGGGGTGAGCTGAAAACCATGTGCTCTGTACAGCCTCCACTCAGAACTGCTGACCCTGTCACACCGCTCCTTTCCAGTGTTCAGAGCAAGCTGTGTGGCCAAGTCCAGTGTCACGGGGATGAAGGACCTGTTGGGAAGTGCTATGAAGTCATGGAGCAAAGGGCTCAGATGAATAGCCCTATTCCAAAATGTCTATTTTGGACTTGTTATGGGTTGAAAATATGTCCCCCCAAAATGGTATGTTAGAGTCCTAACCCTAGTACCTCAGAATGCGCTCTTAGTGACAGCATCTTTACAGAAGCTATCAAGTTATAATGAGGTCATCAGTGAGAGCCCAAATCCGATAGGACTGGTGTCCTTATAGAGAAGATTGGGACACAGGGACACACATACCAGGAGAATGCCACGAGAAGATGAAGCTTTTCTCGGGCAGAGACAGGGTGATGCATCTACAAGTCTGGAAGCGCCAACGATTGCCAGCAAACCACCGGAAACGTGGAGAGAGGCAAGGGACAGTGTCCCTCACGGCCCTCAGAAGGAATCAGCCCGGCCAACACCTTGACTTCAGACATTTGTGTTGTCTGTAGTACCTTGTTCCAGCAGTCCTAGCAAATGAATGAAAATCTAATTGATCACAAATCACCAGGAGAAATCGTTTGAAACATCTGAGAGACCACCCAAGCCAGATCATCTCTACAGTTCATGACAAAGAGCTTTCTTGTTCCCTTCCCTTTCCTTGTCCTCCTAACCTCCAGTAAGCATAGAACTCCTTGTTTAAACTGAGGCTGGAAAAAGTCTCTAATTGACATCAGATTCAGAGTTTTGGTTATTACCTAAGAATAGACAATTGCTTCCTGAATTGAGATCAAGTGTTGTGATTACAAGTGACCAGAAGTCTTTATAATACCTAATAATAGAGACATCAGGGGCTCTGCCGAAGTTTTTATGCAGGGCCAAAAAAAAAAAAAAAAAAAAAAATTAGGCCTTCAAGCAAATTTAAAGAGACAATAAAAACCCCAAAGTAGCTATAATTATATTCAAGAGTTGTGCATGTTTGAAGAAACACTTATTTTACAAATGAAGGAACTTGGGTTTAGAGAATGTAAATGAATTGCTTAAGGTCAAACAAGTAATTAGAGGCAGAGGTGGGACAAAATCCAGAACAGTCCCCTTCCCTGTTTAATTTCCACTAAACTCTGCTGACTTTCCGTGTAGAATTATTTTTAACCTATCAGAAGTGCCTTCTTTCCATGTAGCTACATTGGAAAACAATTTGGTCCTCAAAATGTTAAACACAGAGTGACCATACGACCCAATAACACCACCAATAATTATATACCCAAGAGAAAGAAAACACACGTTCAACAAAATCTTGTACACACCTGTTCATAGACGTGTTATTCATAATAGTCAAAAAAGTGGAAGCAACCCAATGTCCATCCAGTGATGGGTAAACAAAATGTGATGTACCATACAATGGAATATTCTTCAGCATTGAAAAGGAATGAAATGCTGATACCTGCTACAACATTGATGAACCTTGAAAACATTATGCTAAGTGAAAAAGCAGGTCACTAAAGACCACACAATATATGAGTCCATTTATATGAAATGTCAAGAATGGGCAAATCTGTAGATAAGGAAGTAAGTTAGGGACTGCCTACTTCCGGGAGAAACCTGGGTAATAGGGAATGACTGCTAATGGATATAAAAGTTTCCTTTTGTGTTAATTAAAACGTTCTGAAATCAGTGATAGTGTTAATAGCACAGCTCTGTGACTATACCATTGAATTGTACAATTTAAATGAACAAATTTTATGGTCTATGAACTATATGTCAATATAGATGTTTAAAAAAATAAATGCATATTTCCCAAAGTAAAATCCATCTACATTTTAGTATTTTATTTTTGTTAAGCAAAAAGGAAACATTCAGATTTTTCACTAATTTAATCCCGCCACAATTTGTTCTCTTTTTAGTCTGCAACTGAGGCAAAACTTTACAACGTACTCAGCGAAAAGTGTGACATCTGGTTCAAATAAAGATCTACCATACTCTAAACACAAAGAGGGCAGCATGTCACTTTATCTAGAAGAAATCACATTGAGCTTTTCACACTAAAAGCCAGTATTTTCATGGCTCTAACAGATGTTAGTGAACCTGAATTTCTATCTTGCCCTCTTTACCAACTCAGCAGCTCATTTATTCATGTCTCGTCAATTAGTCCTGAACAGACTTCCTCTCAGCAGATACCGTTCATGAATTAAGACTAAAAATGTAGATGACCTTTCGATCCCCAAAAGTGCGGAATTGTACTTGTCTGTCCTTCTAAACACTGTCAGAATCACATAAGGATACTACAGAATCTTAAAAAGTATAACTTTCGCCATATCATATCCATTTCTTTACCAAGTTATAAAACTTAACTCTATAATAATTTGATGTCTCTGTAGGTAAGAAAATGATATGGACCTCAATTGTGGTGTAAATATTTTGCAATATTAGGCACCACAAATTTCAATTATTGGTGATAATTTAACTCCAGAGTGAGACCTCAGCCACCTTTACTTTCCTTTTAGTGTGTCTGTCATAAGAATAATTAAGGATGAGGTCACCCAAGAGAAGTCTTGAAATGATTTTGGAGGAAATCTTAGCGACGAAAGTGCATAAAGTACATGGAAGGTAGTCAGAAACATGGATTTGGAAGATACTCTAAAATCAATAGAGATAATGTAAATAATATTACTGATGAAAAACCCCTCACATTGTTATTGGGAAGATATTTTGTCTGCAGTCTGTTTGACCTTGATGTTCCTTGAATCAAAAAGCATTGATGACCTTTATGTGGGGAAAAACTCTGGCTTCTCTTGGCGCTGGAACTTTATACCACCTTTTTCTAAGATTACATTATCCTGTGCATTTCTTTGGTTACATTCACATTTTTCTTCCATTTTCTCTCCCAAAACAATGATAATTAGAGCTTCCTAATCTTGGAATCTTTGTTTAAGAGGATATCTCTCTCTCTCTCTCTCTCTCTCTCTCTCTCTCTCTCTCTCTCTCTCTCTCTCTCTCTCCCTCCCTTTCCCTCTCCCTCCTCCCCTCCCTCCTTCCCTCCGTGATCTGTCTCTAAGCAAGAAGTTCTAAAAGCCTAAAAATAGTAAAACAATCAGTGTAAAAAGACCAAAACCACAATGGAAGTAATAGAATATGTGAATTTGAAGCATGGGATAATAGCAAAAACTACAAAAATATTAAAAATAATCTATTGGTATCTTTTGGGAAGGACATAGCAAATGGAGGCATTATTTGGAGGTTGCAGCCTGAGCTTCTACCTCAGAGAGACCTGGGGCTAAATTCTCATCCTGTCACTCATTAAATATTTTACCCTGGAAAACTTACATCATCTTCTCCAAGCTTCAATTTCTATATGTAAAGTTTGGTTAAATGGTTATTAGGAGTGTGTGTGTGTGTGTGTGTGTGTGTGTGTGTGTGTGTGTGTGTTGTAATGGTTTGAGGACACAAGTGATATCATTTCTGTTCCCAGAACTCTTAAATAGCATTCACAGCTGAGAGTAAAAGGTGTTAGGAATGCGTCTTACGTCTAGTGAACTATCAGCCTTGAACACAACCCCTCTCCCACAAGACTTGTTGAGATGTATCATTTGAGCAGAACTCACACAACCACACTCACCCCCTACACACACACACACACACACACACACACACACACACACACACGCTCACTCACACATATCTCCTCACACACTCTAAATTAAGGTTTTATGATCATTTCTGGTATTAAAATTCCTGAGTCCGTAGATATGGACATGCAGGGGTCTTGAGCAGCTAAAACAGAGGATCAGACAGCAAAGAGAGGTTGGAGCAGAAAGAGAGTATGAGGTTGATACTCGGTATTTCCACTGACAGACATGGCGACATGAGTGAGGTTCCCATAGGAGTGGAGTGGACGCCACAGGAAATGACTGAGAATATCGTCAGCGTGTGCTACAGAGAACCGTCGCCTGCACCCCTGCTTCTTAAAGGGGTGCCCTCTTCTCTTTCTTTGGGGCTCTCCAGGACAGGGTTCAAGATTGCTTCACACAAGTGTTGCCCAGCTTTCATCATTTTACTCCTGTGTATTTTCTCTTTTGTGTTGTCCAGGAAAATGGCGCTTTTACTCTTAGCATGCCTTCTATCTGAAGATCGTTTACATATGGTGATAACTAGCGATTTCTGAGGTTAGTTTTCCATCCTGTTCCTTAGCAAAATTATTATATCGTTGTAGTAGTCTTTGGTGCATTTTTTCTTTGTATGAGTTTCCTGTTGATGCTGCAACAAAGGACCGTAAACTTATTAGCTTCAAATAACACAAATCTATTCTCTAACAGTGCTTTTTATTTCCTTTTTCAATCACTGCTAAATGTACTACCTAAAAAACAATACCACTGAAAACATCTTGAGTAGGTAGGTTTTGCTGATATGGCCTCCCTGAATATTCTGTGTGTTTCTTTGAGTTACAGAACACAGTTCTAATGATTTTCAGAACTGTGCTTCAGGCTCCCTGAGGTGAGGACTGTGTCTGCCTTATCCATTGCCGCTGCATCCGTTCCCTACACCACGCGCACTGGCATACATGTTTTATGGATGAATAGGTAACTCCTGAGTATCAATACTGCTGAAAACCTGCGTTTTAACCCCCGTGTTACGATTTCAAATAAGTAATAGGCTCAATCATAATAAAAAGGAAAAATAAAGAAACAATATCCTGTAAACATAAATCTAAAGTAAGTCATATAGGACATTACTACTTATAAAAGTACATTTCAAATTCTCGCTTCCCAGGTGAATTGTAAAACGTCACCAGCAGCTACGTGTGAACACACCCTGTTCCCCTGGTTACACCTATTACATTATGATAGTCTGCTCGGCCCCTTCTTAATTACGTTTGGACATGTGGCCACAGGGTAATAACCTCTGCACGGTAGTCTCTCCAATAACTGAAATCTTACACACTGTTCTTTAATACAGCCTTCACAACTTCTTACGTGATCCAGTTTAAACAAATGGCGACTCCTCAACAGAGAAATGCACTTGGATATGTTACATCTCAGAGAGAGACGTAGGCGAGGACCTTCCTTTGAGTTGGTCACCAAGCTTACACATGTAATTTCCGTGAAAACAGATTGCTACATGTTTTAGCTTGTGTGAGTGACCCGGTTTTCCTAAAGGTTTCTGTTGGGGCAGCTGGGAGTTGACAACCTCCTTCATTTCAATCATTAGGGTCATGATAACCATTCTTCTCCTCACAGGACCTTGGCAAATGCTTTGTTTGGACACACCAAGCCTGATTTCAGCTCACAGCTGTTCATTATAAAGGAAATGCTTTCGATGCCCTTTATTCCATGACACTTAGAACTATTTGGCCACCAACAAGGCTGTTTGCCCTAGTCTTCAGAGTAATGTCTTTCTTCATTTTGAGTTGCTTCTCAGTTATTTTGTGCATCTATTCAATCGCCTCATTATGCTCCTTCAGTGGAAAAGAAGAAAATTCAGTTACCTATAATAAAATTGCTTTACTTGACCTGTCCTATGAGTCATAGGTCACACAGCTCCTGAAATAGACTAAAGCACCCCACGCTGGCCCCTCCCTGTGAACCCTCCATCAACATGGGAGCCTGCCTCTTTCTGAAGGAGGCCTGAGGACAGTGCTGCCAGAACAAATACTTTTATTTGAAATCTTGAACTCTTATCCTCTGGGATAGAGTCACATTTTTACAGTCATACTTATTGACAGGAACATTTTAGAAACGTGCCTGGGCGTAAAAATTTGAGTATCGGCCAGGAATCCTCTGTCCTCTGCCTCTCGTCCCCTCATACACACGCGTTCCATCTTTGCTCATGTGCATATTTGTGCTGGACTAAGGTTTATTCCCTGACCCAACTTATGGAGTTGGGTTCCCAACCTAGGGTTGAGGAGAGAAGACGTGTCCCCAGATACTGCAGGTGGGGTACGGAAAAATGTTTTCTACTTAAACAGGCATCTAACTGGTTGTCAGGTTTATCGTCCTAAGACTGTGTTTGTCTAGCTACAGTATCAGCTCTCAGGGACTGACCAGAAATCTTAATTATGCGTTGTAATATTTTTCCCCTGGGAAAAGTTGTTCCAAGTTTCTAGCAACTCCCACACAAGTATGTTTGGAACTTTAGTGCTCAATCATTGAGAACATGTTGTATTTAGATCTCTACTTATTTGGTAAAATATAAATGAATAAATAGTTTAAATGAAGATGTCTAAAAACTCCTTTACACATTTTTATATTTGAGTAAAAAATTATGGAAAAATATTGCATATGTATAGAAGATATCATGAAGAGTTGTGCGCATGTGTGTGAGGGGGTTGGGTGGGGGGGCAGGTCTTTAAAAGAAAATAAACCCGGATTCCTACTTTATGACCTATAGTCTGTGTGTCATGAAGAGGGATTTTTATTATCTTTCACCTTCAGTTTTCTCTTCCTTACAGTAGGAATAAATATTATCTGATACAATTGTTATGAAAATTAAATAAGACGACATATGAAACATTTTGAGCTGATGTTAGTCTCAGAGTGGTCCTGATCAGATACTGACTTTTTTTCTTGCCATTGTTCCAGTGAGTACCATAGAGAGAATTGGCAGCATAGTCAAATACCCCCAACCTAAGCTACTGGCCACCCACAATAGCAGTTACAACTATATTCCAATAAAAAAGGGGGAAAAAATGGACATGAATAACCTCTTGGAGATCTGTTTGGTTTTCTAAAAATGTTTTCACTCATGCATTTCAAAGCCCACTTCCTGCTTTCTATTTATTCTGAGGGAGTCAGGAATATGCTTTGGGCTTTCAAATCAAGTTCCTGATATGACTCCCAATGGCCATTGTGAATAACAGCCTACCCACCTCCGGGGTCCCTCCTCTGTACACCCCTTAGATAAGACCCCTGTGAAGCATGCAGAGACACTGCTTTTTGGGGTTTGAGTTGACCAATCTGGTCTTAGCCCAGAAACCTGAAAACATTCCACCCAGGTGCGGGGCTGACTCTCTGCCAGAGAGTATGCAATTCGGATCTTACAACAACCCCCCATAGAAGTTAGTGTTATTGACATTTTATAGGTAAGTCAAAAGAGAACCAGGAGAGGTCAAGCACCTCACCCCAGACTATGGAGATCATAAATGGTTCCGTTCGATTTGAACTTAAATGGGTCCGACTGCAAAGCATATTGGTTACGTCAGCATGCGATTCTCAGAAGGGTCGGCAGGGCACTTTATTTCCCCTGTAGGGTATATTGTGTTATATGACCAGCATTTGGAAATGCATATTTGATTTGACAGTATTTATAAATCATGTGTTTCCCTCTCAGAAAACCTTGCAGTGCAGAAATGCTTCCATATGCTAGAAGTTGGTTGGGTTCTTTTGATGAGGGGCATTCTGCAGCTCACTTGCTTATACCCACTCAGTACAGTGTGGAAACGTTTAGAAATGGTATTCCCACAGAATTAGCGGAGAATGACTTTCCGTCCTGCAGACCTCACAGGACTGAGAAAGTTATGTGCGCCATGTAGTTCGGTCTCAAAATATTGAATTCCTAGGACTTCTTTCATTATTAAGTGTGGTAATAGCAATTTGCAAATTAAGTAATATTTAAACTCCTCAACTCAGATACATTTAAATGCTAAACTTTGAATCCATAAACTATTGGCTTTTCTTGCGCTTGTAACTCAACTCTCCCACTTTATAGCTAGGTGACCTTGGAACATCGTAACTAAAATTTATTGGAATGAATGTTTTCATGTCATACATAGGACATATCAGTATACAGGTCAAAGGTTGTTTTGAAAATCCAGTGAAATCCTCTAGGTAAACTACTTAACAGTGATTGCTTTTCTCCAGCAAATGGTAATTATGATTAACAGTGGAAGTATGATTCCATGGACTGCATTTAACACAAATGCTCTGACCCGGCAGTCAGGAGACTGAGTTTTACATCAATCATAGTTCTGCCTGCCCCTTTGCAATATTAGACTTGTTAAGCCACTTTAATTGGAACGCAAATTCCTCATGTGTAACTAAGGCAAAATAAAGTAGTTTGCCAAGATGCTCTCTAAGGTCATAAGGCCAGTTAAAGGCAGTTTACAGGTTCTTTCTAATCTGAAGAATTTAGGTGTTTTCCACTCTTCTCAATTCTGAGTCTTCGGTACAAGGAAAAGCAATATGTTCCATTTTTCTCACTTCTGTTAAGTGGCTGCGGCTTCTAATATCCATTCACTCTCAGATGTGTTGTCAGAAGGCCAGGTGTACAGCCTAAAATCTCTAAATCAAAAGACAAAATGAGCAAGAAAGACCCTGATTCCTCTTTTGGAAATATAAATGCCTCTGGACAAAGAAATCTATCTTCTTCTTACAAGTTACTTGTATGTACTGTTCAGATTATAATTAGTTAATGCAGTGGACAATTTTCCATGAAAATTTGCTCTGATAATTTATAAATGGTTTGGAAAAATTTGAGATATGAGCATCTTCTAAATAAATATATTGTGCAATTCTCAAGACTCCATAATCTACTCATATTTTCAAGACACATTTAATAAGAGATAAACAGTCCACCAAAAGCTTCTACCCTTTCCACCTTTTTCACAGTTGTGTTTTTGTAGAATTTTGCAGAGCCATCTGGAGTCACAGGAGATTAGCTTACCAATATATTTTGATCGAAAGATGCTACTGATAATAATCATGATAATGTGACTCTCATTTGAATTTTGCAAAATAAACAGCACACAGTATTTTCCGTTATGAACATGTATTGAATGCCTACTCTTACAAGACATTTAGCTAGATTCTGTGATAAATCCAAAATTATAGGGCACTGTGTTTTGTTCTGAACACTTTATAATCCAGTGACAGTACATAAATATTTAGAAATAACTAAAACAAAATATCTGGGGTAACTGCTAATATAGATACAAAATTCAGAATCAACAGGTGTATAAGATACGGAGGATAAATTTCTTTTGACTGTTAGGTAAGATTTTTTGGTAAGGATAGATTGATTCTAGAAATATATATTAGAATTTTTTTAAGCAGACAGAATGTAGAAATTTTTACATTTTGTGAACGTGTGATTAATTAATTTCCTCAGATTTAATTGTTCATTTTTATGTCCCCTTTGCCCTCTGTATTCTACTTCTATAAAGGTATTGTTACAGGATTTTATTTCTGTAATGTTTAAAACATTTCCCTTAAAGTCATGAACAAAATAAGGCTGTTGATTGTCATCTGCTGTCAGAAATATTGCCCAATGTAGTAAGAGAGTTCTTAGAAGTAAAAGAAGAAATCTGCAATTGTTTGTATGGAATAGGCTTGTCTCCCAAGAAAATCAAGAGAAACAGAAAAAAAAATCAATTTATAGAAGAAAACTCACTGAATTAGAAAATAAATCTGAATATACTGAACATTTTCTTTTTCGAGCCAATAATAATTAACTGAAAAATGTGATGGGAAAGCTCATCCAGAAACTAAAATGAAATCTTATATGTAGGTATAATCTTAATAAGAAATACATACCCCCTTCCGCCCCCCAACTACATTTGATTCCATTGCGTTAGAATAGTTTTGGTGACTGTCTGAAGACAACAAAATATAACAAAGACAAGTGGCTACGCTGATGTGAGGGGCATGATGGGAAATCACAGCGAAACCAGATGTCACCAAAGCCTGTGCCATCTTTGTAAGACGATCACAACGCATTATTGGGAAATGAAGGAGGAATTGTTTCAGTGAATTAAATCCCCTCATCCCTTGACCCCAAGTTGTTTATTATCCTGAATTGAAAATAAACAACAACCCTAAGTGACCAGAGTTAAAATGTTCAGACTGCTTTTGTGAATTCTAGCCCTGGACGCTTTCCAGGGAGCTTTGAAACAAAGAACTAGCAGATGACAAGTCTTGGTTTAAGAGAAATAAAGCCTGGAATTGTGGGGTGGAGACATCACACACAGTAATGCGTGATGTGGAATCATGCCTTCACACCACCTAGACAGGGGGGTGAGACAAACTTTCGAGACAAATACTGAATAGCTGCCGCGATTGTAGATGTGTAGAGGGGTGAGACTGAAGCAGAGAAAGGCTCAGAACAGTGTCACTTAAGTAGCTCTTCCTGGAAAGAAAAAGTAAATGGGTTTGTGTGTTTAGGAATAAGGGAAGAGCAGGTACATCTTGTGAGAAAGAAAAAAAACATTAATGATAACACATTGATTTAATTTTGGTCAGCTTTGTTTTAATGTGTGCAGGAGCCAAGTGCTGTTTATGTCTTTGCTTGCCTTTTAATAGAGCTTTGTTTAGTTAGGATGAGGTTTGGGTGTTATCCAACAGAAAGCCCAATAAGTGCACTTGGAAATATTCAGTGTTCAGCAGTTTCGGGGTGTAGAGTCCTATCCACATCAATGTGATCAAGTTAGTTGATTCTGACTGGTGTTTAACTTTGTGTGGACCAAAGCAGAGATCCTTGCTCTTACTGGTGTTTCCCTATGGATGTCTCGTTCACTTAGGGAAAGCCTCTATGCTGGCCCATGAAAAAATTAAATAAATTCCCAATACCCTAACATATGAATTCTCCCTTCTGTTATAAATCACAAACTAGCAGGTATTATGAAACTCCCACATATTTGAAAATGCATAAGTATTTCCCATCAATCACTCTAATGGATACATTTTCAAAACTGACGAAACTAAATATTGGTGAAGATTGGAAGCAACGAGACATTTGAATATCACTGGGGGGAGTATAAAGTGTTATGATCCTTTCGTAAAGTCATTTGATACTTTATTCTAAAGTTAAACATTTTTGTGCCCTACAACCCAGCAGTCAATCTGAAGTATTTTCCCCGGAGAAGTGAAAACATAGCCACAAAATGACTTGTATTAACATGTTCAGAACAGCTTTATCCCTAATAGGGAAGATCTGGTAAGAGCTTATCCTCCGTCAGCAGGAGGATAAACAAATAAATTTCAGTGTATTCATAAAATGGAATACTACTTATCAATAAGGAACAAAAGTCACGTTCAAAAGAACATGAATACATTTCAAAAACATTACATTAAGCAAAATAAGTCCCATGCAAAGGAGCACATGCTGTAAGCTATCATTTAATGACTTTCTTGAAAAGACAAAATAAATCTATTGTGATAGAAAACAGGGGAAGAATCATTAATTTAAAAAGTTCTGGTCAAACAATACATTGGTAAATTATTTTAATGATTTTAATCTAAAATATCCGTTAGTTCCAAAAAGGTAACTTGATTTTTTTCAAAATAATGGCACGTTCCTTATTTTCTACTCATTTATAGAAGTGTAAATATCATTTTCTTCATTAGATGGAGAAATAATGGCTTGATATTCCAATAACTTCACTGAGTTAAACATAAACATTTTACAAGACCATCATTATATCATAAAATGTAAACAGGAAATTTGAGGAAGCTCATTGTATTTGCATCATATAAGGCTACATGATCCAAAGGTCAGAGACTTTAAAATCGCTTACTTGTAGGTCAAAAAGGCACGTGGTTATTCTTGCATAACAGAAAGATCGTTATATAGAAAGAGATACATTTTTCAGTGTGACACACATGCGAATTGCCATGTGGCGTTGGATTCTTGATACAATTGTAAAACCTACTGTGAATGATAATGTCAGTGTTCCTTTTTACTTATAGATGTTAAATGGAGATATTTCTCTTCAGAATTCCATTTCCGTCCTGGTCTCCCGAGGCATTTTTAGTTACACAATTGTTCTTGGCTTTGCATCCTTGGAAATATAATGAAAAACTAAGATGATGCCTGGTATCGACAGCCTTTTGTTCAGCCTCCTACCTACACAAGTACGCCAAGACAGTATCACACCCATTTAGGTGTCAGCATAGCCAAGAGACACTGGTTGTCACATTTAATAAAATCATTTGATAAAACAATAATTATATTGCTTATATAATAGTCACATAGAGTCATTTTTAAATGTTACATTTTCTAAAAATGGCAGTCAATTAATAATTAAAATGAGTATTTTATTTATCTAATCATTTCTAGATATTGATACTGAATAGATACATTGCAGATAGTTTATTTCAAGTCCCCCTACCAACACCTGTCAAATACTATGCTTCAGAAGAAAAATCATTTACTGTAAACATAATTCACCATGTGATTCCTTTGGGAAAAAACCCCTTCTATCTCCTGCATGAAAATTATGTAGTTTTTACTTATTATTTTAATAAATATTGAGTTTCTTTATGTGAGTCACTGTTCTTGGTGTTGGGGTAACAGCAAAGAAAAAAATCCAGTGAAGTCCACGGGAGTGAGTATAAAAATAAAATACAAGTGAGTGAGTTATGCGTGGTGATAGATGTGACTATTACTATTTTTAGAATGTACTGAGATGAAGAAAAAGACTTGAGAATGAACTGAGAATGGAAGTACTGAATGAGTTATGTGGATGAGAGCCCGAGATATGGAAGTGTGATGGAGATACCACAAAAAGGTACACAGTGTAAGCTAGGGCAGAAGTGGAATGTCACGGTGGAAGAAATAGCCAGGACCAGATTACTTAAGGCCTTCTAAGCATGACGAGGATTTAGAATTCTAGTATAATTTTCTGTTGTTAAAAATCATGACATGTGGTAAACCACATACATTTTTAAAAGCATTATGCTGACCACCCAGTGATATATAAATTGGTGTGAGAACGGAAGCACTGAATTTAGTAAAGCATCGGTGTTTGTAACAGTCCAAACCATGAATGATGATGATATGGAAAAGTATGAGAATTATAGAGGTAGTGGAAAGTAGAAAGATTTGGGGAGTATTTTGAAGAAAGAGATGGTAGAAGTTGCTGGTGGATTAGATGTAAGGAATGAGAAAAAGAAGGGGTTCAAGATACCACGTTTCCCTGAAAATAAGACCTAGGTGGACCATCAGTTCTAATGTGTCTTTTGGAGCAAAAATTAATGTAAGACCGGGTCTTGTATAATAATTGTATAATAATGAACATAACGTAATATTATGTTATGTTAATTATTATGTTATGTTTATTATATTATATTATATAGACTGAGTCTTATATTAAAATAAGACCGGGTCTTATCTTAATTTTTTCTCCATAAGGTGCATTAGACCTGGTGGTCCGGCTAGGTCTTATTTTCGGGGAAACACGATAGTCTGTAAGGCTTTTTTACCCTGTGCAACTGGGTGAATGGTGATGCCCTTGATTAAGATGGGGTGTAGTGAGGGGCAGTGTTTCAACATCCTAGTTTTGGACCTGTTGAGTTTGACATACTTATTAGACAACCAAACAGAAATGTCAAGTTCAATATTGGATATATGGATCTGTACCTCAAGAAAAAAAGTTCTAACTTCAGATACAAATTAAGGAGTCATTAACTTTTAAATGACATTTAAAACTCTGGGGCTAGATCACATAACATAGAGAATAGATTTGGACAAACAAGAGGTGAGTTCAAGTTTTAAATCGTTTCAAAACTATTTAAAAACAAGAAAGAAATAACCAGTGACGTAGGAGAAAAATAGGAGTGTGTGGTCTCCCAAAGGGAAGAAAGAACCTCAAAAATGTGAGGGCGATCACCTGAATCAGACATCTTTGAGGGTGGAATACACAGGATAGAATGTTGGAGTTGACAGTGTCTAACGTCTTGATCTGAAGGAATACAAGACAGGAAGTGGAGAAGGGAGCACAGATACAGAGGGAACAGACTGAGGATAGCATCAGTGAAGATGGTAGTTGGAGACAGACGATGGTGGTCTGCTCATCAGCGCTTGCTAGGAAGGAGGCAGTGACCATGACCTGGGGTGGCAACGGTAAGCAAGCGGAATTTCTGTCAACCTTAGGCTGAGTAGTTTATTGGAAGTGAACCGATTATTTAAAGAAGAACGTAAAGGTATAAGGAAATTTGAATTTCTGGAAAGCACATCGCAAGTTTGGAGAGGCTGGAGAAAGGTGTGGAATCAGGTCACGTTTATGGCATGAATAGAATCACGTGAGGATAAAAGTCCCGGTGTTGAGAAATATGCTAGGAAATGTGGCCTTTGTGTGATGATGTAGGTAAACGGGGTTAGTCGGCCTCATAATCCTAGGCTTGATTATTGTTTAGGTGGCTAATGTATTCCAATTTTCACTTGGGCCTCTTGGGCAGTTCGCAGTGCTATGGCTGCAACTGCTGGTAAGTGAGGCAGGAGGCAGCATTAGACTTTCTCTAGGGGTATGGCTAGCTTGGCTGAAAGGAATGTTGAGCCAGCTGGGGATCATTGATGCAACTTTATATAGAGAGAATAATTATGTAAAGTGTGTGTATGTGTGTGTGAGCACACACAGTGGGCACACATGCTTCTCTCTTTATTCAACAGATATATTTTCTTGTATTTTCCATTGCTGGATTCTGTGTTAGGTGCTGAGGATATAATAAGGAGTAAAACTGACATACTTGCGTTCATCTTGAGAGTCATTTATTTTATATTCAACATGGCCTAGATAGATTTCAATATCTACTTATCGAGTATAATCCCTGAATGATGTCGTCTCTTTAAAATGCTACATTATCAACTTTATTCTCATTTTTAAATTAATCTTAAAAGTACCATCCCAAAATAACATCTGACAGTTTTTAATCTGTGGGTACCAGATCTCTATTTTAAAAGTGTCTGGAAGTCATAGTTTCCCACTAAATTATATGTATTTAACATCCAGTCAATATCTTAAAGTCTGTCAGATGTTGTTTCATGCCTATGATTTCTCTTAGAACTATTTTTTCCTTAATTGTCTATAAAATCTCTGCCAATCAGGAATTCTGCTGGATAATAAAAAAGTATAAAAAGATATTTTGATTTACAAATAAAAAGACACTCATCTGACTTTCCTCTAGATCCCATGCAAAAGCTAATTCAGCAGTTCCAAATATAGTCTACAGGTATCTAATCCTTAATAAACCGACTTAAGAGATTTCCTGTTCGATACAGTAGCCTTGCAGAGAGGCAGGATTCCTTAATTTAGGCAGGTTTCATTGCCTTTATGAATGCTATTTTGAAAAAAAGCATTCCAAAATATTAAATATCTTCCAACTTGGCTCTTTTGAAAAATAACAAAAAGCTTCTGACTATTAATTTTGAGACTTCATACCAGGGTGTTTAGAGTTGAATGAGGACTCATATTTATAGTCCTTAATTATAAGGATTGATTCATGTCCACAATAATACATAAAAGGGAATATAATTATTTGTATTTAAGTAACTAAAAGTTATTTTTGTCTGCAGACCCTGAAACATTATCTACTACCGTGTTTCCCTGAAAATAAGACCTAGCCAGACCATCAGCTCTAATGCATCTTTTGGAGCAAATATTAATATAAGACCTGGCATTATATTATATTATATTACATTACATTACATTATATTATATTATATTATATAAGACCCGGTTTTATATTATATTAAAATAAGACTGGGTCTTACATTGATTTTTGCTCCAAAAGATGCATTAGAGCTGATTGTCCAGCTAAGTCTTATTTTCAGGGAAATAAGATACATGTATGAGTCTACAACCTCATTATTACTGAGAAGTAAAACATGTGAAAATAAGCCAAGAGTAAACTTGGGTCATTCATAATTTTGAATTTGTCACATCAAATTTTTGCGAATCAAAAAGAAAAAGGCAAGGCATTTCAACACTTAAGATCTTTTTTCTTAAATGGTAAAGAACTTCTTTATTTCACGTTGGACTTACATAGAAAGTATGCATGAGGCATTTCTAGTAAATTGGATGTGATCCAGACCACAATGACCTCAAATGGAATTGAAAAATTCACAGGAGACTGATTACAGAAGTGAGAAGTTAAAGATATGGAAATTACACTTGATAGACATGACATAATTTTAGCTGAGAATGAGAGCACTAAAAGCTATAAAAATGGAAAGTGATGGTCTGGAAAACAAGCAAGGAGCATTTAAGCATCCAAGACTACGACTTCTTTTTTTTTCTTTTTCTGAAAGGGGTCTTTTTCTTATTTATATGGAAAAATAATTATTATTGCCCTGATTTAATTACTCACTGAAAAAAGCAATGCTGTATGCTATTGCAAAATGTAGACCTTCTAAAACATCTGAAAATGCTGTACCAGCTAAAATTCACGTGGCTAAGTTTTTAGAATTTTCTCTAAGTGGAAAATGACATTGTTGAATACTAACAAGGGAGGAACACGAAGGATTTAGTTCGCAAGTTAGCACTCTCTGCAGATCTTAGATGTTATGTATTCTCAAAATATTTGTGATTTGAAGGTGGGCTCCATTTTAAACTGTTAACTCCTTCAAGGGGATATCAAAGTCCTATCTAATTTTTTAATACCCATTCCCCAAAATCCCCGGTGAATTTTTTTATTTCTTCAGTCTAGTGATGACTCTTCCATGTTCTCCAAGTGTCCTTTAAGTAAGTAAAATCCTTGGAGCTCAGAAATTTGCCCAGAGCTCTTTTGTATCTCCTCTTCCAAGATGATCTCATTCTGTCTCATGGATTTTAATGCCCTAACCTCTGCTGAGTCCAAGACTATATGGACAACAGGATACAATAGTCTACTCAAGACCTCCACATGGAAGCCAGAGAGATATCTCAGAGTCCATATTGCCAAAGAAGCACCATATTTCCCCTTTTCAGTACACAGCATCATTACCCATATTCCTGGAATAAAAGACTGGGAGTCACCTTCCATCTTCTCTTTCTCTCATACCCGATATTCTCTTCCTGAGTATGTCCTCAGCTCTACCTCCAAAAACAGTCCACAACTTTCAAATTCCCACTTTATCTTCCTAGTTCAGTGCTCCCTGAAGTACAGTGTAGATCACAGGCATGTGAATGAAAATACCATAAATCTATCACCAGGAAAATCAGAGTTTCCACCTGAAGACTTAAAAATGGCGACTGTTCAATTTGTTTCAAGAAGCATTCATTCAGCAGTTAAGTGCTAGGGACTACAGCAATAAAACAAATACATTTTTTATTTACGGAAATTATATAACATTTACTGTATGAAAACACTTTAAAAATACCAGCTCTTAACCCTCTAGTGACCTTCAAGGAACCTACTATCACTGCTCCACTTAAATTTCACAGGTGGGGAATTGAGGCTCAAAGGAATTCGGGGAATTTCCCACACAGCTGATAGTAAGAGGGCCAAGGCTTGAACCTGAGCATTCTGGCTTCAGGTTCAGGGTCATTCACCACCACAAACACATAAACCAGTGGGGGAACTGCAAGAACAAACATTGTAGCATATAATACAATGTGTTAGAATAAACTTACAGCCACAGTGCTATAGAAACACTCAAGCATTTTAAAGAGTGGGTTGTATTTTCTAATTTGTGCCACACTGAAAGAGAGTCAGTGAAAAGGAATACCAGGGGAAAAGCTGAGGTATGGGAATGGCATTTTTACTAGCACCAAACTTGACTTGGCAAAGGGCATTAGATTCATTTACTCATTCAAAAGATGTTTATTCAATACTTATTACAAGACAAGCCCTGTTCTAGGCCCTAGGGGTACAAAATACACTAAGTCTAGGTCTCTCAGAGTTTGGACCCTACAGGGATTTAGATTCTTGAGGGACAGGGGATAAAAATAATCAGTGAGACAAATACATTCAGATAGTAAGGAATACTATGAAGAAAACAGAATGAGCTAATAGAGAGTGACAAATATGATAGGAGATACTATTGTGAGAAGAGAATAGGGATAAGGCAGGAGAAAGACTGACTGGTTCTTGGACTTTAATGAGTGTCGTGCTTGAACATGGTGGACCAAGGAGAGAATGGTGTCAGATGGAATCTGAGAGCAGACGGAGTCCACATGGCTTAGAGTAAGGAATTTTTGGTTGATTCTAAACGTGATAAGACCTTTGCAAGGCTGGGATGGAAGAACAACATTAGTTGTTCCATATTTTGAAATCCAGGTGAGGCAGCAACTCACTAGTACAAGCTCTGTTTATATTACATAGCTGTGATGAGCCCACTCTGATCCCCTCCGATCCACTGAAGGAACGAATGCCATCTAGGACATCACTGTTCTGACAGCAAAGGGAGAAGAGCAGTCGTTCAACCATGTGATATCTTTGAAAGCTCCCTCACAGAGGTGACACAAATCACTTTCACTCAAATTCTAATAGCCAAAGCAAATCTTCTGGTGACATCTGAAGAGTGGGACGAGGAAGTAGGAATCCTGTACAGGTAGGAAAGTGAACACTTTGAAAAGTAAAATAATCTACTACAATCATGATTGCTGTGAAAATGTGGTAGGAGGTAAAAATAGATATTCAAGATATCAAGTGGAAGCCGTGAGCCCAGTTACAAGTAGTCTCGGCAAAATTGAATTGGACTTGATTGAGAGAGAGTGGCAGTGGATATAATGGAGAACAGTAGACAGATTTGGGATATGTTGCGATGGCCATGTTGATAGAATTCGATGATGGATTGAATGAGTGCATGGTGGTGAGGGAAAGAGAAGAATCAAGCATGATTCGTGTTTTTAACCGGAAAAGCCGGAGATGCTCTTAGAGTCTGATATTTGGCACCATCCAAGGAGTCATGAAAACTTTTCATCTAGATATAGCTCCTGCTGATATCTTGTCACCAATGTCATAACTTAATTCCTTTCTGTGCTTCCGACGATAACAGCTTGCACAAATAACAAAATTAGTCTGACCTTTCATAATCCTTAGGAAAGAGATACACATTTTACTAGAAAAGAAAGAGCAGAGGTTATCATGATTTATTTCCATTCAATTAATGACTTACTCTTTAATAAGGAAATAAAGGAGTGTAACAGTGCCTAACTCTGGAGAACATACTAAAATAATTATTAACAAAGCATATTTATTTTCAGACCCCCATCATTTAATATACGTAGATGCACAGAACAGCACACCATGGCCCCTCCCAGTTGGGATGAACTCTGAACCTACCAGATACATATATTTTCAGAGACTATAAAATAGTAATAAACACCACTGATGGCAAAGGTAGAGTAAAAAGACACTTCTATGTGGTTCTGGAGGAAGCATAAATCAGTCCAGGATTCTGAAATACAATCTGGGATTACAAATTAAGTGTTGTGAAGTTTATCACGTTCTTTATGCAATGGTTTCTATTCCTAGGAACATATCCTAAACAAATAATTAGAATTTTCACCACGATTTTATGAACAAAAATGTTTCTTGTAGCACTATAGCATCAAACATAAGATTCAAATTTTGTCCACTAATAAGGTAGCTGTGATGTACATGTTAGGATAGTTACAGTATGGAATATTATGTGTTATACTATTGTCTATATTATATTAATCTATAATGTATAGTATATTAATTTACATACTGGATGTTATATGTTATATAGTATATAGTGGATAGGATACAGTATACTATTATGAATATTATGAGCATTCTTATGAATATTATCATGATGGGATAGTTTTGGTATGGAGTATTATCTATTTAAATGACTACTCTAATATTAACAAAAATTATTGTAATGTAATATTAATTGAAAATAATAATTAATGTATCAGATGAACAGTAGATCTCAGCTATTATTATTAATAAAAATTCATGTACAAATCCCTAGAGCGAAAGTACATTAAAGTTTGATTCTTACAGTGTAAATATATAATGAAGGAATCCTCATCTATATTAGCTTTTACAGTCACCTCCCCATCTGTATCCAAGCCACATCTGGGTCCAAAGTTATAGGGCAATTCAGAGTGTAGGTCTGACACCCCGGCTGCCTCTGGCCGAACACCTCCCTTTATTCACTACATGATCTTGGGTCACTTATTTGACCCTTTGCATCTCAGGTTATATACTTGTAAAACCAGGAATAGTAATAGAATCTCCCTCAGTGCTGTGAGTATCCATTGAATTCACTCAAGTAGAGCTCTTAAGGGAATGTGCCACATAGTGAATGTTTATCAAATTTAGTTATTATTTCTTTTATACTTATGCTAATAACAATGGGTGCATTAAAAAAAATCTGGAATGAAATACCCAAAATTTTAGTAGAGAAGTCATGCAAACTTTAATTTCTTTTCCTTTTTGTTTTCCACATTTTTCTAAAATGAGCACATATTGTCTTCTTAAGTCTTGGTGGAAAAAAACGTTTTAAAGAGGTACAAATTAAAGCTAAGACCATGTGACCACATATGTTCAGTTTTCAGCTCGAATACAGAAGTCATAATGCAAGGACTCAGTTGAATGTGGAGATACAATGATAGATTGCATGAAAATGTCGAACACCTAGGAAATAATAAGCATCCTTCAAATGACAGAAAGATCTTTGTACCTCCAATTTCATTTCTAACTATTGTGTATTCAGTTCACTTGATGTATTAGTCCACCTGGGATTTTCTACAAACTTTACTTTCGATGCCAAACTCATCATTTGATTAGATTGGCAGAACTCTCAATTTCAGTCATTCTCTTCAATACTGAAAGTTATACCTCAGTTTCCAAGATTCAGTATAAAAGCACTAAGATTGCAGCCACCTGTGATGGGTCTTATGTTCATGAAGTGTACCTCTGAGACACCTACCTTACCTTTACACATGACCCATGGTCGGTTCACTGCTCCATTTGGGCCATATTTAAAATATGGTAGTATTTTGTAAGGCTACCTATGCATAGAGTAGTCAGACAGGTCAAATAACCATTCTTTTCCAGGGGGTTCCTGATCCCCTGCAGTGTTGATGATGAAATGACACAGGTTTCCCTGTTTTCCAGGGACCCTCGAGACCTGCAAACCTCTCTCTCTTTTCCCCCCTGCAACACTGAGGCAAAATCTTTCTCAAGCACTTCTCCAAACATGATGTCTATCCCATGGATTCATTTCCTTCTACCTCTCAACTTTTTCTAAGATTTGGGAAGCAACAGCTCCATTTCTCTTTTGTATTATTTTTCACAGACTCTTCCCTGAGGGTATTAGCTCGAGACACACTGCTAGCTGAAAGAAGTGGAAGGAAAAATGTAAAACGTAGGGAGAAAAATAACTCAATATAAATGGACACCTCAAAAGAGTGGAATGAAGTGTTTTCTATTGAATGTAGAAATAGGTGAGGAAATCATTGGCTTCAGAGAGCTGTTTTAGTGGAATGATGGTGCTGGAAGACAGAATGCAGTTGGTAGGGAACTGAGTGAGACATAAAATGGAGACAGCAAAGAGACTGAAGAAATATGGCTATGACAAGAAAGAAATCTAGAGTGCTAATAGAGGAAAATAAGGGGTTAATGGAAAAATGTACTTGTAATGTGCAACAAGGTTGTTTATGTTATTTATCAACATCAAAAATCACAATACCTCATGCAAGTTGTACAGCTGTTAAAACGGTTGTCCTTTTGGCCACAAAAGGAAATTATATTCCAAGTCAGCACTGTTCTTATATAATAAACATCTAGGACAAACTCACTTTCTACAGCAACATGAAATTGACCTTATTCAGAAAAAACATCAGTCTTTCAAGGAAAAAGTGATTGACAGAAGTTGAACCAAGCACCTAGTCCTCCCATCTCAAACATTGCTTAATCTGAGGAAAAAGTATTGACTCTGAGTGGTAATTCATAAAGATTTATATGCTAAAATGTGCTAAGGAATTACCCTAATCCCTCTCCCATACCCAAGTCCCATGGATCAGTTCGGAATTTGTCACAATTACTTCCTTCATGCTCTTTAAATGTATTCCTTTCTTTCAGGACCTCAGACATCTGTAGAAAATATGATTTTGTCTGTGGGGCAAATAATGATTAATTGTATTACATATTGGAGTGAATAGTTATCCCATGAATTCGGCAACTTTGTGAGAAATTTTAAGCGGTGTGGTACATGTCATGATTCATTATTTTGCCCTTAAGAAACTTACCAATTCTTTTGTGAATTAATTTTGCGTAATAAATGGGGATAAGGGAGTATCGTTTAAAATAGACTTCCTTTTAATTTATGCCATAAAACCTGATACTGATGCATTTTAATCAAAATGTAATACTAAGAGTAGAAGGACATTATTTGATATGTTCGTATAATATGTAGGAATAACAGTTAAAGTCTTTAAGAAAGTAACATTGAATAATATATGAATATAAGTGATACGATAATCAATACAATTGATTTTTTGTGGCTAGTTGAAAATGCGCTACAAAGACAAACAGAATATTGTCCTTCTGGATTCTAGTAAGACTTCTAATTTTAGGATAAGAGATAGTAGGTTTTATAATAAAGAAATTAAATGCAGAATAAAAATAAACAAGGTAAATTTATTAACATGTACCTCTATGAGATGACACATGGTGAGGAACCAACATTCAATGTAAACCCTTTAGAAAATTGGTCTTAAGAACATGTGAAAGGCACCCATCTAAGTAAAAGTCAATGAGCTAAATTGAGCTGTTCCTTCTAGTCAGTTACAATTGTGAAAGTCACGTATCTCCCACATTTGAACGATCTCAATATAACATCAGCTGAAAAAAGTGTATATGGGAAAAAATAGAAATCGGTTGAGAAAAACACAAGCAAATACATGCTTTAGAATGAAGAACAAGTAACAATAAATGTTAGTTGCTCTAGATGAAAATAAAGATATATATATAGGCAGATATAGAATTATGGAACTAGTATATGCTTAGTCAACAAATATTGACTGAATTTAAATGAACAACTTAATAATAATTTGTAAATAAAACAGGCTGTGGAGTCATAATTAGCGGACTATGTGTATTCACTTGTTACCAAGTCAGTTTTTAAATTTTTCTTCATTGTTCTCTGTCTTTCATTCCTTATGATTAATATCTCCAAAAGGCGGACATGTCGGAGATTTAAACCTGTCCATTTTAGTGCCTGTTAACACTTCTTGCATTGGACAAGTAGGAGGAGATGCATAAACTCAAAAAATTAAAGGGAGTTTCTCCATTATCTCAACCATCAGCTGTATTTGCTATGCCTCCCTTTCATTAATATGAAAGTGAACAATTATTAGAAGCTTCTAATAAATGTATCTCTATACTAAAGACTTAAATGGCCCTTAACAAACAGGTAGTGCACGTGTATTCTTGTTTCTACGGAAACATCATTATCCCTGATCTCGTTTTCTTCAATTTCAGTAATTCCGCTCAACTCCAACCATGTTTTAATATCATGCAAGCAGACATTCGTGATACAGAGCAACCAGCCTAATTCATCAGAACTGATTGAAATCAACAGAGTTGCATCACTCATTTTATTTTGTATTCATATAACACTGTCTCCAGCCCTCATCTAATTCACTCTTCTCTAGACAGTGCCTGCATTTGCCAGATATATTTTTCCAAAGCAAATAGCACAAGTTAACAAATGAAAGTTGTCTTAATTCTTAGCTTATGCTGCAGATGCCACTCCGTCTTGCTTTCTCTATGACCTTAATAAGTTCAAGTTCCTGACGCTATAATCTTTTCCACACCAAGGGCTCCTTGGTTGCTATATTGAGTCATGCCTCCCCTAACTTAAGGATAACACACCTCCCGCCATCCATATGCTCTTTTCCTTACTTTTGCACTGATTCCAAAAATTGTAGATTCTTATCTGATAAATCTATATCTTTGTTATCAGTGCAGTTCTTTTTAATGTACAACTTCGTCTGTGGGATTTGTTTTTATTGATGCCTCTGATAAAGTGGGACGTAGTTAACATGTAGCAGGAGAAACCCAAGCCTTCAGATGGCTGTGAACTCTAGGGCCACAATGACAAGGAAGTAGGTGACAAAGTCAAGCTAGAACATAGCTCCTGACTTCTGTGTATATGGTTCAATCATCTACCTGAAATGCACAGGTTAGTGGTTACGCTAAGAAGTGTGTAATACGTCCTCTGAATCAAAACTCATAAAACACTATAAGCACAAGAAATTGAGAGAAAAAAAACTATTTAAAGGCACTTTCTCCACCCCCTACTTTCATTGGCAAACTTTGACAGTGAGTAAACTCTACTAGCTACCCCATTTCTCAGAGTCCCTCTGTCACTGGCCTCTCAGCAATCTACCAGTGGTGATGGCGACTCCATTGAGCTCCTGCTTTAACACATGTATCCTTTTTGAAAATGGCTCTTCCTTTGGTTTCTGTGAGTCTGGGCTACTGTACTGTATTCATGTTCCTTCTACGTCATCACCACTGCCTCTCTGACTCCGTTTGTCTGTTAAAATCCCTGACCATGGATATACTTCAAGGCTGTCCTCAGGACTTCACGTCTTAGTCAACGTTTCTTTTTCAGAGATCACGACAGATTTTTCTGCTTCACTTTGATTTCAATCCATGTGACCTATCAATGCACCCAAACACACACACGTCCATAGACTTACGAGTATGTCTGCATACACATGTTTGCGTATTTATTCACATGCACATATTTTCTCACATAGGCATGTAAGCATGCGTTTATGTTATTCACATGTATGTGAGGATATGTGTGAGGATAGGATGATACACGTAAGTAGATGGATATAATTGTGACGTCTGTCCTGGGCGCTGTACTCTAACGATGGACGCTATGTATTTACCTTGATGCCCTAACACAATGAATAATATATATTTAAAATAGAACCTGTTATCATTTTCCTCCCATGGATCTGCCTCACCTCTGTCTCATTTAGTTGTATTTAACTCATCTTTTCCCCCCCCACTATAATACAATCAATGATTTCATAACATCACTCTTTTTTTAAACCGCATCTCAATCTAGATTTTTATAAACCTAGGCCACCTCTACTGGGGGTGCCAAAAAATATATATACAAGTGGACACTTTGGTCAACGTAGTTCAAGCAGTAGTTTGCCATCATCAGAAGTGTCTGGACACCGATGGTAACCACTCTGAGCACCTCTTGTTATTGCAGAATTCAAACGTGACTTGTAGTCATCTTTTGTTATCATTGTACATTGAACATTACAATTTTAATACGGTTTTATTCCTTTCTTAAAATGTGTATACATTTTTTTGCAACCCTCTATATTTATGATTTCTAGCTTGTCTATCATCTTCTTAGTGGGCATTTTCATTCCCAGTAATATACAGTATTTAAGACACTCTGAAAATAATTTAATTGCAAAAATACAACAGATATTAAGTAGGCAAATGAAACTTCTGTAGAGTCTTCACTTATTTCATAGGAGCTAAAACAGTGGCACACTTTTTGATTGTTTATTTTTTCCCACTGGTTTCTGTCACCTGCCAGGCGTCAGTGTTCTGGTACCTTCTCCACTGCCTGAGGTGTGGCCATACTGTGTGGGCCTGCAAAACCCTATAGGCATTTCCGTAGTATCTAAAATATATAGGTGGCTATGCATTGAATCCTTGGATATTTTGAAATTATCTGTTCGACATTATAGGCTTAATGAAGAAAAAAAAAGCAACCAAAAATACATTTTATTTGCATGGAAAACTCTTCTCTAAAGATCTAACCTTTTTTTTTTCCTCCTTCATTTCTCTAACTTACAAAGAGTCACACTCATCCTGCCTGGAAGATGATTTACATTAATTTCCGGGTTATAATGACATTACCTGTGACTAATACATTTACCTTATTGATTTGGGAATGGCCTATCTAAAAAAAAAAACCACAAATAGCTTTTTTTCTATTTTGATTGATATTCAAAATCACATGGAAGTGAAAGTAAACACATATTACTCATCTCAAATTAGAGATAAACTTTTTGGAGAGTTGATTTAAATGACCCATGTACTACTGTAGACCTTGTAGTACAACAAATTAATAATATAATAATAATAATAATAATAGTTAAGGAAATATGATTAATTATTCTAAGCCTCACATTTTATTTGGACTGCTACACAACTAAGACTGTTGTAATGATGATAATGATTACATTGAAAAAAGTAGCAAAGTATCTCCTTTAAAGATGCTATTAGGTATAACTAGATAGTAAAAGTAAAGTCAGCATTGGATAGAAACATGCAATCAGTACGAAGAGGCCTGCCTGAACAAGCTCTCAGAAGGAAATCACTACTCTCTTTTTTTCAGCTTAATGACCAAAAGTTATGGGTTTTATTTAGTGTTGTATTCAAGCCTGGTACGTACAAAATTATAAATTTGCTCCATTTTATTTTATTTATTATTAATTTAAGTATCGTTGTCATGCAGTATTATATTAGTTTTGGGTGTACAGTATAGTGTTTTGACATTTATATACCTTACGGTGTGAGCACCTCGCTAAGTCTGGTAACCACGTGTCACCATGCAAAGTTATCGCAATGTTATTGATTATACTCCCCTCTCCTTTTTCACCTGTCCCTCCAACCCCATCCCCCTGGCAAGCATCAGTTTGGTCTGTTTCTGAGTCCGTTTTTATTGTTTTGTTTGCTCATTTGTTTTTTGTTTTATTTTAGTTTTTAGATTCCACATATAAGTGAAATCTCTTTTAGGTTTCTAATTGTGTTTTCTCTGTATTAAGCTGATTTAAAAGTCACTGCAGGAGATACCCAGCTTTCATTATTATTAATAGGTCTTCTTCCATCCCCTAATTCTCTTTTTCTCTATCGTTTCTTTTTTGTCTCTGTTTGTTCACATATATCAGAGTGCAGACTATCTAATAAAGGTGTCACTGTCAGAAGCAGCCAGGGAAAAATTCTGAAAGAAATTTAAAAGTATTCAGTTCCTTCTTTTGTATAGGGTAAAAAACTGAGCCAAACTCATTTTCAGGGAAGAATCTTATTTTCTTGGGTTCATTACCCAGCCTCAACTCCATGGAAAACAGAAACTAGAAATTATTAAAAAGAATATCAAGAATTATGTGTATAATAACAAAAAATATTATTTTGTGATTTTGAGTTTAGCAAATGATACATAAACATTATTTATTTCTTATGAAATTTACTGGGGTGGCATTGGTTAGTAAAATTATATAGGTTTCAAGTGTACAATTCTATAATGTATCACCTGTATATTGCACTGTGTGTTCACAACCCAGAGTCACTTCTCCTTCTGTCACCTTATACTTGATCCCTTTTAACCTCATCTGCCACAGCCCTCCTGCCTTACCCTCTGGTAACCATCAAACTGTTGTCTGTGTCTGTGAGTTTTGTCTTGTTTGTTTGTTATTTTCAGTTTTATATCCCACATATGAATGAAATCACTTGTTTGAGGGCTAATTATATCAAGAGATATTAATTTAAATGTTATAAAGAAGACATAATTCTTATCAAATTGAAATTCAGTTAGTTCATATGAATATATAAACTATATATATTATAATCATATTATATAAATATTATAATCATATATTATATACATAGTATATATAATCACTCCTTCTAGCAGCTCTATATGTGATTTTGAAATACATGCAGCATTATTAAATTATGAGTAAGTGTAAAATGAGCAAAAATAATTATAATTGAATGGAGATTGCAAGAAATTAAGGGTAAAAGTCAATGACATTCAGTATATAAACAGATACTAACAGAATGTTTACTTAATTCCATCTTGGCAGTATTGCTCAGAATTAAAACTTTGATGAATGTAATTACTAGAGCACAAGCAAAATATTAAATCCAGACATAATTTTTCATTAAAGATTTCAAATCACTTCCTTTTTTATTCTGCTGTATATTCAAGAAAAATATCAACTCATACATTATTGTTATTAAAATAGTATTATCTCTTTCTATGTAGTTATGAACTTAATCTATATGCATAAAATACTACCAAATAAAGGAGCAAGTTATTATATAAATGTTAAAATGTGCTATCACTGAAGAAATCTAATAACAGTTCCTTGCCTACTATCCTATTATTAATGGAAAAGAAGTTGCTCATAAAACATTAGGACCCCTTTTTAGTCTACTACAAAGCCATGAATATCCATAGTTAAATTCTATTTATAAAATCATATGTCAGCAGTTATTTAGCCTCAAAAGCAGAAGATATTTCAAGTTATTTGAAGTTGTCATTCTTGACCCATTTTAGAAATAGCACATAGGGCTCAAAAAATTGCCTTGAAATAAAAGAATATAAACTTGACATGTGTGAAACCAAATATTTTCATATGATATGTGAGAGTAGTTCAACAAAACAGATGTTAAATGTTCATTGGTAGTTAGAGGCATTGAATCATAGAATACAGCACAGTTTCTTATAGAATTAAACCTACTTGTAGAATGGAAACTCTTACACTGGACATTTAAATATGGTTTTACAAGTTGTTTTATCTGTTATGCTCTCAGTTTCCAGTTTTATGTTAATATTTGTAGGAAGCAGCATCATTGCCTCAAGACGTTCTGAAATTCACCTGCAAACTCTTCCCATATAGGGTTATGTTTAAAAATATTTTATGTCCTAACCTGATATTCAGTCTTTAGGGATTTTTAATAGTGGAGATTCCCAGGCCAAAATGTCTGAGAAACAATGGTACGACAACGCTGCCCAGTTTCCTTTTGCAGGCATCTGATGTCCCAACCCTTCACATACTACAGAGCACACTGAGAACCAGGTAGGAATGCAGTTAAGTCAGGCAGTTGTTCGTCATGCACCTGTGTTACCTTGCTCAACATGTAACCAAGTAACCATGATACATGTTTTGGTAATAGGGAAAACAGTTTTGCAATACCATTCCATTAAAGCAAATCTTTTCTTAATTATTAATTTATAGTAATATTAGTAAATTGATACTATCAATACTGATATTATTAAATCAGATATAACATTTGTTTTCAAATTATGCTTAAATAACATCTTTTCAGATTATGATGAGATTCGAGGCACTGCTTCACAATACGAAACCTGTCCTCTTTATTAATAGAAAATATTCACGTAGCCCTTGTGTGAGCAGCACTGTTCTGAAAGCCCTATAAACGTTAACTCTTTTAATCCTTATAAGTCCTATTGGTGTTATTATTTCACAAATAAGGAAATAGTCACATGAAATAAATATGGTCTTCAATGACATTTGAGGGTATGACGCTAAGTAAAATAAGTCAGATGGAAAAGGAGGAAAAAACGTCTGATTTCACTCATGCGAAATATAAAACAAAGAAGTAACAAATGAACTTGCAAAACAAAACAAAAATGAGCGCAGAGATGCAGACAACAGAAGGGTGGTTCCCAGAGGGAAAGAGGAGTGGGGAAGGGGATATTCCGTAAAGAGGTCCAAAATATGGTAATGGAACGAAACTACTCTTTGGTTGCTAAGCACACAATAAACAGATACCAAATTATAAGGTCGTAATCAGAAATTTGTATAATGTTATTATCCAATGTTACCTCAATTAATTTAATTTAAAAAAGAAGAAAGAAAAGGGGGAAAAATTAACTCTTTTGCTCAACATCACATAACGAGTATGTGACAGAGTGAGGATTCAGAATCATGAAGTCTGACTCCAGAACCATACTCCTAGGTTACTATGCTATCATGCTTTATATACATGGGATCATTTTCTTAGTGTTTTAGAGCATTTAAGTTTGGATTGAGTGGGTTAGTGAATATAAAAATATCTGCCACATAGCCGGCATTAAGTCAGTTTTTTTCATCTCTGTCCTGTGGCTACATTCACCTTTATGGTATGGTACAAGTTTCCACTTTCATCTGCCACACTCTCTTCCATTATTAACCATGCATGGTAGTTTTTCCATAGGTGGCTTCCATCCGAGACTTCTTTCTGAATCAGTACAACAGTATGGAGCATTCATTTCCTCCTGGTTACGTGGCTCCCAGTCACTTTCCTTTCATTTGCAGAAGAATCACAGGCAGAGATTTATAACAAACCATCTTCATCACTTATTAATCAAACCTAGATATAATTTCTCCCTTCACTTTATGAATAGCAGATTGAAATTTAAAGGAAAACCAGATCTCTTTTTTCCATTTTTTAAAAGCTAAAATATGAAGGGCATACCAAATAAGTAGAAAATTTGATTACAACCCCAGGATGAAAACTGGATGTCTCATCTTCAAAAGAACAAGATTCTGGCTCTTTGTGATCTTTTAAAATGTACAAGTGAGAGATGGAGAATGAATGGGTAATAGAAGGTATTGGGGGGGCTTCTACACCAAGTCACCTATTCTGCGTGATGCTGAGTATACTTTGCAGGATACAAATCTGACATTTCCTGGGGCAATTTCCTCAGTCCTTGATGAGCAAAAATCTCCAATAATGCTGAGCATGTTTCACTTTTAGTAACACTGACAATTTATTTGCACGAAGGCAACTGTCCTTGTTAAATATGACACACAATTGGAGATCGGCTGTGAGGATGCGCAAAGTGTCTTCCCTAAAACTGAAAATACCAGTGATTTACCAGCTTCCTTATCCTCATTCTCTGCATCAGCTCCCAGCTTTTCAGTGGGAAATGGGTGACTATTTCCAGATAGCTTTTCATCTGATGCTGACCTTCCATGCTTTGAGATCCTTTCCAACAGCAAACAATCCTACTGGATCCTATAGCATCTTTGTCCCTGGAGAGTCACAACTTTTTATTTTTAAATCTTCCCTTCAGCAACTCCACAGCATTAAAGCTAATGGTTTGCTAAACCCTTGAATGCCATTAAAAGCAGGAGTCTGCATATGGGTCTTTTAACTTTGGGTCTGTTCTACTTTCCATTCTTCTTAAAACAGTTGTTCGTCTATAAAGGCTCAGTGGGGAGCTGTTCCCCACAGACTCAATCAAGTGTTCCCTTCCAGTGGGTTTTCTAGCAGCAGATTTAATACATTTATTTGGGCAAAATTAGGTCCTGGCAACACGTGGTGAACTCTCAATTTATCTAATGGCAAAACAAACCAGAAACAAAGCAAAAAGACAAAATAGACCCTTCTATTACCAAGGATGCAAGTATAATGTCTGTCGGATATATTTCTTAATTATTTTTAAAGAATCAAAACGTTACAACTGCATAAATGAAGGGGAAACACCAACGTATCTCCTTCATATGAAAAATAAACATGCCCTCTGTAGTTTTGTATCTCCGTTTTTTTGAAACTTAAATGATAAGAAAACAACAAATGTCCTTCATTACACTATTTCAAAGTCATGAACCTACCTAAATTTCTGATGATATTATCCATGTAAAAGTCCTTCACACTCAAGAGAGAGAGATATTTCTTTTCCTACACCAGGTTAAAATCGAGGTAAGGTAAGTCAAGGTTTTTTTTTTGTTGTTGTTTGTTTGTTTTTTAACAAAATATCAGCACTTTTGATAATCAACCAATAATGGATTTAGTATATGGACATTTTCCAAACTTTTGGTTACTGATATTCGGAGGAGTGTGTGTAAATCATACCGTATTCGACACACACTCCAAGAGTCTATTGGCATCCCTTGTATTGAAAGAAGAAATACTGGAACACACACACACACACACATTGGAGTCAAATATAAGAAATGGGTACACAACCACAGACTCTCAATTTCAATTAAAGTTAGCAAACTAGAGAAGGTAGTTTATATCCTTATTATAAACAGGATCTGGTTAATGTCAACGGAATTTATGGTAACACGGTACTTACTGCGAGGCCTTATGACAGGTTTCAGTTGGGTCCAACATTGGGTTAATAAGAGTTTTTAAAGCAAATATCATGTTATTTTCCTGAATACTGTATCTTCTCTTGAATGTTGGATGCATAATTAATGAACCCAATTCAAGCACAGAATATGCAGTACTAAGAATAAATTGGAGGAAACTATTAATCTCATTAGCCCTGATATAAAATCACTTGACATAGGAAAAAGCCAAATCAATCCTGTCTTTTGCTCTACGGAGGATTTAATCACTTTTGAAAATGGCAGGAGAGGTCTGGATGTGGATCAAAGGGAAGAGAGAACATATAATAAATCTCAAATGTCGTTCATCAAAGAATATGATTCTAGAGCCATTGCTTTGTTAAACGTTGACTATCTTCTCCATACTTCTAAAAAGAAAACAAGCATGAGATGCCACCTGACCCTGAGATTCATCCACAACTCTCACTGAAAATGTCATCTTAGGATTTGGAACTTGATATAATTTTGTTTATTACTTCTGATTTGGATTTCTTGCTAAAATTTCATTTTAACAATACGTGATTTTAGCAGTTATGTTTCAGCATCTAATAATTAAAACATGCCCCCTAATGATGGCAGATAAAAAAAATTTTAAATTATAAAAAGTGGAATGAATTTATAACACTCCCAGTTTATATAAAGAACAAGGTAATTCTAAATGCGTTATCACCACACTATGCATGAGAGAGAAATACATCAATGACACAGTTGTAAGTAATGGGAGCGTCAACTGTTAGTCTGTCTGACCTAGCAGGGTGCTTCCGTTTGTTAGAACTAAAACTCCCTGACAGTGAAGATGGAACTTGGACCTGTAATGGTAGTCGCATCCTCTGTGCACAGTCACCCAAATGCAGACATTTCCAAACAACCAAGCAGTTGACATTGTGTAAAGAAATTCCATGTATGTCTAAGTCTATGAAATCCAGTTAGTTGCTGTGCCATACTTTAACTTCGAGCAATATCTATGGTCACAGCATACAATCTGTGTGAATCAATAAATGTTAGCAAGTCAAATTAGAGACATCTTACCAAACGCATATTTAAGTGCTGTAGTGACTTGCAGGGGAAGCCTTTGTTTTAAAACGAACCAAAATGCAGTATTTTCTTGACTATGAGGAACAACGAATTCCTTTTACAGGGCTCATGAACGGCTGCTAAAGGAAGAAAGGAAAGGCTAAGCAGAGGAGAAGTTGGGCTCTACTTTTAACGTAGGCCATATGGCACTTTGAATAAGACTTCATTTAGGGGAGGAAGAAAATGTTGAAATTTCCATTGCTTGAATAAAAGTTGGACATTTTGTGTATTATTTATACCCCAGCTGCTGTCATTGCCTTGCTTCGACTTGTGAGAGGACAGGATAAAGCAAAGATTAGCCGACCTGCACATGGATTATACCAGAAATATTGGGAATATTCACGAGTTCTCAACAACTTAGACTGTCCTGAATTAACAGGAAATTTCTGTCATCATTTCTTCATTGTGTAATCTCACTCTTACTTCCACCATACTTTATTTCATCTCATTGGAATATCAGATATAAACATTTAAGACTATGCCTACCTATGAAGAGGTTGTTTGTTTCTCCTGTCAGTGAGAGGGCCCTGGTATGCTCTAAACCTTTTAAATGCACCATGAGGAATATCTGTTCAAATTGAATCAAGTATAACCCATTCATGATGTGATATCTAAATTGGGATCTGTTAATATTTTTTAGCTCCCAGTGTGATAAGAACCCACTTAATTCTCCAACATTAAAATAAGATATATATATATAACTGTATTGAATATATATTTATATTTCAATTTGGCAAGTCTTTATTTTTCCTTCCAAAATAAAATTACTGCATATCTGTAATATGTCATGAATTATGTAGGAAGAAAGTGCCACTGAATTGAGTGTTCCAATGACTCACAGTATTTGTACTCTAAGAACCATCAACATTTTTTTAATCCCCACTGCAAAGTATTTGAAAGTATGAAAATGTCTCAAACCCTAAAGACTCCACCAAAAAGCTATTAGAAACAATCAACGAATACAGTAAAGTTTCTGGCTACAAAATAAATGTACAAAAGTCTGTTGCATTCCTCTATACTAACAATGAAATCTCAGAAAAAGAAATACAAAAAACAATTCCTTTTGCAATTGCAGCAAAAAGAATAAAATACCTAGGAATAAACTTAACCAAGGATGTAAAGGACCTATATGCTGAAAACTATAAGACATTTTTGAAAGAAAATGAAGAAGACACAAAGAAATGGAAAGATATTCCATGCTCATGGATTTGAAGAATCAACATAGTTAAATTGGCCATATTACCCAAAGCAATATACAGATTTAATGCAATCCCCATCAAAATCCCAATGGCATTTTTTAAAGAAATAGAACAAAAAATCATCAGATTTGTTTGGAACCACAAAAGACCCCGAATAACCAAAGCAATCTTAAGAAAAAAGAACAATGCTGGAGGTATCACACTTCCTGACTTTGGCTTGTACTACAGGGCTACAATCATCAAAACAGCATGGTATTGGCAGAAAAACAGACACATAGACCAATGGAATAGAATTGAGAACCCAGAAATATAGCCACATAAATATGGACAGATAATTTTTGACAAAGAACCTAAAAACATACAATGCAGGAAAGACAGCCTCTTCAATAAATGGTGCTGGGAGAATTGGATAGCCACATGCAAAAGAATGCAACTGGACTGCTATCTGTCACCATGTACCAAAATTAATTCAAAATGGATCAAAGACTTAAGCATAAGACCTGGCACAATAAACTGCATAGAAGAAAACATAGGTACTAAACTTATGGACCTTGGGTTCAAAGAGCATTTTATGAATTTGACTCCAAGGGCAAGGGAAGTAAAAGCTAAAATAAACAAATGGGACTATGTGAAACTTAGAAGCTTCTGCACAGCAAAAGAAACCATCGAATAATTTAACAACCCAAGTTAAGAAACTATATAAAGTGAAACTTAGAAGGGGTGATTCGGAAAGATGGGGGTTAAATGAGAGTTTCTTAAATATAGTTGACAATAAGCATCTCACAATAAATATTCCGGATTCCCCACACCCACCGCCCACCCCTTCCTTCCTAGTCTGCCCCACCTCAGAGGACACAGTACTGTTCAGTTACCATGGCCAAACCCTCAGCACCATCATGGAGAACTCGCCTTCAGCTCCTACATTTAGTCCATTGCAAACCTTACTGATTCTACGTCCAAATCATCCAAATCCTCAGTCTGTCTACTTCTCTTCACTGCCAGTGCCCCCCCCCCACCATTCAGACCCCCTTCAGCTGGTCCCTTGCAATAGCTTCCTATGTGATCTCCTTCCTTCCATCTTTGCCTTCCTAAAAATAAAAGGAATGATATATTTTTAAATTAAATTTATTGGGGTGACAATGGTTAGTAAAATTACATAGGTTTCACGTGTACTATTCTGTGTTACGTCATCTACAAATCACATTGTGTGTTCACCACCCAGAGTCGGTTCTTCCATCACCATATATTTGACTCCTTTTTCCCTCTTCTGCCACTCCCGTCCTCCCTTTTCCCGCTGGTGACCACTAAACTGTTGTCTGAGTCTGTCAGTTTCTGTCTTGTATTAAATTTAATGGTTTCTCATATCCCACATTTCCTTGTTTTAAGATAAAGCAAGTCATATGCACATTTGAATGTCAGGAGGTACCAGCAGCCTACAAAAAGATGTGTGCTAGACCGAAACCTGGAAAATAAATGCAGTCTCTCCAAATGGGGCTTTCTTTTCCCATGTCTGCTGATAAGGCCCCCTGAGAATGCTCTAATGGGACATGTGTAGGAGGTGAGGAAGGGATACACCGCCATGAAATCTGCAGTGTGAACCAGTGACTGTAGAGTAAAAGCTCCACAGACCTTTGTGAGGGTTCACACAGGAGATGTGGGGTGAGAAGGTATATGGCCCGTGCTCAGCGTGGTTCACAGGGTAGCATGTAGATATTTTCTGACGAAACCATGAGTTAGCACGGTTCCTGTTTCCACGAGATTAACATGAAATCACTGGCATGCTATTTCTACTGTGGAATGGTTGAATGTGGCTATTCCTTAAAATGGCTGCAGAAAGCGGCCTTTGTAGAAAACTTATATTTCTAAAACAACTAAGACATTGTTGCTTTACAGTCACTTGCGCTGATGAATCTCTGAATGCGTGACACTCTTTCAGTGGAAGCACAACCCTGGTGGTGAATTCTCCAACTAAGGATGATAGATACCAGCGAATTAATTATCAGTTGATTCTATTTTTCAGTGAAGTTTGATTAGGAATCTTTGGGAAAAGATACTATATACTTAACCAAAATTAACCAGACTTACAATAAAAATGTCCCTCCAACTTTAAATAGTGCTATAAATTGGTTAATACTCAAAGATTCTAAGAATAAAAGATACACAAATAGCAGAATGACAGTGATCAAAGAACTGGAAAAAGGGCTTCTGTATCATCATTATATCTTATCTCTGCTGATTTTTATAATATATAGTAACCACGCACCTAAGATTTTAACTCTAAAAGAAAAAAGCATATCTTGACAAGACACAAGTGCATGCATTACATACAGGTATGTCTGCCAAGTTTTATAATTACTTAGAAGTTTTATTGCTTTGTTTGTAAAATGATTGGAACAAAATTAAATTTCAGCTGTTAGCTCAATTCCATTGTCTTTACTCAAATATAGATTGCCATGACTGTATTAATAGGTTCAATATGTTAAATGAGTATTCGAAGAATAGCTTTAAAACAAACACAAAATGTGGAAATCTAAAGCAGAGGCGAATGCAACCTGGGACGGAAATGTACACATCATAAGTGTAGAAACTCCTTTCACTGCTCTGCTCCAGTGGAGCCTAAAACGCCAAGAAGCAAGAACTGAACTGTTTAAACACAGAGTTCCACAGATACGTGAATTGCTATAGTTAGTTAATTAAATAACAATTTTATTTTAACAAAGTGCACTAATAAAAATGTGGTTAAAACTTGTATAGGTATTATGCCCCACTGATTCCCACAGAATGAATAACAATCTATGTTGGAAAGTTTTTATTGCACATTGCTTTGTGGTAGAATTTTTATTATTAGCTGCTTTGGACAGATTAGCGCTTACAAAAAATGGAAAGTCTGGCTTTGGTGTTGTCATATGTCTTGTCCAGTCACAAAGTCCATGATTCTGTGAGCTTTAACAAGTGAAATATTTGGAATCTCATGTATGTGTCCGTGGACCGATTGTGCAATGCCACTGAAAATTACCAAAGTTTCTAGGGAATGAGAGGATTGTGCTGGCAAGAGGAATTAACTATTATATTTTGAATCAAAAATTTATCAAATGCTATGTTTACTTCAAATTATGAAGAATAAGAAATAGCAAAAGATAAATATAATTTTAGGGAACTTATTCACTGTTTGCAATTTTGGGCATCTCACAAAGGGTTAACCTACAATAGAAATGGCCTTGTCATTCCAGTGACTCAGTAGCTCTGAATTCTTTTAGTGCTACCAAATAAACACCGTCCTTCACATCACAGGATTTTCCTACTTTAATTAATGACGCTCTATCAATGTTGGTTAAACTGTTTTGAAAAGTCAATCCAAATTGGCACATAACTCGTTGCAACAATGTTGCTAACCTTTTTTGATATCAGAGGGATTACTTGTTATGCATTTCTACCAACTGGACAAACAGATAACCAAGTTGACTACTTGGAAGTGCTGAAAAGGCTGCGTGAAAAAGTTAGATGACCTGAACTTTTCACCAACAATTCCTGGCTCTTGCATCACGACAATGCACCAGCTCCCACAGCACTGTCCATGAGGGAGTTTTTAGCCAGTAAACAAAAGACTGTATTGGAATACCCTCCCTACTCACCTGATCTGGCCCGAATGACTTCTTTCTTTACCCAAAGACAAAGGAAATATTGAAACGAAGACATTTGGATGACATTCAGGAATCTCACGTATGTGTCAAGTGTAATACAACGACAGCTCTGATAGCCATTCCAGAAAAAGAGTTCCAAAATTGCTTTGAAGGGTGTCCTAGGCACTGGTGTTGGCACACAGCTTCCCAAGGGGAGTACTTCAAAGGTGACTAGTGATATTCAGCAATGAGGCATGTAGCACTTTTTCTAGGATGAGTTTGTGAACTTAATTGTCAGACCTTCGTATGGTCGTTTTTGCTTTATCTCTGTACAAACAACATCGAGTAGTAATGCGGGGGGGGGGGGGGGGAAGCTTCTAGCCATACGTGGTTGACATCACTAACACTTGACTGAGAGAGTGTGAGAGTTAGTCAGCCAAAGTGGACAACTACATTGTGGCCCCGCCACATTAATATAACCCTCGACACTGTGCAGGGGACTGTCCACCAGCGGTTGGGCATCGACTGGGCTCTCCATCCAGGTCACACTCTCCATCCAGGTCACATCTGTGAGAGCAGCTGGACTCCTCAGTGCCGAGGCCGTCATGTGTGCCTCCAAATACAGCCCTTTGAGTGTGCTGACCATTGAACACATGGCTCAGTGGTTTATGAAGACATGATGGCAAATGAGTGTCCCTGTCGTAACACATGGTCTCTAAACTAAAACCTTGAGCTTCTTTGCCTACCTTTGCCTACCTGTGCCTTCAGGAGAAAGCTTCATGTGTCAAATCTCTAAATATAGTGCAGTGTGTCTTGTATAAGCAGGGAACTGTGTCCATTGGCACATTCTGTGGCATCTATCAATGTAAAAGAGATAACATCTGCCTTCCTAATTTGCAAATGTAATACAATGAATGTGATCATTTTGGAGAGCTTCACAAATCCAGTCCCTTTATCACAAATCCAGCGCCTTCGTTAAGAAAGAAAACTCAAAGCCCTTGCATTAATACAAAGGTCAGTGGCAGCATTTTGTAATAATAACGCTGTTAGCTGTCTCTGAGCTAAGCACTCTCCGTACATTGTCTCATATAATGCTTATAGCAGTTTTCTAAGCCCGTTTTGTTGCCATCTTCATGTTATATGTGAGGAAAATGAGACTGAAGGAAATTAAATAATTGATCAAGGTCATACAGCTATGAGGATACAGAATAGAAGTAGAAAATTGAAATGGAATGGCTTTAAAAATAATATGTCAACTTATTTCGCTTAGCATAATAATCTCAAGATCCATCAGACAGAAAAAATCGAGACTCATATGACTTCACTAATATGTGGGTTATAAGACAAAGCAACACAGGAACAAGATAAATAAAGAAACGAAAAGTCATAGACACAGGCAATAATTTAGTGGTTACCTGAGGGTAAGGGGGGAGGGGGGTGGTAGATGAAGGTAAACAGGATCAAATACATGGTGATGGAAGGAGCACTGACTCTGGGTGGTGAACACACAATGTGATTGATAGATGATGCAATACAGAATTCTACACCTGAAACCTATGTATTTTTACGCCCCATTGTCACCTGAATGAATTTTAATCAAAAAATAATATGTCAAAATATAATGTTATTAAATTTCAGTAAAGCATAAAGAGATAGACTGAATTCAATCAAGACTTGCTACTTTAAACAGTAACCAGGAAACACTAAACAAACTATCTCGGTGGAAGGAAATGAATGAGGGGTTACCTGTTTACACAGCCATTATTATGGAAATAAAGGCGTCATCATATACATCTCTAGCAAGGTAGGGTCATCCTGAAGTCCCGTGGACTCCATATCCTGTATCTTGATATAAAATGTGTGTCCAATACACAGTCATATACCAACCCAGATCTTTAGCCCCACCCTTGATCCAACTGAGATGTTAAAACTGGCCCTACTGGTTGAGTTAATAACATCTTGGAAGGATAAAGACTGAGATGGAAAGATGAAAAAGTACATCAAATCCATGGTGCAGATATTTCCATGTAAGAGTCAAGATAATATGTGTGCTCTATGCACCGTGTGGAAAGTTAAAACAACGAAGGTGTACTAATGCATTTGAGAGATTAGATATGACTCTTATTTGAAATATGGAAATATCAATCCTTATTTATTTCTTTTTATTTATTTATTTATTTAATTGAAGTTTATTGGGGTGACAATTGTTAGTAAAATTATATAGATTTCAGGTGTACAATTCTGTATTACATCATCTGTAAATCCCATTGTGTGTTCACCACCCAGAGTCAGTTCTCTTTCCATCACCATATATTTGATCCCCCTTACACTCATCTCCCACCCTCTACCCCCTTACCCTCTGGTAACCACTAAACTATTGTCAATGTCTATGAGTTTTTGTTTCTCATTTGTCTGTCTTGTTCTTTTGTTGTTTTTGGTTTATATACCACATATCAGTGAAATCACATGGTTCTCTGCTTTTTCTGTCTGACTTATTTCGCTTAGCATTATACTCTCAAGATCCATCCATGTTGTCACAAATGTTCCTATATCATCTTTTCTTACTGCCGAATAGTATTCCATTGTGTATATATACCACAACTTCTTTATCCATTCATCTATCGAAGGACACTTTGGTTGTTTCCATGTCTTGGCCACCGTAAATAAAGCTGCAATGAACACTGGAGCACACATGTCTTTATGTATAAATGTTTTCAGATTTAGTGGGTGGATAACCAGGAGAGGGATGGCTGGGTCATACGGTAATTTTATTCGTAATTTTTTGAGGAACCTCCACACTGCCTTCCATAACGGCTGCACCAGTCTGCATTCCCACCAACAGTGTATGAGGTTCCTTTTTCTCCACAGCCTCTCCAACACTCGTTACTATTTGTCTTGTTGATGATAGCCATTCTGACTGGGGTGAGGTGATATCTCACTGTGGTTTTTATTTGCATTTCTCAGATGATTAGTGATGTTGAGCATTTTTTCATATGTCTATTTGCCATTTGTATGTCTTCTTTGGAGAAATGTCTCTTCAGGTCCTCTGCCCATTTTTCAATTGGGTTGTTTGCTTTTTTGTTGTTGAGTTGCATGAGTTCCTTGTATATTTTGGATATTAGCCCCTTATTGGAGGCACTGTTTGAAAAAAATCTTCTCCCATTCAGTTGGTTGCCTCTCTATTTTGTTGGTAGTTTCTTTTGCTGTGCAGAAACTTTTAAGTTTGATATATTCCCATTCGTTTATTTTAGCTTTTACTTCCCTTGCCCTTGGAGTCAAATTCATAAAATGCTCTTTGAACCCAAGGTCCATAAGTTTAGTACCTATGTTTTCTTCTATGCATTTATTGTTTCAGGTCTTATGCTTCAGTCTTTGATCCATTTTGTATTAATTTCAGTACATGGTGACAGATAGCAGTCCAGTTTCATTCTTCTGCATGTGGCTTTCCAATTCTCCCAGCACCATTTATTGAAGAAGCTGTCTTTTGTCCATTGTATGTTTTTTGCTTCTTTGTCAAAAATTATCTGTCCATATTTATGTGGTTTTATTTCTGGGTTTCCATTCTATTCCATTGGTCTATGTGTCTGTTTTTCTGCCAATACCATGCTGTTTTGATTATTGTAGCCCTGTAGTACAAGCTAAAGTCAGGAAGTGTGATACCTCCAGCATTGTTCTTTTTTCTTAAGATTGCTTTGGCTATTCGGGGTCCTTTGTGGTTCCAAACAAATCTGATGATTTTTTGTTCTATTTCTTAAAAAAATGCCATTGGGATTTTGACAGGGATTGCAATAAAGCTGTATATTGCTTTGAGTAATATAGCCATTTTAACTATGTTGATTCTTCCAATCCATGAGCGCAGAATGTCTTTCCATTTCTTTGTGTCTTCTTCAATTTCTTTTAAAAATGTCTTACAGTTTTCTCCATATAGGTTTCACACATCTTGGTTAAGTTTATCCTAGGTGTTTTGTTCTTTTTGCTGCAATTGCAAAAGGAATTTTTTTTTTTCTTTTTCAGAGTTCATTGTTAGTATATAGGAATACAATGGACTTTTGTACGTTGATTTTGTAGCCAGCAACTTTACTGTATTCGTTGATTGTTTCTAATAGCTTTTTGGTGGAGTCTTTAGGGTTTTCTATATATAGCATCATGTCATCTGCAAAGAGTGACAATTTAACTTCTTCATTCCCAATTTGGATGCCTTTTATTTCTTTCTCTTGCCTGACTGCTCTGGCAAGGACTTCCAACACTATGTTGAAAAACAGAGGTGATAAGGGACAGCCCTGTCGTGTTCCTGAACGTAGAGCAAAGGGCTTCAGTTTTTCTCCATTAATTATGAGATTAGCAGAGGGCTTGTCATATATGGCCTTTATCATGTTTTCCGAGGCTGGAGCTTTAATGACTGATTAGTGGTTGTCCCTTCTGTATTCAGTGAAGTAAAGTTTATTCATATTGTTGTCACTTCACATGTTATAACTATAAATAGTATTAGTAAATGTGCTTGCTTATCATATTTAACAAACTTGGAAAAAGTGGTTTTGACAATTTGCCAAAATTAAATCTACTGCCTTTGAAACAAAGAAGGATGAGCTATTTTTAGAGAACACTTATATGCTTCCTATGCAACAGCCAATCCCAAAAAGTTCTAAAATGTTATTTTTAAAATAACAGTACTATTGGAATTGTCTGCACTAAATTCTCCGTAGGAAATTACTTGGTAGACAGAATCCTATGTCCCCATACATGTAGCGGCATGTCTGTGGAGAAAACCAGATTAATTTCTTCACTTTCCTGCCGCATTTTATATATCTCTGTGTCTCCCATAGCACTTAGTGTAGCAATATGATGACATTGTAAGACTCAAGACTGTATTTCTCTAAACACAAAACACAAAGAAATTGTTGTGCTTTTTTTTGTTTCAAAATACGTAGCCCTCTGCCATGTAGACTGATAAAATAAACAAAGTCTCCTCTGTAAATCAACTTGTGGGAACATAAATTGCTAACCATGGGTACAAGAGTTGTATGAACAGAAGGTTCAACTCGGAAAGGCGCCATTGCAGCAAATGTCCTCTAAATGCTGATAAAAATAATTACTGATTGACGGGTCAGGTGTGGTGTGGTGTGGAAAAAGCCCTCCACCATCCGCACACTACGAAGATTTGATCCTGTTCCTTATTTTCCCAGTGAATCCAATAAAGCATTTTCATCGCCAGTAGAAAGGAGGCTGTCTTTTCCATCTACCCTACAGTATCTCTACCCGTTTTGTGGAGTGTCATTTCGCTGTCATTCAACACAGCCCATGTCCCTTTGCTCCCATTTCCTACCTTCCATTGTCCCCGCTGCAAATTTTTCAATGATGCTTTGAATGGGCTCAAGACAGTTTCATTCTATCAGCTCTTCCTTTTTATGAACATTCAGGGACTACACTAAGACAGGGCACGGTGTAAGGGGACAGAAAGTAAGGCATTATGTTCTGAGATGCGAAGGCAGCGATATGCTGAGAGAGAGATAGGTAGAGCTTAGGGAGACATTTGCTCCGGTGCTGCCAAGAAAAGGAGAATGACAGCTGATACATATTATCTAGGAAAAGCTTCTTATAGAGAGAAAAAAAAAGAAAAGCAAGAGTTGTGAACAGAATCGTTAGAGGTTGGGGCTCTTTTCCATCGCAATCCATTTCTTTTTTCCCCCCCATAGTAGTAGAGTTTTAACAAATTATATAGTTATGTAGCTGAAAATGACATTATCCAGTTTATTTTTCAGCTAATGGTGTGATGTAATACAATAGTCAACAATGATATGTGAGTGGAAATGATGCTTATGACTTCTGCATAATTAGCTTACAAGGAAATTACCTGACCTTTACTTCTTCTCTTTCCCCTTCTCTCAGATTGAAACATTATATGGCAGTGGCCCAGCTTTGACTTGACCTTTAAGGAAAACAGAATTTGAGATAAACATATGGAGGGGACCTGGGCTCTTGAATGGTCTAGTCAGGCAGAACCTCCTGCCAGTCTGAATAACTAAACACCAGACTGTTACATGAGAAGAATGAAATTTCTGTCCTTTTTAAGCCACTGTATTTTGGGGTCTCTGTTTTAACAACGTAGTCTTAATTCTAACTGAAGCAGATTTACATATAAACCTGACATCCAGCTTAATATCTGGGAAAAATATGGTGTTAATATTTCACGAGGCATTTAAGGGTGACTAAAGAGAAAACCAAAGGGGAGCATGACAGATTTTTTTCTGTGATACTGTATATAGGAAAGTAACTTTTAAAAGATTTAACACCAAAAGCTAAAGAAAAAAAATCAAATCATTTGTATATGTTATCAGAAAAATATAAAATAAAAAGTGGGACTATAAGACACAGAAAATAAAATATGAAATAGAAAGTAACAGACTGGTATATGAACTGAGATAAAAAGGAAGCTGACTGAAATAAACTCAGATTGCAGATCACCTCCAATTGTAAGTTACAGTTTAATCTGCCTGCTGGAAGTTTTAAAGAGCTAGAAAATAAAATCAGTCATCCAGAGTAAAATGGACAGTGAGATTAAGATGATGGAACAATAGAGGCATTTTATAAGAAAGGAATTAGAAAAATGAGTGAATATAATCATAAAGATATAAGATAGAAATCTCACTGAGCTGAAAGAAAAACATATGGTGGTAGTTTTCTTTTTGATTTGAATGTTTAACGAATACATTTCTATGAGGGTCCAAGGAAAGAAAAAATTGGGTATTGAATGAAAATTAGGAATGAAAATTAGGAATGAAAATTAGGCTTTAAGCATCTAACACTACAACAAAAATAAAATAAAATAAAAAATAACAATTGAGTGATGCTTAACAGAGAGAGACTATAGCAAAAATATACTTAATGTTAAGCTATCACTTTTTGTGAAGTTACTGGAATTTTACGTGCTCACATATGAAGCCTCAGAAAATACACTGTGCATGGATTCTATGAAAATTAAAGACATACTACTGTCAATCTGGAAATGAATCAAATAATATATTTTAAAAGACGAGAGCCATCATTTATACCATTTAAGTACTTTTTAGTTAAGAAAAGAAAAAGAAAGAAGTAAAAGGAATGAGGTAAGGATGTGTACTTGTAGAGTATATGGTAACAATTGCAAGACCGGAGGAACCAATGGTAACTTGAGAAACTATCTAAACCCACAGTCCCCCAAACGCTCAAACTAATATAGGGCCATCCAAAGACATGTTGCTACCTGTGGCATTTCCTCACAAAGAAATCTATAACTGTGTGTGTGTACAGAAGGAACCGTTCACATTTGTAATTTTGACAGTGTTCGGTGTCTGTGGGTTGGATTTGAGAATACGGCACCACAAAGATTTCTCCAGACAGACAGACTGTCGGGGTCGCTCACGTGGCTTTGCATAGATCAATGATGAATGGCAACCTAAAATGTTACATCATATATTGTTTACTGCATTTTTTGCAATGGCTGGGAGCTAATGCAAGCTTAAAAGGCTATTCTGTGAATAATGAAGGTAAAGATGTGAGGTATCTCTAGATCAGGGGTATCCAAACTTTTGTCAACGTTTTTTACCAAGGGCCATATGCGGTAAAATACACAAACAGCTGGGCCACTCACTCAAGGTGAAGTGCGTTTTGCCTCACCTGGTTTATTTAAGTAAACTAAATATATTTTTGGAATTTGCTGTGGGCCAATTAATAATGGATTGCGGGCCACAGTTGGCCCTCGGGCCGCAGTTTGGACACCCCTGCTCTACATAGAGATTGTCAATATGTTTTTTTGTTGTTTGTTTTTTTAATGCAAAAGATAAAGGATTTCTAAAAGAGAACACAATTTTCCCATGTATTCAATGATCTACATAAATTAGCATGTTTTACAAAATGAAGGTCTAGGGATAATGAAGTTCCAGTTTTGCAGGAAGGACAGACAAAAGTGATTGATTCTTTCTTAGATATAATGGAACTGTCTTAAAATCCACTGTTAGGCAAAGCCTGTTAGACTGATCTGAAAGTCTTAACACCTAATAATATATTTAAACTTCTAGACCACTCCCCCTCTGGAAGCATTCTTCCCCTTGGGTTTTGTTACACCATGGCCTCTTGGCTTTCCTTTCATGCTTCTTTCCCATCCTCTAGGGGCTCTCAAATGATGGCCCATCGGCTAAATCTGGCCTGCTTTGTAAATAAAGTTTTCTTTTCACCAATGAACAGCCCTGCTTATGTGTTACTGTATTGTCTATGGCTGCCTTCACACTGCAATGGTAAAGTTGAACACTGTAGGAACAACAGAGACCATATGGCCTGCAAGAGTTTAAATATTTTCCATCTGACTCCATACAGAACAAGTTTATTGGTCCTGCTCTTGAGCGTTGTCGTTCTTTGGTTTTGTCCTGAGTTTCCTCTCTTCTTGTTCTCCGTGCTCTCCCTGACAATTGAATCGACTCTGAAACATTGTGTTGACCACTTTCAGTCAGATAGTCACGGGCCAGACCTCCCCTCTTGTCCCTCAGACTCCCAGGTCCAACCGTCTTCTGAGCGTACCCACTCGGATGTGTTGCAGATTTCTCGTCCTCAGTGCATCCAAAACTAAACTCATCATCCTCTGCAGCAAATCCTGCTATTCTCATTTCTTAGCACATGTAACCACTAGTCACCTGTTTTCTTATGTGAGTAATGGAGAGCTCTGCTCACTCCTTCCCACGTCATACCCTCTCTCACTCCAGCACGATGCTTCTCATCTCAGACCTGATTTTCCACCATGTATCTACTGCTTGAGCCCCAAATGCCCGCACCTCTTTCTGGATGAATTGATATGTCTGCGTATGGTCTTCTTTCTCTCAATCCTATTTTCACACTAAACCAATATTGCTCTTTAGACCTAAAGATCAATTCAATACTTGTGTTATATTATAGTCCCCGATACCTTATAAGAGATCGGTGACAGGATCGATGATGGCAACAAGATGTTACGGAATACAAGAAGTACTTAATAAATAGATCCAAGTCCACATGACCATTATGGGGTGGGGGTTAAAAATTTACAATTTGCATTACAGATCATTAAAAAAATACATTATTTAGAATAACAGCAGAGATTCCAAGCAGATCATCAAACTTTTGGTATACACAGCTATACTGTATTTCTCTTTTACAAAAAAGAACTGTTTTTGTAACTGTATTTGGGTATATAAAAGATTTACAGTCAATAGAATGGGAGATTGAACAGGTATTGAAGTCATCTAAACATTCCCATCTAACATAAATAGACATTGTGTGGCCATGCATTCTGAGGTGACACACCGATCAGTGCAGAGGTCCCAAGTTCTTTGAGAATGTCCCTTTGCCATCCTTGCAGGATGTGTTCCCTCTTTTCTAACTATCCTTGAGCTGTTGGCTACCTAATCATCCTATCCCTCCCCCTCTCCAAGAAGCTGGTACTAGCTGCAGGATATTCATGCTACATGGCAAATCAAAGTCATAGCTCCTAGGTGGCCATGACCTTCACAGGACCGGGTTTCAGGTCTGCCTCAGGTAACTCCCTGAACCGTGCTTTAAAAGTCCGTGTAAATTTAGCTGAACATATAGATTTCTGAAAATTCACATTTAGGTGGAAGGTAGACGGTATAGATTATTTAACAGGATTCTTGAAGAATTTTAAAAGTGGGTCAGGACTGAACAGTGTATTTCAATTTTAACAGTGGATACATAGCATGGGGGGGAAACGATTACAAGACAAAGAAAGCTTGAAGAATGACGTGTGGATATATATGCAAACAAAAACATCATCCTTTAAAAATACATTATACAAGGAAAACATACATGATGTATAAAATTAGGGACTAGAAGGAAGAAATATAGGAAAAAGAAGTCAAATAATATAATTGGATCCTAGCATTATTCATTACCTATTAAAACTTGGAATTAATAAAATAGTAATAATGTGCTAAATGAAAGTTTCTTACAAATAGAAGTTCTGTGCTATAATTTGAAAAAGAGACTAAAGGTGTACAGACGTGATCAGAAACAAAAGTTTTGATAGCTCAAAGTGACATCTATTTCATATCTCTCTGTAGAACAATTAAAGTTTCTGTTGTTCACCGTCTGCATGGTTGGGGCTTTCATTTTCAATGAAACTAAGAGAACAGGACACATCTGTGTTTGAGTCATCATATCTGACTGTTTACAGTACAATGTAAAAAAGAGAGTCTGTTTACAGTACAATGACGGTGTTTTGCCATGGAGTCTTCGTAAAGGAGGCTTTCAAATGAGCTAATAAATTGTAGGATAATGATCAACTAATGGAGTCAACCAGAGAAATCTTTCATTAGATGAGGTTACAGTAGGCGTGAGTGAGATGGGTGGCAATTAAAATGACCGAAAAGCTAAAAGTGAGCATTTCTCATTCCTAGCAGTGTGTTACACAAGGGTTTTCCCTGTCTTTAGTTTTCAACAAAATTGGAAAAAATTAAGGGCCAAGTATTTAAGTTTTAAAAACTGGGCTTATTCTGTCATAATTGGAAAATGTACTAGTTAGGAGAAGACTGTTCATTAGAATTTTGGAAATGCAAGGTTTTTTTTTTGGTTTTTTTTTCAGTGACAACCTTTGTGGAGTTTTCTATGAAAGTTGCTTCTTGCTTTAATCAAAATACTTTTAACTAATAATATACTACGTGCCTCAGGGGGTAGGAGGAAGAAGAAACTAATAGGAAAAGGAATCCATCACTTGCGTTTTATTAATAGAGTGTTCAGAGCAACATTTAAATATCCAGGAAAGGAGGAAAAAAAATCTTTAAACAAGACATATAACCACTTTTGGTCAAGTGATGAAGATCTCTTTTAATCTTACATTCTCTGTCCTCTGCACTTGGAAATCAAGGTAGCTGTTCAGTTTCACTGCTTCCCACAGACTGTCATGATGGGTCCTCTGAAGAACTCTGAATGTGGGGAGTTCTACAAAAGACCCAAGGCACCCTCAGCTTCAAAATCCTCTCTTTGAAGATGGCTCTCTATTCTAATTCTGAAGGTCAACGCCTGGAATAAAAGTTGAATCCTAAATGCAAGTTTAATTGCTTGGTAGGTGGCAGTTGAGAAAGAATACAGAAGTGTTTCATGTATGCTTTAAATTCAACTGATTTTTTTTTTTAATGAGAAGTATATTTGTATGCTCATCCTCTATTAAGAAAACTTAGAATTATAAAACGCAAGATCCAGAAGCTAGCCGAGAATATCCAGCACACGTGTTTGTCATGAAGATTTTGTGAAGAGTGACCCTGATTGCTAGCTACCCCCGTCATCAGACAGTGAGCAGCCCTGAAACATGGCCGAACCCCAAATGCCACAGGTCTTTTTATTGGGCAGTGAAGACTCATCAGAGAAAAAGCACTAAGGCAGGGGAGAGCTGGGGAGACCTTTGCTCTGAGAAGCAAATCGGGAAAGTCTGAGGACCCCACAGTCCTGCTTGTACATTTCTGCTTATTTCTCTGATTTTCACCACTGGTTTTACCTCTACCCTCCACCATGCCCACTGCCCGGAAGTTGAGAACACCTCTGCTCCAATTTCTCCAAAGAATAAATCTCCTCTCACCTACTGGGGAGATGGAAGGGATAGTCGCTTGGTTAAGGGAGGGCGCTAGGGACCTAAGTTTCTGTTTAAAGGCTTCTGAGCAGTCACCCATTTTCCATGCTGGTCGTCCCTGTGCCTTTTGCACTGCATGGCACCTCTCAGTGCACACTCAGTCCACCAGGAATTCTGGAACATTGCCCCCACCTGCAGGGCCCACGTGTCCCACCCACACCCAGAACACATACACGTTTTCACTTCAGTTGCTCTTGCCTTCTTTTGGAAAACATTGTTGAGGTTTGCTGTCTTCCCTGTTATTCTTCCCCTCTTGTTTAATACCACTGATAAACTGTTTCCAAGCATTAGGTGAAACTCCCATAACTCTAAATATGGACCAGTCACGTGGGGAGGTAGTTGGAGCTAGAACGATGTGTGTTTCATCAACTTCTTCCTCCTTAATACTTCAGGTATTAAGAGATGAGCTCAGGAAAGAGTTCCTGGTTTGACAGTCCAGATGCAAGGTGAACGGAGTCCAGAATTTGAGGATCTTTAAGGGCTGAAAAGTAAATCGCTTCTGTAACCCAAGATTGGCAAACAAGATAGTAAAAACATTTGGTGAGAAAATCCTTTAGATGTTATTGTTTATTAGAAGAATGCATTCCTGAGACATACCCTATTATTCAAATGGCCTCAACTATGGTTTAGTTGAGAGAAAAAAAGAACATGAATGAGAAAAAGAAAGAAGGGAGGGATAGAGGAAGGGAGGGAAGATGGATGGAAGGAAGGAAAGGAGGGAGGAACGAAGGAAAGAAAATTTTCTGTTGTGCCTAAGCCACTGTATACTCTTAAGAGTCCAGAGACTGGAAATTTTATACGAACATTGGGAAAATCTTATACACGTTGATAAGAGCCATTTTCAGGTTCTTGGATCCAGTATGGTGCTGGGAAAGGTCCTAAATTTTCTATCTAAATTTTGGGCCTAGCTCTGCTTTGTATCTTTCGGTGATTCACTTAATTGTCTGTGTTCTGACTTCTGCTTCTGTAATGCATGTTGGAGTTGATCACTTCAGCTCCTTTTGTATGCTTTTTGTACTTCTGAATATAGTCTGAAAATGACCATGAGAAATAGGACTACACTCCTAGACAGGAACCCAGATCTCATGGTCAGTTATTTTAATCCCGTTCACTTGAGAGTTCAAGGATGGTTGCTCCCTGGCAGACCTCTCCAGCCAGCTGAGAAAGCATCGCAGCGCACACGGCATGTCCGGCTCCTCGTGGAGCTAACGTAGAATCATTTTAAAGCAGAATGGTGTGGCAAAGTATTTTTCCCTTGTGGAAGAAAACCAGTGAGAACAAATGGCATTTCATTGTTCATCACGGCATGTTGTTTGTGTGCAGACCTTCGCAATTGATCGGAACAGTACTAAATTTCAAAGAGGAACGAGCGAGTTCTATAGTGTAGTGGCCTCAATATTAATAAGGAGACAGGTGCTAATGCTGATGAACCCTTTGTCCCTCGAAAAGCTGGTTAGGGCACATTCAGTTTTGTCATTCTGACAGCTCGTGTGGGAAAACGTACCACACTCCTTCCCTTTCCGTGGGCCAGAGTCAAATGAGGTTCCATTTAAAGATAAGGAGCCAATATCATAGTATTTTACATTCTCATCTTTATGACCTGTTCTTTTTAAATACTTGCTATTAAGAGATGGACATTCTTCAGTGTCATAGGAGAGTGGTTTTATTTCTCTCGATATTTTCTGTTTTAGCGATGTTTTGAAATAACGATTTCTTCTAGCTCAAACACAAGTTTTTTAATGTATGTCAGATCATCTTGATTCTTTTTTTTTTTTTCACTTGGTGGGGAGCCTCTTTTGGCATTTTCTTATTTCTTATTTAGTATAACTTCATTATATGTATACCCTCATTTAATAGTGTCATCCATTTCTAATGTGTGGCAGATAATTTCTAATTAGAAATAGGTCACAGTAATATATGCCTCTGTGTGTAATATTTTTAAATGACCAGAATAACACTTGGATCAGAAGAACTAATCATCAATCCAACTAGTTAGTGCCCTCTTTGACTGACAGCTGAACTAAAGAGGGTAGAAATTAGCAGGCAGCGTCAGGGTACAGTGACCAGAGGAATAGAGACGGAAACTGGGCTAAGATTTCATCCACCAATTTGCCTTGGCAAATGCTACTGTATTAGCAGTAATGGTACTTATAACAAGAGACAGGTAGAGCTGTGAATTCGATGTGAGTCAGTCATTTCTGTTTCCTGAGTCCTTTCCACTGTCCACTCTTTCTTGTCCCTTGACTACCGAAGAGCCTGGCTCCCTTCCTTAATGAGACATCACCTGCCCGACCTGCTCTGCTGTTCTGCAGAGTGTTCGTGGATCTAACTCATGTTATATGGTACAGATACAGGGTTCACTGGGGCGGAAGTCACAAGCAGGGGACAGAACATGTGGGGTCCCCGAAGCTCTCCTTGTCTTATAGCTGAGGCTGGGAACATGGAACCCAGCAGCTGGATTACCTAGCATAGGTGTGTCATTCTGCTAACATGTCCCGCTGAGCCGGCTCTGGGAAATCTAGCAAAGTGGGGAGGAAACCAGCCTCCGCGGTATGCAAATCAGTCTTCTCACATCCTCCTCCTAGTTTTCCTGCCACGTCTGCTATTTCTCAGGGTCCTGTTATCTGCTAGAGAAGTAACAAGTGAGTAAGGGATCGCTGCTGCAATTAAAAAAACAAAGCAAACAAAAAAAAAACACCTGTGAGGTTGTTACCTTATAAAGGTAATGTAATCTTTATAGTCATAATTATAATCATGATACTCATGATAAAAGGAAGAACAAGTGTTTATAGAATCCTTGCTATGTACCAAGCATGATGGTAAGCACGTTACAGGCATTAAGTCATTCAGTTCAACCCCTACAAGAATCTGTGAGACAAATATTATTAGTCACAAGATATTTGCATATTAAAAGGGTGCATTAATACCTATGCCTTCACCCAAAGAATTGACTTTATGATGGAGAATTTAAACACCGTCCCATTCTGCATGGAAAGACATTCGAGTAGGAAATACACGTCTCAGCTTTACCCAAATCCTAACCAAATCTGAACATGTTTTACTCCTTGGAAGAGGCTCAGATCAGCTGGCTTTCCAGAAATACCTAAACTACCGTATCTGGAAAGAAAGGTGCGCGGAACAAACTTCTGTGCCCTGGAGATTACACGGAGAGATGGCAGCCTGCACAAATTAACCCGGGCAGATTCAACCAGATACCCCAGTAGGGAGGGCACCGACGGTGTAAAGTAAGCGCTCTTCTTCATTTTCTAGTAGCTCTGCTTCTGGAAATACACAGTACATACATCTCTCAGGACACTTGTTTGTCAGCATTGCAAAGGGAAGTGAGGAGAAAGGGCCTTTTTTAAAAAAATTTATTGGGGTGACAATTGTTAGTAAAATTACATAGATTTCAGGTGTACAATTCTGTATTACATCATCTATAAATCCCATTGTGTGTTCACCACCCAGAGTCAGTTCTCGTTCCATCACCATATGTTTGATCCCCTTTACCCTCATCTCCCACCTCCAAGAAGATTTACACTGCAGCCAACCATTCTTTTTCAAATGTGCACAGTCATGGCAGAAGCCTAAGTGTCTTATGAGTTATTAAAGCGTCGAGATGGGCTCAGAACACAGGCGTTTTTTAGGGCAGGTGATAAAAAAAAAAATCACCATTCAGTTCCCTATACCCTGTTCTCCCTGCCGTGGTTTCCCATTTAACAACCCGAGGTCTGTCTAATAACGGGCCTTTGCCTTCAGTTTGCAAGAACCACTCTGGCGTCTGGAAGCCGAGATCAGTCACCCTCATTGGCCCTTCTCTTATCCAGCAAAAGGTCATTACTTAATCCCCATCTATTTTCAAAAGCAATTTGCCAAGATGTGCTAGATAGAAAAGAGTGCTAAACACTCTAATTGCCCTCAAAGGGTTATTTCCATTGTCAGTTTTGCCCTTAGATGTTCAGGGGAGACCTCTAGCCTTGGACTGAGATGGATACGGCCTTGCGAATTGCTGTTCGGCAAATGCTTTTCTTGTCACAGGTACAGCAAACTGTCATGTGAGGCACAGCAAATAACAGATGAACCTGGAACAGGAACCCTGGTGCTTTGTCTCCTTGGAAGCCACCCCACCCCCCACCCCCTTTCTTGTCGCAGGGAGACAGACCTTTTTGGGCTTCTACTGCATTTCTCTGTTTTGACACTCTGTGTGTTCCTTCGGCAGCCCAGTTTCATCTCCTCTTTAGGCAGCCGGAGTCATAGTTGGAACACTATGTCACAGTCTAATGGAGGTCACTAGCACAGAGGAACTTCCATGATGTTGTGACTAATTTTTTGTTTCTTAATTGCATACCATTATTTCTAATTATGTTTACTGGTCTGGTGCTAAGTAATGATGCTCCCTTTTTCCCGTTACTCCCTCCAGATATTAGCAGCCTTTGTGTCCCTCATTCATTTAACTGAGAAGGCTATGTTTATTTACTTTTGTATTATTTTCCAGATTCCTGTACTTTTTGTTGCTGTACACCCAAGGTGCTTCTGTATCTTTTAGAGTACATAATTTTCTTTTTTTTTAATTTATTTTTTAAATTTATTGGGGTGACAATTGTTAGTAAAATTACATAGATTTCAGGTGTACAATTCTGTATTACATCATCTATAAATCCCATGTGTGTTTACCACCCAGAGTCAGTTCTTCCATCACCATATATTTGATCCCCTTTACCCTCATGTCCCACCCCCACCCCCCTCCTAATCCCTTGGGCTTCCAACCTCCATGATGACTGGTGTTTCATTTTTCACCTAATCTGTAGCAAAATCCTGTGTTTGTCTTCACAGTCCTTCTATAATGCATCCTTACGTCCCCTCACCTGCAACTAGGCTGTTTTAACAACCCACCAAAGTCCGTTCAGGCTGCTGTAACAAAATCCCATCCACTGAGTGGCTTATGAACAGCAGAAATGTATTTCTCACAGTTCTGGAGGCTGGGAGCCCAACTTTGAATATTATGATCTTGATTTGTTTTAATCATTGATACTTTTAAATTTCTGTTGGATCCTATTGTCGTATATATTTTTTCAAGTGGATTTTCATGAAATTATTAATCATATGACCTCTTAACTATCTTCTTACCTCTCTACCTTGTAACCTTATCCAAATACACTGAGAAGCTGTGCTATTGTTAGGATTGCAACCGTGTATGCACTGATGTCACTTTCCTCAGAATCAGGTCATTTGTAGATGGGAGAGATTCAAGCAGAAAAAGGTCTGTGAGGAACCGGATTAATCACCCACCACCCTTAAGTAAAATAAAAAGCAAAATGATGCGACTGACTTTGTACCATTTGTAATAAAATGGAAATCCACCCAAATCAATAGATACTTAGTAAATGCCTACATTTCAGTGCTGTGAGCTACAAACTGTGAAGAATATAAAATATATAGTACTCTTCTGTGAGTAAAGAGAATATAGAATCCTGTGAAGAGAGAAAAAAATCCAAATATTTAAATAACAGTTCCGGACGATTATAGAAGAGATGTCACAAGGCAGAAAGTGATTCCTTGCCAGATGAATTATTCAGACAATAAATTTTACAAGAGTTCAGGAGAGGGAGGGATCATTGGGACTGTGGTGGTCAGAGCTGTGGAGACGGATGTGAGCTGGGAATTGAAGCTGGATAAGGGTACACTTCACACAGGGAGAGGGCAGAGAAGAGGGCACTTTGGGCACTTGGCATGACATCCTTAAAAGTATTTGCTGGGGTGAATGGAGTGTTAGTCAAACTTTTTTGGAAAGGTTTTTAGAAGCTGACAAAAAGAAATAGGATTACTCAGTGAGTTCTTGGAGGAGTAGTGACATATTTTTGGAGAGAAGATTGAGGAAGCTATTTGGAGAGAGGTGCTGATGTGTGAAAAGTCTTGGGATAGGAGCAGGCAGAGAACATGAGCTGTGGTGAGCAGGTAGTGTCGTCAGCAGTATAGACTGGAGGAACAGAAAATGAGAGAAAATAAAAGAAAGGCAGAGATACCTCTGGGCTGGCATTAAAAAATGGTAAGGAGTGTTCCGTGCTTCAGTCTTTGTCTTTAAAAAAATAAATGCAGAAATAAAGACTGAATGGAGATTGTATAATTCCTTACTCATCCAGTTACTTATATTATTGTTATAGACACATAAGACTGACTATACTGCCACTTGTGTGTCCTATTATAGGTTTCCCACCTGTGGAACCAGTTAGTGAAAAATCTGCGAGATCAGCAAGGTTTTTCTCTTACCCAGACCATGCAGGAAGTCAGAGAAGGATTTAACATCCGTCACTGACAGGGGCAAGGGACCGGATCGGTCGCAAAACTGGAAGCACAGAACGAAGCTAGGAAGGCATAAGACCTGGGAAACCGTTTAACAACAATGCACATTGTTGGTCCAAAGCACAATGTGGGGTGGGTGCTGGGGTCCACAGCCTCTTTTCTGTTGCCACAGTGGTGTACTTGAACAGCCTTGAATGGGAGGGCCATGCTGCCAGCACGCTTACCACGTTGCTGACCTTTGAATGCAGGTGATACTATACTGAACCCAGGATGTCTACACTGACCTCTACCATATCTGTAACCCTCTTGCTCTAGCCACACAGCTTCACTCACATCGCCTGAGGTGGCCCCTGGCATTCTTACTCCAATGCGGACTCTGACGCCACTGTGTTCTTTCTTCCTGTCTCTGGTTTCCCTGAGCTGTGTGAATGCTTTCAGACCTGACCTGCCTCCCTTCCACCCACTTCACCCTACAGGGAACTCTACTGTCTTAAGCTCTTATTGTATGATTCGTGTCCAAACCACAGATTCTGCACTTATCCTAGGGTACCTTATGCTCTCATTTACCATTTCATTATACTCGTGTGTATATTCCATTATTTAGATTCTAAACATTTTGTTAGTACTATATTTATCTCTTTATGTATCTGTGTAGCACTTAACAAAATACCTTTTCTCATACATATATACATATACACACACATAGGAGTTTACTATGAAATTATACATTGCATATACATACATATATACGTGCATACACACACACACACACACACACACACACACACACACACACACACAGCACTTCTAATGTGTTGTCATTGCAAAGATCTCTGCAGGAGTGTCCTATGCAGCAGAATGTGTTTTAAAGCTCGTGTGTATATTCAAGAAGACTTTCTTTCCCCTCATTTCAGCAGTTCAATTATACATAATTATTTCCACAGTGAAGCAGATAGTCCACAATGAAGTGTCATGAATTCACCTCCTTTAGTGAGTTCTTCTAAAATGGCACTCCTATAGGTCTTGCCCTAAGAAACTCCACAGACACATGTCAGTTGCTAGATTCCAGCTAAGAAAATAGGCAGGCTTTCTATTGAGAGATTCCTAGAAGAATGTCTCCCATGGCTGCAGAACTTGCCGGAGAAGACAATAGCAGTTCAATTCCCCACAGTGTACAGAAGTTACTAGTAGAAGAATGGTTTCAAATCCCTGGTAAAAGATTTTGTATGAAAAGTTCCAGAAACCCAAAGGATAGGTGATATAGATGGTATTCGAATAATGAGGTCTATATGCTATGTGTATATTTTTATCATATATGGATATACACCCTTTCCCAGTGTGCGTATTATTCTAAACCAGGAGAAAACAAGCATAAAAATTCAAACAAATGAAAGCGCTTATGTTAAAATTGATATGACTACAAGCGCTGTTGGGACGTTCTGACACAGAGCAGACTCAGTGTCTTTGTATCACCTCTGATGTTGAAAAGATGGAATACGTTTTACCATAATGCCAGGGAAACCGCCACTTACCTTTTAAATGAATATGTCTCTACATCTATAAAACACTAAAAGAAGCCAATTATTTAAATGGTAGGACTAATATAATGAATGTGATTATTATATAAATGTTATATCAAATTATCTAAATTATAACCAAAAAGTAAAATTAGAATCCTCTTTTCCTAATTATTAGAGGAAAATTGAAGCCATGTAGTCCTGGGAAAAAACCCTAAGTGTGATGATAATAAAAATAATATTTATTATTGAATACTTATTTTTACAATAATAACTTCATTTTATGATAAGGGTATTTTCAAAATATTAACAACTGTTTTCAGGCATAGAGATAATTTTTAGTCACAAACTGGCCTACTTTTCACTATATATAGTATGTAAAAGATAAAGCAATTACTGTAAATGTTCAAAAACACAATTATATAGAGAGATACTAAGTCAGATAAAGGAATTTAAATTGACAATCATAGATTCTGACAGAATGACTGTCCTGCCGTAGATCTCAATTTTCCTATTTGCCAAATTATCGTAAAATACATTGCTCTTTCTTCCTGTTGGGATTTTTGCATGAATCAAAGGAAATAATTGAGGAAGAATGATTTTACGCAAGTAATATTCTTTCATTAATAATTTTCATATATTTCAGCTTGGTAACATAATGATAGACCAAAAATCTCCCCCACCCCCTGTTCCCGTCTCTTTCTCTCTTTTCCTGGAAATGATGTTTTTTTCTTTCAATGATCACTATCCTGGTCTCTGGAGACCAGACGATGAGTAATACATAGGCCCTGCTGCCAAGGACATTCCCTCTGTTGGGAAAGATGTTCCCCAAAAGTTATGCTCCCCTGTCCCTAGTGGGCACTGTCATTGGGAGGAAGTGGCCTCGATGGGGTCGTTTCCTAGCCCCTCTTGCCTTCAGATACAGCCCTGTACAGGGCAAGGACTAGGGTGTGACAAAGTTTAAGGAGGTGCTCATTGTCAGGGTCTTCCAAGTGCTGACTTTGCACGTACACAATCCTGACAGGGATTACGGCATTAAATTGTGTACCTCTGATGGCTCCCGTGTGATCTGTTGTCACCAATAGAGTGTGGGCAGGAGGGATCTGCCTTCCCTCCTGGGGCTTCCTCTCCTGAGGAGGTGGGAGTCCCTTCCCCGCTGTCTACAAAGTAAGTGTATGCTGAACTTCTAAGAACCTGTCCAGCTGTTCTCCAGGGTGGCTGGACCACTCGCCATCCCCACCAGCTGTGTAACAAAGTTCCGGTTTGTCCCCACCTTTATCAGTACTTGGGACAGTCTTTGTCAATAGCCCTTCTAGTCCCTGTGTCGTGGTATCGTAGTGTGGTTTTAATGGGTAGTTTCCTGATGGCCACAGGTACTGACACCTTTTTCATATGGTTAACAAGATGACTAATTTGGACCTCAACAATGCCTTTTTTTGTTGTTACTGAAAAGTATGTTTTCCACTTGAAGGAAGTCTTTTTGTGTTTTAATTCTTTAATTTTTAAATTCTTCATTTTTAGGTTTGATCCTCTTTCCCTTCCAGTAGGATTGATTTGCTCAGGGCTTTCTCTCTCTTGAACAGTCAGCTTTTTCCTCTCTCTAATTACTGGTTGTTTCAGGTGTATTGTGGTTTTATTTTGTCTGGTCATTAGGGTTTAAGTCATTTCTGGGGCACGCTAAGCAGTGTTCTGGTGACAAAGATGTGGTCTGGGCTCTGTCCTGTGGGCTACAAGGTAGGACAGCAGCCAAAATGCCACTCTCAAAGCAAAGCACCAAAGGAAACCATTTTCCTCCCCACAAGTCTCTTTGAACTTTTCTTAAATCTATGACAAAGCAACTCAGCTCACCCACTTAGTTCTGTTCAAATGCTAAAGAAGGGAGAGCAGACACTCTGTCCTCTACACCATCTGTGATTCCTTCTTTTCTTTCGTAACTAATATTGTACACTCTTCACCTGTCTCTTTTTCTCTGGGTTGTGATTTCAAAGGATTTTCCCAGTTTGTCAGTTAAAAATTAACCAGTGTTTTATTTAGAAAATTTGGTGGTGGTTTTCTTTTTTCGGCTGCATTTTGGTTTAACTTTTAATTTGGCAGAAGTACTTCTTTGAGTATTTTTCACCAAATGCATACTTGGTAAAATCATCAACCTTTCTACAAACTGAAGTCCGAGGGCAACAAATTCACCTCGCGTCTGTGACCCCGGGGATTTCATAGTCTCTTGTAAGCGTACGTTTGGAGTTTGGCATTTGTTAAAAGGTTGAGTGGAATTCTTTTGACCTTATTCCAACAGCATCCATCCCCGTTAAACAAGTGGCTGCATCCCATTTCTTCACAGAGCTGCTTGTTCTCCTTAGATTCTGTGAGGTTCGGTGTTTTGTACCGTTTTCTTGTCTTCAGCTACTTAACTGGAAGCATTCTCTTGACTTAGCATTCTTACTAACTCTCCTAGGATGGGAGCACATGATGCTGAGATGGAGGAAAGAGTGAGGGATTCTGCAATGACGTTCTGTTCCTTTTCTCAATGGGAGACATTGAATGTTTAGTGGATGGCTGCACCTCTGTGCCTTTCTAGAACGATTGCTGATAACTCGTTTTCAAGTGTTCTCAAGCAAATACAGAGTAAATCTCCTAGTTGAGTGCTTTTTGCAGGCCAGGCAAGAAAGAAGAGGGAATTTGACAATAATGAAATCAAGAAGGACAAACAATCATTTTTTTTTTAATGAAAGGTAAACAACAAATTTAAACATCAATATTAAACTGTAAATGGGGATGTTTCTGCTTTTACTTTTTGGCCAAGTACAATAGGTGAGTGAAAGTCAGGCTGCCTAACTTTTATAAACCATCAAATGTGAGTCACTGATTCTTTTAAAATTATGAACTTGAGTATGCCCTTTAGCACATATTTCTAAATGTGTAGAAGACCCCCCAGGCTCCCTTCCCTGAGGTACACCATAAAATATTTTATCTTGCCATAGGATGCCTTGGGGAAATATTGGCGGCTTCACCAGCCACCACCATGATCCTTTACGCTGTCCATGGTTCTGGTTTTCTGTTAGTAGTCAGATTTGCTTCAGATAAACTGGACAGAATACCTGATCTAAACCAGCTTATCAATAAAGGGAACATATTATTTCACACAAGTAAAAATTCCCACAACTGGATGGCTTTATCCACAGCTCGATCAGTGGCTCCGAAAATGTCATCAGGATGTGATTTTTTTCTGTTTCTTCTCATAGATGCCCTCTTTTCAGACCTGCTGTCTCTAAACAGGTGAGCAATTAGTACAGACTTCATATCTTCTCAGCTTTGTTTCCACAGTAAGGAGTTACGTCTTATCTCAGATACATGGTAAAATTGCTCATCTGGTGGAAGGGCCATTGCCATTTGAAATTTACAGGGGCACTGTTAACACCTGTTTTGTTCTTATTCTCCAATTTGTAAAATCTTGTTCTGCAGGTAATGCTATAAGCAGGAGATAGAGGGAGCATGACTTTATGATCTGTGCTGTGGACATGTTAGCTTCTCCTTAGAATACTTTCATTTGTTTCTTTAAGAATGGTATAGGGCAAAGCAACTGCACATTTTGTTGTTATGAATCTAGCACTGTGATATATGTGAGGTGTGGTCAGAATTTAATCACACTATTGTTCAGATTTGCAAAGGAAATGTAGCATCTATATTTCCCATAACTGATCTGATCATCTTTTTCTTACAACTTTCTACCTTTAGAAGAGAAGCAACTTAAGCTTGCCAATCAATATAATCTCAGCATCTTCACATCTCAAAAGTCTATGTTGTGAGTCAGTCAATTCAAAGTTCAACTCTTTCTCAGGGCTATTTTCAAATTCCTTGTTTAAAAAAAGTCTTTTATTTTTTGTAGTTACTCAGTTTTGCTGAGTCGCTTCCCTTCTCCATCACCTTCTTAGACATGGCACCTGAATGATTGGGAGGAGGGTCACTTACGTGACCTAAGTGGTGGGAACGAGTAGAATTTGAATTTTTTGTGTTTTCTGGAATCTCAATGGCTATTGCTCAATGTCTAGTCCCAGAAATAGTGACCATTAAGGTATCATGGGCCTACTGTATGCCTTTTTAAGTATGAGTTCAAACCTCTCCAGTGGTGTCCATAATGTGTGGCATTTACCTCATGTCACAAAGTCACACAAGCAAAGCATCACGTTGTACTGACTCCAGCCCCTCTATAGCTGCTTCATGGTGCCTGGGGAAATTCTGCATTTCTTGTCCACCATATGCCACACACAGAAGGTAGGAACGCCATTTCAGTGTTATCTGACTAGACACCACTGCTGCACTAGCAGTTGGTAAGGGACACATCTGTGGCCTCCTCCCAGTGTGCCACACAGAGAGCAGCTTCCCCGCAAGCTACTGAGGGGACAGCCTCACCTCTCGTCCCCCATTCACAGAGCTTGGGCAGACATGTGTGATTGGCAGCTCTTTGCCAGCCCCTCTCAGCACGGCTACTCTATCCCTCCCCTGAAGCCACCTGGCTGGAAAGCGGTGAGCTGTCCACGTATCACTTCTCTCTGGCAAGGATTTCTAGCACATCCTGATTTCCTTTCCCGAGGTCAGACTCCACCTTAAGAGTGGTAGGGTCTTAATGAGTCCCGATTTCGCCCTCTTCTTAATAGAATCAAAAGAAAAGGAAATCCCTTCTTTCTTTCCCCAAGGCTGGCTTTCAAGACTACTTTCATAAAAATGACTATAACAAATCAACCCTTTGTTCTTCAGGTTCATAAGTCAGGTACCATATACTTGGATATGTCACACATACACATATATCCTCATGAGCGTTTCCTGACCGCCTTTTGGTGTCACGAGTCTAAGTTTACATGTAAGAAGCATGGGAGTTAAAGAATCTTGCCCAAGTTCCCCCACAGATGACATAAAACCAGAATTCTGAAATCCAAACCCAAAGCTGCTTAATTTCAGAGTTGATACTTTCTGCTCTCAAGTGAAGACTTCTCCCAAGAAAACGAACAATTTAACCAGTGACTTTTCCTCCCAATACCTTTTGGAAGAACAAAGGTATTGTTCTTCCAGTTTGAAGACACCCTTGTTAGTGAAGGTTGATAATTTATAAGAGAAACCCCTCAAACCTATTCAAGATGGTCAGCTGTTTTACTGATTGAGTGAATTCTTAGACGTCAGAGGCATTCACCATTGTGCATATGAGAAAAGAGAGGAAATGAACTGTTGATGATTTTTTAATCAACTTTTGATTCAGTCTAAAGAACATGTTTATTTTTACTAGACTTTAGTGAGAAATTAACCCAATCTATCATTTTAATGAATTTATGACTATAATTGTACATATATGCTATCTCCAAACTATAAATTTAAGATATCTGATGCAATACAAATGTAATATGGAAATTCAATTTTCACTATAAGTTTATTTGGTTAGTGTAATAACAGCTAAATTCCTGAGCTCTCTATAAAACAAACTACTCCACTCGGCATTTTATTTTTCTTAGCTTTCAGTCGTTGGCATTTAAATGAATAGCAAGTGAACTGTGAATCATTTTTTAATAAACTTTTGATTTAGAATTTAAATTACTGAATTTACCTAGGAAAAATATCAGAGATGCAGCATTCTACAAAGACCTATCAATAGTAGCACAATTTTATTGGCAGTATAAAAAAACATGCATCGATATGTCTATACAGACGAACACAACTCATGCTTCTGCTCATGATGGACCCACCTACAGAGTAAGATTTTCTGAGCAGCCCCATTTGCTCGGCCCACCTTTTCCCACCAACAGCAGAACCTTTGTTGGGAGGCAGCAAACATTGATGCCATGGGACCAAGATTGCAAGACCAAAGCAACTTGGAATTCCTAAAGATGGCAGGACTCTCAAGAGAGACAGGATGTATGAACTATTTTACCTTTGTTGTAATCAGGGAGGATGAAACAGTCACCATGATATCAGGGGAGAAGAAAAGGATTAATTGTTAACAAATTTTAGAGACAAAGTTTAGGCTGGAGTGGGATTCTCTGAAGTCCAGACCAAAAAAGGTCCGCACCCATTCTCCGGGTCTTTTCAAGATCTTCACCGAAGCTCAAGAGAAATATGGGAGGCAAGATGGAAGACCTAAGAGTGCCTCCCTCTTTCCATGGTTCAAAAACACAAAGTCCCCCATATTTCATCATCTCTTCTTGTATACCAAGCAGAAAGAGAAGCCACAGGAAGAAAGGCAGGAAAACCATGTTCTGTGGTCCCAGAGAGCAATCCACTGCATCTCGTGGAAGAATAGGATCCAAGCTTTCTGGTGCTGGGGTGGGAGTGGGACCATGTAAAGGATGCTGCTGGGAGGCAGAGTGACAACACAAGTTGTTTGCCTGAGACAGGGAGACGATGTTTGGAAAACATATATCCAGTCAAAATGATCTTTCCAAGAATATAAAGAACTCTTACGATTCAATTCAGTAACAAGAAGACTATTGACCCAATTAAAATAATGGTCAAAGATATTTGAAAAGTTGCTTCATCGAAGAAGATACATGAAGAGATAAGCCGATAAGCACATGAAGAGATGTTCATCATCATTAGGTATTAAAAAATGCAGTAAGATATATTGTATGCCTACCAGAATGGATACTTTTTTTAAAAAGGTAACGCTATCAAGACAAAGCTTTCAGCAAGTAGAGATTTCATACATGGTTAGTAGGAATTTAAAATGGCACAACCTTTTGGAAGCTTTGCAGTTTCTTATAATATTAAGCATACTCTTCCTATAGATTGTGCAATTCCATTCCCACATATTTATCTAAGAAAATGAAAACTTATATCCACCCAGAAAGACCTGTATAGCAATGCTTATAGTAAATTTGTTTGTAACTGCTCTAAACTTGAAATAATACATATGTCTATCACCAGTCAATGCATGAACACATTGTGGTATATCCATACCATAATACTTATTCAGCAGTAAAAGGAACAAACTACTGATATATTCAAATATGGGGATGAATCTATTACTATTATGCTAGCGGAAAAAGTTAGAAACAAAACACCACTACCTTATAATTGCATTCATAAGACGTTATAGAAAAGGCAAAACTACAGGGACACACATCAGATCATTGGGGGCTGGGAATGAGGGAGTGTTTTGACCAGGGGGGCATAAGAGAACATTTTGTAGTGGGTGAGATATTCTATGTTTTAATTGTGGTACTTATATTTGTCAGATTTCATTGTACTGTACTCTTAAAAAGAGTGAAATTTTATGTAAATTATACCCCAATAAATCTGAAATTAAAAATTAAAAAGAAGAAGTAGATGGGACCAGAACAGAGAAGAATCTTTCAGGTATCAGGAATAGCACATGGAAAAATATGTTAGGGTCTGTGACGTACAGTTCTGAATCCTGTAGTAGCTGTCCCTGGGCCCCCTCTCGAATCCCGTCTCTGCTATTCCGCTCCTCAGCCATATCCTTCCATGCCCCTGGCTTTGTGTCAGATCCTCAGGGTCATCTGACACATTGTTTCCTCTGGAAGGCTCATCCTATTGCTCTTACTTCTCTTCTTCCCCATCTCAGCTTAACTACCATCTCCTCTTATAACCCGTTTACCTCTCTCTGGTCACGGCTTCCATTTCCTTCAAAATATTTAGTGTGCTTTCTAGTTGCCTTGTTTTACTTAATGACCCTGACTTCAGCAGCATTGCCTAGTTTGGTTACTGTTGTGTTCTCATTGCGGACAGAATGCCTGTCGCTAACTTCTAGGCTTTTACTAAATGTTTGTTGATTGGATTAATACTAAGGTTTGACACAGTGCCTAGCTCATCCATAAAATGTAATAAATACTTTAAAAATCAAATTGGATTTTTATAATCATAGGGTAAAATGAAGATTCATTTGCTTCTTTTAGACGAAGGTCCATTTGGATATTCAAGAGGGTTTATATATCACAGTTACATACATACAACCCAACAATTTGACTGTCCTTTAATTAATAGTAATCCTTAATCTCATGAATGTTGGTAGGAATCCCTTACAAAAAATCAGTGTCAAGTGTCTTTAAATTTTACGTGCAAACTCTTGTGCTGAAACTCCCAGCCCAGGGCTATATATAAACTCCTTGGCCGCAGCCACTTGCAACATTCGGAGACAAAAACTGAGCTGTGGAGAATCATTCCCATTTCTAACCTAACAATACAATGAATCTGTGCTCCAAAAAGCAATCAGTTTGGCCATAAAATCGTCATTTTTAAAAGGGCGCTTTCCTTTATCATGCCAGCAGGTCACTGTCTAAAATGTTGAAATACATTGCTTTTCATATAGTGAAAGTGCATTTACTACTTTGGAATGCCTTATACCATTTTCTGCTACTGTTTTCCCCAGACACAAATCTAATTGGCACGTATTCCTGAGAGGTCTACAGTAAGAAACTTTATTAAACAAGTTCAAACTTATTCCTAAGCTAGTAGAACCGTGAGCCAAGTGAATTTCAAGTGACATTAAAAATAATCACAGCGACAGGCTTGAGAAGAGATGACATAGTCAGCTTTAAATATGTGTGTTCTTACCACATGCTCATCACACATGCTGAAGTTGTAGAATTGCTTTCTGGGTATCGTTACTTACTACATTCGTGAACGTAATTAGGCTTTATAACTACAACTTCCACATACGAATACTATTCTGTTTTAAGAACAGGTGGAATATAAGTGTATATCTAGAATTCAAATTTAAAGGGACATATCTCCACAATACCTAAGAGACAGACATGTAGCATGATCATTGTATTCTGAAATATGTTCAGGTTTTCATTTTTAAATGAGTAAAGTAACAAGATATAGCATGTAACAATCACTAAAAAAAAAAAAAAAAAATTGTGTTAGACTCCAGCTCAAAAGAGCAGTAAGAAATTCTACGTAACAATAGGTCTTGTCACCTTTGAGAGTACTTGGTTTCTCACATGGCTTTCTCTGTTCACCTGTCCATCAGTTTGGTTGGTTTCACTTAAGTCTCTAGTAAAGTAATTAATGTGCATGAGCAAGAGTTACTTATTTAAAGAAATTTCTCTGTCAACTAGTCCTGCTTTTCGCCATTAACATGCTGTTTCCATTGTCTGAGATAATTCATCATATATGATAAATCTTAAGTTGCACACTGAATATTAATCTTTGAACACATGTTCCCTCCACTCAAAGCACTATCTCACAGAAACAACTACAGAACCACCTAAAAATAACAGGAAAGTTAAAAGTTAATGAAATCAGAAACAATATGTTCAAAGATTAGAAAGGATTTAGGAGTTGCAAAAAAATGTACGTGATAGCAATGAATTATTTAGCTAGCATTTTCCTTTGACAAATATAATTGGGTCTCGGCATCCTTATAGATTTACAATGAATTCATTAAAAGTTGGTATAAAAACAGCAGCCAAGGCTATAGTTCACATTCTTTTAGAACATTTCAATGTGTCAGAAGTTTTTGTTAAAATGCCTCCAAGAGTCAAAAGTTCCTCGCTATGTTGATTATTATTTCCCTTAGTTTTTGAGAGGATTATAAGGAACAAGGATTGAATAAAATACTTGACTGCTTACTTGGAAAGGTTTGTTTTTATTGTGTGTGTGACATGCCATTGAGTCAGCTGGGACTCTGGTGACCCCATGAAGGAAAACGGTCAGTGTCCCGTCCTCACAGCCCTGCTCAGCTCCTGCAGACTCAGCCTGTGGCGCCTTTTATGGAGTTAGTCCATCTCCTATTTGGTCCTCTCTTTTCCTGCTCCCTGCTATTTTCCCAGCACTCTTGTCTTTTCCAGAGAACCCTGCCCTCCCACGATGTCCCACAGTAGGACAGCTGCAGCTTTGGTGTTTTGCCTCCAATGATGTTCAGACTTAACTTGCTCTAGGACCCGCTTGTTCGTCTTCCTGGTGGTCCAGGGTCTCCACAGAGCTCCTCCCAACACCATAGTGCAAATGAACCAATTTCACTCCCATCCACCTTTTTCCCAGTCCAACCTTCGTGTCCATGTGTAGTAAGTGGGAACACTAGGGTGTGATGGTCTCAGCCTTGGTCCCTAATGACACGTCTGTGCTCTTGGTGACTTTTCCTAGTTCTTCCATCGCTTTCCTTCCGAGTCTCAGCCTTCTCTTAGTTTCTTGGCTGTAGTCTCCATTTGAACTGATAACTCAGTTAAGGCAAGCAAATCTTTAACTATTCCAATGTCCTCATTGTCTCCTTGTATTTTCTACCTTAATACTATTTGTGTGTGTGTGTGTGCTTTTACCCCTTCCTCTGATGGCCAAAAAATAAGCTAATGAGATTTTTTTATAAATAGAATCCATTTTTTTTTTTTTGAGATATCTCCATACTGACTTCCATAGTGGCTACACCATTCTGTAATCCCACCAACAGAAAAAAATAAATAAATCGAATCCATACAGTTTGCTTATTTTCCTACACATTTTCTACACGTGTTTTCTTTTTTCCTTTTGGTATTTTTTATCGTTCTCATAGTCTTGCTTTATTAAGCAATATGAGCCTAAGATTTGTTTGAATTAGGTATGTCAGGTGGGATGCTCTCATTTACTCGATAGTGAAGACACAGCCATTCTTCCCTCCCAGGCAGCCCGAGGCAGACTGTAAATTATTTCTTTGTCACCACAATGTTTCTTCTTCATTTTGTCTCTACCTCAACCTCAAAAAAAAAAAAAAAAAAAAAGTATCCAGTAACGTTTGTTCTCATCTGAGAAACAATGGCCGTCTGCGTGACATCATCTCTTAAATATCTAAATATCTTCATGAAAGTGTAGGTTAAAATGCCTAAGAGAGAAAATGTGCTACTTCATACCAATGAAACTCAGTAAGAAAAATGCAACAGTTGGAACCAAAGGCTCGTCTTATCTATCTATCTATCTGTATATGTATATGTAGTGATTTCCTTTTCTCAATCAGTAAGCCGTTAAGAGATGTGGGTGTGTTTTAGGAATGTAATTGGATGAGGGGAGAAGAGGTGAACATGGGAGTTCAGTATTTATGATGATCCTGAAAACAGTAATAGTATTCTACCCCCCATTCGTCTACCTAGGAGATCACCCCACTTCACATTTATGTCTACGTTTCTGTATGTCTTACAGAGTAAGCAGGACCCACATTATCATGCCTGTGCCAGAGTATCCTATGTAGTAATTATGTCATGAGCCAGTGAGCATTATTTTGTTTGTTTGTTTGTTTGTTTTGGTGGTGGTCTTCTCTAAAGAATCAATGTAATGGAGAATGTGTTATTTCAGTAATGCCACGTGTTAAGATTGTTCTACAATAAAATGGCCAATATATTTGCAGGTATATCTTTAAAATGCTCCCCTCACTCTAGGTATAGAGCTTGAATTTCTATTGCATAAGGTCTTACATTCATTTCTTTAAAAATGAGGTAAAATAAAACATTGATTTCAAAGAACGCAATTTGCAACGGGCCATCAGCCTTCCTCTGACTGCTCCGAAATAGCCAAATGATAGTCTAACCAAATTCATATGAGGAAGCCACGGCCCCTGTATCACCTGAGCCCTATATTACTGTTTGTAGACATAAAAATTTTTATGGTATTCATTAAAAGTTTCAACAAGTCTCTGGAAAAGATGAAACTCACAGCAACAATAACAAGTTCAGTGCCAACATTTGCAGACTTTCTCAAAATTATTTAGCATGATGCCAATTCTGGATGTCAGACTTTAGGTGTTTTGTAATAAATAGTATATATTTTTCCATATAGTTTCCCAGAAGTCATTTTTTTTTTTCAATACTTTATAACCAAGTGAAATATTTCATGTTCTTTTAGATGTAATCAGTTACTGTCTGGATGGCATTAGCTCTTTGAGAACTCCAGGCAGCACCTGTAAAATGTCCTTGGCAATGCATCATTCACTTCTTAGCAATGTGAGAATATTAATGGGTTTCTGAGTGCCCCTCCCGAACCTGAAACACCAAGTATTCAGAAGCATGATCTAGAAATTTATACATGTAACTTCAGTATCGCCAGATGTGTTTTTTTCCCCCCTGAGAATAACATTACTCAAATCAAAGCTGAAAGTTTACATGTGAAATCTCGAGAAATGAAGAGAAATCACTGCTATGGTTTTTCAACGATTGCCTGAGTTAGTCACAAAGATACCTTTGCCGTTAGGAATATATACGAGGCCACTAAGTATTACTAGGATCTGACATCTTCCCACATACTCTGTTTTCTGTATTTTCATTTGTTTACACATATATTCATAAGTTACAGAAACATTTTTGTAAAATTAGAGCTTAGAATTTAAGAACAGCCCGTGTCAAACTATCCTGGAATAGAAAACTACACAGGTAACCACGGGATTCTGTTGCCGTAGTCATATCTTATGATCATGATTTCATAGCACCGATGAGTGCAAATCTTACTAATGGAGGTTTCATGTCATGTCATCATCTCTCTTAAAGACACTGTTTGTGAGAAATAAATTCATTTCTTTTTCGAGACTTTATGAACATACAAAATTGAAAAATCATTTTTCTTATGCAATAAAATAAGGTAGTCTAAATGGAAATGCTTAGATAATATATTCTTAAGTTTCAAGGAATGTACTGAAAACTAAATAGATTTGAGTCATGTCCAGTGCTACTGCAGCTCCACATATTAGCGATAACGACTTGACACGGCTAGTTAATAATTTAACCAAGTGACAGAGGCTACTTGTCCTTTAAGCTGAAATACTCACTCAATATGTCTGACCCTTAAATAAAGTACAAACAGAAGTAGATGTCAGTATGTGCGGTGTCCACATGCTTAAAGCCAATGATAGCTTAAGAAAGCACGCAGAGAATAACCTTGAGAGAAAGCATGGCTTAAGAATGAGACACCTATGCCCAGGCCTGCATTTTCCTGTGGGTAGTGAGGAATCTATGGAAAATACCTACTCCTTTTGGGGTTTTTATAGTTACCAAATGACAGAACATGTGAAAGTACTTCAGAAATGTTGAAAATGCAGCACAGCATAAGGCATTACTATTTATATTCTGTAATTAAGATATATTGCATAAACATCAAAATAACTTCATGTACTTTAGAGCTAAACTCTGTTTTACAGAGAAGTCATGAAAACATAAGTCACACACATTCATTCACACACACACTTCTCTCATCTTCCAACATCTTCCAATTAAAGTAAACTAATTCATAGCTTAGGGTGACTTAGACATGTACATGACTGCATCCTTAAACATTATTGATTAGTCTTCATATTTTCAAACAACAGAATCCAATGCAGCTATCATGTTTCCCCAAAAATAGACCTAGCTGGACAATCAGCTCTAATGTGTCTTTTGGAGCAAACAATTAATATAAGACCTGGTCTTATTTTAATATAAGACCGAGTCTAATATAACATAATACCAGGTCTTATACAAGACTGGGTCTTATTTTAATATAAGACCGAGTCTTATGTAATATAAAATAAAATAAAATAAAGTAAAATAATACAATACAATGCAATACAATACAATACCATATAAGACCAGGCCTTATATTATTTTTTTCTCCAAAAGACGCATTAGAGCTGATTGTCTGGCTAGGTCTTATTTTCGGGGAAACACGGTATTTAAGTAGAAAAGTGTCTGTGAAAATACATCCAATAGCTTAGGGAATCTACAAGAGGGTCTGAGAACTTGATTGATCTACTAGCAGCCAGAAAGACTGACTAGCACAACGTACGAGCATGACACAGGACTCTTCTGTAGAACACAGCTCCTAGGATACGTGGCACTGACTACCGGAAAGTCACCAAAGCTGCCTAGGAAAAATGGGATGCTGGGCCCGTGCTTCCAGAAGACGAGATTTCTCCTTGTGTGACCCAGACACATGGCTCACTTCCCCCTCAGTGTGTGCTAAGCAAGCCTACTTACAGGATCTGCTCCACTCAGTCTCCACAGCAGTCCAGTCCATGCTTTCCCTTTTCATTCATGTACGTCCTACTATGTGCCAGATATATTGCTAGACATCAGGATGACATTTGAATAGCTCAGGATCCTTGTCTGTGATAAATTGACAGCCTAATGAGATGTTATATGTAGTAATTAAAACTTAAAGAAAAACTTTACATGTGGATAAATGTATAAGGAAGAGAGAAAAGATCAGCAAAACCGAAAATTGTATGTGTGTGCATGTGTGTGTGTGTGTGTGAGTGTGTGTGTGTGTGCAAATATATCTGCAACACTTGGAACCTTATTTACTAAAATTATTGAATATAAAAGAAAAAAAACAGACTTTCAATATAAACAGTAACTTATTTTAATCACAAACATTTTATATTTGTGTGCCATATTAGTAGGCATACAAATATAATAACTAGGAATAACTCAAGAGATGTAATTATCAATTTAAACGAGGTATTAAATATTTCATGCTTTATGAGAAATTTTTCAAATATAGCAAAGCTTTTTTTAAAAATGCAAATCACTATAATTCTTCCAACACTTTTAATTTTTAAAGGTAGAAAGCTATGATACTACGAAAGTTATGGGAAATGTTTAGAGCATGATGACCAGTGAGCAAATAGAAGAGTGGGCTGTAAAAGAGGAACTAACCTATTAAGTATCTTGTAAACTCAGGTCTTATGTGATGATGTTTTTTCAGAGGGAAACACAGAACTGGCTGATACAATGAATCACCACCGATTTTGCAAAGACACGAAAGGAGCTTCTTATAAAGGCAGCGAATATGATTTTCACAAGCGATCAAATCTAGAGTATTTGTAATGAATGGAGTGAAAAGATTAAAAGTTAAAGAGAATTGGAAGAGAAGGATGAGGGAATAGAACAGAAAAAGCACCCTTCTGAATTCTAAAATCGTGAGAAATGGATTTTTAGTTACCTCTGCTTCCTCTTTCACTTTCCATCCGGATATATTTTAATGGATTCTCCTCTAAATAGAAAAGTCTCCCAGGGCACCAGCATGTTGTAGCAAGTTGAATAAAACTCTCCCTTTCAATTCATTCTTTGCTCTAATACCCAATGCGGTTAGATGAAATCTTTTACATTCTCCTGGAAAAATCTGATATTCAGTGATTTGTAAAGTAAGACTTCAACTTTCTTAAGAAGTAGCTTGTTTTCCCGTTTTTCTCCCTGACATGTAAGTCTGAAGTTTTTGTCTTTCCTGATAAAGCCAAAATTTAGAATTTTCTTTAACTTTAATCATTCTCCGTTTTTTGGCAAAACTAGCCCTCCATTTTGTTCTGTTGAGTTGACAATGAATATAGGACTTCACATGTCAATTAATATAGTGTGATGTTTTCAGAGGCAAATAGAATGGTGTTTGCTGGTTATAAACCCCAGTGGGTCAAAAAGCACATAAAAATATATCTACATATTTCTGAGAACAAATCAGGCACTGACGGTCTTAAATTGGGTAGGAAGGTATATCCTTAATCAAAGTACATTAGCTATGAATTTAGTTCTTACTCACTAATAGTTCTAACATAAATAATATAGTTCTTACATCACTCTTACATAAATAATACATAAATGTCTTCAAGATTGTGCCTCAAAGAGACATGTTACAAAATGTTTAATTGCGTCTTCAAATTATAACTTTTGAGCAATTTTTTTTTTTTTTAATAATTTTGGGTAAGTAGGACAAACTAATTTTACAAAATTTTAAAAAATTAGAATTCCATTCTATTAAGGGATTTTAATGGGCTAATATTTTGTCTGTTGTCCTCATCACTCAATTTCTTGAATATTCAAAAGTTGTCCTGATCATTATTTTTGGTTCCTTTTTTCCGCCATGCCCATCATGATATGTTATTTTCCCTATAAAAAAAGTAAAGCAGTAGAGTGGTGACAAAACTGCACTGACCCCAAAAGAGCTTTTGTATCATTGCAAAAGAGTTTAAAAACAGGTCCCAGTTTCTTTTCTCTAGAACTATATTCTCTCTTTTAGTGTAACTCTTCTAAATTGCATAAGAAACATGTTCTTAACTGCAGAACACAGATGCCAGCCTGAGATAAGAAGGTTATCTGAAAGGCCTCATCAGTTCCTATATGGCCACTGAAGTATATTTTAGACACTATATTTTTTTCTAGAAATAAAACATATAACAAAGAAACTGTCTAGATCTTAGAAGAATTTATTCAGATTAACAAAAATGTTACTTTAAAACACGTGAGTGAATATATCTTTGTTCTTGAGTCCAATTCTAGCAGACTCTAATCATGCCCCTTGCTTGCAAGTCTGCATTGTAACTGTTTTCAACCAGAATGAAGAGTGGTACATATATACCATGGCATGTTACTCGGCAATAAAACAAGGAGAAATACTGCCATTTGTGATAACATGAATGGATCTTGGGAGTTTCATGTTAAGCAAAATAAGTCAGACAGAAAGAGTAAAAAACCATATGTCACTCAGATGGGGTATTTAAAGCTGAAAGCAACAAATGATCAAGACAAAAAATCACAGACACAGACAAGTTTAGTGGTTACCAAAGGGTAGAAGAGGGTAAATGGGGTCAAATATATGGTGATGGAAGGAGAACTGACTCTGGGTGGTGAACACACAATGCAATATACAGGTGATGTATTATTGAAATGTACACTTGAAACGTGTGTCACTCCAATACATTTAATAAAAGAATAAGTAAATAAAATTAAAAAAGAAAGTTATGTAATACAGGGTATTGCCTGACTATAAACTGTTGGAAGAATAGGGAAACGAGGTTCTGTGCAAATATCTAGTTTCTTTCTCAGGTTTGAACTTATTACAAAATATGCATTGAGGCGTCTTTCCCCCAGCCCTGCTCACCCTCACATATGCACAGTGTGACTGACGATGTATGAACTATGAACATTTGAGATGGACACAAGTTAGATCTGCAGCAGAGGAACAAGGATTGTCTCAGAAGAATCCAGAATGAAAGATTTTTATCTGCAGAGAAGACTTGTTACCATAACCATCCCTTTGGAACCATTAAATATGCATTCCTTACTTGACAATGTCATGTGACAGTCACCAGGAGTACGAAGACCAAAGGCACAGTCCACGAACTCAAGAAATTCCTTGTCTCTGGGAGGAGACAGACAAGTGACCCAGTAATGATTCGGAAGTGTAGGAAGGTGCTAAATGGAAGTGAACAGAGGGTATGGACAGGCTACAGAAAATGCGTCTTTATTCCTAGGAATGTCCCCCCTTGGGTGACCCTTGTCTTTTAACCATCCAAGTGACCCCGAATCACCGGAACTTCACTCTCACTCTTCCAGGAATAACTGTCATTTCCATGGCAGCCATTTCCTCCCAGGCACCAACGCTCTCCCGGTCCTGTTGTGCTTTGATCCGCATGGAGCTCATTGTACAGCATCCTGGTGGGCTCTGTCTGCCTGACACGTCTCTTTTCCTTGCCTGGGACTATGAGAGCCACCTGACCATGAACTTCAGGGAAGGAGGGTGGCTGAGGACGAAAGAAAGTCTACGTGGGGCTGTCCAGAATAACTGGGTTTGATCAGGGCACATGAAGTGTGTGGGCTATAGAAGATGATTAAGTCATTTAAAGAGGGTGTGGTCAGGAGCAGTTCCCTAAAAGGAGGGGAAAGTTTGTCGAGATACAACTTTGTGTACTTTGAACTTTGCCCCCATATGGTGCTATGATTTATATGTTTATTAACTTGTTAGTATTTTAAAAATGCAAGACTGCTTGTACAAAATCCTCATTTACCTACAGTGTGTTTTGAGAGACAAGGAGGGAACCTACAGCCTGAATTTCTCAGTAACAAATGTTGCTGGAACGTCACACTAATAATTACTATTCAACTGGAAGTATGTTATCTGATACACTAACATTTTGTTGCATAATTATCTTTATTAGACTAGTCAGAGTGTCACCTCAGATGATCAGAAGGGAATAGGGAGAAGAGTCGGCCATGGAGATGGTCCTTCATAAAGATCTGAGACAGAGAGAGGCAACGGGGGCATGGCAGAGTTGGGGCTTCAGCACTTGAAGTTTACAGGCTTGGGAGGTGAACAAAGACAGTGACAGTGAGTGGATTTGTGGCCACAGAATAATCTGAGATTCCATTTCCACAGACCACAGTACTGTCAGTGCACAAAGAGTGGGGGTAAAAGCCAGATCACAAAGCGTGTTGCACTATGTGCGCACCGAGAGCACTTTTCTAAAATGTCCTACCTATTAGTTTTCATCTCTGTGGCTTCTTCCTGCCTTGCTCCTCGCACTGCTAGAAAGAGATCTTAAGAAAATGACCTTCTGGCTACCAATATAATTTGGCAGATGAAGATCAGAGCCCCAAATTCTTTTCATTTTTATGTATGTTGCTTTTCAAGCTTTAATTTATAAATGCTTATTGCTCCCCTAGAATTCTTCCTATTCAAGCATAGCATAGAGTTCAAGTTCAGAATATTTGCCAGACTCTTTAACACATGAACAATAGTTGTATAAAGAACGATCAATCTGTTTACTGCTTTAAATTTAGTTTTAGCTTCTATGGTAATGTCAGTGATGAGCTATGCAAAGTGCTTTTAAGTGCAACAGGTTTGTTATAAAACATAACCTGTTTTCTATCTCTGTAGGAAGCTGAACTCAAACGCAAGATATGGAATCATTTAGGGGATATTTTTGGCAAGGATAAAACTTTAGGACCAGAATTTTCTGATGGAAAGAAGCTCCAATTTCAATTTGCAAAAAGCCACTCAGGTGTGAAATGTGACTTTCTCCCAGAAGCCTCTGTTTCACTGGTGCAGGACTCAGCCAGTATTGTGTACCGTCATCACAGACAAACAAATCGTGCCTGTTCTCTATTTTATATGCATCCAGCCATGACTACATAACGGGGAAGCTTCTGGGACTTTGTTTCCGCTTTGCATATTTCCTTAAATTATGAACTTGGCTGTTTTTATTCGGCAGTTTCTTATCAGTGATAGTCTTAACTGTAAATCAATGAGAAATGCTACTTCCTGAGAGAAAATGGCATGACTATGTCACATATTTACTCAGCAGCCTGTTGACAGGTCTAGTAATTTCATTGGTATTTACTGTATATTCTTCTGCAAGAGACAAAATAAATTTGTTTTCCTCAGGCAGCATAATTTAGTTTTATAAGCATGCAGTGTTAGAACAGTTTATGGGAAAAAGTGCAAAGGCAAGTGAACCTTTTCTTACTCAGGCATATTAACTGTCACACACAAGGAAAAGAACAGATAAGAGCGTTTTGTTCAAGAAGAAGGTGAAAAAGGAAAAGGTTCAGATTCACAAATTGTCCCAAATTGTTGGGTGAATAAGGGGAACAAAATCACCTATTATCTCTTCCCATGATATTATAAAACACGATGTACCAAAATAAAAATGGTCTTGCAAATCAGAAACCCCCGTTAGGATAACACCTCCAACACGATCTAGAGTTCCTAGGGAAAGTCACATAACTTCAAGCAGATTCACTTCCAGCATTTGTAAAATATTAAAGTATCTGTGTCCTAAAGATAGTGTAAAGCTTCAAAGATTATCTGGCACCATAGCCTGGAACATAGTAGGCTCTGAAACATGCATATGTGACTATTTCACCTCTAAGCGCCTCTGATTTTATTTTGCTTTTTTTCCTTCCTATTTGAGTAATAATATGCTTCTGTACCAGTGTGCTTAAAGTTAATAACTGTGTGTATGAAACATCCACAGATAAAAGGGACCTTACTTACATTTTGTGTCATCTCTAATTTTTTCCTAAGAGTTCTCAAGTGGATTGCAGTCACTCATTTCTGTCAATTAGCCGAGGTCTTAAAAGTACAGTGTCTACACATCTGTAAACCTTCACAATTGACTGAACTCACAGAACGGCATTTGAAAGCATAAATTCTCACTTAAGCAAAACAATAGTAATTCAATACATATCCTAATAGTTGCCCCCTATTAGGGCATTAGCCAAGCTATGGAACCACATGAGATAATACAGAGGGTGCCAAAAAATAAAAATAAAAAAATGTATACACATTTCAAGAAAGGAAAAAAAAAAACCAACTGTAATACTCAATATATACCAATAACAAAAGATGAATACAAGTCATGTGCATCCATTTTTTTGGCACCACCAGACTATCTGACAGAGGAGAAGAGGAGGTAAGGAAGAAATCAAACATAGAGTCAGGAAACATGTATACAGTGATCGTAGGAGACTATTTGCAGCATGAGAACACAATTAATAGACAGCTTACAATTAGTAGCTACTGTTTAATTACTGTAATTATCTTGGTATCGTGAAAACACTGCTGGATTTAGAGCTAGAAGATTAGTTTGAGTTCGGTATCTTCTAACAGTATATAAACTCAGCCAAGTCTCTCAATCTTTTGCAACCTAATTCTCATCACTTAAGAAATGGTAATAACCACCTGTCCCGTGCACCTCAGTCATTATGTAGTTTAAGGTAATGCATGTGAAAGCGTATGAAAATGATTTATAAATAGTGAGCAGTGTGTAACTAGCAGTTGTTATATTAGTGGTATCAGTGACCCTGAGAGCCTTCCCCGGAGAAAGCGAGTGAGGTCCCCAGTCACTCAGTGAGAGAACATCCGCGAATGTAAGACCACATACTAAATAGAGGAAAAAGATGGGGTGAAAGACCCTTCTACCTCCTCCGCCATTTCGTTTTTCTCATGTGTGAATTCAGGATGATAATCGTTACTTACTAAGGTCACAGGTTATAATTGAAATAGTTCATGTTGATGGTGCAGTCGAGTACAAACACTTTCATTCAGTGCTCTCACTGTACTGTTCGTTTCCCAAACCAGCACTGACGGCAAGTACAGTGATGGAGTCCTTCACCTAGGGTGACCCACGTGGCTCTTCACTCCAGCTGCACAAGCTGTCACACCTCTCCCAGGTCCTGACCCTTCGGGAATCACTCTGCCTCCCTACATCCAGAGTGTTTAGTCATCACTCAGCATTTATGGGACACCTATTAAGAGCCAACCACAAAAAGACTGAAATATCCTCTATCCTGGATGTGTTCCCAGTAAAGGCGGAGAGGTACCTACCGTATGTGCTCCAGGCAGAGGAGAATAAAGTCCCTCTGCAAATGTCTCCAGCATAACGGTAGAGCAGGACGCCACTCGTGCAAAAGCACCCTTTTCTGATCTACTTCCCCCATTTCCCTTCAGAAGCACTAACTCGCCAGCCTGTATTTCTTTACACTTTTGATAAATTCTCAGTATGTATTAGGTCACTTTTTAACCATGGGAACACATACCCCTGCCATTAGAAGAATCTGTTCAGAGACCACTGAGCAGAAGAATAATGCAGATCGAGACATTCTAAAATCATATTTAAATGACTCATAATGACAATCTATGTAGGTTCTCTTCTCAGTCATCAGAAAGAAGGGAAAAAGGTGTGACGGGGAAAAAAATTACATTGATAATGTGCTTTAGGGACAGATTTTGATTATTTAATTTTTTGTAGATTTATATTTTGTAAGTGAAGTTGCTGAAGTTAGGTACTGGCTTCCCTGATGTTCTATTCATAGAACACAGGGAAAAAGAATTTTAAATATATGTGTCTATTTTCCTTAGTCGTCATCAGCTCTGGACTTTAGGTTAGCTACCTATTTAAATGGCAAATTTCATGGAACTTTTATATTCAGTGAGAAAAAGACAGAAAAGGAGACATTTGAGTGCATTTCCTGAGGACTTATTATATTGGAAAAGGCTGCACATTAATGGACAAATGAGAGAAATTAGGGGGTGGGGAGCCCAAGTGACAGGATGATTTAAAGGGAATCTAAGCTCTTTTAAAACTTCACCAACTGAATAATAGCAAAACATGGGAGCTGTGAAGCTTGAGGGAATTAATCCAGGATTATGTAAAGAAAATTTTAGCAGAAAAGGACAAAAAATAGCTACTTTCTCATCTTTAATTAAAAAAGGTTACCATGGAATTCAAACTCTTGTATAGACTTATTAATGTGCTGTTATGTAAATTTCATTGTGTGAATGCATATTAGATTTTGATTTTGTTGATATAAAAAAGTAAGGCCATAAAAGAAAATTGGTAAATATTGAGCCAAGCATATTAAGACAAAGCATAATTGCAATGTATCATAACATAGACTTTTAAAAATAAATTATCTTCAGATATGTGTATACACATATAGGGAGACATATATGAGCATACGTAGTTTTGCATATGCATATAAATGCAAAAATGAAAAACAAGGTTAATATAAAAATATTACCTTCAAGATATTTAGCATAAATCCAATGGAATTTTGAGGTATGAATAATATATTTCTGAAATAGGTTTTTTTCATTACATTTGCTCGTTCCCTTCCCATTTTTTTTTTACTGGTTGGTTCTGTAAAACAAGGATATACACATTATTCTCTCATTTCACTTCCTTATTACAAACAAATGAAGGTATAAGATTTGGCTTCAAATATAGTTTCCCATAACTGAAACTATAAACATAGCAAGGAAGATAGAATACTGCTATGAATTATAACCGTGGGAAAATATACAGCTTAATTCAGATGCAGCTAACAAAAATTACTGTTTTAGCATCTATATCAATAGGTGGTTTTTATTTATTTTTTATTTTATTTTTATTTTTTTGCTTGCATGTTTATTTTATTTTGCTTTTTAGTTTGCTTTTTCTTTATTCTCCAGTTCTTTCTCAGATCAAACTATTGGTAGTAAGTTTGAATTTTCACACAATTGTCCACAGAATTCAGGAATAATTCTGTCTTCATTTCTCTATATACAATTCAGATCAGTAGAGAAAATTTGTTTTTTGTTTGCTGTTTGTTTGATAAAGAGCTCATTAGGAATTATAGAAAATAAAATCCACATTTTAGTGCTGCTGAATTTAAGGATTCTAACACTCACATTTCTTTCTCTCAGTACCTGGCACTGGCTCTGATGGATGGCATTCATTTCTGTAGTCATGCCATCGGACGTCTCACACCCGTCAAAATCACCATCCCTGTGTTGTTTTAGCTGCCTTGCGTTACCCAGGCACCCAGAAACCCTCGTGCCTAATCCAAGCCCTTCTCAGGCCCAAAGAAAGCTTCTCAGAAGCATTGTGCTTCTATCCCGTTTATCCTTTTCCTCACATTAGGGTTGGTGGACGTGCCTACAAGGCTCTGTCATCAAACTCCAGCGAAGAGGCAGAATCCCTGGATCTGATACTCCCTCAGCATCCCCAACAAAAATGACTTTTCTGTATCCTCGCTTCTCTTCCCTGCCACCACCTCAGACCTTATTAAAGGCAGAGGGAGCAGTTAACCTACTGCTTTTTCAAACGCTCTCTTCCAAATGCATCCTCCCCTTTTCTGACTTGAAAGTCAGTTATATCTTATCCAGGTTCTTACAGTCCCCTGTGGTTTTTTTATCCCATACCTGGTGATTTATTTTTTTTCTTAACTTTATTGAAGTATAATTGAAGTACACTAATCTGCACATATTCAAGGTAGATTATTTGATCAATCTTAACACAGATTTACCCCCATGAAACGATCAGGTGGTGACATTTGTCTAAATGACCCATCCATAATGTAGCCTCTTTACCTCATTGGTCAATATGAGAATCGTTCTGAGGAGAGCACCATCCATCACTCAAGGTCGCAGGTATTCAGTCTTGTACAGTAACATCTCTCCATTTATCATCGCATCTAGATTATTGTCGGAAAATCTTTAATGTTCTCTACTTTCAACTCCTTGGGTCTTACCTTGTAGGCAAATAATTCTCCATTAAAACATTACCTAAAATAAATTGGATAACTGAATTCATGTATTCTTAGTGGAATCACAGCACGTCTGGGTGTTCTTGCCCATGGGAAACCAATATGTTTGAGGGAGCACATCTACTTAGTATTTGTATGTTCGGGGATGATAGAGGCACACAGCTCAACACGTTTCTTCGGCATGGAATTGCCCCACAACCAGTGCTACTAAGGTGAAGTACAAGTTCTTTATGTCTAGGACTGAAGTCATTCGTTTTTACTTTTGTTCTCCTATGGAGTCCATTATTATCAAGCTTTCAGAAAAGGAATTCTGTTTCCCCAAAACAGTAGGACTAATTATGATTATAAACGAGGAGTGGGTTTGGTTAAACGGGCCAGTGTCCACAAGTCACACTCCAGGAATACACCCTGCTTTTTGTTGTCCAAGGCCAAGACGGAAACTATTACTTCAGAAGTAGATTAACAGATTGTTTTAAACGTCTGTGTTGTGAGTTCAGAGACTTTCATATAATGGCAAGAACTCTCTATGAAGTCTAATCAGAATTAGCCCAGAAATAAGGCTAATTTTTAGTGAAATCTGAGATTTGTCTGCATTTTACTGAAGAGGCTGTTTTCAGGAACGGAAAGCAACAGAGCAGACAAGTGATTCATGACCAGTTATTCCTGGTCACTAAAACCTCTAAAGTACAATACAAGGAAAAGAGGCGTGAGGTCTCCTAACGTAAAAATTGCCACTAATTCCGGGTTTTATTTCGTTTTTAAATTTGAAATGTCAGTTTTTTGGCGAAATATACAGTTTCCAAAACTGTATAGCTCCTGATGCCATTGTTCTTTCTGTTATTATTTTCCAAAAAAAAAATCAAAAAAAAAAAATCGTCATTATGTAAATTCTCATTCTTGAAGTATTTTTTATCCTTACTGTCTGAGATTATATAAATGTAGTTTTCCAGACAACTACTGCTTGCCTCTATTATTCTCTCGCTACTTATTCCTTTAGAATTGAATATAGTTATGTGCAGTATTGGAGACAATAGATAGATACATACTTGAATAGAACAGACATAATGTAGAACCTTGATCTTGGTGAACCTTTAACATGATGATGATGCTGATGACAGCTGCCATTTATGAAATGCTTACACTATTGCAAGAATTTTGCATTTGTCCTGATTCACTTTCACCGCAACCTAAATGAATTAATCTTATTCCACCTGTCTTCTAAGTAATATAGATAGGGCACAGCTAGCTTAAGTGTGTTACTTGGTGTATATGTGGCCGAGAGCAAATGGAAACACAGACGTACAAGATTCCAACTTCGTGGTCCTATTACTGTTCCTACTATGTGTCCTTCAGACTCATCTCCTTCATTGGTATTCGCTGGGGAGGAAAAAGTCCAGACTCATTGACATGGCATTAATCTTTTAATGTAAAAAGACCAAGAACTCTCCAAGTTTGTGATTTTACTTAAGAGAGACTTTTTGCATGACAAAGTTGAGGACTGTTCTTTCTAATTTGCAGTGTTCCCTGAAATGGTACCTGAGGAATAGTCTTTTCCTGCCCTGCCTAACCACCCATATGCCTCAGTTCAGGTAGCTGGCAGCCTGGTGGACGTGCCTTAGAGCGTAACACACTTCCCATCTGATGCAGACAGTGCACCAGGGCTCAGTGACAGAACCGCCTTTTCCTCCTGTGACTGGTGGCATGAATGATACAGACAATATTACAGGGGACACTCACTGAAAAACAGTTGGCACGTTTCATTCTTTGGAATTGAAAGTCTGTGACATGAAGGATTCTATAATTGGCAGGGGAACCATGACATTTCTGGCTGTCTTCTGTAGTGAGGCTTTTGTTTTTCAGAAAACCCAATCATGAACACTGTCATAGGACAAAGCACTTCTTCTTTTCTTAACATCCAAAGCATGAGTCCCTCCGAAAGGATGCATGCCAGATGAACTTTCCTGCTATTTACTTAAGACTGCTGCAGCGAGGGTTCTGCATAGCTCATGTAATCCTGGACTTCCCCCGGGAACCCTCTCGTTCACGTTGCTCCACCACACATCTCTTATCATGATTCTCACACAATCCATCTAGGGATGGTTGGAAGAATTTCGTAAACCCACACTGAGTGGAACACAGGCCATCACAACCTTTCATAGAAATTACAAGGAAGCTCAGTAAGTATCAATGACACCCACAGTACACTCATGCCCATAAGGATAATTAATTATCTATTTGCTGTTCAATATCTCAGATTTGAATTAGATGAATGTGGCCATCTTATTGATTTTTGACTCACTTAGAAGACAAACAAAATGAATAGAAAGCACAGAAATTGGATTGACTTTTTTTCTAAGTCAACTTAGCATTTCCTCACTAACATGTCAAATACACTGTCCAAAACTTCTAAGACTCCTGTTATTTTTTGTGGATTTCACTTCAACCGTATTACTAGTTCGGGATTGTAATAATACTGTAATGGTGGGAGATGAGATATTATTATGCAATATACATTTTGAAAAACCCCCATAAACCCCATTAATTGCTGGAGACTTATTACCTGGATCTTACTAGTTTTATATCATGCTGAAGGGAAAAGTAATATGTTTTATAATTATGTTAAAATTTCAGGTTCAAAAGAGAGTTTCAGAATATAAAAACCTAAACCTAAATCAACAAACCTCTTGGCATTTAACAAAAGTGTTTGGCTATCTGTCCTACTGACTGATGATACGTGCATAGCAAGTGATAAGAACCCAAAACACTATAAAAGCCCCAATAGTAACTCTGCTATTAACCTAACGTGCCATAGAATCATGCTAAATATTATGAAGAGTTATCAGAAGACTTATTAGAGGGCCCAACTTCTGCAGATTACCTACGTGTTTTGGTTTTGTTTGTGTTTTTATCATGATGGAGCAACGAAATCACTTTCTTCTTCCCTCCCTTCATTTCTCCCTTTTTCATGTGTCAATTTTTATTATGAAAAATTAATATATATTATTACTTCTGAAAACTGCGGCATCAGGGATCACCTAAAATAGAATCCATGAATACATGTGATCTTGGTTAATGCCTCTCACATGTAACAGACACAGGAAGTCATCATGCCGTGGTATTAGGGGCATTTTGCATACCTAGCAATACTGATAAATGTTTTCTTACAAAGCTTGGATACTACTTTATATGTGCACATTCATATAGCAAATAACACTTTATATGTGCACATTCATATAGCAAATAACACTTTATATGTGCACATTCATATAGCAAATAATACTTTATATGTGCACATTCATATAGCAAATTAAATCATATCATGTATCTTATGTCATATACACAATATGATACTTATTCTTCATAATGACCTGGTTAAAAAATAAAAAGCTATTATTTAGAATTTTTTATTAGTGAACAAATTGAAACTGCAGATTTTGTATTCAATCCATTAAAAACCAGTTCAGAGTTTGCTAAAATAAAGTTTGCTCTTGGATCGATAAAATAATGTTCTATTTTAAAGTAAATAATACAATCACAAATATACACATCCCTTTACTCTCTCCTACCTTTATTGTTACCCAAACCGCCCTTGTCATTTTGAGTCTTGTCTCTTTCCTTGGACAAACAATAATTAACTCGCACTAATTAGGAATAAGTCTCTCTTTTAGAATACTCACATTCCCTGTCATGGTAGTTTGGTTTTGAATGATGTAATTTGGTCATTTTTATTATAATTTTGTTTGTTTACAGAGATATTTGCCTCTTCACATTTAAGATAATCTCAGTGTATACAGGAAACAAAATGAAAACCATTGAGGGGGAAGGTTTCGTGTGTGTGTGTGTGTGTGTGTGTGTGTGTGTATCTATGACCATGATGACTGGGACGTGTTCCAATTTTTGTACAGCTTTAGCAGAAATAGCGTAATTTCTCTGCAAGAATCTCTTTTAACACTATCTCCCAACAACCATATCACACTTCCTCTTAAATATCTTTTTGTTGCTGTTCTTCTTTCTTCACATAAAACACAATTATTGTGTTAAGACTTGTGTCTACTATATTAAAGATAATCCCATATCTATAATTATTTTACAAAAATGCCCTGGTGTTTTTAATGCCAGTGGCTTTTAGACAGTGATGTTTTTAACACCAATAAACTTATCAGCATAACAAGCCATTCCAAAAACTAGAAAAGAGGCAACATTTACATCAATGGTGCTTTGAAACTAACATTCTCCTCAGGGGTACGTAGCCACATAATCTCTAGTTTTTTCTCCTGACAGGTTATAAATATTCTCAGAAGTAACTGTTTTGATGTTGCCTTAAAAATGAGGGGAAAGAAGTAAAGAGTACTGGGGCTACATGCATTTTCACATCAATTTCTCTATCACATTTGACAGTTTAATTATATTGTTGTTATTTGCATTTCTCATATTCCTTCAGAGCTCAAGTCCTAGCTAAGGGCTTTCCAGAAAGTGATACTCCACAATGCCCTTTGCTGAAGCAAATCTTCGTTTCTGTTGTGCTAGATAAATTCAATCAACAACAGCCATATGTTCAGAACTTTGCAGTTTGTTAGAATCAACAATTTCTGAAAGCCTGTCTTCTTGGAATGCATAATACATGTCTGCAAATCAAACAGCGTCCCGTGATGGAAAGGGGGTATAGAGAAATGACTATGGAAATTTAACTGGGGGTAAAAAAGAAATTGTGTTCATATTTCAACACAATTTGGAAAGGCTTGTATACAGTTCCCCCTCTAGCAACAATTACCTAAGAATTAGAAAAATTTCTGTCATGTCTCATGTCTTCTCAAACTTTTCTGCACATGAATTGTAAGATAACTTTGTAGAAGCATAAATTATGTGAATGTTTGTGCTCTTTAATACATTTCGCTGCCATCAGACTCTAATTAATATGGCAACATAATATATTTAGTCTTCTCCAGGGGTGAGTGCAATCACCCCTAAGTATCCTGCGGAACATAATTTAAGAATCCGATCTGAACAGACAAAACCATATTATTTAGTTTCCCTTTATGATCAGCCATTATAATTGTATTTTCACCACGCTTTCACCGTGTGTGTGTGTGTGTGTGTGTGTGTGTGTGTGATATTGAAAGAACAAAACAAAACAAAAAACACAGTGAAATCTTAGAATAAAGCCTTCCAGCTCATTTGTTTTGCCAAGAGGGAATTGCAAGCTTCTGAAACTTGAGTCCGCGTTTAGCACCACCTGGAGGACTTATGCAAACACAGAGTCCTGGGTTCCACGCCCAGAGTTTCTGAATCAGTAGCTCTGGGTTGGGCCCAAGAATCTGTATTTCTCACACGTTCCCAGGCTCTGCGGCTGCTCTGGTCTGGGGACCACACTGTGAGATAATGGAGTGAGAGGAATTCTATGCGGAGAACTGGGCTCTTCCCCCAGACGGAATGGAATGGCTTTAATTCCCTCGTTGCAGACAACCAAATAGATCATTTTGATTGACATCTATGTTCTCCCTCCCCTTAAAATGACTCCTGAAAAAACAGAAAATTTAAAAATTTGGTCCTATTAATGCAAGAGCTGAGGATGAGTAGAGACGTTTCTCTTCTGCTGCACAGAGAATCAGAAGACTTTGAAAAAGAATGAAAGTTTGTGGGGAAAGATGGCAGGGAGGAGGGAAGGGAGCGAGGGAGGGAGGGAGAACTAAATCAGTTAAACTATCCATCGAATCACCCACGTAACTCACCCAACACACTGTGGGCTTTGCACCCAGCCCTCCTCAAACTGCGGCCAGGGCTTATGTGCAGCAAGCATATGAGAAGTCACCCAACCAACATGGCACAGAATAATGGAGCATCAATTTTATGCGATGATGGGAATGGAAACACGTTTGAAACAAGGACATACTATGGAATATAGCACGAGATTTAAACGAATGAGAGAAACTTCGTGGTGTGGTGGCCACTGTGGGCGATACACTCGTGCCTTCCGCACGTGCCACTCCCATCTCCGTGTGCGCAGCCTCAGCTCCTGTTATCAGTAACGGTGCAAACACAGAAAGCTCTGAGCTCTTTATGAAGAAAAGAAAATGAGGAGGGGAGTGATTCAATTACAGAACTTGTCAAGGCTGTAAAGAATGCTGTGTTTGAATTATCAGCGTAATTGAGGTCGAAGAATTATAGTAATAATTGCTTAAAACTTGCATCTCAGATACATGTAAAATAAACACCAATTTCATGAATGTCAACTCCAGTCTGTTAGAATGGCAACATTAAATTAAAACGCTGTCTCTGGAAAACATAGGTGACGTTGCTGAACATCTTTGCTACTATTTCAATTAGGAAACCAAGACTATAATAATGTAAACAATCTCAACACACACACACACACACACACACACACACACACACACACACACCACTCCGATTGCATGTGTGATAGAGTAAAAAAATAACTTGCTTTTCAACAAATAGACAAACACAAATGAACACACACAACCCATGAGAACCAAACTTCCATTCCTGTAAAACTTCAACAAGGTATTAAACATTTTGCATCAAGTATCTCAAATACCAATCCTGATAATGTATTTTAGGCTAGTGTTTAATCTTCTCTAAATGAAATTAGAAACATTTTAATAGTTGAGTGATGATTCATTAAATAATCTAATATAAAATCACTTAAAATTTCAGGGAAAACATCCATTAAAAATTGATGGTGTTTTAGGATAAATCTTGAGCATTGTATCTACCTATAGAATATAAACCACCATGGCTCCAAATTCATGCCATGATATTGGGCAGGTGGTATATTTACATTATTAGTGATTACACATGAAATACCAGTGAATATTAAACATTAACTGAAAGTTATTCTTTTTGTTGGTGGTGATGTTTATCCACGTCTCCTAATTTTAATGCTTCTTTTTATTATGCATCCACATAATAAAACAAACATATACCTATACAATTGGCAAAAGTAAAAAAAAAAAAAAATTGATGTATAGTGTATAGTATTTGCAGGTGTAAGGAGAAACAGGTGGGCTGTCAGATTTGACAACCTGTATATAACACAATTCAGCAATAGCTGAAAATTAAAAATACACACACTGATATAGAAATTTGGTATTTATCCTAGTTTTACATGTATGTATATATTTCTTGTTAGTATATATACTTCCGTATGTACCACATGGAGTATGTACAAGAATATTCATTCCAAACTGGTCGTGATAGGAAAGGTCTGGGAAAAAATTATGGCCCATCAGTATGGAACTAGCTAGTGAGCTATTCATTAAAAAGGAATAATATGCAGTTGTTAAAAAGAATAGCTCTTAGCATACTAACATAAAGTGATTTTTCTAATTAAAGTTTATTGGGATGATGATTGTTAGTAAAGTTACATAGATTTCAGGGGTAGAATTCTGTAATGCACTATATATATCTCAGATTGTGTGTTCACCACCCAGAGTCAGTTCTCTTTCCATCACCATGCATTAGACCCCATTTACCCTCTTCTAGAGCTTCCCCCCCTTACCCTCTGGTAACCCCTAAACTATTGTCTGTGTCTATGAGTTTTTGTTCCTTCATTTGTTTGTCTTGTTCTTTTGTTGTTTTCAGTTTTATATATCACATATCAGTGAAATCATATGGTTCTCTACTTTTTCTATCTGACTTATTTCACTTAGCATTATAATCTCAAGATCCATCCACGTTATCACAAATGGTACTATTTCATCTTTTCCTACCACCGAATAAGAAAAGACGAAATAGTACTACTTGTATATACACAATGGGATAGTATTCCATTGTGTACATATACCACAGCTTCTTTATCCATTTATCTATCGAAGGACATTTTGGTTGTTTCCATGTCTTGGCCACCGTAAACAAAGCTGCAATGAACATTGGAGCACACGTGTCTTTATCTCTAAATGTTTTCAGATTTTTGGGGTAGATACCCAGGAGAGGGATTGCTGGGTCATATGGTAATTCTATTCGTAATTTTTTGAGGAACTTCCACACTGCCTTCCATAACAGCTGCACCAGTCTGCATTCCCACCAACAGTGTATGAGGGTTCCTTTTTCTCCACAGCCTCTCCAACACTTGTTACTATTTGTCTTATTGATGATAGCCATTCTAACTGGGGTGAGGTGATATCTCATTGTAGTTTTTATTTGCATTTCTCTGATGATTAGTGATGTTGAGCATTTTTTCATATGTCTATTTGCCATTTGTATGTCCTCTTTGGAGAAATGTCTCTTCATGTCTTCTGCCCATTTTTCAGTTGGGTTGTTTGTTTTTTTGTTGTTGAGTTGCATGAGTTCCTTGTATATTTTGGATATTAGCCCCTTATCAGAGGCGCTGTTCGAAAAATCTTCTCCCACTCAGTTGGTTGACTCTTTATTTTTGTCGATGGTTTCTTTTGCTGTGCAGAAGCTTTTAAGTTTATATAGTCCCATTTGTTTATTTTAGCTTTTACTTCCCTTGCCCTTGGAGTCAAATTCATAAGATGCTCTTTGAACCCAAGGTCCATAAGTTTAATACTTATGTTTTCTTCTATGCAGTTTATTGTTTCAGGTTTTATGCTTAGGTCTTTGACCCATTTTGAATTAATTTTGGTACATGGTGGCAGATAGCAGTCCAATATCATTCTTTGGCACATGGCTTTCCAATTCTGCCAGCACCATTTATTAAAGAGGCTGTCTTTTCTCAATTGTATGTTCTTTGCTTTTTTTGTCAAAAATTATCTGTGGTTTTATTTCTGGGTTCTCAGTTTTATTCCATTGGTCTGTGTGTCTGTTTTTCTGCCAATACTATGCTGTTTTGATTATTGTTGCCCTGTAGTACAAGCTAAAGTCTGGGAGTGTGATACCTCCAGCATTGTTCTTTTTTCTTAGGATTGCTTTGGCTATTCAGGGTCTTTTTGTGGTTGCAGACAAATCTGATGAATCTTTCTGCTGTTTCTTTAAAAAATGCCATTGGGATTTTGATGGGGATTGCATTGAATCTGTATATTGCTTTGGGTAATATGGCCGTTTTAACTATGTTGATTCTTCCAATGCATGAGCACGGAATGTCTTTCCAATTCTTTGTGTCTTTAATTTTTTTAAAAAACATCTTATAATTTTCAGCATATAGTTCTTTCACATCCTTGGTTAAGTTTATTTCTAGGTGTTTTATTCTTTTTGCTGCAATTGCAAAAGGAATTGTTTTTTATATTTCTTTTACTGATATTTCATTGTTAGTATGTAGGAATGCAATGGACTTTTGTACGTTGATTTGTAGCTGGCAACTTTACTGTATTCGTTGATTGTTTCTAATAGCTTTTTGGTGGAGTCATTAGGATTTTCATCATGTCATCTGCAAAGAGTGACAATTTAACTTCTTCATTCCCAATTTGGATGCCTTTTATTTCTTTCTCTTGCCTGATTGCTCTGGCGAGGACTTCCAACACTATGTTGAAAAGTAGAGGTGATAGGGGACAGTCCTGTCATGTTCCTGAACTTAGAGCAAAGGGCTTCAGTTTTTCACCATTAATTATGACATTAGCTGAGGGTTGTCATATATGGCCTTTTTTATGTTAAGGTATTTTCCATGAATTGATTTCTAATATGTAATATTAGTGAGAATTAAACTTTAAGACAGTCTGTATTAGATATAACAGCTTTTGTTGTATGAGCAAATGCAAAAGTAAAATATATCTGTAAATCATAGCTAACTTTGGAAATATACATCAGATATTTTGAGGTTTCTTCTGGAGGATATCTAGGTGGCTTGGGAGCAAGCAAAAGAGGTAGATAACTCTTTTTTATACTCATTTTATAGTCTTGGTATATTTGAATTTTCTACCATTTACATGGATTACATATTTAAAAATTAAGTTTAGAGAGGCAAAAGACTCCAGTGATTTGTCCACATTTACCATTCAGAGAAATGGAATACATTTTTTATAAGAACCAGACATCCTGCAGAAGCACGCACATGCCTGTGTGTGAATGTGTGTGAGTGTGTGTGTATGTGTTTACATACTCGTATGCTTTAACTGAGTTAGATCCTGTCTCCATTTTGCAAATGAGGAAACTAGAGTTCAGATGGATTCCGTCATTTTTCCATGTCCCACGGCAATTAAATGCTAACCGCTATAGTTGTATCTGATTCTAGTTAACTCCAAAGCCTGTGGTCTTAACCATCACACTGTGTGTGCTCGTTAGAGATTAGTTACAACTATACATCTCTGCATGTGCATTTTGAACTTTTAAATTAATATCAGTGCACATTGCCAAATTTTACCTTTCCTTTTAACAACAGTGCACTGTCTGCAAATAACTGGTGTCTTTTATAGTAAACACTTCATTTTAAAAATTCAGCTATTTCTGCATCAGTTAGCAACTTCCAGCCATCATTAGGCCTATTTAGAAAGCATTTTAAAAGCAGTGACCTTTTTATGTTCTGAAGTATGCTACTTTTGCTTTAAAAACCTCAAAAACAACAGGCCAATGATTTTGGTTATTAATACACAGTTAGAGGAAATGGGTCCTAGTGCACAGAGCTAGAAATCAACAGTTCTAAATTCTGAACTCAGGTCTGAGCTTCACAACTGCTTTTGAAGTGTGACTTATCAGGCCTCTTAACCCCTGGAAATTTCGTCTGTAGACGGGTAGCTGAAAAATATACCGTCCTCTACGGGATATTATGAGCTGTCATTAATTAATGTTTTGTAGAGCACTTTGGGATTTGGTTTGAATGGTGCTACATCAATGCAAAGTATCAGTAAGCCACTTAAAAATCAAATTGTCACCTGCTCCAGGGACTCAGGCAAAGCCTGTATTTTGCTGATAATGAAGTTGGCTCTTGTGAATGCTTTTTTGAAGCTAGCCAGGGTAGAGTTTATTAGAGCAACGTTTTAATAGGGCTATTTGGGAGCCTAACAGAATGATAGAGGTGCGTAAACACTGTCAACTCTGAATTCCTTGAGCACATTAATTAATTTGTGAATTAACTGTGGTCATGTAGGCAAGGGCCCTTTTACCTTCCCAGTGGTGCCTCTTGGTCAGGTAATGGCCGACTGATGATGCTTGAAGCACCTGGTCAGAAGTGGAAAGCAGGTGGAGCCACATACAGAGCCCTCAAGTCGAGGCTGGGAGGTCTGGGCTACTCACATCTGCTTCCCCACAGGCCCTCTCCCCTGGAGGCGGCCAGCACCAGACGCCTGATTTTAATGCATCTTAAGTGTCCAAGAGGAAAGGAAAGGGAGTGACCTACTTGATCTCAGTTCTAGTCAGCCACACTGCTAAATCGGAACTTCTCCAAAGAAGGTAAACTCCCATGTCTCCGCTGTGCTTCCTGCAAAGTAAACCCACAAATCTGTTCATCCCCTCCAACCACAGCCTCAGAAAACAAAACGTTGGCTTTATTGGAGCCATTCTTCCATGACATGTGATATTCACGTTGATTTATTTCAAGGAAAAACTTCAAGGCATTTTTTTATTTTATTTTTTTCAATAATGGTCAAGAGAAAATACTGAGTTACGGTCTGCAGCTGGCTGCTCTTGCCCTGGTGTTTCGTTAGTGTCTGTGGTACGGCTGTTATACAGTTAGTTTTCCTGCTGAGACACCTTTGTCATCATTCACGAGATCCCAGATTCAGCTTTTGTACCACAGCTGTCTATGGTAGTGTACTTACGGCTCATAAAATGAGAAACGTGGGTTGGATTTAAGAAAATTAAGTATAAAACAAACCATTCATGAACAGTTCTTATAAAAATAGCATGCTACCCAATATCTTATAAATACTAAAGAAAACATTTTGTTTAAAATTCCTGGCAAAATTGAAAATGTAGCAGGAAGCAAGGGAGAAATATAATGAACCTCAAAAGTATGACCTATTTTAAATTAGTCAAATATTCAAGAAGCATTTTTTGGGGAAAAAAAAAAGACTTAAAAAAGTCAAACATAAATTGCTTTTTGAAATAAGGATTTTTATATTCTTCAAACCTTTTTTGAGCATGAGAGAATGTGATATTGAGAAATAAAATATAATTAAATGAAATTAACTTTGAATAATTTGGCAATTTCTATTGAGGATAGTATTAAAAATTGCATGAGCCTTTCTGGAAATAAGCAACTGCCAGTCAACATCAAACAGAAATTTTTAGTGATACTCCTTCCTCAATAAAAATGAAATTCTGTAATACTGCCTGAAAATGCACCTATCTCCATTTCCCTGTGCGTCCTACTAGCGGGAGTGTTGGCTGAATCCCAGAACAAAACTGACATTTATCCTGCCAATTCTGCCCAATGCAATGACAGATTAGAAGTTCCAGTGCATCTAAGCAACAGAGAGACACCATTTCACATAACACGGGAAGACAACTGAGGTTCCAACATTCAGACTAGTCCATGGGGAAAAAAATAATAATAATGATAATTTAAAAAAACATGTGTTAACTTTTTAAATGTAAGGAAGAAAAGTTGAATAAAACAAATATGTATTTCGGATGGATTTTGAGAAGCTAAGTCATACTCTATGTAAAGCAGAAAGAAAGGAAGTATTCAGATTATGAAGTCCAGGCAAATCTTCAGTAAATGTTTCTATAAAGCCAATATACTTTATCAATATCAAAATAGACTCTAAAACAAAAAGCCTTACAAGCTGTGGTACGTTGAAAATATCTCCATGATATGTGGCAGGTCCTCACATCAGTAGAATCGCACTATTCCCTCACCCCTTGAAACTGGGCTGGATTTGTGTCGAGATTTGGCCAGTAATCTGTTGGAAGTGATGTTGGGTGGGTTGTAGAGCCTACAGTGTGGATTGTGACCTCATCTCTGGAACCCTGAGATCACAGTGGGGTGAAAATCCTGGTTGACTTCACTGCAGGATGAAGTACTACATGGAGAAGATGCAGCCCCCACAGCCGACCACCAGCCTCTGCCTGCAAGACAAATTGAGACCTTCATGGGTCCTGCAGGCCCACCCAAACCCTCAGATTACTGCAGCCTCTCCGTGGTCCCAGGTGAGGAAAGCAGGAGAAGTGGGCTCATTGCCAACCACAAGAATCACAGGAAATAGTAAATCATTGTTATTTTATTCAGTTTGAGGTGGTTTATTACGTAGCAACAGATAACTAAAACAATTGTTTGGGCTGGAGAGTGGAGTGCACTAGATTAAAAACAGGGGTACAAGAGGTGGTACAGTGGTCCCTTGATGTCTGTGGGAGCTGCTCTAAGACACCTATGGATACCAAAATCCATGGATGCTCAAAGCCTTTCTATAAAATAGCACAGAATCTGCATATAACACTTTAAATCCTCTCCAGATTACTTATAACACCAAATACAATGTAAGTGCTATGTAGAATGTTGTAAATATACTGTATTGTTGAGGGAATAATGACAAGGAAAAAGTCTGTACATGTTCAGTCCAGAGGCGGCCATCATGGGCCTAAGTACATGGTACATGTCAGCAACTACGTGACAATTATTCAAATATTTTTGATCTGTGGTTGATTGGATCTCAGAACGCAGAACCTGTGGATACAGAGGGCTGACTGTGTCTATATCCCCACTTCTTAAATCCAGACTGATCTGCTGCTTAATTTTGCCCAATAGAATGTGTGAGAACTGCAGAATGTAGAACTGAAGAGACCTTCCATCTTTTGCTCCCACCCTCTCAGAGCCTTGAGACTACTAGCCTATGGAAGGAGAGAGGCCAGATGGGGGGATGACTGGTGTGCCTTAGCCAGTAGCCACTGTCAGCTGCCAGGCAGGTTCAGTGAGGCCATCTTGGATCCTCCAGCTCCAGCTGAGGTGTCAAATGACAGCAATCTCAGGAATGTTCCTTAGTCAGGGTGACAGAAGGGTCACTAAGAAAATGGCGTATGTGACCACCAGAAGACAGGCAAGAGCATACTATTAGCTGTGTTGTTCCTAAAAGCAAAAGCTAAGAAAATAAATATCACATAGATTTGTTTTTTGTGGTGATGACATTTAAGACCTACTCTCTTAGCACCTTGCAAGTATACAACACAGTATCGTTGGCTTTCGCCACCATGCTGTACGTTAGGTTCCCAGAACTTGTTCACGAAAGGGAAGGTTGTACCCTCTGACGAACTTCTCTCCTTTCCCCCCATCTCCCAGCCCCTGACAACTACCAATGAACTCTTGGTTTGACTGTGGCTTTTTTAGAGACCCCGCTTAAGTGAGAGCACACAGGAATCATTTTCCCTTACTGATCTCACTTAGCATAATGCCCTCAAGGTCCATCCATGTTGTCGCAAATGGCAAGATTTCCTTCTTTCTCGTGGCTGAATAACATTCCATTGCATATGTATATTTTCTTTGTACGTTCACACATGGACGGATACACGGGTTGTTTCCACATCTTGGCTATTGTGAATAATGCTGCAGTGAACATAGGGGTGCGGATATCTCTTTGCGATAGTGTTTTCATTATATTTGGATACATATCCAGAAATAGTACTGCTCGATGATCTGCTATTTCTGTCTTCTTTTTTTGAGGAACCTGCATATTCTTTTTCATAGTGGCTGCACCAATGTACATTTCTACCAACAACACACAAAGATTCCCTTTTTTCCACATCCTCACCGACACTTGTTACCCTTTGTCGTTTTGATGTGACCCATTCTGACCGCTGTGAGGTGATACCTCATTGTGGTTCTGACCTGCTTCTTCTTACTGCAAGTGATGGTGGACACCCTGTCATGTAACGTGGGCCACTGTATGTCATTTTTGGGAAAAAAAAGTGTCTGTTCAGGTACTTTGCCCATTTTTAATAATAGTATTGGGTTTTTTTGCTATTGATTTATATTAGTTCCTTGTGTATTTTGGATATTGACCCTTACTAGATATGTGGTTTGCACCTGTTTGCCCTCATTCTGTAGGCTGGCTGCCTTTTCATGGTGTCGACGGTTCCTTTTGCTGTGTAGAAGCTCTGAGTTCGACATGGGCCCACATGTACAGTTTTTGCTTTTGTTGCCTCTGCTTCTGTTGTCATAGCCAATAAATCATTTCCAAGACCAGTGTAAAGTTGCTTTTTCCCTGTTTTTTTCTAGAAGTTTCATGGTGCCAGATGTTACACTTAGGTCCTTAAACCATTTTAAAGACTTAAATTAACTGAGCTAGTTTTTATGAGTGGTGGAAGATAGGGGTCTAATCATGCATTTGCATGTGAATAGCCACTTATTCCAACACTCTACATTGAAAAGACTGTCCTAGCCCCATTGACTATTCTTGTCAAATATTAGTTAACCAGGTATGTGTGGATTTGTCTCTGCATCCTCGATTCTGTTTCATTTCTCCTTGTGTGTTTTTATGCCAGTACCATTCTGTTTTGGTTCCTATCCCTTTGGAGTATAGTTTGGAATTGACGTGTGGTGCCTCCACCTTTGTTCTTCTTTCTCAAGGTTGCTTTGTCTGTTTGGGGTCTTTTGTGGTTCCATATATATTTTCTGATTGTTGTTTTTTCCTATTTCTGTGAAAATGGTGTTGGAGTTTTGATAGGGATTACATTGAATCGACAGATTGCTTTGGGTAATATGGACATTTTAACAACAGTACTTCTTCTTATCCATGAACAAAACATATCCATCATTTATCTTCTTCCATTTCTACCATCAAAGTCTTAGTTTTCAGGGTACGTATCTTTCACCTCCTTGGTGAAATTAATTCCTAAGTCTCTAATTGTTTTTAGTGATACTGTAAATTGATTTGCGTATATGTCTTTCAGATAGTTCATTGTTAATGTATAGAAATGCTGACTTTTGTATCCTGCCAAATAGGGCTCCTGCCCAGTCCTGGGGGTACGGAGCTGTTTCTTTCTGTAACCAGGACCCTGTCCAGCCAGTCATTGACTGGCTGTGGCCCTGCCTTCTCAAAATTGCTTTCCTCAGCCTTGGACTGCACTGCGGTTTCACTGTCTCCTACCTGGATCCCCAAACTCCCACAAAGCACGTTTGTCTATGGATGCAATATGAGGAGAGAATGTCTTATTTGGCCATGTTGCTGGCATCACTCTCCATTTACTTACATAAATATAAATTGCTTAAACTCCCTTTCTAAAAGACTTTCAAGTAAGGTCTTCAAATAAGGTTAAAAATATATGCTATTTACATGAAAGACCAATAAAAAATTTATAGGCACATCAAAGATGTATGAAGTATGCCCCAAAAACACAAATACAAAGAAAGCAGGAGGTGAATATAACATTAGCTAAAGTAAGAGTCAGGATTAAAATCATTAAAAAAATTAAAATATTACATTTAAAGGAGTCATTTCTGTTGATTCAAAGTTCAATCTTTAGTGATTATATAAAATTAATAATGTTTTATATAGCAAATCTGTATGAAAATACTATATAAAAATTGTCTTTGATTTTCAGATGTTGGACTTCCATAAAACCCATACTATTTTCACACACTGACATCCTACGTCCGTTTCTTATTTTCGTCTTTCATCCAGCAGCTCTCCAATGGTAATTTCAAGCCATCACAAAGTGGCACTGCCTGTCAGCCAGTGCTGGAGGGATTCAAATCCTTGCCAAGATAGCATGAGTGTTGGTGGGTGAGCACTTTCAATGACACCTGCTTCTGGCAGAGATGAGACAGCCCTTTCCCCATTTGTAGCATTTTCTAATTACTGAATCCGTACCTGTGTGAACTATGAATTAGCTACGAGGATGAAGAGCAGCATGAACATTCTTTATGAACAAAACTATATTTTAGTCCATAGATCATTGGAACGCTAATTTTTCTTTTTTATAACTTAGTAACTCAAAAATGTGCTAAACGCTGAATAAACTTGAAACTTGGAAAAACAACCTTAGGTGTTGAGCTTCAGTAAAAACAAAACAAAGCAAAACAAAAACCACCACCAACAACAAAACCTCTGTTTACAGGAACAGTCATTGGGAATGTAAGGAGGAAATCTGCACTGTAAACAGCAGACCACGTTATGCCTCGGTGGGCCTCCTACCTGCAGGATGCTTAAGCGTTTTGTGTCCTGTATCTCAGCCAGGGGAGTTGCTATGGTCAGACAGGAGGGCAGAAACGGCTGTGTGTCAGTGTCCGGCAGACACTCTAACAGCGGGTGCATACTCTGAAAGTTCGCTCCCTCAGCTACCGTTACCACCATTGTTCAGATAGTTGTTGATATGCTGTTCTGGATCCCAGAGGAAGGGGCCTGATGAAGTGGGCAGGACACCCAGGCCAGCTCTGGATGCAGAGGGCACAGGCAGGAGATCCAGTTCGGCTGTTGTTTTAAATTTGTGAAGACAGCAGAGCCTCTCTTTTGAATATTAAATCAAACTTGGAAAATTGGCCCCCAGTTCAGACTACTGAAGATGAATGGCCCTTTCAGGCAACTCATATTTTTCAGAGTAACTGAACAAAGGCCAAAATGCACTTCAGTTTGTAGACAGCTTTGATGGACATGGCACTGCTTGGAGTGGTTTTGACCTTTGATAGAACATGCATGAGGCACTAGGGGGAATATACACATTTGCATCCCCTGCTTCACTTAGTCTGTCTGGGGTTTAAAACACTTATCATTTACTGTGTCCAGAATGTAAATTCACTTTAAATGACATTTTCTACTCAGCTTTCCTTAGATTTTGATCTTCAAAAATACCCCTCCGATTTCTAAAATTTCACTTTTATTCTTCATTACTTACTTGACGTGTGCCAATTAAAACGTAATATAATCTGGAAAGACAGTGGTCTCTTGTTTTTCTATCTACCTCAGGTGTTAAAATCCATTCCTTGTGGAAGCTGTCCAAAAGAGAAAAAGATGTGTTTTCTGTTTAAATGTTCAGTGTCTAAATCGTACAATAAAATAATCACGTGCGCGTATCTTACAGGATCCAAACAAGATGTCTGTTCTAACAAGGTAAACAAATTCTGGCAGTTGTGATGATGGAGAGCTTTATTGTGTTTCAGCTTAATAGATACCACAGACCTCTGATTTCTTGTATGACTCCGTTTTTCTTTATTTTACTCTACCATTTTCCAAGAATGTCCCCTTCCATTATATTCTCAAAATTCTGAAATTGTTAGCGAATATATTATGACTACATTTTTGCCATTAAAGCACAACATGACATAGAAAGGTAAGATTCCTTGGCCGAGGATATGGAACTTTATACTGGAGCATAAAAACAATACTACCGATGTCTAGTCTAGTTCTCTCTCCCAACATCTTTATATCTAATTATTTGATAACTTTGTTTTGAAAATTTTCTGACTCGCAGACCAACCGCCGAACTTGCACTTTATTTTCTTACATGCTCTAAGCATCTGTGATAGTCTTTCTTGAATAATTGAAAAAGATGTTTTTAAGAATGTGTAGGAAATACTTGGAGGCCCAAGCATCACTTGAAGTCCGTGTCACAGACTCCTAGTTTTCTTTGAAGAACAACTCTTCTAAAATCTACCTAATACCAGTCTTCTTCATATGCCTATAATCAGTCTCAGAATTGTGGGCCTTTTTGACATAACAGCTGTATTTCTTTGCTCTCTTGCCTTCATGTCTCTCTCTTAAATGAATGGCCAGGCACTTTGAACTGTGGGGCTTCAGTGGAAAATCCACAACCTTGAGCTTTTGCCCTGCAGTCATGTTATCTGATTAAGAAATGTTATGTGGCCCCATTGTCTTAACTTGCATTTTGCCTGAAAGCACAGTAATCCACCGAGAATAATTAACAAGAGGTGTGGTCTTTGACAAAAGGTAGGTCTTTTCCTATTGAGGTTGGTGGCGTGCATTGAATGACGTGTATGAGGCTTTTCTAGCCTCCCCACTCCATTTTAAATGAGGTTTCTGTTTATTATTTTTCATATAGCTTGACTGGATTTTGATGGGGATTGCATTAAGTCTGTCGATTGCTTTGGATAATATGGACACCTTAACGATATTAATTCTTCCAGTCCATTAATGAGGTATATTTCTGTTTATTTGTCTTCTATAACATTCTCATCATTTTATAGTTTTAGTTGTACAGATCTACAACTTCTTGGTTACCCTTATTCGTAAATATGTTATTCGTTTTGCCGCTATTATAAATAGGATTGTTTTCATAATTATTTATCAGAGAGTTTGTTGTCAGTATGTAGAAATCTGTGTTGATTTATATCCTGCAATTTTATGGAATTCACTTATTAGTTCTAACCGCTTTGGGATGCAGTCTTTAGGATTTCTCTGTATAAGATCATGCCATCTGCAAACAGAGACGATATTACTTCTCCCTTTCTGGTTTAAATGCCTTTTATTTATTTTTGTTGTCTAATTGCTCTGGCTAGGACTTGAGATACAAATTCAGTAGAGTGGAGAGAGTGGCACCCTTGTCTTGTTCCTGATCTTGGAGAAAGATCTTTCTGCTTTTCACCATTGAGTATGATGTAAGCTGTAGGTTTGTCATACATGACTTCTATTACATTGAGGTACATTCCTTCTATACCTAATTTGTTTTAAGTTTTTGTCATGAAAAAATGTTGGATTTTGTCAAGTGCTTTTCCGGCATCTTTTCATGTGATTAAATGATTTTTATCTTTCATTCTATTAATGTGGTGAATCACATTTATGGATTTCCATATGTTGAACCATCCTGCATCCCAGGGATAAATCCCACTTGATTGTGGTGTATAATCCTTTCAATGAACAGTTGAATTTGGTTTGCTAGTATTTTGTTGAGAGTTTTTGTATCTGTGGTCATCAGGGACATAGGCCTATAATTTTCTTTCCTTGTAGCATCCTTACCTGGCTTTGATATGAAGGTAATGCTGGCTTCAGAAGTGAGTTTGGAAGTGATTCCTCCTCTTCAGTGTTTGGGAAGCGTTGGAGAAGGCGTGGTATTGACTCTGTCCCAGTGTCCTGCACCATGTGCGAAGCCTGCTGCTAACTCACTGTGCTCTGACTTTCTTCCGTGGGAGAAGCCAGGGGCCAGGAGGGTCTGTCTTGGCTCTGAGTTGTACTGCCTGGAGAGAGAGGTGACACAGATAATGTTCAACTATTCTTCTGACCCTCTTCAATGTATCTTTTTTTTTTTTTTTTCTCTCTAACTATGTGCTTCTCTACTGGACTCCTGGATCTCCACCAAAGTACTCTCCTCCATGAATGGTTGTCAAAATCAGTGTTGTGTGCGGCGAGGAGATAAAGGAGAAAATTCCTGTTCTGCCATCTTGCTGACTTCACTAAAACAAAAATACCATTAGAAAACATACAAATGCTTAGGTTCACATATATTATGGGTACAATAGCAGGGACGTATAGTTCAACACCATTAATATGTCTATAATTTTCTTAAGCCCTCATTTTTAATATTACACATAAATTTGCTGAATTATGTTTTAAAAATAAATGCACTCTCTTCGTCTGCCAGTATCTAACTCCTTATTTCTTTAAACTGTTACAGAGAAGTATTTCTAAAACTGTGACAGATATCACAATCAATATTTAGACACTATCCCGTGCCTGTCAGGCACTATTGTTGCATTAACAGGCAACTTCATTACAGGCTTTGGAAATAAAATATCTGGGTTCAAACTTGCCAAGGAACCTGCTATAAGACTCTGAAATAACAATTGGAGGGGAGGCGTCATACAAGTAAATGGTTGCTGAAATCATAAAAGCATAATGGCATTTGTCTGTATAAATCTGACATTAGGTTGAATAAGCAGACAGAGTTAAAAAACTGAATTCATAATAAATAATTGAAATGCACATAAGCTTTCAAAAATAATACCTTAGTTTCTTTGAGATAATATTCACCTTCTCCAACCTTGAAATTTTTCTTTCCAAACTTCCCTTTAAACCTTCACTGAGTACTTGAAACATTCTGAAACTCATTGAATTCTCACAAATTACTCTAACATTTCTCTTTAGTGGAATAATCTTCTATCCAAAAATAAGTAAATATCTGTGAAAACTTTGTACAATACAGAAATATAATTTTTTTCAAGTACTTTACTTGATAGTCTATAAAGTATTTAGCAGATCAGTAGTACATTTAAATGTTTGAATCTCAAAGAACCATCAGAAAGCAAAATATTTAGCACAAAAATAAGCACTTAATAGGAAAGTATACTAGGAAAATATAATTCATGTTTTCTACTTCTATTTGAAAAAATTTTAAGTAATTTGCCTACAGCTAAGGGAAAAAAAATAACACTTATTTTAATAAAAGTCTTTCATTCTTATGTCCATATTTTCAAATGGTTACTGTATTTTACCATGTTATAATGGGCACTTTTTTGCTTAAAGTTGTGAGGGAAAAATAAGGATGTGCATTAAACATGGGTAGTACTAATTCTGTATCTACGTAAATGTTTTTAATTCTTTTATTTATGCTTATGAGTTAAAAGCATAATAATCAATCAGTCAATCATCAATCAATGCTAAAATTCCTTTATAATACAAAAAACAAGTACCTTAATATAAACAAATGAAAATTTTAATTAAAAAATTAAACGAAAGGTTTCTTTCCCTGAAAGGTTGGTTCAAAACCGTGGGTGTGCATTTTACACAGCAAAATATGGTATTTTGGATTGCTTTCTACTTTGTTTTGGTTATAGGTGGAGGGCCTTATATTTTACAACAGCTAAATAACTAGTTTTTATTTTAAACTTTATAGGTTCAAAGATACTTGAAACTATCAACTAATTTCAAAGTCACGTTGGCATAATGTTAAATGTTTAAAATAGTTTTGAATATTACAGTGTGTAGAAAAAATAAAAACAATATAAATTAATCCATTAAGGCCGCAGAAAATTAGGAGGAGGGGGAAAAGAGAAGAGGGGAAGGATAGGAGGAAAGAGAAAGTACAGAAGGGAGCAGAGGGGAGAAGGAAGAGAGAACAGTAGGGAAAGAGGAGAGACTACGTAGCGAGGAAAGTAGAGAGGACGGAAGGAAAGAGAAAAGATTAGGGGACTTGAACACTATCTACTATGCACTAATTCTGTCTTAAAAATACGTCACTGCTTCTCATGTGCATCAAAAAGAAGTCTTATTCTTCTTAGCCTAAAAGTCTTGGATAATCTGAACCCTGCATATTTTCTGGTCTCAGCTCTTAGCACTTCCCAGTATAAAGCCTCAGCTTGAACCACTCCAAGTGAGCTGCAGTAGATGACCACACCACCTTCTTCAGACCACTAGGTGTGTGCTGATGGGGCTTTCCTTCACCACCCCTTCCTTTCCCCTCCTCCCTCCTCTCATCGTCAAATCCTACATGTATTCTTGGATCTCAGCTCCAATCCTGACTTCTCTGTTGGGATTTCTCCAATCCCATGTTCCCTGACCCGTCCTGCTTTTCAGGAAAGGCTCTCTTCCCTCCTCAGTGCTCACTTGTGCAAATCTCTCTTCCCACACCTGGCCCTCCCACTGTGCTGCACACAGATCTAAGCTTCAGGAGTATTGGAACTAACTCTTATCCATTACTGTACCGTCAGTGATGGGTACATTTGTAAATGCTTAGTGAGTAATAAATATTTACTATTTTGTTAATTATTATGAGATTGCGTGAACGAGCAAGTCAAATTAGGAATTAAATGCTCTTCAAAGTCGTAAAATGAATTATGGAATCACTTTTTATTGGTCCAGTTTGCTAGCTGACTCCCAACACTTTCTGATAGTTTGTTGATTATCGACCTAGCCTAACATCTAATTATTGCAAAGTGAACTTTCCATGAAGTAGCCAGCATGCTGTGCATACGAAGTCTACAGAGTTCACAAAGTTCAAAAACTTGCCAATTCTGTACAAACGAAGGTCTGTGCAGCTCAGGGTATGCTGGCTGCTCAGCTGGCAGGAGCATGTGATAATTAATCTGAGCTTTGGGGAATTTCAAGTGCTGGCAAACATGTTTTAAATTTTAAATCTGTTATTTGAAGGGGCATTCCTGAGTAGAGGTCATGGCCAGGAAAAAAAAAAAATGTTTGAGCTTAACTTATGCTTTTTACTTGGTCAAATGAGTGCAACCAATATTTGTGAAAAGAGAGTTGTATTTCAAATATTGCTTGCTTGTGAGTGCCAATGAATGCGATATAAAGCATTTCTGTAGAATGATTTGATTGTTCATGAATTTACTGGTGTCTATAAATTCGCTTTTCAATTTCTTATATTAGATACTACCTGGCTTTATAATATGAACCTGGGATTCAATGGAACAGATTTCATGACTTAGGAATTTTGATCCAAAGTAACATGGTTCATTCAAGAATAATACAATCTCTGCTTAAATCAGCATTTAAAAAAAATAATCGCAGGTAATGGAATATTTCAGATCCTTTATGAAAATTGTTCTTCAGAATGAAATGCTTTAAATATGCTATTTAAGTGGTTATTTCACCAAATTGCGTGGATCATATGTATTTTGATCAATTATGTATTTTGTTTATTGATATATTCTCTGAATCTAGAAAAATACTTGGTACAGAGTCAATGATCATTAAATTTATCAAACTAATTAATAGAAATGCCAGTGTTTTCCCAATTTAGGCTAATTATAAAATTACTACATTGAGAGTTTGGCTTTTAACTAGGATATGTTTGCTTCTGCCACGCATTAACACAGCCATGTAAAATTAACTTTTTGGTGTCAAGGTTATAGGGTCAGCTACCCAGGTAGCATGAATTCATCACTGAGGGTGTGAGAGTTGGCTCCCTAGTAAGTGGGGAGATTATTATTTTCATTCGTTGACTGCCAACAGGAAGTAGGTCACCGTAATCGCAGCTCACTTTAGAGATGCTTTATACCCACGCTTTAATTGGGGTTGGGGTCAAGGTAGGAGGGTGTATTAGTTTCCTCCGACAACGGTAACAAATTATTATTGTCAATGCAGTGGCTTAGAACAGTCCAAATATAGTATCTTCCAGTTCTGAGGCTTGAAACGACCTCATCTAGCTAGAATCAAGGTGTCACCAATGCCAAGCTCCTTGGGAGAATTCTGTCCTTCCAGCTGCCCAGGTCTTCCCCTCCACCTGAAAGCCAGCGGTGGTTGCCAAGTGTCTCTCACACTGTGTCGCTCTGCCACTCACTCTGCTGCCTCCCTCCTCCAGCCTCCTATGCCTGTGTCAATTATATGGAGCCTGCCTGGATCATCACAGATAATTTTAGCTCATAATTATTTTAAGATCACCTAATTAGTGACTTAATTCCCCTTTGCCATACAACGTAACTTACTTGGAAGTTCCAGAAATCAGGACGTGGACAACTTTGAGTGGAGTCGTTATTCTGCCTGGACCCTACACATTTCTTATACTCTGGCAGCCCAATGATACATTTCACAATGTATTTTTTAAATAGTGTTTCTGTAACTTTAGTTGGTCGGGATAACTTGCCCACTATATTACCATAAATGGGTGACATAGCGGTTTATTTTTCTGAAAGCTCTCACCTGTTAACTTCAGTTAAAACTGAAATTTAAAAACCCTGTACATCTTTCCTAGAGTGATTATATCTGATAGACATTATTACAGTAAACTTTTTATCTTGTTTCATCTGAAAATATTTTTCATCTTCAGTTTTTCATGAGCATAGGTTAATCAAAAAAATCATGTCTTCCAGAAATTTCCTGGTTGCCGAAGATTTGCTAAGGTACCATTTCAGTACCATTTCTTGAGCTATTACTTGGCATGTGGGGGAGCTCTGGTTTCTTCTTCAATTTAATTCCACCCTGCAAACTTGTAATGGGCGCCTCTCTATGCAATTAACTTACTAGGACTAAACGAAAGCCAAATGAAACAGAACATCACCTCTGCCCCAAGGAACCCTGACCCTAAAGCAAATACAGCATGTAAAGTAATTGGCAGCGGTGCCATCGCGGCAACGATGAAAACGTGGTTACTGGGTAACATAGCACAGAAACGGCATCAGCAGCATTGGGTGGCATAGGAAAGAAGTCGCAGCGAATAAAAGGCTCCTACGGAGACTTTAAACAGGAGTAAAAGTTTTCCAAATGAGAGAAAAGGAAAATCACATTTTAGGAAACGCTGGAGATGAGGAAAGGGGTGAATTAGAAGTAGCTCAGCATAACCTGAAAATGTGTTACATTTTACAGAGTAGTGAACATGAGGGGGGAAAGGATGGGGTACACACAGGTCGTATCTGAGAAGGCATTAACTATCCAAAAACTTCTAAAAAGGAGTTTTTACAACAGGGTTTCCCAGACCCGGCAGCTCATCAAAATTTCCTGTGAAAATTGTTACCTATGTAAATTGCTGAGCCTAATCTCCAGACTTACTACATCAGAATCACCTGGGGCAAACAATTTTAACAAGTTTCCGGGTACCTCTGATATAAATTTTATCAGTTAGGATACGTATGTCTGCAGGCAACAGAACGTTTAATAAGCAGTAACTTAAAAAGCCGTGTTATCGTGTGTGTTAAGTAGTCTTCAGGTACATAGCTCCATTGTTGGATAATTGAGTAGTTTTGTGACGCCAACAAAGCTTCACATTGTTTGTTTGTCTGCTTTGCATGTTCCAGTGGGTCAGCTACTCCGCTTCTGTGTTCTGGGATGTGTTCAGTAGCCTTAGGCTTTGGATGTCCATACAGCAATACCTGATGAAAGAAATCCTCTTTTCTCCTCTGTATCTCTTTCCTTGTGAGCAAGGAAGAGTGTCTCAGAGACGCCCCTGTCAGCAGATACCACCTCTTGTTTTACTCTCTGAACTTGGTTAGATAGCCCCTTCTAAAGTAGTCATTGTCAAGGGCAGTGCATGCCTCATGCCGCTCAGCATGTCTGTCCCCTTGTTTCTGAGGAGGCACGTAGGCCTCCATGAAATACATAAGCATCCAATATCTGAATAAAATAAGTGAATAAAATCAATGTTCTGAAGGTCACTGGATCAATATTTGGGAACCACTGCATATGTGACATTAGTGGTTTAAGTTAGACATAACTATGATCAGGTTAGCATTTAAAAAAAAAGATCAGTGGTTGTTTGGGGAATGATACGCCGAGAAGTCAGATCCTTTCTATTTTTCAAATAAAAGAGCAGTTCCTAGAATATTTTGATAAGCAAATAAAAAACGAATTAGGAAATATTTTTTTTTACCTAAGAAAGTAATATCGGTGATGAACAGATGTATATGAAATGTTTTGTATCAGCATAGAGCCAGCAGGATGTAGGATCCCACTGGATTTTGGTGCTGATGGAAAGAAAAGAATGGACCCCTCTACCAGGCCCCTCACTGCTGGGTGGTTACAGCCTTCACCAAAGGGTCATGGACGGCTTGTAAAATCCGTTTTAATAAGAAGTGCATGATGGTAAGGCCATATGCCATGAGGAAGTCAGGTAAAATAAGGACCAAGAAGGGGCTATGAGCAAGTCATGGTGGACACTGCAAGAGCAACTTCAAGTCAGCAATAAAAGCAGAAGCCAAATTACAGTAATTAAAATGGACATCGGCAAATGCAGGCGATGAGATAGACTCTCTTTGCAAGCACTTGGCTGGGAAGGGGAGGAGAGTGAGAGGTTGACAACTAGAGCTGGGCAGCCTTGAGGTCTGTGTTTCGGTGGTAGTGACTCCCGTCACTCAGAAGGAAAAGCCAATAGGCAGCGAAAGGTTTAATATGTGGGATTCATGGATAATTCATGATAATTCATGGAGCCAAAATCCCTGAGGATAAACATGGGCATAGGAACTAGAATGTACGTAAAGACGTTTTTCTTCTGCTCTTCTCCATGAAAACGAAGTAGAGGTAAAGATGGGAGCAAATATAGATACATTTGGAGGTTGAAATGAAGTCAATTACAGTGATTGAAATGCTTCATGAAGTATGAGAATATGCGCTGATAGAAAGAACATGGGAATAGGGACCACGAGAAGAGGAGGTGAAGTTGGAATGTTCTCCATAGACAATGGGGGAGAGAGCTGGCTACAGAATTATAAGGGCTGCTGACTGGACGTGAGTGTCCAGATGAGACTGAAACTACAATTTCTATTTAGATCCACGTGTTTTGGGGGAGTTCTCTAAATGTTTAGACCAATCTAGATGAACTAGCGGAGGGCAGACATTAGACTGAAAATCTCCCATTTGGATAAAATGGAAGTGAAGGAGTTAAGCATAGTTTTGAGTGTTTGGGGGAAGATTCACAGCTGAGTTAAAAGAAAGGGTCTAAAACAAGTGGGAGGCCTTGTTTGAAAAGGGAGGTGATTCTGAGGAAACTGGAAAATTAGAAATGGTTGAAGATTAACTTTAGGCAAACGGGAAAGAGAAAGATCTGGAATGATGGGAGACTATAGTTATATATTATCTCCTTTCCCATGAAAATGTCCCACTCATTTCAGTTGCCCAAAGTCTTGCGGGTCTAGCCGCTACTCTGACAGATTTCACATCAAGTGTTAATGGCTCAGAGTAGCTTTAAGTGTTATCCTTTTGAGTATAATACCCTTCGCACTAGAACTCGGTCTTTTGAAGCTTTCATTCCAAGGAGTAACCGATATGGATGTTCCAAGACCCAAGCAGCAGAGACGTTCTGGGTGGGGCGCCCGGAAACTAACCTTAACTGAGAACACTGGTGGTTCACGTCTGTTAAATGGAACCTAAACTCTTCTTTTATGTCTCCCACTTGCATGATGTAGGAAGGAGAGGAGTGGACACTTTGTGTTCACCAAGTAACTGTGAAGAACACTGAAAGAAATAGTGCTGTAGGAGAGGAAAGCCAAGGTCTGGTTGGGCTTCTGACACAACTTAGGAATTTTTTTAAAAAATAGCCAAAATGTACATGTGGTACCAATGGTAGAAAGTCTGACTTATAGGTTTGGGAAAATTATAATGGACTTAAATCTTATCACGGTCATCAGAGTTGTTTCATTCCTAACGTGGGGACCAGAGGCAGGTGCATGTTACCCAGTTCTCTAATGGATTTTACTTGCCTTTGAAGATAATGTGTCTCACAGAAGTGACCTGAATTGCCGTCATTTGGGTTAGAGATTGTTGTTGCACATCCAGACGGCATCTGTTCACATTTTCCCCAGTATGACACGTATTTCTTTGCACTCTACACGTTTTCCTATTCAGCAGGTCTGATACCTGAAGAAGGATTAACATTTATAAATATTCTAAGTGAGCTCTAAACATGCTGCAATATAAAACAGAAAGGGCAAATGACAACAAAAACAACAAAAAAAGTCCAACTAATCTCTGCATTAAAATAATGAAATTGGGCAACAGGGATGTGAAGGGGACACATGGGAGTTAGTGTCCTTCCAAGAGGAAAAGCATCAACTACCTTTGAAAAAATTACGTAAAAGTATATTGGAGATTAATTATGAAACTGTGGGCACATCTGAATGTAATTTAAAAGTAGGCATTTCATGACCGAAATTCTGTTGTCAGAATATTAGGATATAATTTTTCAATTATTTCTTTTTTATCTTTCCTGCTGGAATTTACCCTCATGTCACAGATCATATAAATTGTCCACTTACTTGAGTGGACGCATACAGAACGGCGTATGCTAAATCAGAATATCTTCTGTGATAGTAGATCTAAGTAGAAGTTGACATATTGGGACATTCTAAATCTTTATCTGAATCAGAAATTCCAAAAGCAAACTTGGACACTCTGCGCAGTACTTTGATTTACAAAATCTCCAGGGAACTTTGGGTGCATAAATCAAAAGAGATTACATTGGAGTATTTTCAACTGTGACAAATATAATTCTGTTCCATTCCTTTGAACATTATTTAAAATACAGTGGAGCCCATTTTGGTATACTCAGCAGTCTTAAAGGTCAAAAGAATTTTTAAAATTCTCGTTAGTAATATACTGTAAAATTAATGTAAACATTAATATAAAACATCAAATATATTTGAAACGATTCATTTACAAATTTGTTCAAGATATGCTTATAGTGAAAATATCTCTGCACATTTTAGAGGAAAGCACATACAACTCATATACAAATATTTAGAATAAGCTGTTAGTTACTGCAGGAGAAAAATCTTTTAATATACATGGGACAAATTTCAAGAGGGTTTGGCATAATGTTATATTTGAAAACATTTTCAGATTATTTAATGCTGATTGAATTTTAAATATTCTCTTAAGCCAAAGCTCTTTTTAGAAGAGGGGATCTTCGACTTTGGTTTTGATTAATCAGTCTATATAAAATCAAGTTATCTCCCAACCAGACTTATTGTTCATTATTTATTTTTTCCACTTAATCAATAAAGTCAGTTAAAATTATTTGGTCTAGTAAACCTAGCCAAAATTTCAGTTCACTTTCTCTGACTGGAAAACAAAAAAACTAATGGTTGATTCCTACTTAGAGTAAAGTACATTTTATTAAATAGAAAAAAGACAGATTTTGAAGTAAAAGTTACCTTGTTTTGAATTCTCACTCTGATATTTATAGATATGTAATCTCAGGCAGATACTGAAACTCTTAGTCTCAGGCATCCCACTTTTAAAATGGGAACAATATCTACTATGCAGGATTTTCACTAGGAAAGGCGTCATGTATGCCAACTCGTTACATCACAGGTGACATTTAGGAAGCAAATGAAAGTTATTATCTGAGTATAACAAGGTAATCATGATGAGACTGGAAAACCCCCAGTTACCAAGTTTTTATATCCAGGTGTACCAGTGTTGAATGATTTCTCCATTGGGCAAAATAATGATATATATAATGATAGTGATATTTTGATATATCAAAATAATGATATAGCTGCTGCCAATCGCCCTGTGTAATGATTAATGAGACAAGGAAAGGCAGAGGATTGAGGGGAGGAAGGGATCCATGGTGTCAAGATTCAGGGCAAAAATCCACTTATGAGCAAGACTGAGTGTTTCTGGGGCAGACAGGGAGGGGTCCAGGCCCGAGCCTGGTGGGGACAGGGCAGGACCAGGCCTAAGAGACAAGGGCTAGGGTAGATTTCTGTGGTCATTGGAATATGCAGTGTCTACACCAAATGGAGCTAAGCGATGTCATCCCAACCAGACTGGTGGGGGCCGTGGGAGAGTCCAGGTAACAGAGAACAACACTGGCTCTGAGCCCTGGTGATAATTAAAGGTCCAGTTTCTTACTCTGTCATCAACTGGGTCACTGAGTCCTCTATCCTCTAAAAAATACATCAGAATTCTGTTTTCCCTAATATATGGTGAGAGAAAAGAGTAAACGACTGACTTTTTGAGACGGTTCTTATTTGTAACGGGAGAATCACTAAACATTTAATTGAACAGAGACCAAAACTTTTAAATATTTTCAGAAGTTTAGGAAACGTAGGGACACATGGCCAGTAAGAGATGGAGTTGGAATTTAACTCCAAGTTTGTCTCTAAATGCTTTACCCTTAGTCATTGTGCAATCCTGCAAGTCAAAGTAAAATCACACTTTTTTCAATACCCAATTACAATGACCAAATTAGAAGGACACCCAGAACTTTCCTGGGAATTCTTTACAACAATAATCTATGAAAAATCCCACTGCTATGTAGCCTGCTGTCTCAGCCAGAATTGTTCACACTGACATACAGGCCCTTCAACCATCAATCTCCACTCAGGCCCAAATAACTGTGTTACTACAGATGCTTCCGACTTACGATGGAGTTACGTCCTGATAAACCCATCATCAATTGACAATACGTTTCTAAAACAAAAGTGCATTTACTACACCTGACCTACCAAACATCACCACTTAGCCTGGCCCCCTTAAATGTGCTCAGAACACTTCCATTAGCCTACAGTTTCATGTCTAGAGTACTGCCTTCTTCTTCTTCCCACCAGAAGCAGGAGACACAGATGGACGTTTTGTAGACATGACACCACAATATCCAACAAGCAGTGGCCACACAGAACACTGGAGTATCCGTCCTTTCCCCCGGTGATGGTGGGGCTCACAGGCAGCTGCACTCGGCCGCCGTCCAGCATCTCCGGGGAGCATTGCACTACACGCCACCACCAGACCAGGGAAAAATCAGGTTCAAAGGTCAAAGTACAGGTTCTACTAAATGCTTATCATTTTCACAGCACCATAAAGTCACAAAATCTTAAGCTGAACCATCAAAAATCGGGGACTGTCTGTATATTACTTTGAGTGTCATCATTTGACTTCTGGTGTCACAGCGGTGGTCATTTGCCACATTCTAGACCACTGGTCACAAACTGAGTAGTGCACCTGATGGGCCGGAATCCTGGGTGGCCTCTGATGTTTACCTGTGCCCTTCCCTCAGCGCACCTGCTGAGAGACTGCTGGGCCCCCAGGTGCAGCAGCTCGTGGTCTTTCCACTTTTTCAGCTCACGTTTGTGGGATGTTTTCTCCAAGAAGCCTAGAGCTTCAGAGAGCGCAGATCAGGAGCCACGTACTGAGTTAGAAATATGACAGGATAATCTACTACCGTGTTTCCCTGAAAATAAGACCTAGCCGGATAGTTAACCCTAATGCATCTTTTGGAGCAAAAATTAATATAAGACCCGGTATTATATTGTATTATATTATATTATATTATATTATATTATATTATATTATATTATATTATATTATATTATGTTATGTTATACCTGGTATTGTATTATATTATACCCAGTATTATATTACATTATATTGTATTATATTATAAGACCCAGCCTTATAGTAAAACAAGACTGGGTCTTATGTTAATGTTCACTCCAAAAGACACATTAGAGCTGATTGTCTGGCTAAGTCTTATTTTCAGGGAAACATGGTATGTCCCTCACTTGAATCCCGGGGACCAGTTCAAACTCCGTTTTTCGTTTGTTTATTTGTTTGTTTTATAGACTGAGTTCTGTGATGCCATTTGGAAAATTGTGGTTAAATATAAAATATTTTTGGTCTGTGGAATTACACAGCAATTCTCCCTGTATTACTTTAGGTTAACCAATTATCTCAGCACAATTTATTAAATAACTTCCCCTTTGCTCATTGATCTGAGATGCAGGTTTATCATATAATAAATTACATCACCTTAATCATTAAATCTGTTTATATATATGAGAGTAAATGGGACAGTCTCTGTTTAGATTAAATGCCACTGTTTAGATTACTTCATAAATGATCTGAGAAAAAAAAAAATATTAAGTCCAGGTTGGACATCCCTAGTCATTTGGCCTGTCATGAGGCGACAGATTCCATCACTTGATTCGTGATCTAGAAATACACAACATTAACACATAATGAGGAAAGTACATTAGATCACAGGCTTTGAAACATGCTACCTTAGTGTTATTTTTTTTATTTTAATGTGTCATTAATTTCTTATACAAAAATCCAATGCACTTTTCCGCCTTCATCACTGCTAATGAAAACCCCACGCTACCTACAGTCTGAGCTTGAGACTTGATTGGATGTAATTGAGTTGCTCGGCCTTGTATACTCACGACCGAGAGATAGGGCATTGACAGTTTTATCACTCTCAATTCTCCCCTAAATTATGCAGATGCTATTGGCTCTTTTAAATTGTCCTGTGCATTATCCCTTATAAACTACTTAGAAACCCAAGACTGATTAGCCAGCAGAATGAGGCCCTGTGCTGGGGTGGGTGTTACTTAGCCAGTACGCTCACTAGCTTCTCAATTAGCTGGATAGTCTCCGGCCGCTCAGCTGTGCAGCCGTGGAGAAGCTCCATAATTGCATATGGTTCATTTTCCTCATCTGTAATATGGGAATGATAATAATAGGGTCTACCTCAGACGATTGGGATGAGAATTGGATATGCTAATATTTGTAGAACATTTCGCAAACAGCCTTCAGCACCCTCAGTGCTATATTATTCTTTGTGTTCTGATTCGGTTTCTCTTTGATATCCCGTGTCTTTTATTTTCTGCAGCCAGTTATTTCCCACTGCATTTCCATGCTCCCCAGTATCCTCAAAAGTCACGCTCTATTCCCCCAAAGTGATGTAATGATGCCTTTAAAGTTCAACTGCCCAGTAAGGCTATACATCCGGGTCCTGGCATAGTGAGTGTGGCTTACAGAAGGAATAAGCAAATTAAATGTTTAGGGAACAGCAGAGCCAGGCACACAGAAGGAACTTCCCAGCACTTCTGAAACCATGTCATCAAGTAGCTGCCAATCACAAGACTCCTGAAATTAGAGGTACAAAGGGCAGAGGCAGGAAGGGAAATTTCTACCACCATTATGATTCAATAGTATTTATATTAGAATCAAAAGACACAGAAAAGAAAAAAAAAAACTTGCTGAGAAGCAACTCAGCTGTTTGTCTCACACCATGAAAATCCACGCACCCAAATGAAGGATGTGTCACCTCAAACCCAGCCTTTCTTGGGCCCAGTGCCCTAACAGATAAGCCAGAATGACGCTGCCCAGAAAGATAGACTTCTGTTACCCAAACCGAGGCTATTTCCAACCCGCACTGAGAAAGTGAAGAAACACACAGTCCTGTGACCACCCTGCTCACCTGACCTGGATGGAATTCCTCAAACACTCAATCCCATCAGACAGCATCCGAGAGCAAGGTCTTCTCCTCTTCCCCAAACTCCGACTCTTCCCGGCATTCTCTCAAGGACCAGGGGATGGAGAAGATTCTTTTTTGGCAACGCCGGAAGGGTTAATTCTCTGTCACCTCAGCTGTTATCTAACTCCTTCCATATTCTTCGGTATGTTTTTCTCATCTGCCTTAAATTCGCACCTCTTCCTCCTTTTCCCAAAGTAGGGACATGGCAATAAACAAAAAGTATACAATATAAATTTAGGATAGATTGATACCATTGAGAAATAAAGTCAAGATAACTGGTAAAGAAAGATGGGGGGAGGAAGTTGTCAAGCACGTAAAAGGGTAAACCATCAGAGTGTGAGTGTACTGCACACACTTTTAGTTTTCTGTATATTGTGATGACTTGACATCTTAAAAATACCTTTTCTAGTTGGGGAGAGATCACCCTTCTCAGAGCTAGACGATTTTAAAGATAGCAAAGGGCCCAGCTACGAGCATGTCTCTGAGATGCAAACTGACTGATCCAGAGCCAGATTTCACCTTCCTGGACCACACACCCCAGGAGGCAAAATTCCTGTGCCTTAATCATTCAGGGCCACGTGCCAGACAACTAGAGACCACCCCTATAGCTTAGAGCCCGCCCAAGTTCTTCAGACTAGCCAATCCTAAGTGATTTCCTCTGTCCTGCCTGTGTGTCACACGGAAACCTTTCCTCTGGCTCCTGCCCCTTCTGCCTCTTGACTGATACTGGTCCCTTCCCTGTGGCCCTGACAGACATATAGTGACTCCCCTTCTATGGGACCCATGAGGGTAATCAATGCTTTCCTTCCCAGCTCCATTCTATTTCCTTCTGTGGATGCATCTGACTTTACTGTATGCTTACCATAGCCAACATTTACCTTGTTAGAACACTGAGGGAGGGAGAAACATGGCCTGGCACATTTTAAAGATAACACTGTGGATGCTTTGCAGAGAAGAGGGTACAGAAGGGCCTGGAAAGAAGCAGGGGGAGAACAGTTAGGAGGCTTTTGCAATGACTTAGTTAAGCAGGGGAAGTGACCAGCTCTTCAATGGTCAATGCTGAACGACTGAGTTCCAAGAGGACTGAAAATTCACTGCCAGCTTTGGCAATATGGAGGTCGCCAGGGAACTTGACAAGAGTAATTTCAAGGAGAAAGGAGGGCAAACCCCTGACTGGAGTAGATTCAATACAAATCAGAAGGAGAGACACTAGACATAGCGGGCAAGCTAAATGTTTTAAGTTTTGCCTGAGAGAGGAGAGAAGGATGGTACGTTAGCTGTAGGGAGTTGCTGGGGAAGGAGAGCCATTTGTCAATGGGAGCTGAGAGCCTGTGTGTACACTGATGAGAATAATCCAGTAAGGAGGGCAGCGGTGATGCAGGAGGACACATTGCGGGACAAAGTCATTGATTAGGAGTGGATAGAAGCGAGGCACGAGTGGAGGGTTTAGCTTTGGCCGCAAGGAAAGACCGTTTCTTTGAGGTGATGCGAGGAAAGCTGGCTGTATGCGGCAGACGTGGGAGGAGATACATTGGTAGATTTGGCAGCGTGAAGATATGCAAGTTCTCTTCAAATTGCTTCTGGTTTCTCAGTGAAGTAGGAAGGCAGGTCATCAGCTGTAGGTAAAGAAGGAGTGGGGGCAAATTGCTACAGGCTTGAAGAGAAAGAAAAAAGCGTGAGTGACACCCAGTGTGTGCTGAGTTGGCTCCTCTTGTGCGTGCGTCTCTTCCCACTCCACTTTCAGTGATGTCACTAAGGTGACTTGACATCAGCCTGTTGACATCACAAAAATCAGCAAATACTACACCAAGGCTTTGTTTCCTAGAAGGCTGGTATTCAAACGCTTAGAAGCACACTGCTGGAATTAGTCATCTGGGTCAGAAGGGAAAGGAAGTCGGGGAAATAGAGTGTGTATAACAGGATTGCCCGGTAGCCCTGAGGGTTCGCATGAGGTTCATGGTCATGGGTTTAAGACAAGAGTCAGCATAGGAGAGTGTGTGTGTGTGTGTGTGTGTGTGTGTGTGTGTGTGTATGTGCGTGTGTGTGTGTGTGTGTGTGTGTGTTTCTCTAATCTTGTGTAACTGCTTAGACAAGGCTCTGGAATGAATCCTTTAGCCAGAGCTGGCTTTTGTTAGCTGAGTACAAGAGAGAAAGAAAAGCCAGGGAAACAACGGTGGGATTCCTTTTCCTCACTCTGCTGTAGCCGTGGGGGCCTGGCTGTCCCCTGAATTTGTCAAACACTCTCCTGTCTCTGAGTTTTTTCACATGGCATGAATACACATTGGGTAAGGGGAAGGAAGGAACGAGGACATGAAAGGTATGACACGTGATGAAGAGGGGACAGGCTCGACCAATCCAAATTCTGGGGGATGGAGAGGGGGGTGTCAGAGAACTGACTCCTGCAACAGGAGGACCTCTGAGAGTGAGTTGGGTGGCCAGACTCATGAGCACAGATGTTCCATCTTGTTTCTCTGTATCCTGAAACATTAACATAGTGCCTGGTACATGCAGAGCTCTCTCTGTATGTTCACTCAATGAAGGGATGAATAAACGTCGTGAAGAACAAAGCACCACCATCTTTGTTTAAAGGACATAAACACTCTCTGGGGTCAGCATGGGACGCCTTCACGGGTTCCCCATTGCCCAGAAGCCCCTTCAGGGAAGGCATGGTGGCCCCAGCTACTGAGACTACTGTCGGCTGACAGCTTTCAGAGATGTCCTCAGCAACAGAGAGCCCCCTTACATTAGGTCACACCCCTTCCAGGGTGGCCCACATCCAATGAGTATTGGATGCGGGCATAGAAAGGTCCAGCTGCCTTGGCCTGGCTCCCATGGGGTCAGCTGAGAGTGTCGTCAGGACCGCATCTCAGCTCTGCTTTTCCCTGTCAAACTCGACATTCTTCCCCTCTTTTCTGCAGGGATTTGTCCCAAGGACACTTCTTAAGAACATAAGCATCCTGCACGATGAGCTCTGTCTCTGTCAGCTTCCTCCTAGAGAATCGAATCCAATCCCTTGAGACTTAATAGAAAAAGGTCTTTTTCTAAGATGAGAGCACACATCCACAGTGGCATTTTGATGTCCCCCAAAGGCCATGCTTAATCCATAGATCTTTAATGATCCACAGGTGCTTGAGGGATTAAATCCAGTCTTTTTTTTTTTTTTTTTTTTTTTTTTAAAGAGTGAAAGAATAGGAACCAAGTAAAGGAGTAAGGTTATAAGGGAACTTAATGGAAATATTTTTCTTCTAAATGCTTTACTTCATCTAATTGTTTCAGTTTATCTTCTTGACTTTTTTCCTTTGAATAATGACATTGACTAAGCAGAGGAATCCACACTATGCTCTTAGTCCATGCAATGTTCTCCTTCTTACCCACATAAAATAATCTATGAACTGTCTCTGAATTTCATAGCCAGAGAGTAATATCATCTTCTCGTGTTTTCCCCTGCCATCTCATAAAGACAACTAACCATTCAATGGATGTCATAATCATGGATCTTATTAACTAAAATCTGTCAGAAATTAAAAGAAGGCCTCTGGTTCGTACGACAGTTACACCACAGGCTTATTTCTACTGTGGCCTTCAAGAGAAACTAATCTCTTTTATTAGTGGCTCAAATATCAAATACAGAAGACAGATTCGGTAGAATAGTTTTTGGTAATATTTGACTGTCATTACAAGTGGCATCTGACAGTAATGCTGTGTCATGAATAATAAAATTAAGTGAGACATTTTACCTTTGGCATGGCAGCCAATTCCAAAATGCAGAAATAATATTAATATCAATTTATTCATCTATGCAAGTGGTTCTGCACCATAAGAGGAATATCTTGTTAAAATACATCAGTTTGCAAAAGGCCTTTACAAAAATGTTCTCTGTATAGGCAAACTATTCTGGAGCAAGAAATCAAATAGATCAGTTGAGTAAAACGTGGATTAAGTAAGGACTGAACTGCTCCAAATGGTAAGAGTATGAGGCTATATTCACAAGTGAATCATTGGAACAGCTGGAAAGTGAAAGGGTTTTAGAGACCAGCTAGACCTGCCCACTTAGTTCTGCAACTATAATTACGAGGGCCCTGCCCAACAGAAACACAATGCAAGCCGCAGACATTAACTTAAAATTTCCTAGTGTCCACAATAAGCAAGCAAAAAGAAACAGATGCTATTACTTGTAGTAACATGCTTTAACTTAATCTATTTGAAATATTTCGTTGTGAAATCAAAATAATGTTATAAACTAAACACTGTTTTTAGAATCCTAATTCTTTGAAATCCAGTGTTTTCCACCGTGACAGCGTGTGTCAGTTTTCACGAGGACATTCCACGTGCTTCATAGTCATGTGGGGCTTGTGGCCATCGAATTAGATGACAAACCTCTAGATCTCTCCAAAGGCTTAGCAGTGTTTTTCACTGTGTACCCACAATCCATTGTGAGGGCATGCTCTGCTTGCAAATAATTTTCTCCCATCTGTCAACAGCCAGATATGTTCTGTTCTATTCTGAAGTAAACAAAATGTCATCTAGCGTGTAAGGGCTGTTTTAAATGTATTTTTAAAAACCTGTGGGTTTTTTTTTTTTTATTAAATGGCATCGCTTTAATATGCAGTATCCTTGAATATAAATATTTTATCTTCCCGCCTTTTGAAACTGTTTCTGAATCTTTATCTTTGTAATTTATTTGGGGTTTAATTGAAGAGATGCCACATAGGCAAGAGGCACTTGCTTTGTTTTATAAGCTACTCTCATGGTTATTCATTTTACTTTCAAAGGCTAATGTCAGAGAAAAAGCACTTTGAGTCAGAATTGCTTACACTGATTTTAGATGGCTTTTTCCTCTAGGAAGTAAGATTGAAATCGTTTTCCAAAGATACGTTCTTATGTGACATGGCACAGGTTAGTGTGGTAAAAGCACCTGGGTGACTAAATATCTGTTATTCCTGAATTTACATAGTATTCTGCACTTGACTGGTCATACACAGGGGCAGGCATGTGCAGAAGCCACTAAAAATGCTGTGCTGAGCGACGGAGTATTGGGAAGGGGTTCTGATGCTGTCAGAATATAAGACCAAGTCTTATATAATAATATAATATAATATAATATAATATAATATAATATAATATAATATAATATAATATAATATAATACCGGGTCTTATATTAATTTTTGCTCCAAAAGACGCATTAGAACTGATTGTCCGCTGGGTCTTATTTTTGGGGGAAACACGGTATGTGGTCAAAAACCGCCAATACTCTATTTCCATAATAAGTGTCAGAAGTTGTAAATAACCCTCAAAGGAGAAACCTGTGTCATGACCATCAGTCTGGTATATAGTGATATAACAGTTATATCTGCCTAACGGTATTATTATCACCCAGGCTTTATTTCAACATCTTGTGCAAAGGTATATCATGAAATTTCTCAAAGAGAAATAACAGGCAGATATTTTCTCAGAAATACCAATCACAGCTACCATATTTTCTTTCTCATGTTTAAAAATAACTCTGTTGTGATATGGACATAGAATAACATAGTGGAAGCTAAAAGTCACGATGTGCAATGCAGGCCTGATATAGTAAATAAAATACACAATACGGGAAATACATAATGAAGGGAAAACCTATTTCTGATGAATATCCTTCCCAAATGCAAGCTTCAACTTTCTTTGTATTGTCATTACCTTTGCATCAAGCATCTTTCCGGCTGTGTTTTTAAGAGGTTCGCTTTTTTCCCCATTGAGGCTGAGTTTCTCTACTCAGTCATGCTGTAACACATTGAAACTCAATAAAAGGACATTCTAGAATGGCTTAGTGAGATTATAGGCAATTGAGCTTTACAAGCTTCATTTTAGTTTAATGCAAATTACTCTTCATTTTAAAATGCATATTTTTCACCTTATTAAGCATATGATTCATTTGAAAAAAATCCTTGGTTCATACTCCGTATAGGTAGGTATATAATGAAATGGGATTTCTACCTTCTATTAAAAACATAACTACATTGTTGCATGAGCATTTCTGGCTGTGACATGATAAACTGTGACAGTAGAGCAGAGGGAGCCACTCTCGGCTCCCCGATTCTTTGCATGGCTTGCTCATTCTCCACCTCCACATCGTGGCTTAGTGATAAACGGCCATCCTAGCAGGTTAGGCGTCCTCATTACGCTCAGCCACGTGATCAAGCTTATGTCACAGGGAGCGTTGATGTAATTGTATCATTTCCTGCCACCAGTGCAGGCTCTCAGGAGCTGGGAACTTCCAGGGCCCTTCACTGTTGAATTCTTGAGACCAGCACTTTGCCTGACACTGGGTGGACATTTGTGATGGACAAACTGTGAGACAGACACTGCCTGTTATTATTTTCAAGGAAATGTATCAACCTTTAGTACTGTATTTCCCCGAAAATAAGACCTAGCTGGACAATCAGCTTTAATGTGTCTTTTGGAGCAAAAATTAATATGAGACCCGGTCTTATTTTACTATAATATAAGACCAGGTCATAATATAATATAATATAATATAATATAATATAATATAATATAATATAATATAATATAATATAATATAATATAATATAATATAATACTGGGTCTTATATAAATGTTTGCTCCAAAAGACGCATTAGAGCTGATTGTCTGGCTAGGTCTTATTTTCGGGGAAACAAGGTATGAAAATGTAACATTTAGTATCAAAAATGCTAAATACGAAGTGTTATTCAAACTATTTTCCTTTGTTGTCTATATCACTCAAGTGCTGAAGAATGCTTTTAATGCATTGTTATGTTCTAATTAAGAGAGCCATTAGACATTAATATCAAAAAGCATTTATTTCCCAAACAATAGGATCTTTTTTTAAAATTCACATTAATTTTATGGGATAAATGTTAGCTTTTTAAATAGCTTAGAATTGCTTTTAAAGGTTTAGATTTAATTGACTAAAATAAAAATTTTCTTAGAAGTTTCTTAGACTTCTCAGTTCTCTACAAGTTTTGTTGAACTGAATGTTTTCCCTGTCTTAGTGAATCCCGATTGAAGACTATATTTTTTCTATTGTTAAGAAATGCAAATGTCTTCATCTTTAGTTTTTCAGAAAACTAAAACAATCTGGGGGTGGCATATATAATAACAACAAATGATGGTGAGTATAAATAGAAACCATAATCTGCCTTTAAGGGATAATGACATGTGGGGTACATCTTCATGGATTAAGATGATTGAAATCTTTTTTGAGTGTTACATTCATCATGGAAGAATCTCTTGCTATCATGTGGCAGACACATAAGCTGTCAGGCATCATTCTCTGTCATCCTGTGTATTTAAGACCATAAAGTCCCAGAGGGTGGAATCCAAGCTTTGCATTCCCTCCTGGACTCCTCTCCATATATTGCACAGTAGTGGGTACAGCGGGAATTCCAGTCAGTGATTTCAAGTGCAGGGGCACAGCCTGAGGCTAAAAATATGCAGCTTTTCTTAAGGTATTGTTTAGAAAAAAATACAGTAAGCAGTATATTGATAACAATAAACAGTGGCAGTCTTTGGAGACCATATTGCTAGTAAGTTAAATCACTTGGCAAGATTCTTACACTAATAGGCCACAAATTCAATTCTAATATAAGTCAGGTGGTTCCCCTCTCTTTGAAGGCTCTTGGTGTGCAGCATTAAACCTGGTAAGCCGTCTGATCAGAGAATTCACGGGTGGAGAGAAGACAGTTTGTGATTAATTGATCTCCTTTACTCGAAAAACAAACCACCATAACCATTTTGTATCACTGGGCTTATTTCCCTTTATGAAGTGTAAAACATAAATATACTAGCGAGCTGTCACTACCTCAATTCTAAACACATTTATCAAGTGTCTACTCTGTGCAGTGCAATGTACACGATGCAAAAGAGATCCAGACCTCAGGGCGCGCCATTCGTCCACTTACTCCATCTCACAGCCTGGCTGACATGACGGACGTGTGGACGATATCTGCTGATGACCAGTGTAAGAACGGAACACGCTAAATGTGAAAGGCCTGGTCTGTGGAAACTCAGAAAATGGAGTCACAGATTTACAAAGAGCCTGTCTGAGCCAACTGCCCACGAGGTGTCTTCTTGGATCGACGGTCAGTAAAGAGAGAAGGTAGGGAAGGAAATCCCAAGCTGAAGAAAACATGACCCAGGGCACATCGGCATGAATTTTGATAGGACATTTTCTGGCACATCAATTACTGTGTGGTGCAGAATGGGCTCAAGTTCACACAGGACACCGGGAGACATAATTTGTACTAGGAGCATTTGAAGGCCACACCATGAAATCTGAAGTTCAAGTTCTTAGTGGCGAATGGATGTCACAGTGAATTTATGATCACAAACCTCAGTTCTAATACATTTTTGTCAGTCTGCTCTCACTTGTCATACCAACCGTTTCAAGGCTTATGTCAAGCACACTGACGTATACCTGCTTCTGAGACAGAGCCGAGGAACCTACTTCACAAACACAAAAAAATGTCAGAATCATCAGAATAGAACTTCCCACCAACACACCCACTTCCGTCTGTACACATCCTTCCTCATTGACCGTCTGTACAATGGAAGCCTCATTGAGCTGAATAGGGTTCCACCCACCCCCCAAAAAATAAAAAATCACGGACATCTGAAACGTCTTGGAATCTAATGAAATATAATTTTTTAAAAACTTTCCAACAAAAATATAAATATATTTTCTTATTTGGAAATAACGTGTCTGCAGATAATAGCTAGTTAAAGATCTTGAGGTGAATGCATCCTGGACATCAGGTGTGTCCTAAATGCAAAGATTGGTAATCTTTAAAAAGAGGAGAGGACACAGAGAGGCACAGAGAGGGCAGCGGTGTGAAGGTGTGGGCAGGGGTTGGAATGGTTCATCTACTAGCTGAGGACACCCAGGACGGCCAGCAACCACCACAAACCAAGACAGAAGCATGGACAGTTGGTCCCTCTGAACCTCTGGAAGAAACCAACCCTGCCACAGTGTAATTTCAGACTATGGGCCTTCAGACGACTTCTCCCCAGGAGAAAGTGAATTCCTCTCGGTTTAAGCCACCTAGTTTCTAGTAATTTTCATTGACAGCCCCGAGAAACTCATACAGAGTTTGGTACCAGGAAGAGGAAAACAGCTGTAACAAACAGCAGGAGGCATGAGAATGGATGTAGAACTGGGCAACAGGCAGAGACTAGATGGGTCTGGGAGCATAAGTGATGCAGCTGCCAGCCTCGGGGAGAATGCTCAGGGTTTCCAGGAGCCAAGAGCAGCAAGGAGAGAGGCAGGCATGGCATGGCTCTCCCTCGGAGCTTCCTCCAGAAGGAGCCAACTTACCTGACACCTTGACCTCAGGCTTCTGGCTTCCTGAATTGCGACATCATAAATTCCTATTGTTTTAAGCCACCCAGCTTATGACACTTTTTCTATCTCTATTTCTATTTCTATATAAGATAAGTAGTCATGTCATCCAATTAGATGGAAGCATCCGACTCATAGGGTTAAGTAGATAAACAATTTGACAAGGTTAGAACCTCACCTGTTAGGTAGCACATTAAAGATTCCGTGATAGAAATTCTTCATCACATTTTTGTTTAATGTGATATTTTCTTTTTCTTTTTTTAACTCAGTTGAGCTAAAAGAGAAAGGATTGCCAAAAGGACCTCACTTTCCCAGTAAAAGATTCCCAGATATAGCATTAGTGTTCAGAGAAAAATTCAGTGCCATAAAATATCCTCTTGTCTCACATTCAACATGCCCTTTAAAAAAAAAATGTTCAATGCACATGATATGACTTGTTTGGTATTTTGCAATCCTGCCATAAATGTAACACTCATTTAATCTTGAAATTTCCCTTGACTAATCATGTAGCCTCCAGTAACATTTTCTCTTTCTCCGACTGCATGTTTGGTGTTGGTATATGTGTGGGTGGGCAGGAAATACTATAGTAAAGAACAGTGAAATAAAGACAATAACTTTATCATATGAAATTAAATAAAAACATCAGCAAAACACAAACCAAAATATAATTTGCAAAATAAACTTCAGTGAAACCAGTGCCTCTCAGAACAAAATCCCTGTAATTATTTCAGAAACAACGATACTCTTAGTAATAATAATTGTAATAACTGATATTAGAGATGTCACTGTGTACCCGGCATTATTTATAGCTCTGTAAGATAGTCACTCACTAAGTATTATAGCAATTCTGAGATGAGGTCGCTATTATTCTGCTTTTTGTAGATGTGGTGACAGCACAGAAATTGAGCTCCTTGCCCAAGGCACCTCAGTGATGAGAGTTGAACCCTAGATTAGAATAGTCACAGCCCGTGTTCCTAACCTCTTTGAAAAGGTAAAGGTAACTGCTTATTCCAGGAAGCCAGAGAAAACAGAGTAAGAAGCTCAGGCAGGTCCAGGAAATGCAAACCAGGGACAGTGTGGTGATACCCGAGGACCCACTCCAACCAGGTGGCAGTTTAGACCCTGGTGCAGAGAAGGATGCTTCAGGCTTTGCAGCTTCATGTCGCAAATGCTCAATTCCCAGAGGTATAGCAGGTTTCTGTGCTCCTACCCTCATCAAACACTAGTCTGATTTTAATGTGGCTTCCAATGAAATGCGCCCACAGGAGAGGGGGTTGGCCAGAGGAAATGCATATCTATCCCATTAGCAGGTTTAGTTCTCACTGCAAACAAATAAATTGGCCTCTTAATTTCCTAAATCAGTCTCGTGTACAATTCATCTGGGTGTGCAAGCCTTCCTGAGCCTGGTCAACACTGGCAGGACGATACAATCACACTTCTGCTACTCAGAGCAGACGTTGGGACTGAGGTAGAAGCCAAAGGTGACATCTGCCCATGAGGCCCCTTTTGGAGATTTAGGGAGCTTTCATTAGCAATGCTATGTGCTCTGCCCACCCTTCCAGCACACTCTAGACTGTGCCCCACAATCCAAATCACACAATTAAAAGATTAAGAAGTTCAAGGTCAGAAGAGTGCTTAGAGGGTCCTAGTTGCTGTCTGGTGCTTAAGTGTCCTCTACAAATATCATTTACAAATAGTTGCTCCATCAAAGCTTAAACACCTCTGGAGGATTTTCATCATCTCCCAAGGATACCCTTGTGGCAAATGACAGAAGGGAGACAGATCAGCTTCCTTGAAACTTGCAAACAGCCCAGAGCTGCTTAAATAAGGTCCATTCTTCTTCCATGCCATGAATGTGGAGTGTCAGAAGGAAATCCTATCCCCATGTGTCCGCCCTTCTCAAAGCACTTCTTCAAATATTCCTCAGTGGGCAAAGTTTTTATCTTGTCATCAGCCAAGTGAGTTCGTTAAGCCAGTTTTAGTTTAACCCACCAACTCTTGGAGTATGTCACCTGAAAGTTTAGTAGAAATAGTTCTTCCATGAACTGACGGGCACAAAGAACAATTTCTAGATAATCTACCGACTGGCTAAAACCCTGTCAACGTTGCTGAAGGTGCATGATTGATGTAAACTGAAACACCTGTGTCTTCTTCACACCTGTAGTTTCTAAACCCCATGTTTGTCATTAATTACACAGTCACAGTTAACAGGTGGGCCCTGACAAAACCACCTGGATGACTGGGTTTGAAGGAACCAATAAATAACACCCTGTTTCTCCTTAAGAGTTCAGAACCAACTGAGAGAAACACATAGAGCAAGAGATCAAAATATCAGCTTTGTTACCAGTAAGAGGTGAACGGGACGAGGTGACTCATTTGTGCCTCAGCAAATGGCTTCAAACACAGACCTCAGAATCAGAATTCTCAACCAGAGGAATAAACTCAGGCCTCACCACGTCCCACACAGAGCAGCAAACCAAAGTCTGTGCTTTCTGCTGGCAGCTGTCTGACAAAATTAAAAGAGGCAGAAGGGGCTGGACTCTGCAAACCTGTTTCTCCCTGGCCCACCAACATTTCTGATTAGAGGGTGAAGTTGTGGGAAGCCAGGAAAATCTCATTGCAGAAAAACCGGAATAAGGACCCGACCCACCAGGATTCCTCCTGCTTGTTTTCTGAACACAGAAGCACTAACCGTTACGTTGTTGCGCAAACAGGCATGTGGTGATGGTGGAGTTAGGAAGGAGGTGAGAACCCTTGTAGACCCTTTGTCTGAGCTCAGGATGCTGACACACTACCACAGACTGGACGGCAGAAACAACAAACGTGTGTTTCTTACAGTTCTGGGGGCTGGGAAGTCCATCGTGAAGGTGCCGGCAGATTCTATGTCTGGTGAGAGCCCTCTTCCTGGTTTGCACACAGCCACCTTCTGGCCACAACCCCACATGGTGGTGAGAAAGGTCTCCTGTGTCTCTTCTTATAAAGGGCATCACTCCCATGTGCAAGGGATCCCCCCTCATTTCTTAATCACCTCTGCAAGGCCCCACCTCCGAATATCACCACATTGGAGATTCTGGCTTCAGCAAACGGACTTGGGGAGGACAGACATATTCAGGCCATAGCAGCGATAACTGATGTTGACCAGTATTTTCTTTCTGTCCACTCTTGGCCCTCGAAGCCAGGCAGAACTGGGAGTTTGTAGTGACTGGATCTTTCTGCAAGGGGACTGGTTCCTTTAGGACCTCAGTCATGGAAGAGTTCTGTAATTACTCCCTGAAGATGACACTGCTGGCCCAGCACACACAAGTTCAGAAAATGCCCTCGTGGGTTCTGTAGCCGTTGCCTCTGGAAAACGATTAGTCTCATCAAAGACCATGGTACCAAGTGAGGGAAAATGATCGCTTTTTGGTTTCGGCGCCTCCTGCTTTGCGTGTGTTTGTGAATTATCCAGAATTTGAATGTCATTGTTTATGATAGCTCAGACTGGGAAAAATACTCCCTAGTGTCCGTAACTGAACCTGTCACGGCCTCTTCTTTACTCCTGTAAAAAGGAAAAAATTCATTTCTTAACCTTCCCTATATGAGGTTGGACAGGTTAGTTCTAGAACTCATCCTAGAAAAAGTGCTACATAACTCATTGCTGAATATCACTATGGTCACCTTCAAAGCACTCCCCTTGGGAAGCTATGCACCAATGCCAGCACCTAGTCCACCCTTCAAAGATATTTTGGAACTCTTTCTGGAATGGCCATCAGAGCTGTCATCATATTACCCTTGATATCCTGAATGTCATCAAAATGTCTTCCTTTCAATATTTCCTTTATCTTTGGGTAAAGAAAGAAGTCACTGGGGGCCAGATCAGGTGAGTAGGGAGGGTGATCCAATACAGTTATTTGTTGACTGGCTAAAAACTCCCTCACAGACAGTGCCGTGTGAGCTGGTGCATTGTTGTGATGCACCATGAATTGTTGGCGAAAAGTTTAGGTCGTCTAACTTTTCAAAAAGAAAGTACAGCCTTTTCAGCACTTCCAAATTGTAAACTTGGTTAACTGTTTGTCCAGTTGGTACAAATGCATAATGAATAATCCCTCTGCTATCAAAAAAGTTTAGCAGCATCGTTACAACAAGTTCATGAACTTAATTGTCTGATGTCATATGTTTTTGGCTCCTTTGTAGAAAATTATCTGTCCATATTTCTGTGGGTTTATTTCTGGGTTCTCAATTGTATTCCATTGGTCTATGTGTCTGTTTTTCTGCCAATACCATGCTGTTTTGATTATTGTAGCCCTGTAGTACAAGCCAAAGTCAGGAAGTGTGATACCTCCATTATTGTTCTTTTTTCTTAGGATTGCTTTGGCTATTTGGGGTCTTTTGTGGTTCCACACAAATCTGATGATTTTTTATTCTATTTCTTTAAAAAATGCCATTGAGATTTTTATGGGGATTGTATTAAATCTGTATATTGCTTAGGATAATACGGCCATTTTATCTATGTTCATTGTTCTAATCCATGAACATGGAATGCCTTTGTATTTCTTTGTGTCTTCTTCAATTGCTTTTAAAAATGTCTTGTAGTTTTTGGTGTAAAGGTCCTTCACATCCTTAGTTAAGTTTATTCCTAGGTATTTTATTGTTTCATTCATTTTTTATTATTAAAGTTTATTGGGGTGGCAATGGTTAGTAAAGTTACATAGGTTTCAGGTGTACAATTCTGTAACACATCATCTATGTCTCACACTGTGTGCTCACCACCCAGAGTCAGTTCTCCTTCCATCACCATGTATTTGACCCCGTTTACCCTCTTCTACCACCCCTCCCCTCCATTACCCTCTGGAAACCACTGAGCTATTGTTTGTGTCTATCAGTTTTTGTTTCTTTGTTTATCTTGTTCATTTGTTGCCTTCAGTTTTATATCCTACATATCAGTAATTCATTCTTTTTGTTGCAATTGCAAAAGGAATGTTTTTAAATTTCTTTTTCTGAGATTTCATTGTTAGTATATAGGAATTCAATGGATTTTTGTACTTTGATTTTGCCGTCAGCGACTTTATTGTATTCATTTATTGTTTCTAATAGCTTTTGGTGGAGTTTTTAAGGTTTTCTATGTAAAGAATCATGTCCTTTGCAAAATGTGATAATTTAATTTCTTCATTCCCAATCCAGATGACTTTTATTTGTTTCTCTTGCCTGATTGCTCTGGCAGGGACTGCCAATACTATGTTGAAAAGCAGAGGTGATGGGGACAGTCTTGTTGTGCTCCTGAACGTAGAGCAAAGGGCTTCAGTTTTTCACCATCAATTGTGATATTAGCTAAGGCTTTGTCATAGATGGCCTTTATTATGTTAAGGTATTTTCCTTCTATACCCAGTTTATTAAGTTTTTAGATACTGTGTTTTCAGTTGGCCCATCTGAAGGTGCAGGGATCGGGGAAGCAGTTGAAGCTGAGAGCTTACAGTGTAGAAGCTGGGCTTTCCAGCCCATTAACCTGTCAGTTAGCTAAGCGTGGTCTTCTGGCCAAGGGCCGCATCAGCTGGTGCAGCCAAAGGCCACCGTGGGTGGGGCAGCTGCCCAGTTACCTGCCCCCCACTGACCTTCCCTCTTTTGCAGCCTCTTTCCCAGAGGGCATTGTTAGGGTCATTCCATGATATTCTTGTAGAACTTTTCTTTAACTTTTGTAAATTATTCATGTGTGATCTTTCCCTCAAAACCCACAAGCGATCTTCCATAAGTCTGTATTTTACCCAGTTTCGACAGAAAGTTTACACATATATTTTATCGAATAAAAATTCTGGTGCATCTGTAATCTGGAACTCCTCTGAAATTAATGATAGCAGTTCATCAATTTCATGCAGTTTCTCTGTGTGCTTGGTGCTAACCCATCTCCTGTTGGAAGAAACAGGCCCCCCTAAAGCACCAGTGAGCCCTCTGACCCCCCCTGAACTATTTTGGGCTTTATTTTCCTCTTAACAATATTCCTGGCCTTAGCATTGGGACAGTGAGTCTCCACAAGAGAGAGAACTGAAGCAGCTAAGAGCTTAGTCATTATGTGTTCTAAGTGTCAATTTCCTTGTTCATCCTTATTCTTCACTTTGTTCGGTATGAAACTTTAAAATTTTGTTTCAGTGTTTTTAGCTTTTTGGTAAGCCTCTTCCCACTCGGGGATTTAGTTCTTCATGATGTCATTCTTAAAATGCATGTTAGAGCCAATGCCATCCATGTGATCCCTCTCCGTTCAAATTTGGCTCAAATCATGGTATATCAGCTTTCCTCCAAGAAATGATTTATTCAGTTAAATCAGTTTCATCAAATGTCCCCTCCTTTTCTTTCTCCTCTTCTACATTAGCTTGTCACCTATTGATGAAGAATTCTTTTCCAAGCCCTTATCTAGAGTCCTCACCAACATTTTCTCACACTGCTCAAAGCTGCCTTCTTACCGTTGGCGACCACATCCGTAGCCCGTGTGACTCCCTCTGATGGTCAGAAATTCCCAGATCACAAATATCTCTTCTGCCTCTTCTTGTTGTCATACTTAGTCCGAGATGCTTTCTGAGAGGTGAATGTATGTGGTTACACAGCGCCTTATCCCCGAGAATAAGGAAAGGGACAATCTGAACCAAATCTTTCAGAGCAAGGCCTACACAGGAGGAACCTGAGACTCAGGGAACTCGGGACTTGTGGCTCATATTTCACAGGTTCACCAACTCCATGACAAACTGTCAGGCCTGGGGTAGGCAACTAAGTGTTGTAAAGAGATTCACCTAACATGTACTTGATAGGAGAATCTGATTTATAGATCTGTGTTATTTATTTCTGTATGTTTAGCTTTAATGCTTCTTACTGAATTCCGTTTTGTTAGAGAATATTTGGGTTACTTAATTTTGTAACTTTGAGTCACTTGAGTCATGGATGAACGGAATTAGATCTTTGTCAAATATCCTATGGGGAAGTGTTTTTCTCAGAGTCTTCTCAAAATGAGGAAAATCCAGGATTTTACTTATCTCTCCATTTTGTTTCTTTTTCTGATACCAGAAGAGAATTAGGAGATGAAAGCAAAGAGTTGGGAAGGGAAAGAAATGCCATCCTCTGTTCTGCTTCCATAACATGATTTCTTTTCCTGTTAAGTTTCCTAAGATACCATCTCAGCTTATATTTTTAGAATAGAACCCGTCCCTTCCAACCTCCAGAATATGAGAACTACATCTTAGCTTTCAACTTTCTCATCCTCCCACCATCTTTGCATCAGAATTATACTGACATTCTGAAAACTGGTGACGTCACTCAATTGCCTTATCCACCCATATATTTTGGCTGCTGTTCTGTCTTCTATTGTATAACTATCTCTTAGATCCTAATTGGGCTTCTAGAGTTCATATTTCTGTGTGTGTCCCAATTGTGTCACGTTGTCCATATTTTACATTGCTTCCTTAATGTCCTATGGAAGTGACCATCCAGGTGTCCAGTCCTGGCACCCACTAAACAATATCTGCCCTTTGCCACCTGTGTGTGTCACCAAGCTAATTTAAGGCTCTGGCACATCATGGTGAGGGGCCAGTCACCTTGTTCTGGGTAATATAAAGGCAGCACCATTATTTTGATCAACGCTCAGCAAAAAGTGTTTTTGCTGGAAATTTTTCAGAAATCACTTCCTCTATACCTGGCTTCATTAAGACACTCCCTTTCTACTCTCGGCAGGCAGTAGATTTTATGTTTTTGTGTTGGGGCGGTAAAGAAGGTAAGGAAAGGAGCTTTGCATGGCCCTGAGTACATTAAATTGCTGCCTCTTACTTCATTTTCACCTCTTGTCACCACCTTAGAGGAGTCCTTACAGCAATAGCGATGCCAAACTACTTTCCCAAACCCAGCATGAATTTCCTCACCTTATGTGCAGTTGACCCTTGAAAATCACAGGGGTTGGGACCCCTCCACCCCCAACTGCACAGTCACAAATCCATGGTTAGTTTTTGACTCTCCCCAAACTTAACTACTAGCCTGCTGTTGACCTTTGGAAGCCTTACCGATAACATGAACAGTCAATTAACACATATGTTATCCGTTACATGTATTATACAGTGTATCCTTACGATAGAATAAGCTAAAGAAAACGTTATTACATAAGAAAGTCATAGGGAAGACACGATACGTTTACTGCTTTTATTGGAAGAAACCTACGTGTAAGTGTGCAGTTCACACCATTGTTGCTCAAGTATCAGCTGCATTCTGTTCCCCCGAGTGGACAAACTCATCCTTTCCCGTGCCGTATCTGGAGAACTCACTTTACCTGCTTCTCTGCTGAGACACTGTTTGCTAAGGCACTGACCAGGCCAGATTTTGGCCCTCTCCCCTGTGATTCTGCCTACCCGTAACGCTTTCATGGTTCTTTCTATACTATGATGTCACAATTTAGTTACTTGCTGTCCAACTCGCACTTGGCTGTGAAATAATGGGGGCACAGGGGCTATAACTGTTTTTCTCTGTGCCTGACATAAATGTTTTGGCAGCAAATTCTCAAAAAAACGAAAAAAACAAACCCAAAACAAAACAAAAACAACAAATTGTGTTAAAAAACTGTGCATCCTGAATCAGCAAATAAATTAATGAGTTCATTACTAAATAATCGATAGGATGGATAGGAGTCTGTCCATTGGACCCTAATTCTTCTTGTGATATAGAGTATGGAGGGGTCACACATATTTCAGTTACAGTCAGCTAATAGGACAGTACAAGGATCTCAAAATGCTATTTGGAAAATTGCACTTGGTCTCATTAGCATTATTTTTTATGAGAAACTGAGCTAAAGGACTTCACAAAAGGTCGGACCATAACAGCAAGTGCTAGCTTCCTGGAGTGGGTGTGTTTCTTTTCTAGAAAAAAGCTAATCTTATGAATCCCCATCAATTTAAATTCTAATTTCTCAGACAATAAGAGCCATTAATGATTCTTTAATTCAATTCAGACTACCAGAATAATAGATACACACCACAGAATGCAATGCACACACAATCTAAGCAGAGCAGATAACAAGTGATGATATGCCAAGTTCAAATGGAAAGAAAGCTATGAAGACAACATGTTTTATAAGCTTTTTTTTTTTTTTTTTTAATGGAAATTTTGGTTCTTAAGTCTCTAAGGAAACCTGAAAAACAAACAGATGAAATAACCCTGGATTTGGTTTATAACAGATTGTTGTGAAGAGTACAGTGGTTCACTATGGTGTGAGTTCTGGAATGGAGTAAACACGTGATCTTGAGTAACAGGAGCATTGCAGGAAGGGCTCAGGGCCGTGTGCACTGCAGGCTCAGAAGTTCACCATCTCGTCTTCTCTTTGGCCCACATTTCTGAACAATGAAGCCTCCATAGGCTTTTCAGTCTAATAAATACAGACGAAGCTCTACAACAGAGTCCATGACAAATACTTAGACTGTTGTTTTCTCCAACTGGCATCATCCATTATTTAGGATGATTTCTTAATATTTTATCAATGTATCTGAAACATCTTTTCTCAACAACGGATTATATATAATATTTCTAAATAATTTAGGCTTCCATTTGTAGTTAGAGATTATCTTCTTTCTAGAGTGTCATTCCATAGGGAACTGTTTATTTAAAAACAAAAGACTTTCAGAAGTGACAAGACAATGAAATATTTTTATGAATAATCCCTTACATCATTATTTGTGTGTGTGTGTGTGTGTGTGTGTGTGTGTGTGTGTATTTTTTTTCTTTCATCTGATACTGAAACAAACACAGTTGTGTTAGTTTAGCTCAGGGGTGTCCAAACTGCTGCCTGTGGGCCAACTGCGGCCCGCAATCCATTATTAATTGGCCCTCAGCAAATTCCAAAAATATATTCAGTTTACTTAAATAAACCAGGTGAAGCAATATGTACTTTACCTCGAGTGAATGTCCCTTGGTGAAAAACATTGAAAAAAGTTTGGACACCCCTGGTTTAGATCCTCCAAGAATGTGTCAAAATAAAACCAGGTGTGTGTGTGTGTGTGAGAGAGAGAGAGAGAGTTTCTTATCGCTGCTGTGACAGATTACCACAAATTTAATCCTTAAAATAGCTCAGATTTATTATTGTACAATTCTGGAGGCCAGAAGTCTGAAACAGCTCTTACCAGCTAACATCGCAGAGGCTGTTTCCCCTTTGGAGGCTCTATGGGAGAATCCATTCCTTGTCTTTCTTGGTTTCTCAAGGCTGCCTGAATTCCTTGGCCCCTGGTTGCAGCATTGTAACCTCTGCTTCTGAGGTCACATCACCTCTCTGCTTCTATAGTCATATTGTCTTTTCTCTCGCTCTAACCCTGCCGCCTGCCTCTTACAAGGACTCTTGTGATTCCATTGTGCCTACCCAGATAATCCAGGATAAGCTCCCCATCTCCAAACCCTTCATTTAGTCACATTTGCAAAGTCTATTTTGCCAGGTAAAATAACATACTCACCGGTTCCTAACCCCTGGACATATCCACCTCTGGCAGGCATAATTCAGCTGACAATGTGCAAGAGCTTTATTGGGGGAAACGACAATGATGGAGAAAGGGAAGAAAAGAAAGAAACCGGCAAAGTGGAGACAGCCATCAGACTTCACCCCTGCGAAAGAAGAGGGAGGAGGAAGGAGAACTGGGTGGGAGGAATCTGATCACAGCGCAGTGCTAAAGAAAGGTTTGCCAGGTCTGTGGGGAGTCTTCAAAGCAAAGTTACCTGTTAGAGAGGTAAATGAATAAACATGAAACATCGTCTTGCTAGAAGAAGCCTACATCAGTGCCCCCACTGTGCTCAGTCACTGGTCAGAAGCAGCATGAGGAGCAAGGTACAGAGGTCAAGGTGAATCCAGAAGGGCAACAGCTGGAAAGCAGCCCAGACAAGTTTGTTCCCTGAAACAGGGGATCTGAGTGGTGCATTTTCATAGCCATTACCACAGCTGAGTGCCTTTATAATTTAAAGGAGCCTTTGGTTTTATCTCTTCCAGCTCCTTCTTTCCTGTGTTTATATATTCACTCATTTCAGTATGCATTTATATAGTGCCACACACTGGGGCCCAGAATCGAAAGACACAATCACTACCTAGGAAGCTAGCAGTATAGTGGAAAACAAAAAATAATTTCAATGCTGCCCCAGAATAAATATGCTATAGCGTGACCATACCTCCTGATTTACCTGGGAAAGTTCATTTATGCCTGTTCCCCAGCACCCCATCAATTAGCACCCCCTTTGATTCTTGAATTTCCCCACTGGGATCACAATTTATGTTAATATAATCAGTATAATTATGGGAGCACGTACACTTAACACAGACTGGGAGGAAGGAATAATTAGTTAAAATGTCCTGGGTGAAGTGCCGACTCAGACAAGAGAAGACGGAGAAGTTCACCAGACAGATGGTTGTGGGGGGATGAGAGGCATCCTGCGGGCAGCTGCTGCACGGGACGAATTTCAGACAAACAACAATGTTTCCAAAAGCCAATGGCCTCTATCGATAAAGGCCAACATTTCAGAATAACGATGCAAATTACTTCACTTTAGAAATTAGTTTTGAAATATTTGATGCTGTGAGTCTTTTGAATGAGTGACTACTTAGAATGTGTTTCTTACCGATAAATTATTGTTATATAACCTACATAACCTCCACCTACCATGTTTATAGTAAAATAAGACCGGGTCTTCTATTAATTTTTGCTCCAAAAGACGCATTAGAGCTGAAGGTCCAGCTAGGTCTTATAGGCTGGGTCTTCTTTTCGGGGAAACATGGTACACATACGGTTGCGAACCATACATGTACCATACATGTAGCTGCCATTTTGCATGATTCATTTAAATAATATTTTAGCAGTTAAATCATTATTTTCCCTTTTAAGGATATGGATAATTATAAAGACATCTGATTTCCTCAAATATAAAAAGGGGGACACGAGAAAATTTTTCTGAGAGTGGATTATTCTATCGTTCTATTCAAAATACTTCCTTCTAGTTCTCAACTTCACTCCATAAGGACTCACCTCCCTTCTTCACTGAAGCCTTTACAAAAATGATGTCCACTATAGATGTATATAGAACAGTGTTAATAGTCTTTAGATTGTAAAAAGTGTACCTCAAACACTTTCGGTTAGACAGTTGGTGACATTTTGAATACGATAATTCTGTAGAAATTCTTATTCATGTCAGATTTTATTACACATATCAAATCATCTTAAATTCACCTTGTGAATTGACACTATGGTTTTAATCATTTTTGTCTTTTATTAAAAGATACTGTTATCAGATGGATAGATAGGTTCCCACGAACTGAAAAAGGGTGTTTGTTCTGATTAGTTTTTAATGAAGCCACCCTCATCCCTTGAAATCGGTGCTTTGAAATGTTGCCATTAACACTTCCTTTCATAAGTGTTAAAATTATAATGGTCCCCCACGAGTAGGTGGGAGGTGCTAATGGGCACTTTATTTTTCCTGGGTGCAGAATATCTATCAGAAAAAAAGAAGTTGCATAGATAGCGTTTGAAAAGCTTAGTGTTTTCTTATTAACTGAGTTTTACATGAATAGTCAAAAAGGTAATGCCATCAACTTTTATTCTGTGCAAAACAGAGGGAGAAAGACAGAATATAAATGTTATAAAAATGTAAAGCATGAGCTTATTGTTATTGCATATGGATACAAATTATTTTTTGTCTGGATCTATAATGGAATAACCTGCCTCTGACATAGTTAAACAGTTGTGGACCCTAGACTTAGCACACATTCATGATATACCAGAGAAAAATCTATATACCTATTAACTGCTACTGAGACTAACATAGAGATATAGCATGAACAATAATAGTTTTCATCGTTTGGGGATGAACTATACCATATGTTTCTATCTGGACCCCTGAGATTGCCCGTCTCCCAGAAACCTGAACAGCTGCGGCCGTTTTGCAGCTAACTGCTCTAAGATGCATTCTGTCCTTCCCTGTATGGACGCTGCCTTCAGTTTCTGGAAGTCCAGCTGAATGCTTGTCACATTCCCCCTTCCAAATGTGTCTGCTTTCCTCCTGCATTGACTTTGCACACAAGATACTTTCCTCCAGGAAAAATCCTTCCAGGTGTGTATCTTCCAAGGTGTATGAGAGCTGATGATAAAGATTTATCCTTCTGCTTACTTTGTATTCTCCACAAATATTTAGATTAGGTCTAACCTTTAAAAATGTAGCCTGCCTTCCCATCTTTGAATAATGGATTATGATTTTTCTCCAGAGTTGCCTTGTGATGCAAAGCATTGAGAACTTGTGAGCCAAGGGGGAGAAGGTTGTCTTTTTTTTTTTCCCTTTTGTTTGCTTGCTCTTAAAAATTTAAAGAGCTTTTCTAAATCTGAAATGTTTTGTTTAAATATTAATTTTAGGGAAATAGAAACAGAGTTTGACTGCAAAAGACGAATGGCAATATTGAATAATTAGTGATTATCAGAAAGCCTTTTCTCCTTACATATATCTGACATGTGAGTAATGTAAGTTATATAATTATAGTTCATATCAACATATATAATCCTCTGATCATTTTATTGAGAAAAGATTGGATATCAGGTTTTTCTTCTTTAAATTTCTTCTCAACTTCTAAGCTTTGCAATTTTAGAAATAAAGAGTGATTGGAAGACTGTAATAGTATGAAACATAAATTGCTTTTTTGAGCTTAATAAGATCATTAATAATATTGAGAACAGTACCTATGAAAAGAGTGCTTATTTTCTTTTCAGAAGAGACAGCCTGGGGTCTGGGCTCATATATGATGAGGTCACAGACGTTCTTGGGTTATATTGGGCTAAGAAACGAACACTTGCTAAGCTGTGACGTTAGCTAGGATGAGTGATTTCTCTCTTCGTCAAACACTTCCTTTAACATGGAAAATACAGTGTTGTCTTCAGTGACCTGTTATCAAGGATACTTCTCAAGCATTGTTGGAAGAGGTTACATCCACAACATTATTTCCATTAAAACACGGGGATCAATTTTGTTGTAATGCCCATCCTCCCGAGAGAATTTACCTATCCGAAATGGATGAGAGCCCGGAAAAGGGGGAAGGCAAGAAGAAAGGGGTCTGTTTGAAGAACCAGATTTGCTGCTGCTTAAATCATATGGCCTGGTTAACAGCCTGATTTGCTTCACTGTAGTTGACTTTTCATCAAACAATGGACGGAAACTTCTTTGCTTGGTTGACGTTTTCACTTGGTCTGTGCTTTTCTACACTTACAAATGATGGTTTACAGTTGCACTACAAGAGATTATTCTAGTAAGGGTTGAAAATTGAAGCAAGTGGCAAGCATCCTTGTCGTGTCTGTTAGTTGGTGGATTTCACTCCACCCAAATAATACTTAGCCTCTAAAAGATGGTAACTAGGGTGGGAGGGAGAGCAAGTATTTTTTTGATCCTAAGATGAAGTATTACTGATGAATAAGGCAGCATTCCTCAGTTTAGGGACTGGCTGAGTATTTGTGGGTAGGAAGAATGTCATGAATGGGGACTACTCGGAACATTGCATACAATTAGCTGGGTTTAGGAATCCTTTCTTCCACCTTCTGGAAATTGGAAATAAATCTTGCTAAAATCAGTGAGGAGATACCCTTGATTATTTCTGACTCCTTCAAGTATTTAAGATAAAGACATTTCTGCTTAGACAATGGAAAGATAATTCTATAGTAATGAAATTACATATAGAGTGATTCTTTCTATTATTATTGAATATTTAACATATTTTCCCCAAATGTCTAATAAATAAGCAATTATATAAAAGCGCTGTTTTAACTTTTTCAAGGATTGGTCGAATATATATGTCCATGTGTTATAATTTGAGTAATGCAGTGATTGCTATGTCTAATTCAAATAAGTCGTGAAACAACATGTGAGTGTTTTCAAATCTTCTGATCCTTATTTTTGTGGATTTCAAATGCATAAAATTAGATCAGTTTAATCATAATCTGTGGTTTATGGTTTACTTATCATCAGTTCATGTGGCCCTCATATTTTATTGTACTTAGTCATATCTTATTAATATGATACTAAGATACTGATAAGATACCATACTAATAAGATACTATACTATACTATACGCTACTATACTATACTATATACTATACTATATACTTTATACTATACTATACTATATACTATACTGTATACTTTACTGTACTATACAGTATGCTATACTATATGCTTTGCTATACTGTATTATATACTACAGGCTACTATACTATACACTATACTATATACTTTACTATACTATATACTTTCTGCTATACTATACACTCTACTGTACTATACTATATACTATACGCTTTACTATACAGTATACTATATTATACTCTACTATACTGTGTTATATTGTATATCCTGACCAAGACAGCCTTAACAGTCCCCTGAGCTTGACTAAACTTTAAAAGTTTCTTCCGACCACAGGCCCCTGACCTCCATTTTCTTAGACCATTGACTTCAGAAGGTAAAGTCCTTCTTTCCCTGTTGAGATATAAATCTTACATCCCCTTGCTATTTTGCAGTCCAGAAATGTCTTTCTCAAGGACCTGGTATCGATCCCTTTGCAATGTGGTCATTGAGGAAGACCAGGCCCCTGCCTTCTAGGCACAGTGGGAGGGTATGAATCTAAGGTCAGTAAGTACTGACTAGCAAACACAGATGGCTGAGTCACAGGGACAAACCACGTCCTGAATGCGGAACCCAGTGGAGTTTTGGAGGTCAAACTGGAACTGGGTCAAACTGGAACTGGGTTCCTCTAGAATTTTTAAGTCTCAGACTTATCCATACTGAGCCTCTTGCATTCTGCTAAGCATAGTTCAGCTTTTCCTATCTTGGCCATGGTTCTTGCAGTGGTTTCTGCTTGTAAATCATCGCTCTGATGGTGACTCTGTCTGTCTGCAACCTGGGGGTCAGTGGGTAGCCCTGTGTCCTCCCCTCTCTATGGATCCCAAAGGAGTTGCTGATTTGGTGGTCTGTTCAGCTTTTCCATATTGTTAGGTTGTAAGGACGACTTCTACGCTCCTTACATGTGGTCCTAGAAACTGGAAGTCTTTGTTTTTTAAGAAAAAGTTTCAACTTGTGAAAAAGGGGTTCCACTTCAAGAAGTAGAAGAGAAGGAAGAAAAGGAACCAGGAAAAGTGTGTGAGGTGGTTAAGAATGGGAACTAGGGGCCGACATCAGGGGTTTGAATCCCAGCTTCGCTACACACTAGCCTGCCTGGGGTGAAATCCCCTTGGCTATAAAATTGAGTAATAAGATTACCTATTTTAGGGTGTTATGGATTTAAGATTTAATGAAACTTGCGTGTTTTAGAGCAATCCCTGACTCATGCTAAGTACTCTGTAAAAGTAAGCTGTATGTATAGGGTTTATATTAGCTGTTAGTAGAGTATCAGTTTGGTAACTATTGAATAATCTGACTTCCTAGCTTTAATTGTATTCTCAGATTCCCAGAAAGTGGTGCATCATTCATTTCTAGTATGTGCTTACGAGTCTCAGCCTTATCCACATTTACACTCACTGACTTAAAACCCTTTCGTATGTTTTACAGGAAACTATAATGCCAGGAATAGCATAAGATCTTACGTCCTTACCCAACTTCTCACCCTAAGTAGAAGGGTATTTTATAACACACTGTACGGATTATTATATTCACAATGGAAAAACACTATGTGATAGAATCATCTGCCTCTTTAAGAAACTCATTCAACTTGGTGGATGATTTTAATTATGTGCCTTCTAACACACATAGACACACACAGACAGACAGACACACAGACACACACACACACACACACACACACACACACACACACACCACTGTGTGTTTAAAGTAGAATAATTTTTTTTTTTTTTTTTTTTTTTTTGCCAGATAAGTCACAACTTCTATCATCAGTTACTACAAGTAACTGAAAATTCTAAATGGAGGTTTTTTCCCACTGTCTTTGCACCACTTCATAGTGTATTATTTTTTATACTGTACTTTGAACTTTCCTTATTTAAAAAATTTTTATTCTGGTATCTAAGATATCCACAGTATTGCCAGTTTTGTGCATTAACTTGTCATGTTTTCTTACAGTCTTCTCTTTTACAATGAAATTAAACCGTGACTCCATAGCAGCTAGGAAACATTTAACAAATCAGGGGGAGGATATCTGGTCCGGTCAAGAAGGTCTAGTGAATTATTAAGGAGGCTCCAGGGTTGATTTTTCAAGCTACCGTTGCTTTTTTCATGCAGCCCTGGAGTTAAAGAGCAAGGCTTTTGACTGCTATCCCTCCTGATTCAAGGATGGAAAATATTGGATAAAGATAGAAACTTGGACATAGTTACGATGAGGAATTATTTCTTGTGTGAAAGGTGAGGCCACAGATCCCTTAGCTGTTAGCAAGAGAAAAGAAATGAACCAAGGCAATTCCAAAAAGGGGGTACATTTGAAAATTCACAAAAGAAATTCATACACAAAAGTGAGGTGAAGAAATAGGAAAAAAATCAAGGTGAAAACTCACAAAAACTGGGTGTGTAGATAGAACCATATAGAGTGGTATATCTACCTGGGGAAAGAGATGCTCAGATACTGTGTATTTTCAGTTGCCCTATCACCTAATCCAAAATATAAGTCTGAAGGTATTCTTACATAGTCATTGTATTCATATCTTTGAGTAGTATTCCTTCTTGAGTAGTTTTTTTTAATATGTAATTTTAGTCTTTCAGTTTCTTCTGTTCTCAGTGTTTAAGTTTTGTCTCTTTTTAAGCACATAGCGATGTATCAGGAATTAAGCTATATCACTGGGATTTGATATTTCCTTTCCAATGTTATTCTTTTATACATCAGCCAGTTAAGAAGGGTTCCCTGTACATGTGACAACTAATATCGATCTCTGCAAACACTGAAATCTTTTAAAACTAATTATCATGTAAATATATCACATAATTTACACTTAACATTATTCAGAGCAATCAAGATTAACGGTTTGTTTAATGCTCCAGCCATCACTGTAAACATCTGTCACTACAGTCTGCCGTGAGCTTATGCTGCGACTACTTTCAACATATCTTAGCTCTGATCTCTTTGTCACGTTCTGCTCCTCATGTCTCCTGCCATCACCATTCCCGCTTTTAAGAGTTGTCTGTACACACAGTATTTCCTCTCACTCACGGAGTAAAAGCTACTGTCACCTGGGGATTACTTTGAGTGGTCAGAGTTCTTTTTTATGACAGAGTGAAGTTGTGAAGAGAAAATGTGATGATGGTCAGAAAGCTGATCTCTGAGTAAGAAAACCTTGCTTCTCATATTTTTTAATATTTTAAATTAGTTAGCATCTTGTTGCATTAGGTGATATTAAAAAAACGAATTACAGTTTAAATTATTTTCCCCGTCTTTCAGAGTTTACAAAAAATAGTACATTATACAAGTGTCTCCAATTTGGGAACAGATGTAAAACTCGGTTAAAGGATGCGAACAGCTCTCTTATATTTCAAATCAGTAGGAAATGACTCACAAAGCTGCTTATGATCTGCTTTAGCACAAAGAATATAATCAGAGCTTGCCAAGTCAATCTACTTAGAATTATTGTACAACGTAGGGAAAGTTTGATGATGACAAAGCTGAATCTTATGTAATGGTTTAAAAAGACATCCTTCATCAATACCACAGTAATATGTCAACATTTTATTATAAGTATATCAATCCATAGTCAAGCATTAATATCACTACACAATCGTAAATATAATTTACAAATCTTTCCCAAGCACTTACTGACTTTTTACTTTATCAAAATGAATTGAAATTTATATGTACGCACACATATGTTTAGACATATAGAGGGTGCCAAAAAATGTATACATTTTCAGAAAGGGAAAAAAAACACTGTATTAAAATTGTAATACTCAATATATACCAATAACAAAAGATGAATACAAGTCATGTGTCTACATTTTTTGGCACCCCTGGTGTATAGAGCCCCCATGTATGTGTACGTGTGTGTGTGTGGATACACAGACACAAATTGTATTCAAAGTGAACATGATGAAAATAATTCTGCCTCCCATCCAAGACCCACAGTTACACCTGACAGAGATAATCTTGCATGGAAATGAGAGCATTTGAGACCTCTCTGCTGAACCATTTTCTTCACCTATCTTGGAGACTGTTCAATTCATGTATATACAGATCTAATTATTTATTTTAGTCACATAATAGTATGTTTCATTCTCATGTCATTTAATATTGATCAGCATTAGGTTTCTACTTTCAGTACCACTTATATTGCAAAAATATTATAACTCATCGTCTTTGTATGTACACATTTTTGAAACAAGAAATTTGAAGTGGATTTTTGGATGAAAGGTATCTGTGAATTATTCTCCTGTGATAGACCTTCATTTGTTATCCCACTTACAAGGTATATGCTTCTCTTTGTTTTCTAACCCTTTCTAGCACTAGTTATTATGGAAGTTTTTAATCAACTTTTCATTTGACTGAAAGTCATTGCACCTTTCTACGTATGTTGCTAGGTTATAATGTCTTCCATTTTCTAATGAGTTATTTATCTGTTACCAATTTTTAAGAGCTATTAATTGTAACATGGGAAATAACTTAGGATATATCAAATGGACGTATTTTCAATATATCCTTGTTTATTGTTTCAGAGATGGCGGAGATAGGTCCCATCTAGAAAGACAAATTTATGATTCATTTGATTTTTAAGTAGAGTCAGTGACCCTGGCAAGAAAAAAAAAAAGTTACTCTAGACAATGTCAAGGAAGAAAAAAAGACGTTCTAAATAAATCATTTACTTAAACTTTAACATTCTAAGAGCCCAACACATATCACGCAGGACAAAAAAAAAAAAAAAAAAAAAAGACAGAAAAAAACAGAATGAGGAAAGATTGCCATGAGAAGAACAGTGTCCATTTCCTTATAGGCTGGTAGGCGTTGCTTCTCAACGTTGTGTTCTGCGGATCTTCCATGCATGTTCACTACAAATCCTCATGAAGGAATCTATACATTATAAATGGAATTTGCTCTTATTTGGTCACTAAATAATTTTGATCCTACAATTAAACTTGTGTGCTGTTGATTTGGGGATTCCTTCTGGCCTCTCGTCCTCCTTCCTTCTGGCCCCTTTATCTGCTTTCTCACTTGTTTTTATCTTCCTCTTGCTGTTCCTCTCTTTAACTCTTACATCCCTGTTCTTAACCATCATATTGGAAAGGGCATGTTTGTTTTGTTTCTTTTCATGGGCACAGCTGGGTTGGTGTTTGCTGCCTTCTCTCCTCTGCTGACTTTCCTTGGTGTCCTGCTGGGTGAGGCAGGTGTATCTTCTGCCCTCCCATAGCCTTGGTTCCATCTTTATCCCACGTATCACCCTGTGATTCAGTAGGAAGGTGCGTTTCTCTGCTCTGCTTCCTTCTCCCTCCCCTTGTTTTTCTGTTTTGTTTTAGAAAGGGACAGTGTTAGAGAAATTGTTATGTACCATCTTTAATCTAAAACCACTGTTTCCTAACATATGTTATTGTCAAACAGGATCAGAAATATTCTTCTTCTAACAATAGTATCTTTAGTGGATCTTATGTAGATGCCTTTAAGAAAAATAACACCTTAAAACAAAAATTTTCATAGTAAATAACAGTTTGTCCCTACTGATCAAGGAGAGGAATAAATGTCATGTTCAATCGTTATTATGTTGGATCTGTCTGCAAAGTTGTTTAAAGACAGCTTTAATACAAACTATTTACTGGGCTTTCACTTCATTTTGTAAGAGTGGCAATTGTTTTAGGAGACTCCAGTAACTTGAATGCAGCCATTGATATCAATGAAACTTAAGTGTATACCAAGTACAATTGAAAACAAAGCACATATGAGCATAAAACCCTACAGGCATGAAATTCCATCCATAGCTATGTTGTGAAGACTAGAGGTGCAGTTATAAAGCATCCCATTCTGCCTGTAACTTAAATATGCCTTTGTGTTTGAAACCCCAGACTATCATTTTGTGAACAGTTTCAAATAGTCCCTTATCTGCTTAAATACGTTAAAGTTGTCTTGAATATCTAGAATACCAAACTGACTCCTACAATGTGTATTTATGTCATGCATATGTATTTACTTTCAAGTTAATTTGCTAGTTCAGTACTAAATAGATGGAATCAGAGTATATATATATATATATATATATATATATATATATATATATATAGTAGGTTGGTGCAAAAGTAATTGCAGTGTAAAAGGTTAAAAAAATTGCAAAAACCACCATTACTTTTGCACCAACCTAATATATATATATATATATATATATATATATATATATATATATATATATATATAGAGAGAGAGAGAGAGAGAGAGAGAGAGAGAGAGAGAAAGAGAGAGAGATTGTAATATTTAATGTATACTGGTAACAAAAGATGAATACAAATCATGTGTATACATTTTTGGGGCATATATATATATATATATATATATATATATATACACATATACATACACACACACATGTTTATACTTTTTTACTGACTGTTTTTCTAGATTTTATAAATAGTATAAGAGATGGGGTGTGTGCTATTGTCTTAACTGAAAATACCCAGCTCCTGGCTCTGAAATTGTTTCGGTAAGATTCTGGAGGTTCTACAGAGTTTAGTCCTCAATGACCCCACCATGAGGACAAGTCTTTTATTACAATACTGCAGCACTTCCCTGTTCTCTTAAAGGCGTATAAAATTATTTTTGTATACATGATTTATAACTCTTAAATAAAGGCTAAAAAGCTAATCCAGTTTAAATTTGGAGAGTTCTCATTAACCGAAATAGAAACGTTTGAAAAGTTCCAAAGTCAGCCCCACACACGGTCCGTGCCTGTACGTATCTCATTGACAGCCTTTATCAATGTGAATGTGAAATTCTTAAAATACTTCGTAATCCATGAATTTATAAAGAAGAGAAAACATTTGTAAAGCATCCAGAAGCCTATCCTTTGGAGACAGCCACCGTTACAATGCATCTCTATTGCCTCCCATTTCCCTCTGTTTAAATATGTCAACACAAATATCTGTAATTGAGATCTTATGTTGAGGGTTGTAACCTGAAGATGGTGATTAAATTTAACCATGATAGTTTCTCCTGTAGCGAATGTCAGAAAACCCATTTTAAACAGCCCTTTACTGTCTTATTTATGGATGCTTTTTAATTGATTCAACCATTTTATTACCCCATCCTTTTACCCCCTGAATATATGTGTGTATAAGTATGAAGTAAACCATTTTATTCAAGGATATTTGTATGTCCTTTTTTGATTCCTCGTGATAAGTTTTTATACACACACACACACACAACCCCAAACAAAATACAAAAACAGCCAAACCACTGAGCAATAGCATATAATTATTTTTAAAATTTATGATATGTATTTTAAACTTGCTATCAGAACACTTTATAGTTGGCACTTCATATCCAAGGGTTCCCTATTTGTGTATTCAACCAACTGTGAGTTGAAAATACTAAAAAAAAAAAAAAAAAAGAAGTCACGTAGTTGTGATGTGTGCTGTGTAGTTAGGCCCAAGATGGCTGCCTCCATACTGACCACTCACAGGCTTTTCTTCTTGTTATTATTCCCTAAATAGTATAGTATAACAACTATTTACATAGCTCTTATATTGTATTAAGTATTATAAGTAATCTAAAAATGAATAAAGTGCATGGGAGGATGTGCGTAGGTTATGTGCAAATACTGCGCCATATTATATAAGGGACGTGAGCATCCCTGGGTTTTGGCGTCCACGGGGGTTCCTGGAACCCATCCCCCATCGATGCCAAGGGAATTTACCATTCCCCAAGCCATGAATGGAGGTATTGATTCTGCCTCATCTTCACTCTAGTTCTTATTTTTATTTTTAAAAATCTCTTCATTGTGGAGACATACGTTTTAATAGTAGAACAGTTGAAAATGTTTTCTCATGTTTAATAGGTATTACTGTTTTTGTGATTTGTCTGTCAATAAATTGAGCTCATTTGATGTACTTGTCTTTCGAGTAGATGCTTTTACGGCCATTGCCTTGATATACATACTTTCAATATCAGCAGAGTTCCATCTCTTTTGAAGGATGGCGAAAGATAGAGACGTCATGGAGATGGATGAACACGTCTCTATCTTTCCAGTGTATCACTAAAGTCCTCTGCTTACTTGTTTCATAACCAGAAATAATGAAAATTATGAAAGCCACCACCAAACGATTGTAACCGCCTATAACCAGGTTAACACAGATTATTTAGACTTCTACCTCAGGTGCTTTGTGACTGCAATTTAATTGCAAGAAAATCACACTGTCAATTAAAAACAGTGAAAAGTGGGTCGTGACTGGAACGGTAGTTTCTTTAGAAGCAAAGGAAATAAGGTATAATTAATGAAATCCTAATTAGACAATGTGAAAACACTGATAATTTGTCTCTTTTGTTCATCTATAATTGAACATATAGCATTTGAATAATGATATAAATCAAATAGATGCAAAAAATTATATTCTGATGAGAACAGCAAAATTATACTTCTGAATTGACTTAATTTTGTTCAAGCTCAATGCTAGGAGTTCCTGTTTAAAATAGGATCTCATTCAAGGTTGAGCATATGAATTAAAAAAGGCTTATCAGGTGTCTCCTGACATGTGAAGAGTAAAGAGAAAAAAAAGAAAAAACTTCCTTAGGATTGTTAAACTCAGAGATATAGGCCTGGTTTTCACCTGCAGGGAAAGAAAGTGTGCTATGCCATCATTCTGAGTGCCACTTGCCACAGAGAACAAGTGAGCAGACAAGTCACACATATTGCTTGCATGGTCATACTTCTTTAGGGCAAGCTGTAAAGTCCATCCTGCGTACTTTTTCTCGGATACATTATCAATTTAAAGAGTTAGAGAGTTAGAAGGTGATGTCAAGGACAGGTCTACTGGAGAACACTGGAGACCTAACGGATGATACAATTCTGGAAAGGGGACATTGCTCCAGAGCTGCTTGTGAGAGCAGATAGGAAAGCAATTTCATATTTTAGAATTAGAATTTGACAGACCTGCAAAGGTATTGAAAGTAATTCACGGGAAGGAAAAGTGGAAGAGGGAGATTGGATGTGGGCAGGAGGGAAGAAGAAAAGGAGTGAATTATTTGATTTACCTGGTATAAAATTAAATGCTTAAAAAGTATACCATTTGACGATTTCTTGCCCTCACCTCCTCACACAAAAACGTTTACAGTAACCTACAAGTATCTAGAAAGCATGTGGGTGTGGTGGACCACAAATATTGTTTGGGGATGATTTTCTTTGTCAAAATGGTCACTCGTACTCCCTTGAAATCAGGAAAAGGAAAAAATACATCCCCTTTTCTAGTACGAGAAAATTAAGAGGTATTCATGGCTCAGACTAAACAACAGAAAATGCTTTATTTTCTTTTTCTGGAAAATGATTTCCAAGCTCACTTCTAATTTTAAATAATTAAAAAGTTGCATGTCACTTGCTGTTGTCACTCTGCCAGCCTTCATCCCCATCCCCCCAACCCCCCTCCAGTCTCTCTTTTCCACTCTGTATCCCAAACTCTTCACGGAATAAGAAGGTACTTCGTCTGCTCATGAGCCACTGGCGAGGTCAAAGCTTTTTATTTCAGTGACAGAGATCATGAGCAAAAACAGGAAACATAGGAATCAGGGAACCTAAATGGATTTTCTATACCAAAAAGTGTTGAAATCTATCTGTAGAAAAAAGAGTAGACGCCAAAAAGCAGGCAGAAAATTATTATGTTTTTTGTTGTTTTATTTTGGCTTTTAACTGTCTATGTTTTGGGGTAGGAAAGAATGAAGAAAGTCAGGAGAAAAAATTTTTTTTCTCTAAAATTTGAATTTTTTAAAAATGTGTGAACATACAGTCAGAAGTTGAAACTTAAAATTATCTGTCTCTTTTAATGTTCTGCAGATTTGGATCCTGAAGTAATGTTGAATATTTTAAAAAATAATAACACATTGCTGTTAGTCTTATGAGTATTTTTAGATCTAAATGTGTCTTGAAACACCTTACCCTAAAGCTAACAAATGAGTATTTTCTAGCAATGTCATGAACTAATTTCAAAATAACCCCCCATCAGAGAAAGATCTGATGCATTTTCCATGATATAAAATAAACCATTTTGGAAGTAGTTCATGCATTATAATTTTTTTTGCTTCTTGCTTCCTAATTTGTATTACTTGAGGAGTTTGACATTGAAAAAAAATATTGTATTTGAGGAAAAAAAATTCACTTTCTAGAGAAAGAATTTCTTCCAACTCTATAGTTCATATTGTTCACCACTTAGTAAGAAAGAATTTGTACATGATTTAGAAAATACAGCTCAGAAAACCCCGCCACCCAGAAATAACCAATTTCTCTTTGTAGTTCTATCAGTTTGAGGTTCATGTATTTTGATGCGTTATTGTTGGGTGTGTACATGCTCACAGTTGTTATGTCTTCTTGGAGAACTGATCCCTTTGTCATTATGCAAGTGATGGAGATGGGGTAGAGGAAGAGAGAGAGAGAGAGAGAGAGAGAGAGAGAGAGAGAGAGAGAGAGAGAGAGAGGTTGTTTCTTATAAGGAGGTCAAAATAGGATTGGTGTATTTCACAATAATTCCAGGTAATTTTAATGCATGCTGTCCAAGGACTCTCACTGTTCTAAGGCCTATCCATGTATTAATGTACTAGAATTCTAACTAACTAGAATTTTCACAACAGTCCTATTTTATATTGTTGTTATTATCCTCATCTGTCGATGAAAAATTTAAACCAGAGTGGTTCATTAACTTGCCCAAATTCACACTTGCCCAGAAAGATGTCAGGCGTGATGTGACACTGTTTTATGTTTTCTAAAATATCTTTTAGATATTAGAATAGGCATTTCAATTCCTGACGTTATTGCTGGATTATATATGCCTCTTATTTGTTATACTATATAAATCCTATCTTTCTTAAAATGAATGCGCTTCTAGTAAATGCGTGTTTAATAGAATCGTCTCCTTTCGTGCATCTGCAAACCCAGAGACAACGACCTTCTCACCACTGTTGGTAGCAAAGAAGGTGGGGAGAAGCCATAAAAAAATGCCTCTTTTAACAGCTATATACAATGTCAGAACGGTAAAAGATTGGGGGAGGAGGCTTATCACTTTGCGAGGGGTATAACTCTTTATTACATTGTATTGTACACCTGAAAGTAATTAAAAAAAAATTAAGCCAAACCACAAAAAAAAAGCAAAAAAAAAAAAAACAAAAAAAACACAAAACACACACATAAAAAAACCCCAAAAAAACAAAAAAAACCTTTTTGCTTACCCAACCCAACAATTACCTTCCACGGGTAACCAGCAGGTAACTAATTCTATCTCAGTTATTCCTCTAAAGTTATTTCTGACGTGTACAGTGGCAATAATATGATTTTACATAGAAGAATTAGTTTTACATTATGTAACTAGCATTATGTTTTTTACCTTCTCCTAGGACTCTTTTTGCACTTCAATTTTTATTTTTTTTTCATTTATGGCCTCATTTTTTAAAAAAGAACACGTTGAAAAAGAAACAGCAGAGTTTTAAGGCCCAGTGATACAGTTTTCACATAGTCCTTTTGATGGTCTAAAATGCAGTTGTCTCTTTTACATCCTATATGACCATAATATGTTAGCATAACTTGAAGATGATATTTTTTGGATTCAAAGAATTCTCATTTGGTGAGTTAAAGACTGTTTTTTGTATTAAGGTATTACTATAGGAAATAGACAATAAGTATATTAAAAATAAATTCAAATATGTATGCAATTCGTAGATAGTGTGTTTAAAAGTCCTTTGTCTGTTTTTAAAAATATTTGTTCCTTTGTTCATTTCACCAAAACCTGGGGGAAGAATTTGACTGCCCCCATTTCCTCTATTGGGAAATTATTGCACAAGCAAGCTAGGAGAGCAAAGAAGCATTTATTTGGGGGAGATTGATGTTTTGATATTAAAATGAAGTTTTTCATGTTGAAAATGATATTCTTCTTTAGCACCTTACAATGCCTGGGAAGGTAGGGGACCCAACCAAGACAGTTGTCAGGGTGGAGAAAATCTATGACAAGAGCAAACCTGAATAGATGGTGAGGAAAATACAAAGTTCTTTCCTCCTTCTAAGCTATTGATTTTGGTTCATTGCACTTATGGTAATTTCACCATTGCCTTTCACTGGAATCATCTGATATAATATGTCCACTTCTAATTTTCCCATCTTTAAGAAAAAAAAAAAAGTCCCCATACATAGAAGTCATCACTTTTATGTATAAATATGTTTATGTCTAAGTCTTATTTGATATTTTTCAAGTCTTTCTTTTAGCTAATAGATAACTGACAAGCTTCTTAACCTGACCGTCCTTCCCTCTCTAGCCTCACCTTTTTCACGTACTCAGCTCCCATTTCATATGTAATCTCCGGCTGTAATAACTCTTTTGTTATTGTCATTGTAGAGGTATAATTAACACTGTGTAGGTTTAAGGTGTACATGTGTTGATTTGATACGCTTATCCACCCCACTAGGATCACCACCGTAGCATTAGCTAATGCCTCGATCGTGTCACATAATTAGTATTTCTTCTTTGTGGTGAGAACAATGCGGGTCTCTTTCCGTTTTTTGATACAGATTTTGTACAATTTCTTCTCCAGTGTGATATCCTCCAGTGTGATTCGAACACTCCCACTCATTTCCCCAGCCAACTCTTAGTCACGCTTTATGGCTCAGCTTGAATGACAATGTCTTTCGGGGCATTTCTCTAACGATTGAAGCTTTGATGAGATGCTTATGAAATATGCTTCAAAACAGATACTTTCATATGCTCAATTCCTATAATATTAGCTTCTGGGGTGATGTTAATATTGAGTATCATCCAGTAGCCTAGAAACTACTGGTGTCAACGGCTGGTATGTTCCTTCATTGCAGTGCCACTGTAATGATGCTTAACGTGTTTCTGAATGATTCACTGGGTGGGAGATGGAAACATCTGCACGGCAGATCCGCCACACACTTCGGTGGTGCCCTGCCCAGAAAGATGTCAGGCGTGATGTGACACTGTTTTACGTTTTCTAAAATATCTTTTGCTGCATGGTGACTCAGGTGCAAATGCAGTTACATTGGGAGAATCATTACTATGCATTGTTATCTGTAGAAGCCTCCCAAAGGTAGGTGTGTTTTCTTTACTGAAATGGCAAAGTTCCTCTGTTCTGAGAGACAACAGATTAATGGGAACATACAGTAACAAAGCTGAAGACAAAACGAAAGAACAGAACGTTCTCCAGGAAGCCTCATAATAATACACTGCATGTGCAGTTCTAGAAAGTCGGCCTTGTTTTTCCCTGTTGCACTCCGTCATGGGCTTGTGATCAGTGCTGTGGCACGTGCTCTTGTTGGCAACTTTGTCACTGAGGGTGGCCTACTGGTCATTTACAGTGGCCCCTTTTCAGACCAAAGGTCAGAGATGTAGGGACACGATGCAGTACTCTTTTAATGCAATGGTGCTTGTTACTGTGCTGGCTTAGTTAATATCTAAAGAGAAATCTTTGAAGACAGCGCTTACCCAGCTCATTCCAAAAGCAGAATTAGATTACTGAGTTTGCCTTAGCTCACCATTAGGTTTCTTAATGGATTTGGGAAACTCAATAATTCCTTGCTCAGATTAGATTTTATTAGATTTGGATGTCTTTCATACTAACTTTTAAAGATCTATAGACAGTATAATCAGATTAGAGTCCCAGACTCAATGGCTTACAATATATTATAACATTTTTATTGGCTCTTTACAAGCACCTAAAGTCACATTGAGAAAATATAATACCAAAAGTTCACAAAATTAAATTCAGAAGGTGAGAAATTGGCATACGCTTGTACTGTAGAATTGTTTTCCCCTTTTCAAGTTATTTCTACTTTGTTTTCATGTACTTTTTATAAGTTACAGGAAGGAGAAAATGTGTATTATTTATAAAATAAGAATAAAATATGAAGGAATAGCATTTAAAATACATAAAAACTATGGACACAGACCACAGTTTAGTGGTTACCAGAGAGGAACAGGGAGAAGAGGGTGGTAGAAGAAGGAAAAGGGGGTCAAATAGATGGTGACGGAAAGAAACTAGACTTTGGGTGGTGAACAAACAATGCAATATACAGATGATGTATTATAGAATTGTACACTTAAAACCTATATAATTTTACTACCAATGTCACTGCAATAAATGTAATAAAAATAAAATACAGAATTTACTTCTCATTTTGTACAAAGTTTTTATGATGGATGTATTATTAATGCTATCATAAGTGAAACCAATTTGTTTAAGTAAAGAACCAAATAAAGGCCATGCATTACAATATTTTTGTCTAAATACTGACTACAGAGACTATGACATTTTAAATGGAAGTGTTCAATTCTGATGAGTATACAGTTTTCTTGAAAATAATGATTCGAGTTTAATAACTGATAAGCGCAAAACAATAAAATCAGTATCAATTAATGTATTTGAAACACGGGAAACAATTGGTACTTCTCAGGTTTGTATAGCTCACGAAACACAGTATTCCGTCGTAATTGGTGTGCAAAGACTTTGGATGGCTACACATGTAAATATACTTATCAAATTACTCTTAAAACGTCACTCGGATGAGACGTACAAGGTCAATTCACGTTGCGAGTGTGCTCTCTGCAGAGCCCCGCACGGAGCTCACGGTTCCCTGGGAAATGTGCTCTGGCGTCACCTTGTTTCAGTTTCAATTTGAACTATGGTTCTTAGGGGTTTTGCTGATCATCTTTCCATACGTTTCTTTTGCACAATAAACATCTGCTGTGCTTCGTCTCCAGTATTTCCTGAGCATGACGCTGCTGGAAATGTCTGCGTGTCTATCATTGCAGGGTGTGAAGAGCTAGAGTCAGAAGAGGGGACTTACTGCCTGGTGGGGGAAGGGTCACATATAAACACTGCAGGAGAAGGGATGAAACGGTCCTCAGATTGGAGAGCCCTTACTGCTCCCTAATATTAGGTTGGGGCACAAGTCATGGCGGTTTAAAAGGTTGGAAAAAAAAAAAAAGGCAAAAACCGCAATTACTTGTGCACCAACCTAATAGGACAACTCCTGTCACAAGGGGTATCCTTAGAAACACTCCGCTTTTTTCTAGTTTTTCTGGGCAACTGCTTTTCTTTCTATAAACTGAAAATATTAGCTTTTCATTAAATCTCATGTCTGTCTCTTTTAATAAATTATTAAGTAATCCCCATTCTAAAATGTATGAACTGACCCGTTTTAGGTCACTTGATCGTAGTGAAATGTGATCGTAGTGAAACATACCAAGTAGCTTTTCCCACTTGATTGAAAGCAACACCTCCACTCTGCGTTTGAACTTGGGGACCACGTTGGCAAAGTTAAAACTGAAGTGGCAAATAGGTGTCTTTTCATCAAAGCTCAGTGAGCTCCTGCACTGCTTTGATGGCTTTTACATCCGGCGGCGGGGACAGGCCCTGGATTTTGTCATGCTCTACACCCCCCGGCATTAAGATTTTGTCATCAGATATAGTCCCTGTTTCCATGTTTGACCTTGTCACGTATTGGTTCAAGTCGTATTTGTTGACTAAAAATATAAACTAATTCGTGGAGTTCTGAAACATATATTTAGCACTTGTATGTTTGATAAAATGTAAATCATTGACGACTGTGTTTTCCCTTGCTTTTTTTACACTTGTCACACAGCGAACATTAAATGGGTCCCCTGGTGAGATACATAGTTTTAAATACAGAGGTCTCTGCTTACTAGATGTGTGACTGTGGGAAACGTTTACACTCCTCATATTCTTTATGCATAAAATGAAGACGGTAATATCTATTTTATAATATCTTATGAACACTAAATAAGTTATATAAATCATGTAGGCCAGTGTTCAGTCCATTTAATTACTAAACTTTTTTCACCCATTCTCTAATACATAGAGTATTTTCGTTGCTTTTCAAGAGCAATGACCAGTAAATTAAAGTGTCTATTTTTATATCAGGTCTGTCATTATTTAAGGTCTGGCTTGAAGAGTGTATCTCTTTTTTTTTTCATTAAAATTGTATGATGTTCACTTTTTATTTAAAAATCTTCTGTTTAAAAATATTAAATATGATCCTCATATTTTCCCAACTTTTGATCTTATGTTTACATAAAAACTGTATGAAATTATAACCACCCTTTGGAGGTTCTGAATAATGTTAATTTTCTAGCTTATTTTATGCCCTGATGTTCAAATAAGATAATTCTGTAACTATTACAAAAAAGCATATTATTTTTAATTAGTTAATTGAGTTTTGGAAAATGCCATGCTATTCCTGCCAGACTAAATAAAATGTCTTTATCAACAGTACATTATGTTCTCTTTTTCTCCTTGTACCTTCCTAAGCAGCTTCACAGAACAATTAAGGTACAAATGAATAAAACATGTGTTTATCACAGTAGGTGAAGAGAAAATGACAAATTTTACATCTTCTTCTTCCCTTGGCAGCTGTCAGACAGGGGAGGAGTTGAGACGGCCAGACAGTAGAATGACCCATCAAAGAGCATTTAGAAGTAACTGTATTATTTTGGCTTTCCTCACAAGTTTGTTAAACCATACTACAAATGAGAAGATAGAATCTAAATGTATGAGAGTTTTTAATTATATTCATCATTAAAATTCAGCCATTATAGATAAAAAACTAAAGAAAGTTACATAATTTCATACGATGGTGTATCATGTATATTCTTCTGATTGAAGTAACAGCATCTATAAAAAATGTAAAGGTTCATGTCCAGTTCTTTTTGGATTTATTTAATGCACAGCTCAAACCGGAGTGAAGAAGCAAAATTCTAGTAGCTATAACTCCATAAGCTTGGGAAAATGGTGCGAGGAAATGATTGGGTGCAAAGAAAATATTATAAAAGTGTCGGAGGTTAATATTTACTAATAAATACTAAGGAGAAATATTAAGGGGGCAATGCAATGTGTCCAGTAGTAGTTTATTAGTGAGAAACAAATCCCTTATTTATAGTAATAAAATTATAATCACTGCCCACAGGGTAGGGATGTAATAGACACAAGAAAGAAATTTGTGTTTTATAGTGAAAAGCAAAAAGAATATATTTAAAGATATGTCATCATACTTTAAAGTGAGGAGTGTCTGCTTATTATATTGACAAACAAAGGCATTAACAAGATGTCCAGGAAAGTCATTAGTTTTAGTCTGTTTAACACATTCCCATGACACTATCTTTTTCTTAGGATTATACTTTGAAAAAATACATATTAAAAGTATATAATAAAATTTAAAAATAGATATCCCTTAGGTAGAAGAAATGCTTGATTGATTCTCACTATTGCTCTTCAGATATGTGGGGGTTTCAAAGTAGAGGAGGGGAGACGAAGATTATTGTTTTGTCTTTTCCTAGCGACGCTGAACGTCATTCAAATTGTTGGATGACATTGAATTGCAGAGAAGGACCTCGAGAAAAGACACACAGTGGCTGTGAAAATATGTTCTTGGGGAAGTAAATACCCTGCAGGTCCTGGTTTTTTAACACACATGTTGTTTTAGGTAGAAATTTGCTTATCGGCAGAGAAATAAACTAAATTATCTGGCCCGTCCCTGGTAGTTTAACAGCTGACTTGCACATAAAGAAACGTAACGTGCTATTGGATTAACTTGCTCAATTTCCTCCTTACAAATCAAAGAGTTAAGCAGTTCCTTTATGTGTGAAGCACAGCTCTGGCAGACTAAGGTATTGGCACCACCTCCCCGCTAAAATTCATGATCAAGCTGTAGCAATGGAATTTACGGGACACATAACACATAAAAAGTGGTAAGAAAGAACCGAAGCCATCACGTCATCATATCTTAACGCCTATGAAACATTTAAAGTTGGCTTTGGAAGGGCTGGGGCCCAGAGGAGCAGTAAAGCGGGGAAGGATGCACTTTTATGAGCGCCACGTCACGCATAGGGCCGGCACCGTGGGCTCACAGCATTACTAGGGCTGATGTGTTTCCCAGGGCTTTCAAGGGAGTCATCGATTCTGTGACTTAAAAAGCTTATTAATGCCTGGAGGTTTTTGCATCTGATCTGAAACGTGTAAATGTGAGATGACTTAATTATAATCACTTTATTGGCAGGTGCAAGCATATCATCTAGAAACTATTAATACAAAGGAAGCAAATACAGTAATTAACAACCACAGGCCTTTAAAAAGCCCCCAGAACTCCACTGGGAGGAGGGGGAAGAGAACAGAACAAAGAAGACGTTTTTTAAAATTTAACAAATTATTTCTTCCCAGCATTATTTATTAAACATTACCTTTTATAGTTTAAATTCATGTATCAACGGTTATTAAAATCAATGTCAGAAATATAAATACTCTTTGTCCCCTAAATATCTTTTACTCTGAGTTCTGTCCTCGAGCAGGCCTCTCATCTTTTCTCTCTATTCTCGTTTATTCACAGGGCACCAGGCTAGTGCACGTATTCACTGGGTTTGAAGTTCAAATCCACGCTGTTTTTAACGCAGTGATGCTAACTGTATCCCGACTGCCACTACTGTAGTTTGCAATTTCACTGCCTCTAATGCATGTACACACACACACACACACACACACACTCACACACACACACACACATTTTCCCCCTCCACTTAAAGGCTCTTATATATCTGTATTTCATGTGAATCAGGCCTGCATGACAATTTTTGATCACTTTGTCTCTGTATTGCTTTATGTCCTTGAATGTCCCTTTCCCTGTCCTCTGACAGAAAATATATGAATCCCACCCGTTCAAATCCTTTCAGGGAAGCTTCTAGAGGAGATATCCCCTGCTTTGTGTTGATACGATAGTTCACCTTAAATATTTTATTTGTCATGACTCATAGTGAAGATAATATATTTTAAAAACATATTTACTTTTCTATTTCAAGTTCCGTTTTTCAGGGTTATTCCATAGTCAGCCAGAGGCATCCACTGGCTCCAGAAATAAACAGGATTTGTCGGAGGGATAGAAAGAGAAAGAAGGAACAGATGTAGTCACCTTTTGACATTTAGAGTAGTGCTATTTCAAGTCAACAGTCTTGAAAACTGCAGCCTCTTCAGAAGACTTTCTTAGTTCTTTCACCTTCCATTGACATATATAGAAACTTTGTTTTGATCAGGTCCTAGAAGTTGAATACATTCAAGCTGTGCTAATAAGAATTCAAGGTGTAAAATACTAAAAATTGCGGCCATGAGAAGAGAATGAAAAGCTAATCGTTTTTAGCCCAGACGACTGTGGGAGGAGATAAGAGTCAGAGCAGTGAAGCATGCGTGCTGGCGTCCTGGAGGAGGGCGGGGTGGACAGGCTGGAGGGAGGGCTCAGAGCCAGGGGTCAGCCTGCATCCTGTAGGACCTGGGAGCAGACTGCTGCCAGGAGGCCTTGTTCCCAGCAGGGCTGGTGGCAGAGCTGTTGCCGCAGACACAGCCTGTGGCACCTAGATGTACTGGTCTGAGGCGGCGCCCCTGCTGTACCACCATCACTGTGGCAAAAAAGCACACCTGGAACCTTGTTCACGTCTGAGGGGGCAATGGAAATGTGCTTCTTCTGTTTGCTGCTTCCGAGAGTATCACTGAACAACAACCCCGACTGCTGACACTGCAGTCACCCTGACCTTTCACCTCGGCCACAGGTTCACAGGCTGCCCTCCCTCAGCCAATGACTGGCCCTGGACGAAGGTCCTCATGCACCTCATTCCTGTGAGATGTCACCTCCAACAGGCGACTCTAGCTGAAAAGGCCTCCCCAGGGGGATGGCCCAAACATTCTTAGAACTGCAACATGATGGAAGACTCTTCCTCGCAGCCGTCTTTCCTCTCCTCTCCTCCACAGGGTCAGACTTGCAGGGTAACCTGTGCCATCTCCTCTGAAGTAAAGGATGGATTGCTGCACCTTGAACTTGGGAGCACAGAGAAGGGGCCTGGTAGCTGCCTTAGGTTTGGGAGGCAACACATTCTGTATGGGAACTTCTGCGACTCTGGAGTTAGTCTTAGAGGATGAAAGGCCTGTGTGGCAGACCCAGGCTGAGATGAAACAGCCTGGCCTAGTGCCCATAAGCTGGTGAAAGCTACGGTGTCGGAAACAATTCGGGGGAGGGGGGGGCTCACAACAAGTCCCAGAGGGAGAAAAACAGTGCAGGCCCCTGATTCTGGGGCAAGGCTGAGAAGTCTAAAGCTTTGACCGCTAGCTTCAGGCATGTTGCTGGTTCCCAGGACAGGCAGAACAGTTGAGGATAAGCACCGATGGCCATGCTTCTGCACCTGCCCACTGTGACAGGGGGTCTGTCCCACCCATCAAGTCATGAAATTGGACAGGCCTCTGCACAGCCCATCAAAGGACAGCCCAGCATCAAGACTGATCAGGACCAGAGGACGAAGCAGCCCAGACCGGCAAACACCCAGCACACCTGCCCAGGACCCCTCCCCTGGCTTGTACCTGAGACATATGGGGCGGGGCCTTAGTACTGGGTAAAAAGGAGGTACTAGAAGCTAATCTGTTGTCAGACAACCACTCAGCTTCTCAGTGTTTCCAGCAGAGGGAGAACACCCTCCATGGAGGAATCTGGCCTTTTCATGACTCACTTGCAACACCCAAGCGTATCAAAGTAGCCCTGTATTTCTCTTCCTGATGGTGACCCAGGGAACGCTCTCAGTCCCCTATTCTGAAGGCGAACAAACCAAAATCATGACACCCTTCGGGCCGCCTGTGTCAGCCCTACCTCTCACCACTCAGATCCCGTACTTTGACTCAACTCCTTTTCATTAACGTGTATGGCAGTCAGGGTGCCACTATTCCACCCCATCCCCCTATTTTCCAACACTTGGACAAGGGGAATCACCAATAATTCCTAGGGAGGTTCTTCATATCTCAGGGCCCTTTCTCTTCTCAAAGAAAAAAAAAAGTCGCTGTATCTCAACCACCTCCTCTGTGCTATGCTATGTCTACCAGTAAAGAGCCTCAGGAAAGAGGGCAGCACTCCCCCTGCCACATCTCCATGAGCCCCACGTCCCCAGTGACATAGGGATTACAGGGATCCCCAAACAGGAGCATAGGACGGCTGTATCTGTCCTCCCTCCCCCAGTTCCACAAAATGTCACAATAGGTCCAATGGAGGCTGCACGTGGGGTGGGTTGTGCTGCAGCTGAGGAGCACTGGCCAGGGACCCAGCATCTTTCCTAGTGAGTAACAAATCCGAAATCCCTGTCCCTGGGGAGGGGGCAGGTACACAGCAGCCATGTGTGGTCGCCTTGACCTACTTAGTTCCCTGCACATCTCCATCCAGAATCTCCTCAAGGTCAGAACGGTTAAGCATTGCAATCTAGCATATGTGACGAGGACCCGCAGGGAGGCCTGGAGCCCAGGGCAACTTCCTCTCCCATTAAGTAGCTGCTTCCTAAACACGATTGGAAAAGTAGATCTGTGCCATGAATCTGCTGTAATCCCAGGAAAACACAGTGCTCAGCTCTTTTCTGCCACCAGGAGAAAACTGACAGTCAGAGCTGAGCTGCTGCGGGCTCTGGGCCCACCCATTTTCACACTGAGCAATCAGTTCCTGGGCTGTAGTAGTCAGTGAAGGACGATGGCATCACTCATGCAGACCTATTCTCGAGGAACCTCCAGGGGGCGACTGGCTCCAGGACGCCCCAGCTACCCCCAGGAAGTATCTTAGAACGGCAACAGAATGGCCCCTAGGTAGTGATAAGTTTTTGTTTTATCACATCATTTTTAATATAAGTGAAATGGAACACCTATTCTATGTGTTGATTAAGAGATGATAATGATTAAATGTTGATTAAAATGATTCAGAGTATTGATTTACTGGTTGATAAACTTGCTTATATAATCAAGAGTCACAGAACATTTTTCTAAGAGAAACAAGCAGTCCTCATAGAGTTGTTTTAGAGCTGTATTTACAATTCTAAAGTTAAAGGAAATATGGTTCAATGTAACTATTTTACTTCAGAATTTAAAAGCAAGCACGCTTTTTAAAGTAAAGCCTAATTAAGCGAATTTTCTAGATGACGTCGAAATATTAATATTCCACGAATGTTTGATTATGTGAATACGAGCTCTGCTTTTTGTGTCGGGAAATCAGAAAAACTGAAATGTTACAGAAGAAAATTGCTTATCAGTGGCCTGATTAAGGCTGATACGGTGTCCGAGTATCATAAAGCTGTAACTTATGTTTTTAGGTTTCATATTCAGTGTCTGTGATTACGACTATTTGCATATGACTACACTTAACATAATATTTATATTTTGAATGTTTTCATCAACATCTAAAACACGCCACACATTTGTTTTCCTCTTTGCCCATTCAAGTAAGTAACTACAGGCTAGAGTTGAGGTCAAGTTGTTACCCCATAACAGAATTTGCTGGCTTTCGTAAGAAGACTAACTGTGTTCCAACCATTGACACTAAAATATAGAGAGCATTTTCACTGTCTATAGCCTGGTGTTAATATAATCTACAACTTTCAGTGAAAGTATTAACACTTTAGAATCTTCGGTACCAGAGTATTTCAGCCTATCATTTAGATTTCTTTTGAAAGGAAAAAAAAATGAATAAAAATTGCAGTGCACAACACTGCTGTAAAATATGTATATCAAATGTAAAATGTAGGTTGTGATCCAATATACACTGTAAAAGATTTAGTAACCTTTCTTTCATATCTTGTCAAACAAACAGAGAATAGTTAGAGATAACAAGCCTCACTTATACCGAGTAGCAGGAAGATGATCTCTTTCAAGTTGTTTGGAAGTGTACCCAACCCTTTGGCATTTTTGTGTTTTTCTATTATTTTAGAGGTGATGCATTTCATTTGATTTTGATGGAGTTGCATCATTATAGTATTAAAGGATTAGGATGATTTCACCCCACGCTTCTTTACAGTTAGTTCTTATCAGGGTTGTCTGTCATCCCGTGATGAAAGAGGCACTGAAATGTGTGAGAGGAAACAACCTGTGAGCATAGCTCTCCAAAGGACACCCAAGGTGCACCTGATATATTTTCTGTTTAAAAGATCCAGTTCCCTCCTCTCTTCCTTCCTTCCTTTTCCTCCCTCCTTCCCTCCTTTCCTGCCTTCCTTCCTTCCTTCCTTCCTTCCTTTAGAACAGTAACAGAATGGCCCTTGGGTAGTAATAAGTTATTATTTGATCATGTCACTTTTAATATAAGTTAAATGGAATACCTATTCTATGTGTTGATTAAGAGATTATAACAATTAAATGTTGATTAAAATGATTCAGATTATTGACTTACACTTACTGATTCATAAACTTGCTTACATAGTCAAGACGTATGGAGCATTCCTTCTTCCCTCCATCCCTCTGTTCTTCCCTTCCTTTCTACTTTCCTTGTTTCCTTCCTTCCTTCCTTCCTTCCTTCCTTCCTTCCTTCCTTCCTTCCTTCCTCCCTCCCTCCCTCCCTCCCTCCCTCTCTCCCTCCCTCCCTCCCTCCCTCCCTCCCTCCCTCCCTCTCTCCCTCCCTCCCTCCCTCCCTCCCTCCCTCCCTCCCATCCTTCTTTCCTTCCGTCCTCCTTCCATCATCCTTCTCTCAAACTCTCTCCCTCTCTCCTTCTTTCTCTCGTCTTCCACAGCGTTTCCTTGTCTATATGAAGTGTGCCTTAGTCCTGATCAGAACAAATATCACAGAGCTTTGCCGGCTGAAAACAAACCACATATTAAGTTCCTCAAGGCATTCGTTCCCCTACCGCTCCACGTGCTCTGATATCATAACGCACAGCATGTGGCATTAAAGCACCACGCTAAAATGCTTATCTTTTAGAAGAAGCAGAGGGAAAAGGAAATAGATGTATCATGCACCGTGTTTCCCCGAAAATAAGACGTAGCCAGACAATCAGCTCTAATGTGTCTTTTGGAGCAAAAATTAATATAAGACCCGGTCTTATATGCGTCTTACAAAAAACGCCTTAGAGCTGATGGTCTGGCTAGGTCTTATTTTCAGGGAAACATAGTCGTTAAGTTTCTACATCTGCAGGAGGATAAAAGTCTCTTTCAGATTTCCCTTGTTATTGATAATGGTGTGCAGTGAATCTCTTGGCTGGTAGGAGCCAGGAAGTTGAATGCTGAGTCCACAGATGCCAATACAGTTTGGCCCTATTACAGGCTGCCTAGTTCTGAGAATGGTCTCATTGTTTTATGGCAGTCATCTTTCAGCATCTTTTGGATGCCAGTTACTATAAGAGGCACTGGAAAGACAGAGATTAATAAAGCCGGGTTCTTCTATTTAAGAACATTATAGCCTAGTATAAGAGGGAAACCACAGAAAACATATCTTCCACATAGTACGCTCAGCGGTGATATTATAATGGTATGCTTAGGTACACGAGGGGAACTCAACCCAGCTCAGAGGTCTGGAAAAGGAATTACAGAGGAGATATTTTATTTTATTCTTTGAAGATACATTGGATTTTTTTTGATTAATGAAACATAGTGGGGAAAAATCCTTTCTTTTTAGAGCACTAGTACTGTCGCGTCCCACGCGAAGAGTTGTGGGGAGCGAGGAGTGGGGAGTGAGGAGGGCAGCACAGGGTTAAGAAAAGACAGTAGCCATGGATAGCATTTAAGTGTGGAGGCCAAGGGACCAGCAGCCTCAAGGTCTGGCCTGTGGCACCTAATCTGGCCTGCACCATAGCTTTTATTAGTTCGGTGGGGAAGTAAAGGAGATAAAGCTTGTCAATCTCAAGATCTGTGAATTCCATACATCATAATAGGAAACCAATTCAAGTCAATCACCCTTGCCTGTAGGCAGCTGGACAGTAAGTCTCAACATCCCCAAGGGACAAAATCTATACGCATATGAATAGATGGAGAGCACAACATTGAATCACTTTCCTTGCAGGTTTTGGGAAGGAATGCAGCCACAGAGGCTGAGGCTCTCCTTAGCCTGGGAAAGGTGGGGGGCTGCGCCCACCTCTGTGAACCCCGTGAGTTCTCCTGTTGGTCCCCACGACTGCGCCTGGCTTGAGTTGTTCCTTCCGTGAGGAATCTTACTTGTCATTGACTGTCCAGTCATCTTTCTGGTACCACACAGGGAGGCAAAAGGTGCAAACACAAAGGTTTAGCAAAGTCCCTGAAAGGATCCGTCTTATAGACTCTCCTTTCTTTGGGGGCAGGTACAAGGAAACAAACGGTTAAGCTGCTGCCTGGCGACATAGTACAAAGTCACAGAGATGTGAAAGGGAAATAACATGCCAGAAATTATGACGTGTTCTATCTATATCACTTGCACTGAAATAGGCAAGAGGGGCCAAGAGGTAGTTGGATGGGGCAGGTCATGGGGAAGAGGTATTAGTGCTACTATCTGAAATATGATGTCATGAGCACTTGTAGGAAACTTCCACATTTCCATGACACAGCCTCATATTTCTTTAAAATGTGCAAAGTTCTAGGGAAGACTATGATTTTCAAAAGACTTGCAGATTTTCCTTTGGTTATGGAATCCTTGAAAATGTAAACGAAAATACTTTGAAGTCTTTGTTATTTATGAAATTATCCATAGGAAAAGTATGTTTGCTCACCTGTCAGTCCCATTTCTATCTCTTATTCATTTAAAACCAGGGTTGTTTGGCCCTTTCTCTCAAGGTTTTATTATTTATTTATTTATTTATTTATTTATTTATTTATTTCATGGAATTATAAAAAGTAATAACAAAGTGCATTTTATAGCCAGTGATTGGTCTGTTGTTTTTCTTCTTTCTAAATACAGACTGAAAAAGGATTCAGCATGTAAATGTTCGGTTTTTATTAGGTCAGATTACGTTTTTTTAGTTGAGGTGATGTTTTCTACTGGAGAGAGGTAGAGAAAGTGTTTTCAAGGAAAACAACAACAACAACAAAACTCAGAAATAAATACAAGAGGAAGTTAAGTCAGGAACAGGTGACAGTCATATCTGGTGACCTCTTTCAAGAAAAGAGGGAGGTACAGCCCTTCCTGTCATCTCTTTCCCCGGAATTACTCCCTTTACATTTTTGTATGTTTTATCACAAGAAAGTAGATCCTTTGCCGCTTTTTAATGATTCAACTTTCAATCTATGTATTCACTTCTATGTGATAAAGAGATAAGTGAATATGTCTTCTACATGACAGTTTGGATTTACAGTCTGAAAGCAAATAAGTTAAATAGAGTTTTCTTTTATCTGTTGTCATAATATTTTTTTCATTATTTGGAATCTGACCAAATAATGCTTCTTTTTCCAAAGTGGCTGTCACTGATAGCTTCCTTAACCCAAGTCTCAGAAGGAATTTGACAAAGCTGTATCTCTTTCTGTCTTTAAAATTTTATTTCTTTCTCTTTTTATCAGTCACTTATGACATAATAAATATTAAAAATGGCAGGAAATATATTTTATGTGCTACTGTTAAAGCATGGTTTTGCTATAAATAAGCAAGCCTGTTTCTCTAGAGCTTACGTGGGAATAAAAATTTGATACACTCTCCTCCCCCATCAAGCAGCTGTGGCAAGAAACCATTAGGGAGTGGTTATGTGTGGTGGAGTTTTCCGTTACGCTGGATATTAAATTAACTGGCATACGTGTTCTGAAGTGTAGAGAAGGTTGTAGGCTTGTGAGGATGCTTAGCATGCGGACATTCCCATCGCTCTGAATACAAGTAGACTTAATTACTGAGTCTTCCCGTAGGTTTTTACATGGTGTATTGACCAGCAGCAAAGAGTGTGCTGGTGAATACATGAAACATCCAAAACTAATGTGGTCTTTTTTTAAAGAGCGGGATCATAGGATACCTTGAATTAGTTTGTAGCATCAATGAATGTGAGGGTATAGGTTATGAAAATGACATGATTGGAAATAAAGCCCGGAGGAGTGTGGATGCTGCTGGAATGGGCGCAGAGCACACTGAGCTCCAGCTGCAGTGCAGCTCTTCTGTGATGTGTCCCCACGGTAGGGTGTTCCCAGGCTGGAGTGGGATCTGCAGGTCAGGTCCCCAACCTCGTCTTCCTGCTTTTCCTCTTATTTCTGAGCTCCCGTTTATCTAATTTGCCTACCTACTGGAATTGCAATAGAGGCTTAGAAATTTTTAGGTTGTATTATCAGTACTTGGAGCCTACTTCTTTCATAGGCTATATTTTTCTTATTTTTTTCCTTAAGTAATTTTCCAGGATTTCAAATCTGTTCTTGAAATCCAGCCCAATATGATAAAGCTGATTTCCACTTCCCTAGATCTCTAAATAACTACCATCCTGGATTTGTCCATACATAATGCCCTAGCCTGACCCTTTTCCATTCTTACGGACTTTAGGAAAGAAAGCTTTGCAATTCTCATGACAAGTCAAGAACTATACACCATGTTTTTAGGGGGAAAGTTACTTCTATAGTAATTGAACTGTTATATAAATATGTAGCAATGAAATATCCTCAAGTTGTAAGGGTAATTGTCGTTTCTGATTCAATATTCAAATATCTACGTAAGTTTAAATATAACTTTGCTTTTCAAAATTATTCACTCATTCACTTCTTCATACTAAAATAACTGAAGGAGAACCTAATATTTGCCAAGCTCCGTTCTAGTTATTTAGGGTAAATCTGTATAAATTTCTATACAACTATGGAATATAAATGTGTAAAGATTTCTTCTTGTAGAGCTCATGTCGTAATGGGAAATGCCAATGAGAAATATAGTAAATAAGTAAATTGTTCAGTAATTGTAGAAGCTATGACAAAAAGAAGTGCAAAATGGGAATGGGGAGGGCCAGTGAGTATCCGTATTGTGTAGCAGCGATGACAAGTAGAACAAAGGCCTTCTGGTGGGTTCGCATGTTTTAGCATCAGCAAGGGGCCAGTGTGGATGGAGTGAGGGAGGAAACAGTCCTAGGGGACCAAGTAGAGTAGAAAGGAGGTGAGTGTGGCAGAGGATGAGGGGACTTATGGGCAGCTATGAAGCTGGGATGCTTTACGTGAAATGGGGAGCCATCAGAAGGTGCTTCTAAGGGACTGTTTCAGCTGTAGTGTGGGAAATGGTTTGTGGGATGAGAGGTGGAAGCAGGGAGACCTTTTTGAATGTTCCTCCAGTATTCCAGGTATGACATGATGGTGAAATGATGGTGAGATGAGAAATATTTCGCAAACCAAGCCAAAATGATTTTGTGATAGTTTGAGTGTGAGATATGAGAGAAACTCCATGGATGTTTCATCTAGAGTTTTGACCGCTTATCTGGATCTCACCTGACATTTATGAAAAGAATCAAATGATGATATATCATTGATTTCCTAGGTAGTGAAACATAATTTTATCTCACAAAGTTCAAATCCAATTGGAGGAAAAGAAACATTTAGGGAGTAGCAAAAATTTACATATCTGAGCACCAAATGGTCTTGTGATGTTGACTGTGATACAATAAAATGTCCATTAGACTGGAAGGTCTTTGGATGTCAAGACCAGAACTTATTAAATTATCACTGTACACTCAGTCTGGGAATATGTGATGCCCTCAATTAACTAACTTTTGAGAACAGAAGATGAAAGACTAGACATACTTCATGGAGGAAATGTCGAATTTGTTTTCTTCTTAAAATAAAAACAGGGTTTACAAAGCTGAAATTCTCACAGTAAAAGGGACAGCAAGGGAAACAACAGGAATTTATTCAGTAAAATTGTCAGTTTTTTTCTAGTAAATGTTTACTGAAAATCAACTTTATGCCAAAGAGAAAAATGAGGAAGAGACTTGGAAAAACTCGTACAAAGAATCATGTACACCTTGTACTGCTCCTAAACACATAAAAAAAATATCACAAATTGTTTCAAGCAAAGTACAATTAAGTTCAGTTTTTTTCTTGGTTATTCAGACTGGGTATGTATGCAGCATATGTATACATGCATATGTATACATACATAATTATATGCATGACTGTATTTATTTATGATTTTATGTCCATGTTTGCTAGGCAGTACACAGATTTTGTATAATTTATTCTGGAAAGCAAGTGAAAAGGCCAATAGTTATGACATCAATACACTTAAAATTGTGGTCACATGTAAATGGTGGTTGTGGACTGTCCCAAAGAACAACAACAAAACAAAAATAAAAATCTTAGTTATTCAGCAATGGTTTGTCTATATACTTTTCAATTTTATACAGTTTTTTCGTCTCAACTGGATTGTAGCCTACTTGTTGAATTACAGTGATAGGTGATTAAGGTTGAAATTGTGCTCCATTAAGCATTTTTAAAAAATGCAACTAATATAATGTTATATGCCAATTATACCGCAATAAAAAATACAAATTAAAAAAGAAAATTAAAATAGGCAGTGTCCTTAGAGAGAGTTCTTTCTGTTATAAACAACCAAAAGAAACAACATGACAACATGAATCTTTAAAACTCATATATACCACAGAACAAATCCACAAGAAACAAGGAATAAAAAGAGATTCCAAAAATTCAATTATGTTGTGATTTTATGATGTAATGAGAAGTATACTTATTATTCATTACAATGTTATTTTCCATGTCTCATTCATTTTTGTAATATGCAACACTAAAAATTACTTGCTGAAACACACACACACACACACACACACACATGCTGATGGTGCAACTGCAAAAGAAGAAAGGTTGGTCACTGGGGCCACAGACACAGACACACATGGGCCTTCACAGAATAATTATATGAGAACATAACACTTAGAAAGTTTCACTACTATGCTTGTGAGTTTGGAGATTTCCTTACAGAATATTTAAGACTCTGCTGCATTCAGAGAACTTGTGATCTCTCCAGGACATATTTAAACGTGATGATCAAAGAGTGTTCTTTCTGAATGTCATGAGACACAAGTGAGGCGTCATCTGCCACCTCATCTTTTCCATGACGTCCACTATTCCTGAGTCAGGGTGTCTGTACTTCTAATTGTACTGCTCATAAGTGCAGTATCGGAAATTTACATTTTCAAGACTGAGGAAATACATTTCTCTTACTAAATACATCTAGACCCTTATTTAAAGGGTGCCCTGATCAGCACTGCTAATCATTTACCTGGCACTCTTTAAAGAAAATCTTTAACAATATTATTGTAAAATATTCGAGGAGAAAATCGTATGTATGGGTGGTGTGATATTGTGATTTATGATAAAAAATACATATTTGATCTTCGGTGCTGTTCCAGGCATAGAGCTCTTCCAACCCTTGCTGAGGAGGGTGATAAAGGGTCTTTTGTTATGTTAATGAGGTTACTTTTGGAAAACCCTAGGAATGAGGGCTGGTTGCTAGGAGAATCAACCATGTGATTAGAGGGTTGGACCTTTCCAGGGAGGGGAGAAGTGCTCGAGTTTAACTCAATCACCAATAGCCAGTGACCTATGTAGTGAAGCCTTTATAAAAACCCAGAAGGATTTTCAGAGAGTTTCCGGGTTGGGCAACCAGAAAGCTTCCATGTCCCCAACTCCACAAGGGAAGGGGTTGTGGGAACCTCTGATTTAGCCAGTAGGTCAGAAGTACAGGTGACAACCTTGACTTGTGATTGGCATTTTGAATTGGAGGGGGCCTTTGGGACCTCTAATGTGTAGCTTGACAGTCAGAAGCAGAGGTGATGACCTGGGACCTCCTCCCCCAGTTCATCGCTGGGCTTGTTTTCCATTACATCTGTCAATAGTGACTCTATCTGGCCCTGACCTCAACTTGAATTCATCTCAATTTCTGAATCCACATATTGTTTATTGTTTTCTTTCTTAAACTTTGTTTTTCAAAATGACTTTCACTTGCTTGTCCCCTTTCCTTTTCCTGGTCTAGAACTTTCCACAGTAGCCTGAATCTAATGTTCAGCTACTTAGTTCCTTTATGATAGTGGAGAGTAAAGGTTGGGTGAGGTGGAAATATAATTTTAAAATTTCAGAAATAATTGTGACCACAGTCAGAATATTGTCCTCTGAGCTAATGATTTCTAGACTTTTGGATTTTGAGAGACCAATAAAGCATTCTTTGGCGGGTTCATATGAATTTGACAACATTGATCAAAGACTATCAAAAGTGGAACAGTTTTCATCTAATATAATTTCATTTAAAAAGAAAAAAGAAGATTGAATCCACAGAACAAAAAATGTTGTAGTTCATTCATTCATTCCACAAGTGTTTCCTGGGGCATTATTAAATGCCAGGAATAGTTTTAGGCCCTTGCGATATATGTGCCAATTATAGACCAACCTTTTAAATTAAATAAATGCAGCTCTGTGAGATATTCAATTGTTCCTTTTGTCTTTTTTATTTTGTAAAAACCTTGCCATGGAATGAACTTTAAAGATCTGTAACTGTGATTCTTTTTTAATCTATTTATTGAATTGGGTGATTTTAAATGTCAGTAAATAACAGTATCGAGAAAACACGCTTACCTTTATATTGATTTCTTGCATGAATGTGGGCCAGCTAGATGGGAGTCCATTCAGCAATCAAAAATGTTTTGTAGACAGCTTTCCATCTAGTTATCGTTGGAGCTCAATTCTTACAACGTTGGACAAAATTGCTGAGGGTTCAGAAAAAGAAGACAAGTAAATAAAAATAGAAAATGTTTACTTTCAGGGAGAGATGACGAGAATATCTTTGGAGTAGTTCTGGGGGGAATGCGTATACAGATTAGTGCACACTCTGATTAAAAGAAAAACACCAAAAACTCCAATTTACCAAGCATGTATTTCTGGATAATGAAATTAATGATATATCTTCAATTTAGGCCTCAACTAGAAATTATTCTAGCGTATTTAAAACTATATTCAATTTGCAAAAAAGAGAAAATCGATTTTCACTTACACTGTTTGGAATAAATCTACTGTGTAACAGGAAGAACATCTGCAATAAAATAGTCTCAGGGAAATCACTGAATATAGATCTCACAATGAAAGTCTAAAATTAGATATAGTATACTTCCTTAAAAAGAGAAAGAAAGCTAATTCATTCCGTCTTTAGAGGCAGTACATCATAGCAGTTTATTTACGGTTTCTCATAAAGTTTTAGAGAGACTTAAGATCTCATTGTCCAAGAAAAACAACTCACATTTATTAATGGCTCAGTATGTTCAGAAGGCAGTGCTAAATCTTATGGAGAAGATAAAAATGGATAAGACTTAGGCCCTTCTTGCAGAGAGTTCATAGTGTAATGTGGTAGAAAAATTAAAAAGAAAAGAATCACAATAGAGGGCAGTGGGTGCTAGACGTAGTATCACACTCTGTGAACAGAAACTGGAAATGACAATCTTTTCCTGGACAAATCACAGACGCTTTCATAGAGAAGGTAAATTTTGTGCTGTGTTTTGAAGGAATAGGAATTCAATATGGAAAATGGAGCAGCTATTAGAATGAAAAATCTAGAAAGAGAAAAGCATACGTTCCTCTAGAAGGAGTAGTGGAGAAAGATTTAGTGTGAGAGGTTTATGTGTTAAGGGTTGAAGATTTAAGAGCCATGTCAGAGAACTGTGCTCTGAAGCTGTTCTGTGATTTAAATAGTCCAAAGAGACCATGTAAAGCAAGAAGACAGGGCTGAAAATAATGCCTGGAGGATTGCTTTTCTTTTTTCATCTTTTATTATTATTATTATTATTATTATTATTATTATTTTAACTTGAGGAGGAAGAAGAGCCACAAAGTGTGCTTCCAAGGAATGATGGCATATTTAGGTGTCGTGCATGATGGCACATGACAAATGACAAAAGGAGTTCAAGAATAAAAGTGTGAAAAAAAGCAAAAAAAAAAAAAAAAATATGCAGGACACGGTCGGAGGGGTTAAACGCTTCAGAGAGGTTAAGGGGATGAGGCCTGAAAACAGGCCAGAGGAACTGGAAATGAAGGTGGACACAGAAGAACTTCGAGAAAATACTGTCTTGTAATTGGGTGGGTGGATGGCGGACATCAGGTATTGCGGTATGAATGTAAACAGAAGCAAAAACATACTGGGAAACTATAGACTAATTCCACTTTGAATATTTTTTAAGATTTGCTGTGCCCCTTCAGGAGAATAGAAAAGCTGTGCCCATTTCCTCTTTAACTGAGTGCATCCTTACTTCCTTATGAAGTCATTGGGTTCAGGTCCCCGTGTCATTTGATGGCCTATGTTTTAGGGGCTGCCTATTGGCAGTAAAAGCCAATGGCTCAGACAGTGACGGATGCTGACCTCTGCTCTGTACTTCGTTCCATAGCTTCTCTTCACACTTGAAGTGACCTTGAAACCAACTATTCCGTAAGGGAGAAAAGCAAATGGAGACCAATCCAACTCCATTTCCTTTCATCACAATCAACTGTTTTCTTGAATATATCTTGAGCCTGTAAGCTCTTGAGTCTTTAAGTGATCAATTTCAAGAAACATTTTTCCCCCCCAAAATAAACGTTTGACATACACTGCCTGATAATGCAAACTGTCTCTGAGATTCTGAGATAAACACAAACTTTGAATGTCTATGTCTTATGCACACTTTCAAACTGCACTTATCCAGGTTGAAAAAGAAAAGATCTCAGAATGATTTGGGCATCGTTCATTTCATTTTTCTGGATAATATTGAGTGCCAAATTTTAGAATAAAATTATTCTGGTAGCCTGGGAAAAAATAGAATTTCATTTCTTGTTTATCATAATTGATTGGCAGCAAAGAGAGTGTTATGCCATTAAAATAACTCTAAATAGCTGACAGTAATCATTATAAGAGGTATTTGAAAGAACAACTAAGGTGCTGATACCCTTGAGGTCTAAAAGTCAAAATGTCAACCAGCAGAAAGGCGAGTGAATATTAATTATTTCAGTTCGGAGAACACAGAGGAAGAATAATTACTATCTTAGCAGACACCTTTTCTAAATCTAAGGCACCTGATTTTATGTCAGCTTTTTAATTAAGCTGCAGATGTTAAAAGTTAAAAATAGTGGGAACCCCACAGTTTCTTATTCAGTCCTCTTCTTCCTTCCTGTCTGTGGCCCTGGTAACCATCTTTCCCTGAAAACTGTACCTGTGCTATAATGCTGTATGGTATCCCCAGCCTGCTACCTATGCTAGAATTTCTGTCTCTTTAAGGGCTTTTTCTCTGAATTCATCCCCTAAATGTGGGCTTTTGCCCAGCTTCTGTCTGGCCTCTATCGTTTCAATTTCCAAGAAGTCCAAAGAGGCAGCTGGCTAAGAGTACAGATGCTGGAGCCAAGGCACCTGCCTGTCCCCACTCTGCCACTCACGCTGTGAGATCTTGAATAAATGACACGCTCGGGTTTTCCAATTCCTCTTGCATTTCCCACTTTGTCTCTACTTTTATTATTCCAACTGCATCATTAATAAAACGAGAAAAAATCAAAACAAGCACAATGTACACTTTTTACAATTGAGTGATGGGGGGGGCAACATTTTATATTTCTTTGTAGCTTTCTTGAAAATCTCATCCTCTCTTGTAACCATTACTATTATTACCCTTCCGTAGCTTTCCTTTTATGCTTTACGTTCCTGGCGTTTTCCTGCCTGGTCTCTTGCTAAGACCTCAATGTCAGCACGCCTGCTCTTCAGTCAGCTGTTTATACTGCAGCTATTAGCACCTCCAGTCACATGACTTAATAACTGGAATGAATCTCTATATCCCACATGCCTCGGTAACCAGACCTTCCCAAGTCTGCCTTTACAGTATCTCTGTCATAATCCTTTGAGAGTTCACCCTACTGTTTAGCACACGACATTACCCCATGCATTCTTGCCTTATGGAAGTCTAACATAAATTAGTTTTAGTCTTTTAGACAATGCAAGGACTTTGGAGCACTTAAACCACAGTTATCACCCTCCCAGGCGTTTGTGCATTGCTGTCTGGTAGCATATAATTGAATCCCCAAATATATCATTGTGTTTTTTTATACAAATGAATTTGTATTTATCTGAACATTATCCCTTTCCTTTATTCTTTATGCCTTCCTGAATTTTCTTGTGTCCATGTAGGATCATTCAAATTTTCCAATGAATGTTTTAAAAAATTAAGGGTTTTTTTTGTTTTGTTTTGTTTTGCCTTTTTTTTTTTTCCCCAGCAGTTTTAGGTTCACAGCAAAACTGAAAAGGAGATACAGAATCTCATATCCCTGCCCCACGCATGCGTAGCCTCACCAATTTCATCGTCCCCACCAGAATGGGACATTTGCTACAATGATTGTTCATCATTGTAATGTCATGCAGAGTACTTTCATGGCCCTAAAAATCGTCTGTGTTCTGCCTGTTCATCCACCGCACACCCCCGGCGATCCCTGACCTTTCACAGAATGTCATTCCTATAGTTGGGATCACACAGTATGTAGCCATCTCAGTAACATGCATTTAAGGTTCCTCTGTGTCTTTTCATAGCTTGGTAGCTAATTTTTCTTTTAGCGCTAAATAACATTCCACTGCCTAGATGTAACACTGTTTATTGATCCACTCACCCACTGACGGATATCTTGGTCAGTTCCAAGTTTGGGCGGTTAGGAATAGAGCTGCTATAGGCATCTGTGAGCAGGTTTTGTGTGGATGAAAGTTTTTAGTCCCTTTGTGTAAATACTAAGGTGCGTGATGGATGGATCATGTGCTAAGAGTATGTTTAGTTTTGTAAGAAACCTCCAAACTGTCTTCCAAAGTGGCCGTAGCATTTAGCCTTCTCACCAGTGATGAATGAGCGTTCCTGTCACTCCATGTCCTCGTCAGCTTTTGGTGGTGTCAGTGCTGCAGATTTTGGCCATTCTAGTGGGCATGTAGTGGTGTCTCATTGTTTAATTTGCATCTCGCTCATGCCATATGATTTTGAGCACGTTTTCAGGTGCTTACTTGCCATCTGTATATCTTCTTCAGCAAGAGCCATGTTACAGTCTTTGGCCCTTTGATTACACCTAAGTTGATTCTGAGCACAGACTAGAAAACTGGAGAGACTCTTAAAGGATCTATAGTAAATGATTCTTTATCATAAAACATGTTAATGGGTAAATAGCATTCTTCACAAATCCCCCAAAAAGTAAGCGTTTAGAATCACTGAATTTAAAATTTCTATTTTTAATTAGACTCTGTAACAAGTTCTTGTTATAGAAAAATGAGGAAAGCATACATATATACCCTAAGGCCAACTCCTTTCCAATCTTTTATCTTTTGATTTGTTAGTTATAGTGCTAATTTTTAAACATAAGATTCACGATATTTATATTCTGTTTTCCCTGAGATTTTTGGTCTTTGATCTTTTCTGAATCTATTTAATGCTAAACAGAAATCTTTCTACCATATTTTCTTCATTCTGCTTTATTTTGAATCATATCTTCTCCATGAATTGACCTTCACATAAAATTTCAATCATTTTTTTTTTCTTATATGTACTCCGTTTTCTGGATTTTGGAATGATGCAAATGTCTTTTTTCCTTCAAACCCAAATGATCATTTGCATATTTATAACATTCGTGATCCATTCTTTTCTTGCATTTTTGTTGGAATCATTTTATATCATCACTAGTGTCTCTTGCTACACAAATTCTGAGGCCTACCTGATTTTCCATGTAGGGATGACTTATTATTTATTTTTGCCTAGACCCACATTTGATTTCTCCTTTATGATTAAGTTTGGTGCATTCACTCGGGTCATTCTTGTCTCCTTACTGATACACTGTGAGGCATTCACTACAAGAAAAACCTTTATTGGAGTAAAGAAACATTTCTCTTAGAGAGCTGAATGTGCTTTCTCTTCCATTTCTTTTTTATTCTATAGAAACACCAGTTATACCCTTCTAAATCTCATTTGTCTGACTTGCATAATTAACTAATCAATAACCATTCTTATGTGATTATAATTAGTCTCCTTCATTTTATTCTTTGTGATTTCCTCAAGCCTTACGTCGTATTATGGTCTCAGTTGTTTATATTTTGATGCTTATCATAAGACTTACCATGCTGTTTACCTCTTACGTTTCTTTCCTAGGATGCCAAGCTGATGCTTTTTTTTTCCTTTTTCAATAAGCCTTAAGACCTGTTTCTGCTGTTGATTTATTTGTGACTCTTTCTCAGTTTTGAAGAAAAAAAAAAGAGGAGCTGTTGTCCAAAACTGTACTTTAATCAGCGTTATTTTATAAGGTGACACCATCGGATAATCTACCTATCCTGCTAAATTGATAACAGTCAGAGACAGCACTGGCTGCTCCATCATGGTCTGTCATCAGCACTTTTGCAAATGTGTGATTTCTGTCAGAGTCTGAGGTCAAGGCAACTCTCTATTTTCTACATATTTTTGTTGTTGTTGTTGTTGTTCTTCTTGCTGTGTTTTGTGTTTTGCACAAAAGAGAGGAATCATTAAGAAGCCTTTATTCCTCTGTCTTTAAACAAAAGTTATGTTCCATAAAATACTAAAACTGAATGGTGCCTTAGTGGTCAGTGAATTGAACCACTTCATTTTACAGATTGGAGAACTGTGGCTCTGGACTTAATGGCCACGCTGGAAGCAGAACGCAAGTCTGCCAATTTTTAGTCCAGGAGTGGACGAAAAAGGGGTTTGATGAAAAGTAACCTCACAGGGTGGTCTGATCATGAATTCATAACTGGGCAGATCATGGTGGGTAGTCACGCCCCAGAAATCTAACTTTTCTAGTAAAAGGTTAATCTTTGCTTTAAGCCAATCCTATCCATGGTTTCTGAGCCTCTAGGTGAACACACCTTTGAAATGCTTTTCAGACCCCTCACGAGAGCACATAACGTTGTCACCTACCCTGTAATCCAATCCCCACCATCTTGCTTTCTCCTGCCTTCATGTAATGTTCCCTCCTTTAGCCCAAATGTGTGAAAGAAGCTGGAAACTGTGATTCTGGGAAGTACTCTTCTCAGTCTGTTGAAATCTTGCTTCTAGTCATGTCCTCTGTTAGGCTCAAATTATTATTATTTTTTTTAAAGTTAACTTAGGTCTGGACATTCTTACATCAAAACAGTGCTTATCCCACTTTACCTGACTATTTTTTGATAGAACAAACACACCTGTTCCTCAGAGGACATTTCTGTTGTATTCATAGGCAAAAATAATTGTTGGTATCCATTCATTTCAGTACTGTCTCTGTGCCTTCTCTTCTCTCAGACTATGCGTCACTATTTAACTTCCTACCTTTCTTTGGCTTTATAGGAAAAGCTGACTGCTTTGGATAAAGGCAGGAGGCACTGATGGAATCACAAGCTGCACGTTGTTTAGTTTTTCTTGGCAGGAAAAGAACTCTTAGGCTTTATTTGTCCGTAATTTTATTTTATAGTGGAAGATGAAGATGGAGGTGTAGCAAATGAATCAACAGAATTCCCATCCAGTATAACATTAATTTTTGACTCTAGAAGGTCCAGTGTTAGTTCTGAATCTATAATCTAAGTAGAATCCATTTCTGGTTTTTTTGGTGTGACTCTATGAGAAGCACCAGACAGATCCAGTTACAATGTTTCCATCACATTCTGGGGCTCTCCCCTTCATAAATGCAAATCTTTGTGATTTTTAGTCGTCCACCTCTACCCAAGCAAAGGAAATCAAATCTAAGAGGAAGTAGCGTCTGCCCTGAGACCAGAGGTTAAAGCTTTATTGTTGGCACTGCTCTTCTCAGGCTTTGACCCATTTTCAATATTGAGTTCTTTAAGTTTTACTAAGTAGATTTGAGCTGCTTGTTCTACTCTGAAGGTCCTGACTTCTTAATCGTTGCCTGACCCCACTGACCTTGATCAGATCAAGATTCTCTACCCACTTCCTTCCTACCTGGATCTAAGGCATTCTCCTCTGTATTACACTTGCCCAGGATTTGATTGATTGACTGCTTAAAATGCTACTGTTTCAGAGTCCTTCTCTACAAGACGCATCGATGGCCTGGTGTTCTTTAATCGGTTTCAGCCCAAAGAACAGCATGACACACTTCTCAAAAAATGTACCCGGACTATTTTTAGAATTTTACATTCCCTTTGGAGAATTTCCCTTGATGCTTCTCTTTTCCGAGTTCTATCTAAACATGTTGTTTATGAAGACAACTACTTAATCTTTTGGAGGCCTTCATTTCAACTGAATTATCGATTGCTATAAAGCCCCTTTTCTCTCACGTGAGTCTATAAACATAGTAGAATGGGGTTCTCAGAAACCTGGATTTTACATCTTTAATCTATCTGCTTCTTACAAATACTTTATGATTCAGTACAGGCATCAACATTTTCAGAAATATTTTCCTGACTTTTTGAGGCTACCCTTTTCATTTCAACAATTGTGTCTCTAGTGATAGGTCTATCAGTGTCTTTAATAATAATATGGTAGTTATATATTTCTTTTCCCATTTCTTTCACATTACTGTATATTCTTAGAAGGCTTAGTCATCTTGATATTCCTGGCCCTTGGCACGATGTCTAGTATAAAAAGTGTTCAACAATTGTTTGATGGACAAATGAGTAAGTCAGTAATGTGAGTTCAGATTTAAGCTCTGCCATTGCTGTAGCCAAAAAGCAGTTGAATGAGGTGAGTTGTAATGTCTCTTCGACATCTGAAATCCCATTCCTTCATTTTGCAGAAGTTTGAAGTATATCTATATTAAAAAAATAAGAAACTTAGAATTTCAGAGTTATGTCAACTGAGTAAATATTCCAGACAAAACTCTTTAAAAGTGAGAAATTGAGAATTTTTAACTTGCTGAAAATACAGAATTTACAAGCTACAGAATTTGATCTACAGTCTAACTCTTCTGATGTTTGTGATTTTTTTTTTTTTTTAGTGACATATGGCACTATTGAGGAGGTAAGAAATTTTAAAAGATTGGCAAAAAAATACATAATGGTAAATATAAAGCACAAATAAGTGCAATAGATATTTAGTAAAATAATTGTGAGGGGTTATGCATGAGGTGGCGTAAAAACTGGACCAAGAAATTTAATAGGATTTGGATAGAAAAGGGGCTAGAAGCAGATGACAAGATTAGGAAAGACGTAGGGAAGCATGTTGGCTGCTTAGGCATTTTATAAGTAAGTTGTAGTCAAAAGTGGCACAGGTCCTAGAGTTATTTTAGAAGACTAATAATTGAAAATCACCAACTTAACTTAAGTGGTAGTTTCCATTTAAATCTTGTTTATTTACCAAAAACTAATATTTTCTGTTATTGTTATGGCATGCATCAGCTACCTGGGTGTGGAAATAATAATTATACTGCCTATTAAAATAGTCTGAACCATGCGCCATCGTCTTACTGACATGTGGGTCTTATTGCTATTTTTTACTTTTCAGAGCTAATAACTAGTCTCCCACATTTTCTAATTTTTGTTTTTTTTGTCTCTCTTTACTTACTTTCTTTTATGGCTCATAGATTATAAAGATTCTGTATATGCTTGTGTGTTTCTGTGTTTTTTTAAGGTGGTCAGAAGTTTCTGAAAGCTGTCCATGTTGTATTCAGAACGTCTGGAAATCAAAGTAGTTTGAATGGAAAGTCTTCATTTTAGAACCAAACTATGTAGGTTTGCCATCTACTTTCAGACATTTATACATAAGATCTCATTGCAAATTTCAATCAACCAATAGTAAGATTGTGTTTGTTTCATTGATTAACAATATGCTGAGCAACTGCCATTTATTTGACAAAGTAGATAATTAGCCTGAATTCCAGTCATAATGGTAGTGGGATAAAAATCATTCTTCATGTTTTTCTTCATATATGTAGAGTGACGATGACTTTTTTTGTAAATACTTATCCATTTTTAAAGCACACATGTTAGCAAGTAGTAATTTTTGAAAAAAATAATATTTAATAATCATCTGTTTATTTTATGTCCTCAAGATATGTATAGATTCCAAAGTTTTGTCACTACTCTTCGACTTCCCTTATGTAACCATGGTATATTTCATTGTGTTTGTAGATGAGAAAGACATTTACAAGAAAATACATCGGTAATTAATTGAAAATTTTGACCTGTTTCTGATTTCAAAATGTCTTGCTATTTCTAAATGCAAAATTCTTTACTAACGCTCAATTTTCATATCATTGTTCAGTTGTCACTCCTCGTGTTCACTGTGATATTTGACTTCCTTAGACAGATGATTTTGCCCTTGAGATATTAAGTCACTTTCCAGCATCCTGTGAAAGAGCCCACATCTGCTCAAACGATGGACACTAAATCCCATGCGGATTTGCATTTGTGGGAAAAAAATATCCTCATGGTTATAGTTTTATTTTATCATTCAAGCATGGCTCCGTTCTTTCAACCAAAGTGAAGACAGATCTGTGCTTTATTCTTATGCCTAAATAAGATATGTCTAAAGAGAAAATATGGTGTTTATTAAGGGGTCTATAGCCAGATGGTGACCTTTTTAAAGTTTTGAGTAAATATTAAAGGCTATCGGACTTTATTTTCTGATTTAGCCATTGAGACTATACTTGTGCTATCCCTTTACTTTCTTTGATAACTTGTGCACATTTTCTCCATTGATTTTCAACACTAACTGGGCTTGCTTGGGTTGTTGATTTTTCTTTCTTAAATGACCAAACTGGAAAACGAGGTGAAATCAGCAGTTTCAAATTTTTCACATACCATTACCTATGTTTCTCTGTTCAAGAAGGTTAATGGGAAATAGATTTCTCTCTTATCGGGTGAAGATGCAAATTGTTATACTTACAGAAAAAAATATGAGTAATGAGTCAATATATTGGGCAAAAATCTGTTTTTTTTTTCTCACCCTAAAACTCATGACATGGATATTTATTGGTTATGTACAAGAAATATTTCAGACCTGCACTTTTCAATAAGGTAGCCAGTCACATATGCCTGCTTTGATTTAAACTTCTCAAACTTAATACATTTAAATATTGTTTTCCTCAGTGGTAGTAGCCACATTTCAAGCATTTTGAGCTACATGTGGCTAATGGGTACCACACTGAATGATACATAACAGCACATTCCCAGGGTGGCATAGAGTTTCATTGGATAGTACAGTGAATCTTTTCAGGAAATATATATATATATATATATATATACACATACATATAAATATATATATATATATACATACACATACATATAAATATATATATATATATATATATATATATATATATATATATATATATATATATTTTAAGTTTGCCTTTTGATGAGCTCATAGAAAGGAGGAGAATGTATACGAGTACAGAAAACGACAACAGACTGTAAGGAGTATTTTGATAAATGACATAAAAATAGTTTGTGTAGACATGAAAATTATTGCTTATTTTCCAAATAAAAAAACGAATGTCCTAGCTAATTATTGTATTACCTCGGACAGGGATTTTCTTCTGTGGCTTGCTTTTACATTTACTACATAGAAATTCATCACTTTCAAGTAATTTTTACTTACTTCTTTTGCATGTTATAGCTCCCATTGATTTGTCTTCCTTTGTTATAATAGCTAGGACCTTTAGAGCAATGTTGAGTGGACTGGTCATAGCAGCATCATATTTTGAGTCTGTTGAAAATGTTTCCAAAGCTTGACTGTCCAGTGTAATTCTTGCTGTAAACATGGTTTCATTCAGGTCCACACTTGAATGAGAAGAAAATAATGAAAAATCTAAACCTTCCGTATTCCATTCTTTAGTCTATGCATTTTGTTTTATTCTCATTGTTGTTTTATTAGGCTGGTGCAAAAGTGATGGAAGCTTTTGCAGTTATTTTTTAACCTTGTAAACTGCAATTACTTTTGCACCAACCTAATATATTTGTATTGTGTAAGTTACATATATTATATTTTATCATTGTTTTCATTTTAACTGTGTTTACTGTATTTGCAAATCATTTTCAAGTTATAGTTAAATATCTTATGCTTTGTCAGTAAGTTGCAGGTATAAACAAAAGGTATTTAATATAGTGATATTATCTGTAGTATTACTATAGACACTAGCCCATAGAAATAAAACTAAAGTCCCATATGAAAAAGTAGAAATAGAAATATACCTCTCTCTAGTCTTCTATTGGGGAGGTTTTGATCGTAGGTCTGCACCTTTGTTCTTCAGCTTGACTCCCTCTACACTCCATTTTGCAGAGATATATCCACAATGATTGTAACTGTTCCACACTCCTAGAGCTCAGGCTTGCAATAGATTTAATCATTTTGTGGAGTAAGCCCTTCTTTATTTTCATTGGAATTCTAGCAGGATAAAAAGGGGGGAAAAAAGATAAAGCTTATGCTTTAAGAGATATATTTAACTCTTAGATTTATTTAACTGGTATTTTTTCTGTTAGGTTGGTGCAAAAGCCATTGTGGTTTAAAAGGTTAAAAATAATTGCAAAAAACGCAATTCCTTTTGCACCAACCAGCCTAATACTAATGATGAAAACAAAGCAATTATTTTTAAAAATTTTGAACTATGATAAATACACAAAGAGCTGTACACATTTAATGTGTACAAACTCTTGAAGATTTTGAATGTAAGTATACATCCATGAAACTGTCACCATATACTATATATGATGCCCAAAATTTAACCACTCAAAGTTTTCTTCCTCACCTTTTTTCATATATTTATGTTCAATACTAAACTTAGATGCGGTGGTGGTGGTGGAGTGAATTAGGCATAATAATGATGATGTACGGTTACCTCCACCTGCAGGGGCAGTGACTTACGGTTGTTTTTTCCTGATAAGAACATACAACATAACAAATCAATTCTTATAATTTCTTCCCACTCATTAGCAGTACTCACTGCATCTGTTTCCTCCTGTGATTGTCTGTATATTATAAAATCATCTAGACATGTTTAACATTTTGTCTCTATGTCGAAAAAAACTAAACTTTACAGTTTTATGATCAAGTTTTATTTTTATTTTTACTACCAGTTATAATGGTTTGCCAGTATTTTCTCATATGAATACTTCTATCCTACCAATACTTTAAGTACTTGCATTTACAGAAACCTCTTTATTTTGCCCTTAAACTTCAATATTTACTTTTTTTTCCCTGCCATGGACAAAATCTTAGTTCAAACTCATTTTGTTTTTTCCTTCAGAGCTTCAAAGATTTTGCTCCACTGTCTCAATTTTGTTCAGATATAAATCAGTGGCCAAGGTGACAGGTGTTCATCTAACAGTTAATCCGTTTGCCGTTTTTATTGCTTTGTTCTCTCAAAAATTTTTAATAATTTTAAAATCATTATTGGAGTTCTTACATTTTATCATTTTGTGTTTAGGTATATATTTCATTATGTTCGCTCTTTGCCACCCCCACCCCCGGGGAAAAAAAAAATCTCACTTTTTATGCTGTTATTCCTTTGATGATGTCTACTTCTCTTTTCTTTGGTAGTTGCATTTTTAAACTACTGTGAGCCAAATGTGGGGGCTGCTGGTTTTATAATCTATGGCTCTTTCCTTTTACAATATGTTATTTCAAATTTGCTGCCCAGTGACTCAAACTGCAGCTGTGCTTTTCTGCGATTAAGGTTCAAATACTGAGTTTTAAAAATGATTACTTTGACATTTAAAAACCTCTTCATTTTTATCAAAAATTTTATCTGAGCCTCTTCTTTGATTGTAGATAAATATCCTCATACTATTTTTGTATATATTAATTTTCTTTCATTTTAAAACTTCGTTGTTTCTTGGAGTAACTATTTTGTTATTGGGGAAAGCTTTCCAAACTTTCTAGCTAATGGTATTCTGTGGATGTCTGGTGGTTCCTAGTTCTCTGGAACCACGTTAGATCATGGTTCCACGTTAGATCGTGGTTCCACGTTAGATCAGCTGGACTCCATGACCCTGGGGTCCAGAATGCACATCCTCAAAGCAAGTGATGGTTTATTTAAGAGTTGTTGGACCTCTGGCCACAGTAGTGATATGGGGATGTTAGATGGAGGTCTAGGAAGAGGGAGCTTCTCAACGAGAGCCACGAGTCACCTCAGTGCCTATGGGATTTCCATATTTGTTTGTTTGTTTGCCCCTGTCCTACCACCCACATCTACCATCTACTTCTAATCCCATTTCTGAGTGCAAAATTTGTTTTTTGGGGCTGTCACTTCTGATATGCCCCCTTCCTTCTCTGCAGTGCTGCTGTGAATGCATATTTATTTGTATGCTTTTCTCCCCCAGTGGTATTTAGTTCGAATGAGCGGAAGGGGAAGGCAGGCATTTGCTTGTCTAACATGGATGAACCTTGTCCTCATGTTTTCCCAGGAACTAAAGCACAGACAGTACAGGTCTCATACCTGTTGGAGGCTGTTTTTGTTACTGTTCCTCTTATTCTGGTGGTTTTCAAATTATGAACTTTTGTTTGGGCAGTACATTCACATGATTCTATTCAACTTGTTTCTTAGAGGCACACATCTGTTTCTCAATGACAAGCCCCTAATCATATATTTATGTTCAATACTAAACTTAGACCCGGTGGTGGTGGTGGAGTGAATTAGGCATAATAATGATGACGTGCGGTTGCCCCCACCTGCAGGGGCAGTGACTCACGGCATCCGGATGAAAGGTGATTCTTTTCTAGTAAAAGACTCATCAGTTATTATGTTTTACAGTCTTTCCACATATTGTTCTTATGAGTTACAGAACAAAGCAAATCTTACCACATTCCGCTTTCAAATACGAGTGATTAGAAGAGATTCTTAACTTTCCAGTTATTACCCAATATTATCAGTATTAGATTATTGCTTTCAGAAAGAAATCTATCTCCTGTTGAGGGCGTGAAGCAAGAACTGAATTGAATGCTTAAAAAGATATGTTTTGTACACTTTTCTTGAAGCTTACTATCACTTTTTCATCGCCGAACTTGACAAGTGAGTCTATTAAACAGAGCCTGATATTATACAATATAAAAGATTGCATTGTAGTGTGAAAATACTTCTGACAGCGACACTTATAAAATGTATATCATATAAAAGAAAAAAGACTTGAAAGTGAAATTAGCTTTACCAAATATGTCAATGCCCATCTGTGATGACAAACATAATTGAGCATTTATTCTGATGCGCATTTGTTTGTGGTTAACAACACAGCAACTTGAAATCAAGAGTTATAAATTATAGTCTCTTTTACAAATGAAGAGTGATGAATAACATTATCTAGAATAAGAAAATAAGATCAAGAACTTTAGCTGATAAACTAATAGCGCTAAAGTGAAATGAATAGATTTTTCTGAAGCTTAACCATTTCTTTTATAATATTTTCATTATAATGAAAATGCATAAGATGCTTTTGAGAGCAAATTTATAAAATGCAAGTCTGAGGGACTAGATTATCTGGATTAATGGATCTTCTTATTGAAAATCTGCTTGCTCCTCTCCAATGTTATCGCAGCATTGAATATATTTTGAAGTAGTGACAATTAATATAATTTTCTAAGACATTTTTTGAAAGGCTGTAGGACATTGGAAATATACAGGACTCTCAGCAGAATGTTGGGTTTGGGGAAAGTGGACTAGAGAAAGGAACTGACGTGAGGAAAATTCAGAGAGGAAACTCGGAAAGAAATTGTCATAGTTCCTGTGCGTTCTGCCGACCATCGTCAAGACAGTTATGGAGAATCAAGCGATCCCTCACACAGAGTGGCAGGGCTTGTCAGGGGGACGTCCATCCTGTCACTCCCAAATGAATGATCGCTCAGTTGCAGAAGTAAGTCTGTAGAAGTTAAAGGAGAAATGACTGATACTTTGTGAAATATAGCAAGTATACAAAATCCATTTTAGGTTCTTGGGAGCAAAGGTCTTGCTGAAAATGAGTACGAGGAAATGAAGCATATGTTTTCTTTTTCCTGTAAACCAGTGGTAAAGGGGGAAAGCATTCTTCTGCATAATAAAAGCAGAAAAAATGCGTGTTTTGAAGGAATAGTAGGTCTAGTCAGTCATCAGAAGTAGGTGCTGCAACGATCAGGTAAAAGGTCATGAGAAATTGCATAATGGTTAAAACGCACAGAGAATATCTGACATGCTGACCAGTCACTGATTTGAGCATCTTTAAAAGTGCACCACGTATGTTTTGTGTATATTCACACAATGCGGAGGGAGTACACAGCATTGTTTACAAATTATTCTTGTAAAAACGTCCCCATATGTAAGGAAGTGTCTAGATCTAGTTTATTTAGTTTTGAATGAGAAGAGTAATAAGTTTAAGGATTCCATAAGGAAGCAATGTAATATATCCAGAAAGTACCTATAATAGTGATTCAAATTCTTCAACAAATAAATGGCAATAGAAAAGAAAAGAAAAGAAAAAAAAATGATGGGCATAGATTAAGAGAGTTTGAGACATAACATACAAGTGCACTTTGTAGGTCTTGTTTTGATTTCTATTTGAATGAATCAACTGCAGAAACACATTTTAGTTCATGGGAATTAATTTAATTATGGACTAGGCATTAAATATGTTAAAGTATTGTTATGATTTATTTTGCTAGGTTTGATAGTGACATTGAGATTATTACAAAACAAAACAACACATTAATACATTTGTGATGTCTGTTGAATTACTTGTAAAATAAAAAAAAAAGCTATCTGGAATATGTTCGAAAATACTCCAAATACAAAGACACAAAAAAAGAGTGTGGGGAATGGAATATAGATAAAAAGATTGGAAAACGTTCATAATTCTTGAAGCTCGGTGATGGATCTAGGGTTTATTATACAATTGCTGCTACTCTTATGTAAAGTAAAAATTTCCATTAAAAAAAAAAAAAAACTGAGAAAAGACTCATTACCACATAGAGAAGCAATCATTTGACTGACAGTGTATTTCCCAGCTGCAGTAATAATGGCTAGAAGATAATGGAATAATATCTTCAAAGTGCTGATGACAAATAGCTGTCAACCTCAGATTCTCTAGTCATTTACATATCACTCCAAATTGAACATGCTGTAAAAGTCTATTACATTCAAGCACCAAAAATTTACTAATAAGAGAGGCTGAGTCCTAGTTAATGCAAAAGCGTGATATCCAAGAGCAGTACAAATATATTTCCAAAACCAGGGTATTGGATGCCAGGGAGTGGTGGTGTCGTCACAGCCTGGCCTGTTCTCCCACAGATCTTGGACACACTACATAGAAAAGAGAGTACTGTTCAAAGGTTATTGGGCAGAATGCTGCTAAAGTCAAGATTCCATTGGAAGCGGATCCCTCTGTGAGAGTTGCGCACGTTACATTTTGAGGGGAAACAATAAACTGAAATTGACCAAATAGAAGATGATTATATAATGAAAACAATGACAAGGACTGGCATTAAAGTAACTGAAATTTGGATAAGGATAAAAGGACAGATTTGGGAAACATTTAGGAGGTGGGATCTGAGGAATTTGGGTAATGTTTGATTCAGAGTGTGGGTGAAGTCTAAAGAAGATATAGGAGCCACTCTCGATGAGCCAGGAGTGAGAAAGGACAGTATTTTAGGCACCACTATACTAGTGACAGTGGATATATATTTCCAGCTGGAACGAGAAAAGAAGATTAAAGAGGGCCCTGAAGACTGTAGTCATGTATAAGCTGAGAATAGATGGAGGACATTCAACGAAGGCTCAGATGTTTGCAAAGACATGATGAAAGAAATGGGAGGGAAGGGTAGTCAGCTAGGAGAGTTTTAACTCATCAAAGATATACTTTTAAATTTTAAAAAGTTTTCTGAATTACTCAAATAAAACATCAGTGAATTCGTCTACAGAATAACCCCTAATGTAATAAAAAGCACCAGTAAAATTTAGGAATGAAAGGAAAACGAGAAATTTTCGGCACAGTAACTTTAAGGAGTGAGAGCGATAGCTAGAAGGGAGTACAGAGTCAAGAGTTTTAGGTTTGTTTTGTTCCTATATTCTTGTGAGAAGCTAAAAACAAATCCAAGCAAAAGCATAGATTTTGCTTTTAGGGGAAAAAAAAGAAAGAAACAGTAGATCAGTAGATGTTGCAAATTCAGGAAAGAGAGAGGACCAAATAATTAAATGTGTAATTTCCAGTCGAAGATGACAGATCAGATCAAAAGCTTAGGTGGGGAAGTTAATCTTGAGCTGTGATACTTCATTTAGTCCTTAGAGGCTGAAGAAGGGAAATGAGGTGAGAGAAAATACTGAGGTTTCTTTATAGATGTGAGTAAGCATGGGGGATTGAATGGATTTTCCTGTGAAGTAGACTGAAAGAGATAGGCCAGAAAAGTGTGACCCAGCAACAGAGGTGAACGTCTGATCTGTGGCACAGTTTCTAAGAAGCACTCAATAACCTATGAAGTTAAGCTAAATGAATTTGTTTGCTTTTTCTTCTGCACCATGAGGCGAATCCCCCCAGTGCTGGAGAATGGGAACAGAGGGTATGATCAGTTGACCCCAGGCAGCTGAGAAGCAAAGAAGGGTTTGTGTATTGAGCGTGGTGGCGAAACGGTGGTTAACGGGACCCACTTTCAATTAGAGAAACAGATAAACAGCATAAAGGTGAAATAGGAAGGGTTTTCTGTGAGGGTGGACAGGGGCCTACACCATTGCCACTTGACTACTGAAAGCGCCCAAAGTATATACAAGGAGAAATACCTTACCAGTCTGAAACTGAAGACGGTCTCCCAGGGGAAATCATTTATGATTTTTTGAAGGGAAATTCATGAGGTCAGTATGTGACGGGATTTAGCACCTGTCTTCTTTGTCCACTTTCCTCATTTTTCTCTAAAATCTCCACATCAGAACTGGATTTGGAGATAATGACATAGTAGGTGTAAATAATGATGAATTGCAAACCACTGATGTAATTCTAGTGTCCTCCGGGATTGGGTCAGGGAGAAAAAGTTGACATTTCAGTAAATTTCTGACATACAGCTAGAATTTGTACTTAATGACGGTCTGTTTCTGCAGTAGTTTTTTGAAGTAGTTGTCCAGTAACCCCCAAATGACTAAAAATGCAAATACATATGTAAATACTTACAAAAAATTATGCTGACAGTGTTCCCAGGGAGCTGGAAAATAGGTGTCTTGATTATGTATATATCTGGGTATTTGCATATTTATGCGTTGGTACATTTTCCATTTTGCCATGATTTCATAACCAGTTATTAATTGTGAATCAGAGATGAGATTGTGGGTAGTCCATCTAAGTCAGGATATTTGTAGCTTAGAAGCAAAGAATTTTAATTTTAAAAGTTAAAGTTATTTTCTATTTTGCTGTGTATGTAAATACAATCATTATAAGCCACTGTGCTGTATTATGGTGAGAACACAGCTTTTGAAGTAGGTTAGAATAAATTCAGTTCTTTCCTTGCCCCCCATTTTGCATGACTCTAGGCAGGTGGGTTGACATCTGAGTCGAGCCTACCTCATCTAATGACCGATGCATTCTCAATAGGGCCAACTGGTTATTAGGGGATGGTGACAAAAATCTTACTCTTTTATGTATAAAACCCAGATATGCATACAGTGCATAAACAGCTGTACACTATATATATAACATTAAAATTTTGCGGAAGAGGAGATTAGAAAAAAACGTATGAAATGGCTTCTAGGAAGAGGTGGGTGATAATGAAAATAAGGTTCAGAAATACTACGATGAATCGACATATCTATACTACTTACGAAAGATAACGTTTATAATTATACAAGATACCGCATAACTCAACAAAAATTACTCCGTTGATATTGGAACACACATTTTAATTTTATTTTCAGAAGAATTTCTAGGGTAACAATGATTTGACCCTCATGTATTAGCTTCCTACAGCTGCCACGAGAAATTGTCACAAACTTTATGGCTTAAAATAAAAGAAATATAGTTCTGGGCACTCACTGGAAGTCCAAAATTAAAGTTGCAGTGGGCCCATGTGCTGGTGAACAATTCTTTTTAACTTAATTAGACGATTCATTCACTGATTTGAAAAATAACTTTGAGTATCTATTATAGGCTAAGATACTCTTAGTATCTGAAGTTTAGCTTCAAAGCTACTTCACTGAGACCGAATATTATAAACTACAGTGTTAAGTTCACACACACACACACACACACACACACACACACACACACACGGGGATCTTATTTGGGACCTGTTTTATCAATGTATCTTTCCTTCCTGTGTGTCTTCAAATCTTTCCTCTGTAGATTACTCTCCCTCTGTCTGTAGCATCCCAAATCTCAACTATCCTTTGATCCTTATAGTCACTCACTCTTATCTGTTTCCCTCATGGTTTCTATGCAATCTAGATAAGCAGCAAAACTCCTCAGGTGTCCCATTTGCTCTCCCACATTTTCCAACCCCCTTTCCGTTCACAAGAACTGGGTTCTACAGAATGAGTTGTGTCCCAAAATGACACGTGTCACCTCTGGGCCAATGCACAGAAGACACAGTGAAGAAGTATGCACGGGGGCTTTTGCCTGCCAGCAGGGGTGCCTGCCATTCCATATGTGACCTATGGTGACTCTGGAATCAGCGCCCACTTCCCAAAGCCCATCAATGTCACATGCTAGGCATGCGGTTAGAGAAAACCAAGCAAATCTAGGAGATCACAGGGTGCGTTTGTTAGTGCAACATAATGTAACTTATCCTGACTAATATACCAGCGATCCATCATTTGATTGATCCGGGGATATTCTCTTTGACCTTGTTGTTGGAGTTGAGTACAATCCCACACCAAAGCACTACTCTCTCTCCTTATTACATGTACTTTCTTCCCTCAAAGCTCTCATCTCTTTTCATAACTTCAACTACCAGTGCTATGATCTGCCCACTCCCCCATTTATCCAGCCAACACCTCTCTTCTGACCATCCCACTCCATGTTTTCTTGTATCTATCAGCAGCTCACGTGTCCAAATGTCTTCACCCGTTATCTCTCCCTGGGCTACATTTTCCTTCAAGGTCCTTGTCAGCGTTCGTCTTCCCCATTGAATTATTTTAAATGTTCTCTTCAACCACAAATTATAAATTATCTTGCTGCTATTTCATAATTATTCCCTTTTAGCCCCATATCTTGAACATTGCTTCAAGCTCCATTAGGCTTACATTTGACGGTTCCACATTGTGTACAGAATAAAGTTTTAAACACACACACACACACACACACGCACACACAACACACACAATTTAGCAGTTAAAGCTTTTACAATAGACCTTCAGATCCTGTCTCCAGCCTCTTGTCTGCACATGGCCTGTGTTCCAGCCACACCGTCCACTGCACATTCCATGAACACCAGGCATTCTAGGCTGGAAACTGTGAGAAGATCATGAGACTTGGTTTTTTCTCCATTTCCTTGCTCCAAACATATCTAAATATAAATAACCTGCCTGTCAGCACTGTGCTGTAGAAAGATGATTTCATTCAACAGAAAGTCATCGACTCCTACAGAATGTGGTGCTTGCATTATAGGCTTATCACAATGTTCCCTACGTTTTAGTAATTAGAATGTTTATGGATTCTCTATTATTATGTGGCTTACAGAGAACAGCAAGGGATGCCTTAATTTTCGTCTATTTTTCACAGAATAGACTGGAGGCAATAATGCTATAAAAATGGAGTGAACATCTTTATTAAATCTATAGAAATTACAGTATAATTTCTTGATAATAATTATGTGAGCTAGACCTACAATCTGTGTAGATGCCATTTATAAATTATGTGTGGGGCAAATGCATGGATGGATTTTTATAACCTTCTCCCCACCCCTACCCGCCCCTGCAAATGGAATAGCCAATGCTGTTCTTGAAAATAAGTTACAGTAGAGCACTATGGGATATAAAATCATTATTTTTTTTTTATTAGAAAGTCTATCTGTCACTATTTGGTGAGTGCATTTCTGTATCTGTCTACCATTTAGCCGAGCATATACCCTTCCTAATAATATGCTTCACCTCAACAAATGGCACAATATATATTAAAGATTAAACCCGCTACACACTAGGAGAGACCACTACACACTACTCACTAGAACCAAAAGACTGACAACACCAAGGGTTAGCAAGGACATCTGTGTTCAGAGCATATGCGTAGTATTTAATATGGAGAACTGCTATTTTACTTATAAATTCTAGCTACACTTACAGAAAGACAATGTTTATTGACTCTGTTGATAAAAATGAGGGATCATAGTGTGTGTATGTACTTGGCATTCTTCTAGTAATTTGTTTCTATTGTATTAATACAAAGTATTGTTCCATGTATGTTATATTAGAAAGAACAATAATATAATATGCAATATAATAAATAGATACATATAAAGGGTATACTAACAAAAGTGATCCTTTACCACAGATAGTCTGGAAGCACTCCTCAGACCCACTGAAAGGACCCACGCATGGCATGGCTTGGAAGTAATTATTGCTGACAGAGAGAACTGGCATTCTAGGAGTTCAATGATTGGGACTAAGTTGATACTCACCACGTATCACTGAGGAAGACGTGTCTGCACCCTGGTGCTCTTTCAGTTATGGATGCAGTGTGTTTATCTGAGTCATGTACCATGCACCTAGAAAACTTGCTTTGAAAGGAATCCATAGTCAGGGCCATCTTTTTGGCAAATTCAGATTTCCCAGTGATTCTCTCTTACCACAGAAACGACCATTCTTGAAATGTATGTAATAGAGTGGTTTAAGGAAATAAGAGATAACAACAGATCCTAACAGAAGAATTATGTGAAATAGTCCAGTTTGTGTGTTTGTTCCTGTTGGTGGAAGATCATGCTCCTAAACGATGGAATGTATTTGTCCTATTTCCTGGTGAAAACCCAGCTTTATTAAACATAGATGACATGAAAACAAACAAGCTGTAGGAATCTCAGAAAATCCACGATCAGATTGCTCAGATTTCTAATATGGTCAAATGTATCAGAGTATAATTTTTATTCTCTCAACTAATGCATACGGGTAAAAATACTTAATCTCACTTTATGTGTGATTTTACGGGATGTAGTGGCCCTGACACTAATTGGAATCGGACTTCTATGGCCATAGGGAAATATTTTGGCAAGTCTTTGGGAGAAAAGCCATGCTAGTGTCAAAATTACATCTTGAGTGGTACATCCTGCCATCCACTATTCTTATTCAGAGTTTTTTAATGTGATGGAGTATCCAATTTCTTTTTTTTTAATTTATATTGAAATCACAGGCATTCTCTGGAAGGATAACATATGCTCCGAATGGTCCATTACTCTCTTACATTTATTCTGTTACAGTCCAACTACCCATCTGGTTATGAACGGCTGGAGTTAGTGACACTCAGTTGCATACCATGGCCCACTTTTAAAGTGGGTTACTTTGTCCCCCAAATTATGAGCTCTGATGATCTGGAGATGTTACAACTGCTGGTAGATATTTCAGGCTTATTGGAGGGATAGGAAAAAAGAGAGTTCCTAGCACTTATAGGTAGAGCCTCACAGATTCCATTTCCTCATTGTTCTGCCATTCCTCTAGGGTAAGTGAATGGAAAACGCATTTCAATTATACACGTAATGGCACTCTCAGAATCTATGATGATGGAGGCTAAGTTTTCTCAACCAGACAAGGGGAGTGGAAATATCCAAAAATCTAGACAAAAGCAAGAGAAAGCTGGAGGTGGCCATGGAGCATGGTAGTAATAAGGTCACTGGCATTGTGAAAATTTTGTTGTAAACTTGTATTCCGTGTTCGTTTTCTTTCTGTTGCTAGTGAGTGTAGTGTGGTGAGATTACAAGAATTACCTGCGTCCAGTTTTCACCTTTCCCAACCAGTGTGCCTGGCGCTACTGCCTTTACCATTGGGTTCACAGAACAAAATGGGCAAGAATACTGGACCTGAAGGAAATCACAGAAATACTATAACAAATGGTCACCCGCTAGTTCACAGGTTGCAACCTGGCAAGATATACTGAAGTTCAAGGAATCCCCATGAAACATGGACAGAATTGCCATTGCCATGTGATAAGACTCTAAGACATAAACAGTCATGTCAGGTGACTCTAACATATCTCTAACTTCCTGCACTGAACATAACTTTTGAGTTGCCACAGGGAGAGCCCCATACACTCAAGGCAGAGATATGTGGAACCACAATGGAGGTCTCATGAGTAACAGTGCCAGTGTCAGTCAGTGTTCTCCATGTGGAGGTGTAACTTCGGACAAAAGAAAATGCGTGTCATCATCCTGCTCAGAATGGCTCTTTGTTACGAGGTCACGTGTGCGTGCCAGAGTGTGAGAGTTCTTACTTGTCACTGCGGCCACTCAGGGAATTCCTTTCCGACCTCGGCGGCGCCAGACTTAAGTTATTATGAATGATGCTAGCGACACTTTACGTTGGCTCACCCGCAACCTGGCCAGAAAGTGCCTAGAATGCCCACGAGTCACATGTAAGAGTCAGAAAAAATGTAGTCACGTAGCTGTCACCTTTTCCTACTCATCATTTCTTGGAGGACAGGGATTATGTTGTTTTCTTACATTATCTTCACTTCCAAGCACATTGTCAGTAGTAATGGTCTATAAGTAATGGTTGTACATTTCACTGAAAACATGGAAAATACAACAAGTACCACAGAAGACTTCCTTTTTCCGTATCTGTCAATTTCCATCATGGAGGATTGGGGCTAGACTCCAGGAAATGATTGGATTTGGAAATAAATTCGAACACGGGAGAAAATGTATCAAAGGGATAGAAAGAAAGACAGAAAACTATCAGATGCTTCCTAGTCGGTATTTCTCAGCACAGTTTTAGGAGTTGATTTCAAAAACCTAATTGCATAGGATTACTCTTGCATGTCACTTTCCCACATGATATATTCCGTGTACAAAGACTCTGGTACAGAAGAGAAGCTCCCCAAATAATTTTAGACCAATGGATCGATACAGAAGAAAAGAATGAAAAGAAGAAAGGAAACTGATAGAAAAACACTCTGAAAAAAAAATCCATAGAGGAAGAAATAGGGGGAAGAATTTACAGTGAAGGAGCTAGACTACTTTGATTCCATGTAATATATTGGTTTTCATATGTCAAATATATTAAAGTGAAGATATATGTATATATCTTCACTTTATATGTATATGTATAGTGACAGAGAGGGGAGAGGGAGAAGTAGAGAGATAGATAGATGATAGATAGATAGATAGATAGATAGATAGATAGATAGATAGATAGATGATAGATAGATTTTAAATAGTTGATCTCCTAATTTGGAACAAATCAATATTAATTCTGAATGTGACAAGTTTGTACAACAAAGATTGAGTTATCACACGGTTTTGCCTCACTTGCAGATTTTCATTTCACTTTCCAAGTTTACTTTAAAGTTTACCGGAAAAAGTGTTTATATTTTCCAAGATGAGTTTGTTGCATGGCACTTACGTATGTTTTGTGTTATGGTAGATAGTGCAGGACTGGTTGTCCCGAATGTAGGAACTCATTCACTGTGGACGCCTAATCTTAATTAGTTACCTGCTACACTGGCTTTCTCTCCACTATCTTTTACACTCTGGTGCCTTAAAGTGACAAGCAGTGACGCTACATGCCTGCCCAGGGCTTTACTTGTCAAATTGAAGTCACAGAAAGCATAGCACCTTGTTTTGGATGGAGCAGGATAAGATAAATCTTGTTTTTCTGTACTTTCTGTTAGCAGCTAACTGCTTTCGGGGAGGAAGGGGGAAGGCTGTTTTCAAACTGAATACATAAAATCTGGGAGGTTGGAACTGCAGAGGGTCAGCTTGCAAAGGCTAAAGCCAAGTAAATTAGCAACTGTGGTGGCGTAACAGCATGTTAGGAACATAGGAACTCCCCCGACCTCCCCCACCCTTTTGTAGGATTTAAGTCAAAGAAGGAAAAAGTGAAACTGTAGCTCTCCTAGGAACAGAAGGACTCATGGCCGTATGCGGTTTCTGGTTTGGGGACTGAACTGACCTTACCAATTTAGATTAAAGTAATAGCTCCTTTACACTGAATTTCTAGTAATAGGTTAAAAAATAAAATAATGATGAATAAAAAGTGTCATTCACACATCAAAATCTGGATAACACCTGAATTTCCACAAAAATATAAAGTACATAATAACCAGGCAGCTGTTAGATATTATTCAATGCTCTATAATATTCATTTTATAGTACATGTTTCTGTTTTCTTATGCTATGCTGTATAATGTGTGGTTTCCAACTCAGTTGTGCTTTATGCTTAAAGTTGAGATGAGAATGCTGGCTACAAGAAACGTAATGGCACTTTACAGCTAACATAGTATATTCACATACACACAAACAGACAAAATTTATATTCTGATTTTATCCCATCTCTCTGCTGAGTGTGGGGCTTACTTTAGATCTAAGATTCTAGAATGTGCAGCATCTTCTACTTGGACACAATAAGACATTGTTCCCCTTTATATCATTGGAGTCTTTATGTAAATAAGGCTAAATCCGCATTTCCTGTCCAAGTCAGTACAACGTAAAGATCAAATACGAAGTATGTTTGTAAAATATCCCTATATATTGCCATTGTATTCCTCCAATAAGACTCTGCCTGGGTACTAATTATTTTCTAGCTCTGACAATGTTGGTTTGACTCCTGTGACCCTGAAAAACAGCAGAGATTAAGAGATGTGCCTTGTGCTCTGGAAAACCACTACTGCAAACACCCACCTTCCCCGTGTGACGTAAAGCCTCATGGATGGCCCCTTTGTTTACTTGCGACAAGGCCAAACACAGACCCTTCAAATTCCCATTCTCTGCTTTATAAATGATTAGCAAAACTTGTCCACATTGATTCATTGGAACAAAGTGCTTACTAACCACACTTGGCGAAGACATGCTCCTGCCCCCAGCCCACCCCCACCCTGCACGGGCTAAGGACTCATCTTCAGTAGGCCCTCCTGGAAAATAGGCTTTAGGGCAAAACATACTGTTCAATCACACCGGTCTTTCTTCCCATTTCCCCCTCCCCCTCTACATTTCTTTTTAGGCTATTTACTTCTCCCTATAAAAGAACCCCCCACCCTTTTTTTGCATAATCACTGAGACACTGAACGGTTTTGATCAGAGAAGCCTCCTTGTACAGCCTCTCCTATGCAGCCTTTCCCACATTGCAGTAACCCTTTTCCATAAAATCTCTCCTGCTCAGTCCAGATTTGTTTTGTTTTTATTTACTAGATAGTTCTCTTATTGTTTCCATTGAACATCAATGTATAAAACATGATATCTTGACTCAAGTTTCTCTTAAAATGTCAATTCTATTTTGTAAGGCTTGGATAACTATTTGCTCATTTATATAGTAGAATGATTATGCATTTCCGGGGTTAGGTGCATGTAATAAAACTTTAATCATCCTTGCACATTTCATGAGAGCGCACGTATTTTCTCATCCAAAGTTTGCAAACCCAAAATCAAATTTGAGGATGGGGGAAACAAAAAGATGCACAGAATTGTACATTCTCAAAGGACTCCTTAGAACTCAATACTTCTTAAGTCCTCATTTTACAAATGAGATAATATGAGAGTACAGAGGTGAATTCTGTCGCCCAAAATAATATATCTAGTAAGAAGTGGAATCCCGGAGATGATGTTGATTATACAAGCCACAATTATGATATATCACACCTGCCACTAAAAATGACCTTCTGGTTTCCTTCAGAACCTCTTAGAATCAGTCAATCTCCGAGTTCTCATTCATTATTTCATGCTTTGTATTGAAGTATAAAAGACATTTAGATAAGTCCACATATCAGAATTGCGTAGCAAGCTGCATTTTCACAAATACCCCTGAACAAATCGCATCCTCTCAATTGATTGTGTGCCCTTCATTTTAAAGCCAAGTCTTGAGACTGTCAATGGATAGAGCCTCGTGGAGGCCTGGAGAATATCATTCCTTTGTCTACTCACACGCTGTGGCATTGAGCGCACTGGTGGTGGAGTCACGATGTGCCCCTTGTCAGTGTCACATTAGGATGTCGATTAACCTTTGAAAACTCAGCATACCCATTTCTAAAAGAGGGTGTCACCCCTCACAGACTCCTGAAGAGATAAAGGAGATAATGTGAAGTGTGGGACAGAAGCTTGACACATCGTGGATGCTTTGAAAAAATTCATTGTTCTCAGGACTCGTCTAGAGACCCCCTCAGTCACCTGAGGAGCCACTTAGGACCCTGAAAACAGCCTGCCCGAGAGCAACCTCTCCCCCAGCTCTTTGTTTCGTGCCCCTCACTCCCATGGGGTGCCCCTTCATTAGGGGTTGGTCCCTGCCCCTGAGCGGTGCTAACTGCCTCATCAGATGTCTGATTGCTCACCTTGGAGAGGCAGTCAGCCCTACTCAGCAGCCTTCTTATGTATGCCTAATTGGCTGCTTTTCACATTTTCCACAGTGCCGATTATTATTTTTTCAAACTCCTCTCAAACCCTGCATCTTCTTTTGGCCCTTTATATACAGAGAGAGATCCTTGCATCACGGGTCCTGAAAATATGAAGCCCAGCAGCTCTTTGAAGCCTTTCGTATCCCCCCCCCCACCCCCATCCCATTGTCTTGATGGCCTAGATCTTAATGGTTCTCCTTCCTTCTGGCCCGATCACTGGTTTTGAATCATCGTTTGATTTCAGATAATAGTGTGTCTCTCACCCTTAATTAACCCCACAGGCTGATATTCTCATATTTGATGTGCAAGCTCCGCCCACTTGCCCTGACCCGGAACTGCCTGCCTCAGCTTCTGACTTGTTTCTTTTCCCCATTTTCATGGGATGGGATTAAATCTATGGTATTAAATCCAGAACACGTGGTACAGAAATGGGGGCACTTTTTGAAAAAGAGGAGAGATTTGAAATGCTCCCTTGGGACGTTCAGTAACTATTCTGCAACAAGTAATAATAGCATAGTTATCTGTGTCACTTACCTCTATCAATATTATACGTGAGAAACAGTCTGGAGTTGTGTGGTTATTTGAATAGAAATGTATGGTTCTGAGACAAATGCTATGATAGTTCTTTGGAATTTTGGAGTTACAGCTGAGTGATCTGACACTAGAAAGAAATTTGCTATTTCAACTCCACAGGTGCTATACGACTTCAGAGTGACAACTGATAGAAGTGCCAGGGGGCTATGTGGCTATTATTACTATTACTATTATTATTATTATTTACACACTAGGTGTGAAATATCTTTTTCTAACAGGGGAAGACAAAAAGTGGAAAGTTTCAACTTTGTAAAATCACTATTAAGAACTTCTCAAATGTATGCAGAAAAAGCTGAGTGTGCTTCAATAATATAACTAGGCATTTTGGGTCATTTATGTGTGACTGCTAGTGTGAGCAGATAAGGATCATGAGAAAGTGTCAGGAAAGTTGGGGTAGGGGGCCGGGAAGTGATGAGATGGGAGAGGTGAACAGAACAGGAGACTTGAGAAAGAAGCCCAACTTTCTAAGATCTGGACACCCCCAAATTATACGTGCAGTGCATTTCACAAAGCAGGAGAGCAGGCGACTTAGAAATTCGTAAGCAGGCTCAGCACAAAGCAACTTAAAAAGCCACACTTAGACGTTTGATTTCAGAAGACAAGAACATTATGGTGATTCCCCGTCATGAACAACCATTTGTTTCTCTCTATAAAAATTCGTGTGACAAATCCCACTTGGCTTCAAAAACCAGAGCTAAAGCTTTGTTTGCAATTGAATTGGTAGGTGTACAATGTATTTTGTTATATATAATCAGTAACTTTTCAAAATGCTGCAATATATGTAGTAGAAAACAAATCATTCTTACATCAATATAGCTTCCATAAACGGTCTTTAAAATGAATATACTCATATAAAGCTTTGTGTCTATTTTGCTATAATTAATGTGTTTTTAAAAATACATGCAAAGGGAACTTGGGGTCCCTCTACTACCCCAGAGGCAAGCGTTTGAGGCAATAAGAACAAGTTTTCATGGCGATAAAGACGAGATTAGTAGGAGAATTTTTTCCCTTTTGTTGGGACACTGTAGAAGGGATTTTTATGTTTTGTGTGGTGTGAAGCTTGATGTCCTCCATGTTTATCTCCACACTACATAATTTATAATCATAACATTATAACTTAAACTTTCTGATCCAATAAAAATGTTACAGAAAATTAAGATTAAAAATTCTCCTGGACATGTATTTAATGTATGGATAGGTCAGCTAATAAGTGTACTTACCAAATTTCCTTGTTTTATTTTTAAAATAACATGATTAAATGAAGTAGTGCTATTTAACACAATGCTGTAGAAAACCGTGTATTCCTACTAAGTTCTTAAAGATAACTAAAATACAACAATTTCAAGCTATTTTTCTAGTTTCAAGAAATGTGTGTTTCGTTACCCTGTACCACTGGGACTGGGTGAGAAGTAGATTGAAACGTGTTGCTGTTGATTTACTGTTATTATGACCACTGTGTGTAGTTTTCATCCCCAGCACCATGTGTATCTTTTCCGCTATGTCTGAGACTTACGAAGAATAAGCTCTTTTCTTTTCCTTTGAAAATGTGAGCCACAAACAAAACAAAAACCATTCCAGTTAAAAGGCTGTCAGGCTGGAGAGAACTGAATGCAGTATTCAGGAAATTACTAAATCTAACTGAGAAAATTACCTTTCAAAATACACACGTGGACAAGACCTGTTGAACAAGCTAATGGTTCGCGAGTAAAGGCAGCATTCAGTTGGCAGATAGGAGTTTGAATGTGAGATAGGTGGAGTGAGGACATGCGCTGGTCTGCAGCACGTTTTTTCCCCAGGAAGAATTGTCCTGGTTGGTTGTAGTCACTGGATGCCCCTGGCTCAGAGGAGCATGGTTCAGTTTCCTAACTCTTCAGCGTCCCTTTTGTTTATATTCTGAAACAACAGTGGGTCTCTGGTCTCACTACAGCATGCTACGTTCTTACATCATGCGTGAGAACATGACACACTCCTGGTACCATGAGCTCATGAAACTGCTATGTAACCATTACAACATATGGTGAAGGCCGCCTGATACTCTGTGAAGACCTAAACGGTTACTAACATAAAAACAAACAAACAAACAAACAAACAAACAAACAAACGCTGATTGACCTACTTAAAGGACCCTATCTCATACTTTGGGAATTCTTTTGTCTCTATTTTACAGTTTTTCTGTTCTTTCACTTATTTTGTGTGTGCCATTTTAAAGTCATCTCTCAGTTACAACAATTGCCAGTTTTGGTGGATATAGCAGCACCTTGGTTTCAATGTGGTGTGAAATTTGTAAGCTGGCATCTCTTAGCCAGTATCACTGGAAATGACGGTCTTTTACAGAATGAATCATTATATGGTGCAATGCAAAATGCATTTTCAGTTTAAATACCAACAGGCAAGTTTCTCTTTCCTGCAAAAGGAACCACATGCAAAAATTCCCTCCACCCTAAGTATAGCATAGAGTTGAACGGGTGAAAATGTTGATATGTTTCCTGAGGAAAACATGATGCAAATAAAAACACTTGGCATAGAGAAAGAGAAGCATTCAGCATGAAATACATTTTGAAATATCTCTACCTGCACCACTGCCTTCTTTTTATTCAACTTGGTTAGAAGGCAAGGGAACACACCCATATGTATTTCCCCAGAACTGTCAACAGCAGAGAGCCTGGAGGATAAAGCAACAAAAGCAGTAATAGAAGCAGGAGAGAGTAAAAGTATGGAGAACCATTCAGTGGAAGGATGCAGCTAACCCACAGTGACGTGGCAGGAAAGCGCATTTAGTGGGTATCCCGACAGGTAACCCTAGCAGGTATCCTTCCTGCTGCCAGGAATGTGTCATGTTCTCACTCATGATGTAAGAATGTGGCACGCTCTTGTGAGACCAGAGACCCACTGCCATTTCAGAATATGGACAGAGGGATTCTGAGGAGTAAACTGAACCATGCTCCTTTGATCTAGGCAAGCACAGGGAATACCTGTAGGGTCTGCACTTGCTACATGCACACCTTCAGCCTCCTGTAGGATCCATTGACCCAGAGAAGGAATAACCTGCAAAGGAGGACAGCTTCTTTTCAATTGGACTCAAGTTCACAACCCGAGTCTAGCTGCCGTTGCTGGCATAGGCCTCCCGAGCACACTGCATTGCAGGGGAAAAAGCCACACATCTAGGCGCCCACCTCCTGCACTGCATCCCTGCTGTCTGAGGTGATCCTTATAAGGGAATTCCTGGAATTGTCTTTCAACCAATGGGCAGAGACTTGCCCCGTCCAATTGGAACTACACAGCTATAACCTCATTTGCATATTTACTGACCAATCAGAGCCTCTCCATAACCACCAATCAGAACACATGATTCCAGCCTATCAGGACAGTACTATTTAGACCCGTCTTTGCAAATGTGGATTCCTCATTTTCAAAAAATGGACCAATTAGGGAGCAGACTGACCTGGGAACTTTCACTGTAAAATCGGTCCTTCCCTTAATCTCAACAGTGCACACTTTGGGTTTTTACCAAAGGCTGTGCTTCCCCAGTTACAAACTATTCACCTTAATAAAGTTTCTCCTTTCTCCATATCCCAGATTAGGGACTCCTGCTGATATTAGCAAACTTTTATTGACAGAGTTTTCCAATGGTGAATCCTAACGAGAAACCATAGGCATTGAACACTCTAGTAATGGAATAGGTTGTCAGAGAATAAAACAGGGTAAAGAACAGTGGGGGTTGGGGGGGGGAGAGAGAGAGAGAGAGAGAGAGAGAGAGAGAGAGAGAGAGAGAGAGAGAGAGAGAGAAAGAAAGAGAGAGAGAGAGAGAGAATGGAACTGGAAGACACCTGGAACACCATTTTAATGTATCTTTATAAATAAAGGTAAAGCATTTCATCTTCTGTATTTTTCATTCCCAAAATGACATTTTTGAAATAAGGTTGAATGTTTGGGATAGTTGGGTAGATTATTTGCCTTTTTCAGAGTTTAATTATTGAATGTGTAGTGTAATAAACACATTTTCTAACTTGTACATAACCAACCTAAATATAACTTATTTTTTGTTGACTATTTCTTAATTATCTTAGGAACTTGACACATGTGACAGATGGGTATGACAGAAGGAATAGGAAAGATAGGCCCCATTAATGAAAGGCCCATTAAAAAGAAACCATTTGACTGTGATTAAGTTAAAAGGGATGATCACCTAATTGGGTCTAATTGTGCAGAAATGACTCTTTTTTTTTTTATTTGTGCAAGATGGATAAATTTCAAAATTCTGGCTCTCTCCCAAATCTTATGTGCTATGAATATTAGCTTCTGGTTTTCATAATGAAAAAATATTATTATAAGTATGAATTAGAACATAATGTAGTTGATGTTTCTTGCTAAAAGCATACAGTAATTTCCTACCATGCTGGGAAAAAAATAAACACTGGTAAATTAATTCAGTTGTGTGTGTGTCTATTGTGTGTGTTTATATGTAAACCCACACACTAGTTTAAATTTCGAAACAACTCTGTAACATGAGGGCTATTATTATTTCTTTTCCATAGATGAAACATTACAGCACAGAGAGGTGAGGAAATGCCATATTGCTAGGTAATGGTTGAGCAAAAGCTGGAAAGAACCCAGAAAGTCTTGCTACAGAATCCTATACTGGAGCATTATGTTTCACTGTTTCACTTGGAAATATAAACAAAACATACCCTATAATTTTAGAAAATCACGGCATACATTCTAGGGAAGTCCAAACCATTAAACATGTGTTCAGTGACACTCCAGGCAGTGCATGCATTAATATTTTCAGGGACTCAGAAAAAAGTATCAAAGAATAGAGGGAGTGCGTTTTAACTGGGGAGTTGAAGTAGCAAAATCTAAATGTTCTCTGAAGACCCCTACGGGTTCCAAGAATATTTAAGGGGATCTGCAAGGTTTGTCCTTTTCCCATCGTACATCTGTGTGAGGAGGGATTCTCTTGTACTCAGCCAAAACAGTGTATTGGTAACCGATCAAAAAATTATTTTCCCAGTTTTAACTTTTAAAATGGTAAATATCATTATATTAAAGCCCCATAAGCAAACTTTTTTAGGGATTCTTAAACCAAAATGGGAGATGATGTAAGGATTGAGAGCAATAGGAAAGGTTAGAGAAGACTGAAACAAGACAAACACAGCAAGGAGTAAGCATGGCTGATACTGGTCGCATTGAGAAGGCTGGTCTGAAAATTTACTGGAACAAATGTCTTATGTTTGAAGACAGTGGGAAATGACTGGTGGGATGGGGCAAGAACACAGCTGAAATATTTAAAACAGTAGAGTGAAATGTTTATTATGATTGCATTACACTTTCTTATGCTGGAAAATATTAGGTTGATGCAAAAGTAATTACGGTTTAAAAGGTTAAAAATAATTGCAAAAACCGCAATTACTTTTGCACCAACCTAATACTATGATTTAAGTGGATTTAAAGATTGAAATAAGTTCTTGCGAGGCATGCATGTATTTGTATTCTGCTTAAAGGGGGGCTGATAAAAACAGTTATCCATGAAACTTATTAAATGGATTCTGCCGTGGAAGTCAAGATACACAGTGTCTTTGAATAGGATTAAGATTATGGTGATGGGATTATAGAAATAGGACCTAATTCTAGGCATATGAAAACGTGAAAGTTGCTAATACTTGCCAGAGTAAGGCAGACGCCAAAGAAGAAAGAATAAAAAGTGAATATAAGATTCTGAATATCGACTACTGGAATAGATATAAACAATTTTTTTCTTATTCTGTGTGTAACTGTAACACACTTCACAATTTTTACGATGTTCATTGATTCCAGAGCTATCATTAAAATGTTCTTTGATATTTTATTACACATTTTAGAATTCCTCTTGCCTAAGGATATAAAAATTCAAGGAAGTTGTTGATTAAAATATTCTCTTCAAAGAGAAACACATTTACATTTTGTGCAGCTAGTCAGTGATATTTCAGGATGTGAAGACTCGGCCAATAAAATTATGCAAAATAATTCGATCCCTGAAGTTGAACCTAGGGTTGGACTACAAATATTTAATAATTTGTAGAACAGAGAAACCCAACAACTAGAACGGAGGTGGCCTAAGGAACCGGCATCGCTGAGTCAAAGGGAGCCATTGAAATTGGAGCCATAGTTGGCAGGTCGGTTAGCTCTGTGTCATCTACTTGAGGACACTCTGGAAAACCTAACTGAAGGGGAAGTGACTCTTCTAATCTTGTCACCCAATGAAAGCACCATTCATAGGACTGAAGCATATAGTCAGACAGGTTCTTTAATGGCCGGCACTTGAGCTCATACTTGTTAAACCGACTTCCAGAACAGATGATGCTCTGTGTTCAAGTTCCCATAGAGAAACTGATGGCAGTTTTTGAAATGTAACAGCCCAGTGAAAACGTTTACTACTTTAATATACATATTAATATATATATATATATATAGCATTCTATAAGTATTACATAGTGTTATATATAAGTATTATATATTATATATGTAAATGTAGACATATTCTGTTTTACCTGTGTTAATGTGTGAGAGGAGATCAAGTCAGTGAGTGCTTAATTTCCTTTTAAATTCTATCTAAAAAAGAATGGCGTATGTTGGTGAAATTCAAAACTGTTTATCAACGTGTGTTCCATGAAGAAAGAAACCTGGGGCTAGTTTCATTTTCTGCCTCTAACTCTTCTAGAGCTGAACTCTTTACCAGTTTTAGAGCGGACAGCTGTAAATTGGTAATTAGTAATTAGGATTAGAGGGTTTGCTGCAACCGAGTACACATTTGGTTCAGTATTTTTACAATATCGAGAGGCAATAAGGGCACAGATGCTTTACCTGTACAGCCTGGGGGTAAGGACCTGCAATATTGTGTAGCCTTGAACAAATCACCTAACCTCTCTAAACTCCACTATTTTCATCTGTAAAATAAAAGGAGTAATCGTTATTTATGACATACATATAGACATTGCTAGATAGATATACATACCAATGACATATGATTTATCATTAATAAGCACTATTACATAGTAGTATTTAATTATTTAAAATGTTTTTCTTTATGAAACCGAGCAGTTTGGTAGTAATCCTTATTACAAAATTGTAATATCCAGACTAGGGGCCATTTTGTGTTTTTGGTAACATTCTCTCTCTTTCTCACTCTTGCTCTGCCCCTCCCTCCACACCACACAATTTAAATCTCCTGCACCTTAGTAGTAAGTATGTATATAAATAAAATTTTCATCAGTGGGATCTTGAGATTACTTGCTGCTGGGGGCAATATAAGATGTATTCAGTATTATTGAATTTGGCTTGAAGTACATCGACATATAGTAAAACAATCTGCCTTCATGTGCAATTATTTTCAACAAATCTAAAGCTAGTACTAGGACAAAATGACATTAAAAATATTTGACTGGCACCTTTTGACCACCTGCATAGACTGGCATCCAAGGAACTATAATTCCCTTTGCAATCACTTTGTTACAACTGTTCTCTCAAACAAGAATCCAATATTTTTAGCAAGCCCTACATACCTTTAAGAATATGATGACATTTATAAAACTTCTATTAGAAAAAAAAAAATGCATATGTCCATACCAGGAATTGTTTGTATATGATGCTCGCTTGGTTTAAAGTCTCCCGTGGAAGCCATCTGTGTACCTGGTTTATATCGAGGAAACAAAATAGGGAAGACATATTCCTTTTTACTAGATTTTAAAGTAAAATATTTAATAAAATAATCTATTACATATTATATTTATATAACCATGTAAAATATTGTATGCATATTGTATATACAATATTTTGAATTGTATGCCTTATATGCATATTGTATATATGATAGTTGTATGGAAGTATGTGTAGGACATACACACAGATACATGTGTGTGTATATATGTACACACACACACACACATACATATACATGGAGAGACAGAAGCATAGAGAGGAAAAGATTCTCTGTAACCCAGACAGCTTTTCTTCAAAACTTCTTGTGCCATTATTGTCTGGGTAATGGCTTAATAAATGAATTTTACTTTATTAGTAAACACATCATTTTAAATAAGAGAAGTCGCTATTTTTTTTTTTCTTTAAGAAAATGTCTAAATAATAATGTTATATTTGGCAGGAACATGTCACCAATTGCAGCTTAGACAGGTAGGACAATCCTTTAAACCCCTGCATTTACTGTTGCCTTTACGCTTTCTAATCATAGTGTGTGGAGTTGTGGAAGAGAGCGTCCCGAGTTTGGTAGTTCAGTTACGGAACATTAGTTGTCACTTCTGTATGTTGAACTGTTAACCCATATAGACAATGTAATGATTTTTAAGAGGGAAAGTAGATCTTCTATTTTCTAAGTTTCTTAAAGTGATTCAAGGGCAGGAAACAAGATATACTAAAATACAATCTGTGTTGGTACCCTGGTTCCTTCTGCCATTGAGATATGTGTGATTCCCTCCTCATCATTGAAATGGCACTGGCCGGTCTACCATACTTGAGTGAATTGCTTTGTTTACAAATGCATCACATTTTTAATTTAGGTTTACCAGTAGCTCATCAGTCCCCTGCTCCCTTTTTGTTTAGTGCAGGAGTTCCGTGTCCCTGCTCTGTCTGAGTTAAAATGTGGCACTGTAGAAAGAAGGCTGCTGCTGTCATTCGCAACTTACAAAAGGCCCTGGCAGGTCGCCACTATTGAAAAAACGTATCCCATCGATGAAAAGCCTTAAGCAAATCTGCAAAGCCATGGGAGCCTGTATGAAAGAGAATCGCGATGCTAGAGATGGCACCATTGCAGTTAGGACTAGTCGTGTGGGAGCTCCATTTGTTACCCAAATGATAAAAGTTAGAAGCGTGCCAGCGCGTGTGATCTGACAGTTCAACACAGGAATAGCTGCTTCATAAGTCAGTTTTGTTTTTCTGCAAAAAAAAAAAAAAAAAAAAAAATTGCATTCATTATTCAACGCCCTTTGGAATGTTTAACTATGTGTTAACTAATACGGAAGAAAACATTTGCTCTCCTAAATAAAGCCAGAGAAAAACACACATACTTTCCTGACATATATTAGTGACCCTTATGCAAGCTGATAGTGGAAGGCTTAACGGCGCCAGTCACTCGTGGTGCCAGAAGGATCCCTCAGCTCAGGGTCCTTTCTAAGTCCGAGCCTCGTGCACTGTTCACTTTGGCAGAAGCAAACACACGATCTGTCTCTTTACTATACCGTCAAAATCCAATGGGTGGCTAGACGCCACGGGCCAGTTCAACATTTCTAGCGCTGGTCCAAACAAAATTATTGAGGTATTCTCTCCTTAATGCAGGAAGAGGGTGAGTATCTTCCAAGCCACCTGAAGAGGGACAATAGAGAAAACCTATGTGTATGTGGCCATATACGCAAGGCAACAGGATAAATATGTGCATGGAGTTCCAATTTTATTCAAAGACATGGAGAAACAAATCATGTAAGTATCTAATGATCTTATAAAAAGTAACATGGCTATTACAGAGTAAAATAAAAACTCACATGTGTTTTTAAGATTAAAAAAAAAAAATCCAATGGGTGGAAACATCATTTTACGTTTTTCTTCTCGTCTTTCTCGGAGGCCGTGTTAGGTACTGGCACACAGTTGGCAATTTTCTCTCTCTAAACTTTTCCTGTACCAACCAAAGTTACACGTTTTAACAGCGGTCATGGGTTTTTATAGGTGTTTGTATAAATAAACCTGTGATGATTTCAAATATTATTGATGATGCATGAGGAAATGCTGAATCGCTATAACCCCGTTTTTGTAAGGGAATTCATACGTGACATCCAATGCCTTCAAGTGCAGCAGCCTGGAAAAAATGACAGAATTGTAATGGTAAATATTTCTAATGTATTCAACTCTATGATGACAATGAAGTGAAATCTATTTTTCCAAGAGACTTCTGAGTGAGGATTGGTCTGATATTTTCCCGAACAAATTTGGTTTTCTAACTATTTTTAACAGCTTTGTTAGATGTATATCACACACCATACAATTGAAATGTATACGAGGATAATTTCTAGTATATTCATAGAGTTGGACAACCATAATCTCCAAAAGAAAGCCCATACTCACTTAGCGGACACTTGCCGTATCTCTCCATGCCCAGCTCTAAGCAACTACTAATCTACATTCTTTATAGATTTGCCTAATCTAGACTTTTAATATACATAGACCCCTACAATGTGTGGTTCTTTGTGGATGGATCTTTTTTTTCACTTAGCATAATATTTTCCAGGTGTATCCATATGTCATACTTTATTTTATCTCTGACTAATATTCCACTGTATGGACATGCTACCAATTTTTATTTAAATATTCATCAATTGATGGATATTTGAATTGTTTCCAGTTGGGGGCTGTTATGAATACTGGTATGAACATTTGTGTACAAGTTTTTGAGTACAGCTTTATTTTAATTTATCTTGTGTGTTTTCAATTCTCTTGGATTTGTGCCAAGTAGAACTGCTGGGTCATATGGTAACTTTCTGTTGAACTGTTGAGGAATTGTCCAACACTTCTCCAAAGAGGCTGCAGCATTTTGCAGTTCCACCAGCAGTGTATGGTAGTTCAGATTTCTCACACCATCTCAAATGCTTGTTTTTGTGTCTTTGATTAGTTTATTATGGTTTTTGTTTGCATTCTAACTTATTCAGTTTTGACAAAGTTTAGTTTTATAATTTGATTAATTTTAAAAAAAAATATTGCTTAGCTCACTTTGTATTTAATCTCTGTTCTGTTTATCTTCACTTTTTAGAGACGTCTCATCAATTTATTTTATTTTATTAATTCATTTTAAATACTGGATGCATGACTGCTCTCTGTTCTCTTCCTCTGGGGTACATATCATGTAGACCTTGCAAGTTATGTTTCTAATCTCCAGTATTCTAATTTTTTTTTTTTTTTTTACAATAGCTCCATCTCAAGTCTTTTATAGGCTAAATATCAGAGAAACTGTTGATATTATCTTTCAAGCAAGCTTAGTAACAGCTTAGTAATTTGCTCTGCATCTTTGTCCATTCTAATCATTACCAAACACACACACACACACACACACACACACACACACACTGAGGGTGCCAAAAAAATGTATATACATTTTAAGAAAGAAAAAAAAAAACTGCATTGAAATTGTAATACTCAATATATACCGATAACAAAAGATGAATACAAGTCATGTGTATACATCTTTTTGGCACCCCTGGTATATGTCATCATTCTAATTAATCATTACCACACACACACATATTTTCATTGAAAAAAAAAAGAAATATATATATATATATATTTTCCCCCCCATCATAGTCTATTCATGTTTTATTGATCTAATAAAATTCCATTATGCTCAGAAAATAATGACATTTATTTAAAGTTGTCTTGCGGGCGGTTCTATTTCTTACTCATATGCGTGTTCTTCTGTTTCTTGAGGTTTTCTTTAATTTCAAAAAGTATTTGTTCACTTAAGACTTTTTAAGTTGAGAGCATCTGTGAACTTCGGCCTTACATATTTATATATCCTACATGAAGAAGAACAGACAGGGCTTCTACCACTTGCGTTTTGGCCACTTTTTTGTAAGAATGGAGGAGGGATTGGGTGTGTCATCCATGAGTTAATGGCCCATAGTTTGGGAGGTAGTGCTCTCGACTTATCTTAGAGTTACCAGTAGACTGGAGTATTGCTGCTCTGCACCCAAATGTAGAATACGGGGCTCCCCTATGGAGATCTACATTCTACATTGCTGTTGTCTCAGGGTCCCCAGAATTTCTGAATCTAGGATTGGAGCACCCTTTGACCATATCCAACTCCTGCAGTATGACTAACCTGGAAGAGATTTCAGTGTCATATTCTTCAGTAGGAGCTTGTCTGATTTTCACCTTCCTAGGATGCTTCATATTTTCTACTTTTGTTAGAGTGTTGTCTGTGTAGTCCCCAATTTTTAATCTTATCTATAAATTGTAAGAATATGGTTCATAAATGGAGGCCTGTAATGGATGATCAAGTTTCTAGTATTCTCTAGTCAGCTAAGGAAAAATCATTCAGGTAAATGGAAAAGACCATGAAATTAAAATTGAAATGAGAAAGCATTTAATAGTATATTCAGATAATTAAGTGAGTAAGATAGATGAAGAATTGTTTTCCTAATTTTATTTATGGTTCATCTTAAAAATATGTACACCATCAATTCTACAAACCAGAACATTCAGATTCCTATGATTTAAACAACGTGTTTTATTTCGGACCACTTATATCTGTGGCACTAATATTGATTAATTACTGTTATAATTACGTGATCTGAAAGAACATTTTATTTGTCAATGACTTTGAAATTGTTTTATGTCGTTGAATGGAAATGATAAATGTGATCTTAACAGTAACTGAATCCAACAATGATTTCCAAATCAATGAACGTCGTAGGTGATTTAATTTTGAATTTCTACATGAAACATACTTTCACATGTACTGTACGTATTAGTGTTCTCCAGAGAAGCAGAATCAGTAGGGTAAATGCTTACATTTGAGTCTTAAGTCACTGTGGTTTTCTTCTTATGTGGGTAAATCAGATATAACCATTTCCTTTATAAGGAAACTATGACTCACGAGTTTAGGAAAACCCAGCCAACAGACATTCAGGGAGAGGCAGGACACACGCCCAGCTCTTTGCACAGAGGCACCAGCACCAAGCCTGTGGGACATGGCCTCTTCTTTTGAATGACAAAGGTGTGCTTGCAGATGTCTTCATCCACTAGCAAGTACTCATTTATCACATAAACCTCCTGTAATCTCTGAAGACCAAGGACACAAGAAAATAGATTACTAAACAGATAGGGTGTTAAATGATAATTCAGTAGTAAAGGGCTTGGAAGTTAAAGATTTTAGTGATGTTGTTTTTGTTTGAGCAGTTCAGGGGCACTGCAGCACCAGGAAACAAAGTTAGGTAGTATTAAGAAATTAAAATAAAGCATTAAACATATAATAATAATAATAATAATAATAATAATAGATCCTATGAGATACCCTTTTTAACAAACTAGTGAAATATGAAAAAGTGATGATAAAAAATGCTAAAAGTTTAATGAGTTGGACATACTCATATTGCATCAGATTGTAAATTGATATAATCTCATTGGAAATGTTTGTAAAGAGGTAACAAATATGTTAAAATATCCATATTCTTTGGCTTGAGTCAGTAAATTTATTTTCAGTAGTATTTCTCAAGGGAAGAATAAAAACACAATCAAACCTTTTATAAGACTTATTTTGAGACTTGTCTTAATCTTTAAAAAGTCTTATTTTATGTTTTTAACATGAACTATATTTGTACTATACACATTTTAAAATTGTTTATATAAAATCAGGAAATTGGGAGTAACCTAATTATCCCAAAATTGAATGAAGTAAACAAAAGTATAATCAAAATAGTAGATATTATGTAGCCACTAAAATCCTTTGTGAAAAAAAAAAAACCATAAAATTGCATTTATAACATTAAGTGAGGAGGAATTAGACAAAAAATTACATACATACATGTATATATCAGCTACATAGAGAGGAAGATATATATATATATATATATATATATATATATATATATATATATATATATATACACACATATATATGTATATGTATAATCACATTAATTTAAAATTTATGTGGAAATCAACTGAACAAAAATAAAGCAAAACATAATGATGTCATCATAGAAATGAAGGTAAAGATAGTTTTCGATTTTTATCCTGAATATTTTCTCCATTTTCCAAATTTCTAAAATAATTGTGCATAATTTCAATAAACCTCATCTATCATGCTGTATAACTTTTATAGGCATTACAAGGTCAATAAGCTTTTCCTAGATAATTTTTTCCTTTCTTTCCCTTTTGAGGTTTTAGCTTCTGAAGTTAATGTTTAGCTATCAATGGTCCTTTAGAATTCTTCACTTAAAAACATAAAATAAAAATCTGAATCCATAAATTCTATACTGCAGCATTGATTCGAAGTGGCACTAGGGAATTCTGATGACCTAGGACAGGTTTTCTTTCTTTTTTTCCCTTTGAAGTTGGCAGGTTTGTCTTTATGGGAATTTGCCTTTCATTCTTGTTGGGGCACCCTAGTGGAGACTGCTGTGATGTATGTTAGGGGCGAACAATTCTATGTTAGTGAATTCTACTCAGATGACATGGGATGTGGCACCAGAGTAGTTGCATGTCCTTGGTAGTCTCCCCACCTAAAATAAAATTTAAAAACGACTTTAAAGTCACTAAATTTGTCTGCTCACAGTGGGACTGAATCTGATTCTGCATATGAATAGACCTGATGTTCTGGGGAATACTGGCATAAATTGGTGGGGTTTAAGCTTCATCTAAACCACTTCATCTAAAGTGAGGGGGTCTCCTCTTTATGTGTACTCTAGAGTGAGGTACTGTAGGTTACTATATATATTTTTATAAACCTAAGACTGGCATACTCTTGAAAATCATAACAGGATGCTTTCAGTGCTATTAAACCCTAAGGACTTAAGGTGAAATTATCACCACCTCCTTTAAATTATAGTGTATGTTGTAATTGATATGATAGGGATGGGGAAAAGCTGAAACAATAGCTGTGATGTGTGGCACATCAATTAATGTGAATAAATTATATTTTAATGTTAATTTTCGGAGAGTGTGCACTTACCCTCAAGTTGAAAATTGGTTACTTAGATCTAAGGACTCTTTACTAGTTACTAGTCTGTACATTAAATGTTCGATTTATGATGAAATCATAATCTGCATGGTGATAAACATGAAGACACTATACATCCAGTTAATAGATATTTGCTAGACTCCATCCACTATGGAGCAGGACCCCAAACTGGGAAACTGTGCAGAAACAAAGGAAAGAGTTAGGCTTTGCTGTTAGGCTTCAAATCCCTGGGCTGCCTGGGCCACTGGCCCTACGCCTCTCCCCCAGTGCTTTATGATGGATTTGCCTCTTTCATCTGGGATTCAGCTCTGGGGTACGGAGCACTGGGCATTTTCTCAAGATCCTTCTGCACGTCACCTATGCCTACATTCCCGTATGTCCCCAACTCCATCCATTCCACCCCAACTTAAAAACAAAGGAGAGAAAAATCACCTTAGCTACCTTACAAAATGTCATTTTGCATTGTAAAAGATGCTTAGAACACAGAAAGCAGTCAGAAACTATAACTTTCTTTATCTGCATGTCTTTTTTAGAGTTATTTGATATCTCAATTTACTTATGAATTGTCTTCATGTTAAACTATTGCAGTCCTGTGTCTGGTCCTATATCCAAACATTTATTTCTTTCTGAAGTTTAAAGGTCTAGAGAAGAAAATTTAAGGGTGATAATGACATAACTATTATAATTAAGATGACTTGACTTTGGTATATTCGTATTTTCAAATAATGACAAAATAGGAATTCTAAAAAGGAAGAAACATGAAATGACTTTTAGTTTTATAAAATCATTTCCTAAATAGGAATATTTTTATGTATTTTTTATTCCCATGGGGATTTTTTATCGCCACCCCCTGCCCTTTGGCAACCATCAGCTTGTTCTTTACATCTATCGGTCTGTTTCTGTTTTGTTTTGCTATTCATTTGTTTGTTTTGTTTGTTTGTTTTAGGTTCCACATATAAATGATATCATACAGTATTTGTCTTTCTAGATCTAAATACTGTATTAAAGAAAAAAAGAAAATTAATAGATGAATTTATATAAGATGTGTAAAATACCATAGCTTATAGACTATCGTATGATAATAAAATTTTACTAAAAGAACTTTTGTTATGATTTGAAATGGAAAATAATATTTGAGAAGATCAGAAAGTAAGCTATAAAATTAAGCTGGATGAATATTTCATAACAGTCAAATGGCCTAAAATCAACGATATTTTAGGATGCCCTTTAGAAACACAAACCGGATAAAACAGCAATTTCTGTTGGAAAGAAAATCAAATTCTCCCACTCTAATGTAAATGAGCAGAGGATTTCTCTGAAAGCTTTTAATCCACTCCAGCAGTCAATCTCCTTACAGAGAGAGCTGTCCTATTATTTAGACATTCTAAGTAAAATTGTACCTGAATTAATAGTGATTGCATTGCAATACAAAAATAAGACCTGGTTTGTAGGTGTAAATTCTGCTCCTTGAAATGTGGAAGGAGTATGTGGTCAAGTCCATTACAAAACAAAAAAGGTTCCTACTGTTAGCAAGTCCCTTCTAATCATAGCACAGAAATAGTTCTTTCTGGTTTAAGTTTCCTAGTGCAACCCACGTTGTGCCAGTGGGTGGGGATTTGAAAGCCTTTGTTCAGTTCTGGGACACAAGTGAGTCAAGACAGTTATGGAGTACATGGACTTAGAACTGCACTTTCCAAGGACTCCACCCTTTTTCTCCCAACTTCTCCTGAGTAGCCTACTGGTCGTCCTATCAGTATTCCTTGGGCTCTAGGAACCCAAACACCTGCAGCAGCATCAGGGCTCTATGTCCATGATGGGGATCAAAGTGTCCATGATGGGAAGTACCATCTCTGTGGTGGGAAGTGCCGTCTCTATGATGGAGACTCTGGGGGTCCTGTCTTATAAGAGCATTAATTATCTTCATGAGGCTCCATCCCCATGATCTAATCACCCCCAAAAGCCCCACCTTCTAATACCATTACATTGACTGTTAGGATTTCAGCATATGAGCTTTGAGGATACAAACATTCAGACCATTGCAGGGATGGTGACTTGTCTAGAGCTTCTGATAACCCAAATTTTGCCCAGCCACCCCCAGGGCTACGTAACTGGAAATGTCCTCCCTTCATAATCCATCAGGAAATAATGATTTCAGTTTCATTCCCAGACACTCCAGCCTCAGAATATTAAATTTTCTTTATAGTCCTGACAGTTGTATTTGTGGAAAGCACTTTCTGACCTCTCATTTATGCTATGCAGAGCACCTAACAGTCTGGTTTGGTCTCTTTAAGTGTCTAGCTGACTTTTATATGCATGTCCAACATTATGCAAAAAAAAATAATAATTATAAAAATAGAAATCATGCCCTAGTGTGTTTGTTCTCAGCTGCAGAGATAGGACTCTTAACTGGTCACTTGCAAACAGTCACTGAGAACTTCTTTCTGTGTGCAAGGATTATTATGTTCTAGGTTTGAGTCCACACTGAAAAGTGCTGGTCTCTGTTGCCGGTTGGAATCCCTGGGATGTCTGAGAGAAAGTTTCCAGTGGAGGCTTCTATAAGGAACTCTGAAATGGGGCGACCTTACACAATTGTCCCGAATTGGGGAAAGGAAGCAAGGAATTTTTACCCCATGTAGGTCAGTCATTGGATGCAGACCACCCTGAGAAGGGGGCATGCCCTTGAATGAGGGTGCCCGTAAGTGAGTGTGCACTTTTCAACAGAGGCTGTTCCCCAAAGTTGTCGACAGTTAGCCAGCAATGCTTACATAAGCGGGGAATGTAAGATAGATGATAGGTAGGTAGGTAGGGATATAGATGATAGATAGATGGATAGATGAATGGATAGATAGATGACAGATAGATAGATGATAGATAGATAGATAGATGACAGATAGATAGATAGATAGATAGATAGATAGATAGATAGATAGATAGATAGATAGATGTTAGATAGAGAGAGAGAGAGAGAGAGAGAGAGAGAGAGAGAGAGAGAGAGAGGATAGTCAGTCCTTCATATCCATAGGTTCTGCATCCATGAATTCAAACGATTGCAGATTGAAAATGTTCTGTTGTTGCTGACATGTACTATGTATGTAGTTAGGCCTATGATGGCTGTATCTGTACTGAACATGCACAGACTTTACTTCTTGTCATTATTTCCTAAACAATGTAATATAACAACTGTTTACAGAACATTTATATTTGTATTAATCATTATAAGTAATCTAGAGGTAATGTTAAGTATATGGGAGGATGTGTGTAGGTTATAAGCAAATGTTACACCATATTATATAGGGGTCTTGAATGTCCATGGATTTTGTTATCCACAGGGGGTCCTGGAACCAATCCTCTATAGATACCGAGGGACGATTGGATGGGTGGATGGATGGTGATGGATGGATGGATGGATGGATGGATGGGTAGATTAGATAGAATATAGATCCTTACTAAATTATTATTGCATTTAGCTCTATTTTTAAGAACTAAAACATAAATTACAAAAGTTCATCCTTATTGATAAAACAGAAAAGTCTAGATGATTCCTTAGTGGGCTCTATTATTCATTTAGTGCATTAAAAATTTTTAAGGTAGTAAGAAATTCTGTCTTGATAGTTTTTATGTGAATGGTTCTATCTTCTATGTGAGTTGGCCAAGTTAATGGATTTGACCCTTCTTACTAAAGGTAATGGACTGATATCAAAGCTTAAGTAGAAACGAAAATCTAAATGTCTATGTGAAATACAGATTTGAATATCCAGCTGGTGATAATATCACTCTAAGTTAAAATTAGTTTTAGTTCCTCAAAATGTATGATTTTGACCTTCTCCAGAGTTTCCTTATGAAATTCATTTTATCTTTAATGAAAAGAAGAATGTTAGACAATTTTAACACTCACGAATCATAAATTTTGGTCTTCTATATATTTTACTTTGTAGCTCAGCCCAAGAAGGCAAAATGGTTGAATGGTTAATTATTTCTGTAGTTCTAAAGTGTATAATTACTATCTATCATTTGTAATCCAATATTTTATGTGATTAATTTTATTGAACATTATTTTATTAGTAGTCCTTTGAATTTTCCGAATTTATTCAGAATCAATGTGACACGTTGGGAATAATAAGCTAATGGTATTATTAAACATTAGAATAATTCGTATTTAATTCATGAACAATACAGTTCGTTAGTAATTTCAGCATGAGAGTTGCTTTATATGCCATACCCACTACGCAACTTGCTTTTTTAAAGTGCAAAGTTTAAACAGGGGAATGTGATTATGTATGTGATTTGAAGACAAAACATTAGTGCTAATAAATGACATTAACTTCAAATAATCTTGCAAAGAGAGGACATTTTAGGAAATATACTGAAACTCGAATAAATATAAAGTATCAGTTGCTTTAACCTACAGTTAAGTCCTTCCTTGAAATTGCTATTGCTGAAACTTGAAATGTATAGCAGTAGATCAAAATGTATTCTTGAAAACTTTCTTGTGCTCATGCCAAGAGTGCAGAACATGGTAGGTTTCCTTTCCAAACTCCAACAAACGTATCTGACAGGCCTGGCAACTCAGACAAATTTTGGAAAGCACACAGACTCTCTCACACACAATGGCCGTTAGAAAATGGATGCATTCTGAAGCTCTTTTTCATTGCTCTTTGCCAATTTGCAAGTAGTTCCTTTTTATAGATCTTTGGAACTATCTTTGCATGCAACATTTGAACGTTTTTGAGAATATGTATGGCTTTTAACGATGTTTTATGAAAGATTGTAGTTACGGCCTCGGTATTGTAGAAAGTAAAGGTGAGTGTGTGTTCATATTATCAGTTATTTTAAAAAACTGATTTAACAGCTATAAAATTAAAATTCCTTAAAGAATATAGCAAATATATTTTAGATAGCTCATTTGGAACTAATGAATATAGGACAATGCTTAGACTGTTTCAGAAAGTGAAAAATATACAGAAATATCAACTGTTTATTTTATAGGGTTGAGTGTTAATTATTGAAATTCACAGGAGTAACTAAAATATGTGTAAGTTTTTTGTTTTGTTTTTGTTTTTTGTTTTTTAGTGATTTAGATAATATTACTTAATTTACAAGTATACAAATACGAGCCAATGTTGCAGTGTATTCACAGAAGTTAAATCCTTATTATCTTTATATCTAAGGGAAATATATTAAACTTTAGAAAGAGGAATATATCTTAGAAAAATATTAGAAAATGTTATTTGATAATTATTTAGTTTTCAATATTCATCTTTATATTACACTCTTAAGGATTAAAAAAGAACAAAAACAAGAAACTATCTGCATACAAATAAGTATTATTTGGCATTTTGCATTTATTTAATTCGCAAGTCATTTCCAAGATCTTTTCTTAGGCTCAATTGATGTTTACCCCAAGACTACAAATTTAAATATTCTTCATCACTGACTTATTCTTACAGAGTTTTCTATTAAGTTGCAGGGATGATTAAGCAAAATAAATTGCTGCTACTGAGAGTCAATTTAAGTGATTTTTTTTTTCATTTTCCAATAAATAATGAACTAGGTATTTGAAATATAGATAGAAGATTAAAACAAATCCAAGCATATGTAAGACTGTAAAAAATAAACTATAACTCAAAGAATAAATGGTCACAGAAATATATTCTCTGTATAATCAAAAACTGTCTGAAAGAAGGATCAGCCTTTGCTTCTAAATGAATTATTTTGACGAATTATTATCGTAACTAATTTACTTACATTCTAATACAGAAATCTTACAAAGAAATACTAAGAGGATGTGTGCTTAAATTTTGTCTTGTCTTGAATTCATAAGATTTCTTGGATCTATGGTTCGTTGTTTTTGGAAATTTTTGGAAAATGCTCAGACATTCTCTCCTCAAATATTGTATTTATACCCTTCTTTTTCTCCTTACACTGTGAGATGAAATACTCTTGTTAGAGGTTACACTTCGTGCCAGACGTTTTCTGGCTCTTTCAACTCAAAGTCCCCTCCTCTCCTCTCCTTTCCATTTCCTTTCCTTTTACTCCCTCCCTTCCTTCCTCTTTTCTTCCTGTAATGTTTACATAAAGTGTTTACTTTAGGACAATTACCCTTACAGATTCAAAGACGCTGTGACTTTTGAGACTTAAAATGACCCTGGAGTTACCAATTACCCATAAGCAGAAAGGAAACTCAAGTTGCTCAGCTGATGAAGGAGGGCAAATTTTTCAACATCCAATATTATTTGGCAAAAATGGTAATGAAGACAGATGACCCACACAGATGAGGGAGCAAAAAATATGCAGAGATAAATGGGCAATGTGCCCTTTCGTAGGGGACAAAATTAGAGATAATAAATATTTCCTATGCCCAAGGTAACATTTCCAGCCAGTGTCTCTCCAGTGGGATTTCTCAACAATTCTGCTGTTTCCCACATGCCTCCCTCCCTTTAGATAGTAGTCTGTGGTATCTTTATAGTGTTTCTATTTCTCTAATTACACCAAAATCCATGACATTGAGTTGATGCTATCACTGTAAGGATTGTTTTTTCTTCCACTGTAAGGGGATGAGTGTAGTTTTAATGGGAAAAAGAGAGCGACCTAAAGGGTACTTGATGACTTGAAAGGGATGATTGTAGGCATTAGTACTATGGAGGAGCATTTCATTTTTCTTTCTTCTAGGCATGAGGTAGGACAGTACTCCCCAATGCCCCGGATGTTAAGTCTGCCTGAGTGATTTCCTTTATCCAATGAAATGCAATTGGAAGCACCACCTGTACTTGTGCAGCATTTTCTGGAGTCAGTGCAGGGTTGGTCATACTCAATTCATTTTCTTTCCTTCATCATTACTGACTGGATTTCTGGAAGAGTTGCTTCCAGAGTCTGGTTACCAGAGAAAGTGCACCACAGAATATACACCTAGCTGAGCTGTGTATGCAGTGTGAGCCAGAAATAAATCTCCGTTGTTTTAAAACACTGAGATTTGGGGTTGGTATTTACCACAGCAAAGTATGCCCATCCTTATTGACATAATTGTCTTACCTTATTGATACTCAGCTCTCTCTACATTTAAAAATTTCCCAACTTGCTGGTATATATTGTGATGTTCTTCATCTAAATAGAGCTTGTTTTTAAAGTCAACACAACATAACGGTACTTCCCCCTTTCAAATTCATTATTTTATGAATTCACCTGAGCGCTCACATACTGTTCCTTTTTTCTAAAATGAGAATGTCATTTGTTTATTCCATTTTCATAACAAATTACAATTATCCTATATTAGTAAAAGATTTTTACTTTTTGATATCAGATCATTTTTTAAAAACTGATTCCCAACTGAGCACAAGGGTATAATTTAATTTCTGCTGACATCATAAACTATATGACTTCAGCATAAGGAGTTTATGAATGACAGGAGAACAATCAAGTTAAATCATATCGTAAAGATTTACTCCAGTAGAATAATTTTTTTTTTCTTTTAAAGTATGTTCTGTTGAAATTCAAATAATGCATTTTCTTCATAAAGGGCAGTGAAGCAGATTGTCCTCCCTACAGAGTTATGATTTCACAAGTAAGATTTAGACAGTGTAAAGATATTTATGTGATGATAGGAAGAATTCATTTTCACATGACTAATATATGGTCCCGGGTTCTATTTTAAGCGTATTGCCCTTTTGTTACTTTTTCTTTACTAGTCAAAAGTCTTTGTAAAAATCACAAACCGTATCATACAGCATCCTTTTTCACTTTGTTAATTACAAATTGAAAACATCTCACTCATACAGAGAAACGCTGACATATTACATTATGCTGAATTCATCAGAAGATCAAGCAATGGTCAAATCACGTTATCATGTTTTAAATGAGGCCAGTGCCTTGCCTGTCTAAATCTTATGTTAAATCTCTTCTTTTACAAGTAGCAATGAGCACTTTTCCATAGGGATTGCATGAAATTATGGATACATTATAATATTTTCTGTGTCTAAAACAATTCAGCCAATGCAGTGAACTAGAAACCTCACTGTGTCGATGCCTCCTTCTAAATATCTTTTAATTTTACACCCTCCTTTTCATTTTCATTTCCAGTCATTCAGTTTAATCCTCAATAACTCTTTCCTTGTCAGATCTATGTACTTTACATTGTTTTCATTTTTCTTCATCTCTCATGTACACATCCAAAATTTGTAGGACATACAATATTATTAAAGATATCGGAGTTGCAATTGAAAAATATGATGGATGTTTAAATAAAATTTATTACAGTAGAAGACACATTGCCATTGATCACCCTCAAAATACTCTCCTTCGCTTCGAACACACTTATCTCATGGTTCTTGCCACTTTCTGATGCAGTTTTGGAAGTCCTCTTTCATGAGTGTCTTTACTTCATCCTCCATCATGACAACACTCTGTGTCACACATCGCTGCTAGTATGGCAACTTCTTTCAAATAAAAACATTACAGTGTGTCCTCATTGAACTTATTCACTGGATCTGGCCCTGTGCGTCTTCTGGCCCTTCCCCAAAGTCAAAATGACCAAGAAAGGAAAACGTTTTGAATCAATTCAGGGCATCCAGGCAGCCACGACAGCACACTAAAGACACAAAAAAGGACTTCCAGAACTGTTTCAGAAAGCAAGAACCATGGGATAAGTGTGTTCAAAGCGAGGGGGAGTATTTTGAGGGTGGTTGATGGCATTGTGTCTTTTACTGTAATTTTTTTTTTTTAATTTAAACATTCACCATAGTTTTTGATCATACCTCATATTTGTAACTCCTTCAAGGTCTGGTCACCCATTACTCCATGGAGTGGGAAAAATGCCAGCTAATAACAAGATTGTGTGTGTATATTTATATCTCTGTTGCTGTCTTTATCTCTGTCTCTGCAAATATCTACATCTATCATATATCAGTCACATATACCATGTTTCCCCAAAAATAAGACCTAGCCAGACAATCAGCTGTAATGCGTCTTTTAGAGCAAAAACTAATATAAGACCTGGTATTATATTATTTTATATTATATTATATTATATTATATTATATTATATTATATTATATTATATTATATTATATTATATTATATTACATTATATTATACTATACTATACTATACTATATTATATTATATTATAGTATACTTGGTCTTATAGTAAAATAAGTTCGGGTCTTATGTTAATTTTTGCTCCAAAAGAAGCATTAGAGCTGATTGTCTGGCTAGGTCTTATTTTGGGGGAACACGGTATGATGTATATATACTATATACCCTATATATAATATTTTCTTTATCTGTTCATCTGTTGACAGTGACATCATTTCTATATCTTGGCTATTGTGAATAATGCCATAATGAACTTGGGGGTACGGAGCTCACTCCAAGGCCCTGCTTTCATTTCCTTTGGGTGTACACCCAGAAGAGGTGTTGCTGAATCAGATGGTTGTTCTAGTTTGAGTTTTTATTAGGTTGGTGCAAAAGTAATCATGGTTCAAAAAGGTTAAAAATACTTGCGAAAACTGCAATTACCTTTGCACCAACCTAGTAGTTTTCTGAGGAACCACCATGCTATTTGTCATAGTGGCTGCACTGATTTGCATTTCCATCAACAGTGCACAGTTTCCCTTTTCTCCACATATCCATGAACACTTGTTATCTCTCGTATTTTCCGAAATGGAGTTGAAAATCAAAACTGAGCCCGTCGGTTTAAAATCTCAATCTGTCAGCTGGCTCTAACAGATTTAGGGACAAAACTCTAGGGCATGCAGGCATAGAATGTAGTTTACTTTGCCAGCAAGACCAACTTATATGTTTATGTTCTGTTATTTACTCATTTACTGTATATGATGCCCCAGTGCAAAGGGTTAGTGAATTTACGTTTGCTATAAATTGACACTGGGTTATGTACTTTAAGCTAAATTAAAAAATAATAATAATAATAATAAATCAGAATCTTGCTAGTGTTTCTTTTTGTGACCTCGTTGAGTTTTGATGTGTGTGTGGTAATTATTTGAACGACCTCTATAACTTAATCACCTCCCAAACTACTTTGAATTGCACAAAGTTTCAGGAAGATCCAGCAGCATCCATGCCTCCCACAGTTCATTTGCACAGACCAGTGGCTCAGAAATGAAAAGTTCAGAAACTGTGGACTCCTTGTGCTGATGCATGGACAGCAAATGTGAGTGTGGATGCAGACGATCAATGTATGAGTGTATTGAGCAGGACGAAATTTAAAAATTCAACCTCATGACTCTGAGCCTACACTAATACAGGGAAACCTGTTCAGTGGGAAACAGAAATAAAATGTTAAATTATAACACATAGAAACGTATGCTTATGGAATAATAAAGGCAAACTGCAATTTGCTGCATAAACAAGGTACACATTCTAAATTTGCTAACCTGGGCTGATATTATTTCCTATCTTGACCCAGTTTGCTGTGGTCAGACGGCTCAGTTGTGGGTTAAATATTTGTTGACATTGTAAGGAAATAGTCCCTTATATTATTCATTTTTAGAATGTAAAATTCAACTATGCGGGTCACAGAAACCGTTTTTCATAAACTCCTAAAAACTCTATCACTTTTATCTACAAACACTTCGTGAGTTCCGATATAATACTGGAGTGGAAGGGGAGCGACACAGCCTTGCGAAAACTGGAAATTCTGGTGTGAAAAGAAGCCTTTGTCTCTGGTTAGTCTACAGGGAAGTGTTACAGTGATGAATGACTTTCAATTCCCCTACTTTCCTCTCCTTAGCATTACAAATTTCCATTTGGTACCCAACCCTTCCGTCGGACATAGTGGACTTCTCAGGTTGAAAAGCCCCATTTTGAAACTTCCTGTCGGTAGTAAATCAGAGCAAGTTTAGTCTGTTTATAATTTCGGTCGTTTTCTAGCTTGTATAACACATTATTGTAACTAACATTCTGACTTAAATGTCTTCATCACTGAAAAGTTGCATCACATTAAATGATGACTCTCTCATAAACCAGAAGATTGCCTTTTGTGGAGGTTCAAGCCCTCAAGGATTAGGACCCAAGAATCTAAAATCCTGAATTTCACTCCGTGAGCTTTAATGTTAATTTGGAGTGGCTATCTTTTAGCCAATGGTACGACGTTTCCCCAAAAATAAGACCGGGTCTTATATTAATTTTTGCTCCAAAAGACACATTAGGGCTTATGTTCAGGGGACGTCATCCTGAAAAATCCTGCTAGGGCTTATTTTCCAGTTAGGTCTTATTTACAGGGAAACACGGTATAACCGATTGCAAACAGGGCAGATTTATTTTGCGAAGCTAAAACATAGATGTAACGAATTTCGTTCCCTCTTCGTTTTCAAATACAAATCAAATAATGAGGGAGAATAGCTATGTACTTTTTCATCACTTGAAACAAAACGAACAAAAACTGACGATAATAATTTTAAAAAGACATAGATGAACAGGTACCATATGCTGGAAATTTTAAAAATATATATCTTTTTATGTATTGGTTTTCTTAATTTGCAGCCTCTTCCTCCAAAATTAATGAGGTATGTGTGTTGAGTCAGTGGGGAGCCTGCTGGCAACAGAATGTGCATCTCAGGCAGTAATCCTATGCATTTCCCTTGCATAAGGGAAAACAACTTTCATAGAAATGAGGAGACCAGCAAGCAACTCAGAAGTGCAGTCCCTTCCCAGCCTGAGAAACAAGGTGAGAATCTCCCACTTGATACCTGGGCCCCGGGAAAGAAGGGAACCATGAACTTCTCCAGTGATCCACCTGAGTCTACAGGAGCAGTGAGATTTCCTGCTGAGCTGTGGGATGTAGCTCAGAGCAAACAGAAACACCTGCGAAGACACATCTGCAGGCGTAGAGAGTGAACTGAGTCACGCGTCAGCAACAGTGTGAGGAAACGGGTCCCTGCAATGTATGACTGCGTCCCCTTCCAGGACTTCGCTGGTTGGAGCAGCGTTTCCTTCATCCCATAACCTCCTTCCTCACCAACTTTCAGTGCAAGTGATTCGAAAGCCGCAGCACGTGGACTATTCAGGAAGCAAACAGATCACTTGGGGGCAGGATCTCATGGAGTCAGGTGTGCAGCAGAGGCACGTGCAGACACACAGGATGGGCGGACGGAGCTGTGAGACGAGCCTCCCCCCTAGCCCTATTTGGGCCAGAGTGACAAAATGGGAATGAGAAGACAGGGAATAACTGCTGTGCTAAAAAAAAAAAAAATAATAAAAAAATAATAATTAATTAATTAATTAATTAATTAATTAAAAAAAAGAAAAAAAAGCGCATCACAGTTTGGGCGCTCTCGTGACCCACGCCTGTGTCTCCAATACCACAGTGCTGAGAGCAGCCTCCCCAACACTGCTCAGCAGCTAGCGCGGCTGTGCCACGTGATGCTACCTGACCGTTTGTCGTGATGGCTGTGACAACAGCACAAGGTAGGGGAGAATGTGAACCGACCTGTGCAGGTGGCGAGTGCCCCTGGAACAGGATTTCCCAGATCACCTATCGGATGTGCTTCTGTGCAGGTTGATGAATGCCGTTTTAACCAGAGACCGCCTGGAGTGGTGAGGCCCCGTGTCCCTTGGTCTATTTCCAGCATAGAAAATGGATTTTTTCCCAAATGGACTTTAATAGCTCAGAAATGCACATTTACCCGTAAGACAGTGTCAGTTTGCAAGGGCAGGATTTGCAACGGGTAATAGAGTTTCCGAGGTATTGACAACTAAATAACTGCTAAGAAGAGTTTTAAGACTGAGTACTAAAATATTTACCTAATAACTTCTTAGGGTACGTGTTTTTCTTTTCTCCAAAGCAGTCTTTATTTATTATTATACACATCTAAAGTGAACAAGACTACAGCTCAGCCTCTGAGCTGGGATCTCCATCACCCCGGGGAAATGACTTGCTGTCTATTTTCTCCTTGCTTTTCTCATCTATAGGTGCGGATCCTAAGAGTTCCTCGTGTTTGGGTTTGCTGCGAGGATTAAATGTGTTAATGCATGTGAGCCACTCAATAAGTGTAAGCCCTCATTACAATGAACACTGCTATTACTAATAGCTTTTTGTAAAAACTATAATGTCCACAATATGCGCAACGCAGAGTGTTATGTAAATACAAGCAAAATAAAAGACCAATAACCTAATATTCTAATTACTTAAATTATGCAAATTAATAGGAAAATAATCAACTGAAATATTAACATATTAATAATAATTGTCTCAGCACTAATTCAGCGCCATTATCAATTCCGCACCAATGTGACTGGAGTTCAAGGCACGAGAGAAAAAGCCATGCAGGGCTCCATAAACCATGTGAAAGGATCTTTACAGTTGTACTAAAAAGTATGAAATCATGAGAAAATTTGCATGCTGAGAATTGAAGTAACTGTGTACCTTCAAAGGCTGGTTATGAGCAGTGCATAGGATTTAGTGATGTAGTGTTTGAGGCTGAAGAGAAAATTGAGAAGTCATTGGTTTAATCCATGATTACCATGCGCATGAATGTGGTTTCCTATGTGGATCAGATGGATTAAGTAGAAAAGTAAACTCGGAAGAGATTTCAGGAATACCGATATTTCACAAGCATGTAGGATACACCTGGAGACGTAGTCTGGTGGATCTAAATTTAAGAGGGTATGTTAAAAATGAAGGACTCCTCAACAGTGTGGCTTACTAGTGAGTTAATACTGAGACACATATCAACTAAGATCAGACCGAGATATTTCAGTTGGATTTAGTAACAGATTTTAGAATACAGTTTGAAATGGATTGAAGAATTGAAAAGTGCATGAAAGGCTAAAATAGGAGGGCAAAAAACCCCAAAACAAAACAAAACAAAACAAAACAAAACAAAACAAAACAAAACAAAACAAAACAAAACAAAACACAATCCTTAGAACTATTTCAGGAGTTTGGTTTTGATGGCATGAGAAAAATATGGTATACATCATAAAAAGTACAGAACAAAACACTTTTATAAACAAATCTGTTCCTTAACCAGAACACTAATCCAACAATCCCCCACCTTACAAGCCTCCTCTTCCCCCTTCCAATCACTCCCCCTACAGATAAACACTATCCTGAATTCTAAAAGCATAGCTTCCTGTTGATGGTTTGTTTGTTTTGTCCATTGCCAAGTGGAATGAAATTACAATGTGGCATTTCAGTTCCTGGAAAAACACCTAATCATATGTTTATGGGTGCCATTTTGTTGTGAAGTTTTAAAAAATAATTTGCCCCTTTTTCAATGGAGGTTTCTGCCTATTTCTTATTTATTTGTAGAAATGCACCATATTTGGGGGATAAAAGTACTTCGTTGAATAAACATACTGGGAATTTCTTCTCCCATCATTTGAGTTACATTTTTTTTTCTCTCTCTCTATGTGGTGCCTTCTTGATGAACTAAAAGTCTTCATTTTAATATGATTTAATTTGTCATCTTTTTATCATATGGTTAGAACTTTTGTGTCCATTTAATGTCGCATATTCCAAAGTCAAAAGCTAATGTCCTATGTATTCTACTAAAAGATATAATTTTACCTTTCAGTTGGGATCTGAGTCCATCTAGAATAGACATTTGTGTAAGCGAGGGGCGATACATGTTTTTTTCATGTTCTGTACTGAGTCATCCAAATGACTCAGTACTATTACTTAAAACATTATTCTCTACTCCCACCCTCCAGCCCTCCACTCTGGCCCCTTCACCATTATGTGGCGCTTGTCATTAATAGGGTAACATATATGTGTGACTCCGCTTCTGCACTGTCTACTCTATTCCGTTGGTCAGGTTAGATATCTTTGCACCGGTACAATTGTGCCTTGTTACTATTGCTTTATATATTGCTTTATAATAGGTCTTGGTGGTCGATGCCGTAAATTGTGCAACTGTATTTTCTCTCTCTCTGTCTCTCTGTCTCTCTGTCTCTGTCTCTCTCTGTCCCTCTCTCTCTCTCTCTCTCTCTCTCTCTCTCTCTCTCTCTCTCTTTCTTTCTGTCTCTCTCTCTCTCCAGAATTGACTACCTTATTTTAGCCATTTTAAATCTCGTATGAAGTTTAGATTCAGCTTGTCATGTGGGGTAAAATAATTTTATGTAGATTTATATTTGGATTGTAGTGAATCTATAGATGTATTTGGAGAAAATCAAGCTTAAACTTTTCTAACCATGAACTTGATCTATATCACTCCATTTAACGTTTTATAGTCTTCAGTGTAGAGATCTTATACATTATTTGTTAATATTATTTCTAGACTTTGATTTTTTCATGTTACTATGTAAATAGTAAGATTTTAAGATATTATGTTTGTTTATTGACAGTTTATATAAATATACTTATTTTTTTCTTTTGGCTTTATATCCAGTAACGTTAGTAAAGCACATATTTATTCTGCTAAATTTGTCAGTAGATTCTTTCTTATTATTTTTAGCTATCTAGTTATATTTGTCTGGAAATATGTCTTCCTTTTCAACTTTTTATGACATTTATTTCTTTTCTTGGCCCGTTATACTGGCTAGACCCTCCATTACAATGTTAAATAGAAGTGGAAACAGTGGGCATCTTCGTTTCATTTCCAAGTCTAGGTGGATATTTTCAATAATTCAGTATGTCACCATGAGCAACGGAATTCCATTAGGTTTTTATACATAATCTAATTAGATGAGGAAAGCTCCTTTCCACTTCTAGTGTCGTTAAAAGTCATTTCTTTAAATCACAATTTGCATATTGTATTTAGTCAAATCTATTTTCTGCATCTATCGAGATAATTGTTTGTTTGTTTGTTTGTTTGTTTTTTCTTTATTTTTTCCTGTTAATGTGGGGAGTTACACTGGGTGACTTTTGAGTGGTGAACCAACAATGTATAATTACAATTAACCCTATATATAACCCTATATAGATTATACATAATCTATATAATATTTGAGGCTATTTCTTGAAGTTCTCCCATATGTCTGTAGGAGAGATTTTCAATAAAAGCTTATTTCTAGTTGATGCAGCGTCCGATAGGGTCTGGAAGGGCCATCATATTCTTGATAACTTGGAAATCTATCCTCCTTCCCTAGATTACAGCACTACCTGAGCACATGCTCACGGGTCATCCAGCTCTTAACTACCTGATACCAGAAGTGACACATCTCAGAAACAGCAGAGTCCATTGGCCCAGAGCAGTCACAATACCTGCCCCCCTGCAAAGAGGGGCTGACAACATGAAGGGAGGTCTGGTACTTAGTGACCATTGTCCTGCCTCAACTAGTGTACCCACTCCCTACATTCGCCTGACCTCTGGTCAAAACTCCTCTTTCACATGTTTCATCAGTATTACTGGATTTGCTCAGCATTTACATTTAAATTTTTGGTCTGTCGGGCTGTCATTTACTTTAGCTGGCATCCTTGAACTCATTCTAAGTGGTTAGATGTCTTCTTAACATCCCATCCGTACAGTGACTTTCAATACATATTTAATTTTTGACTAAAGCACTTTACGAATCTTGAGTTTAAATTCCTTATGTAACATGTATCCCCTACACTATATGGTTTAAAATCATTTTCCTTGGCTATATTAAATATGCAACATAAACCTCTTTTATTTTAAAAAGTACTTGTGTAAGCTTAAAAGTATTAAAATGTGAGAGGAATATTATTCCCCACAAAACCATTATAATGCATTGATGTCAAGAAAATGTTATTGTTCACAGATTATTCAAGCAATGGACTGCTAATAACCTCAGTTTTCAATCCTGAGTGATATGATTTTTGTCTCCTTGGAATTATATTTAGAGGATAAGGTTTCTTTCTGTTAATTCTACTTCACAGTATAGAAATCTCTTCCTATTAACTGCATTGAGCTTGTCTAAGTAATATTTTCAATGCTTTGGAAACCATAAGTTCACGAGGAAAATATTCCTCTTGCATTTATAAAATTACTAACATTTGATCATTGAAGTTGCAGAATTTCATGGTGGGAAGTGCTAACAACCAAACAACCCACAAACAGGAACATACAGCCGCCTTGCTTTAATAAATGAATGCTATTGTTTAAAAAATGTCATTCCAGAAATGAGCTTTTAAGGGAGCCATTCTGCCCTTTCTTTCTGTCTCACACACACATGCTAAAGACCTTTATTCACGTCTGTTAAATGCTGGGTGCTCTGCTGGGCAGAAGTCACATACACACACGAAAAAGTACATGATATAATCTCTGCCCTTAAGCAGATAATAGTCTAGGAGGAAAAATTAGATTTGGTCACAGAAACACTAATTTCAAGCCGTTATAAATTCTGCACCAGAGATATACTGAGCCCATTAGAGGAAGAGCTTAAGAGACCCAAAAGGATAAATGAAGAAACACATTTCCTTTATGACTTGGTCACATTTTAAAGTTGCATTTTCACTTTTCTGTATGCAGTGTCTTTATGAACTTTTCCATCACTTCAAAGAACTTGACATTTCAGGGCAATTCTTAGAGTCATTTTGAAATTCCTCCCATGTACTCTGCTTTTATCGCTGGTGTCTGCCACGAGGTGATGAATGGTTGTTCATTAAGTAATGTTACCGCGGCCAGACTTTTCATGCATAAACAACAAAGGAAGAACCAGGAATATTACTGCTTAAAATTTTCACTGGTTCCTTTTGATAAACACATATATATTTTATATGTCATGCAAGTTATTTAGCTTCAGTTTCTACATATACTATGTAAACATATATTATAAATGTTAATGAGTAGTAAATAATTCTGAGAACAAATTGTAAAGCTTGTTACTAAATTATGCTGGGATCAGTTAATTTTTTATGTTTTCAGATTTATCGTTCTCTGATCTTTAGGTTTCCCCCAAAACATATTTTGTTTGTTGGCTGTATTTCTGCTCTGTTTCAATGCCTAGTTCACCCTTTAACATTCATAAACATCTTAAAAATAATGTACTACATATGTCCTTTCTGTTTGAATCTCTATATTATTTGCTATTTATATTGTTCTAGGACATATTATCTTGGTACTGGTCAAATTGTAAACTCTTTATTTTGAGCGACCTATTTAAAGAGAAATAATTCAAATTGGTTTGTACCCAGTCTACTCTTAAATCCCTTAGCCAACATCATCTCCTTAACTCTGTTTTCCATGGGCTAACCTAGTAGACTTCAAACTTTGGTGTGTGTTAACATTGTTTGGGCTATTGGTTAAAATCAGTCCTTAGAGCTGGGTATGGACCCAGGAGCATGGTACATTACAGGTGATTTTGAAGCTGGTGATTTGCATGATGTAGACCATACTTAAAGAAGTACTGAGATAAGCTAGAAATAGTTACGTGTGAATGTATTATTAATTAAGCAAATTATTTTAATACCACGACTTTACAATTCGTATGAAGGACGAATACTGTGGTAGGCAGAATAACGGCCTCTTCAGAGACGCCCATATTCCAATCCTGTGAATATGTTATTTTACATGGAAAAGAGAAAGGAAGGTTGCTGAGGAGCTGACTTTAAACTAGGAAGCGTACCCTGGATTATCCAGGCAAACCCATCACAAGAGCCCAGAAACGTGGAAGAGGCAGGCAGAATAGAAGAATCAGGGGGATTACAACTCCGGAGGGAAGGTGAGACAGATACAGCATCGTTGACTTTCAAGATGTAGGAAAGGGGTCAGAAGCCAAGGGCTGTGGCTGCCACAAGGAGGGGAGAAGGCAGGGGACAGAGCCCCCGGAGCCTCCAGAAGAAGCACAGACCTGTCCGTGATCTTAGTCCTAGAGACACATCTGTTGCACTTCTAACTGGCAGAAGTATAAGCTAGGAGGTTTGTATTGTTTTAAGCCGCTAAATTGGTGCTAATGTGTTATAGTTGCGATAGAAAACTAATGTAAACACACGGTGAGAGCTTTTAAAAACTAGTAACGGAACATGAAAAGCAAGTCTCCTTCCCCATGATCCCTACTTCCTGTTCCACTTCTAGAGGTAACTCCTTTTTAATCAGTTTTCTTTTTAGTTTTACTGGTATTCATTTCCAAATATTATTCTTATGCTTCTGTTTTCTGATTTTCCGAATTGAGGCACCATCGATGAGTCACTCACTAAAAATTATAAAAATTAAAACAATAAACATTGTCTCCAGCTTCCATTATCTCTTCTGGTAAACCAAAAGCTTTATAATCCATTCTTTGTTTGGATTTATGTCTGATCACACTAAATTCAACAAATGTCACTAATCACTTCTATTGCAGATAGATATGTTAAGATACTAATTTAACACTCCACTTTTTTCCCAGCCTTCCTAAATCTGTCAGATTTAACACTATATTTGTAATATCTAAATTGTTAATGTTTTAATTATTTTGTAGAACTATAATAATTTTATGCTCCATAGATAAATAAATTGTAAACATTCACCACAAAGTATCAGCATTTATATTGCCAAGAGCATCTAAACATGGTTGGGTCAATTAGTTCCTTCATTTTTCTAATTTGAATTTTCCTGAATTACTGAATATTAATTTAAAATTGGCATTACACGCTCTGAGAAACTTAGTGTTTTTAATAAACATTATATAGGGAGAGCCAGATAGATATAGATATGACATATATGACATAAAAATAGCACAATGTCATAAGGTAAATGAAAATACACTTTTGCAAGATATTATGTTTCAAATTATAGGGCCAAAATTAACTCGTAAGTAGTCTAGAATAAATTAGGAACATATATCTTAACACCTAGTAGGGGGAAAATGATGAAAAAGAGGAATAGTCAATAGAGGATATAGAATAATAAAATAAATCCATTAAAATAATAAATGTAGGGGAAGGGATATAGAAAAATTATATATATATATATATATATATATATATATATATATATATATATATATATATATCGTGGGGTAAGTAAAAAGAATATGGCAAAATGTTTAATTGAACTCCAAATCTATCAGTAATTACACTGCATGTGAATAAGTTTAAACTTTTTAGATATTCCAAATATGGACATATCTCATTATATAATATTAGTATTACTATTGATCTCTTCTGGAAGTCTTTAAGCTTTGGAAATCCGTGAAAATCACAGTGGTCGATAAGTTGCTCACAATTCTAATTTCATCTTTAAAGCTTAAATTTTATCATGGGAAACACATATCACTGATTTCCTTGAAGTGACACGTTCAATTCATTCGTTTTTAAACAAATGTCTGCGAACTCCCAGAGCCAGAGTCATCATAGTTTGGCCGTCATGAATTTTTCCAACCGAAAATGGTATTCTGAAAAGTAAAACTCGACAACAGGGCTGGTGAAATAACACAAAGTCTCAGTTTGTCAAATCAGACACACAAGTATAAGAAATCTCACAATTCTGATCATTCTAATAACTTGATGAGACCAAGTAATTCCAATGCACAGAGAGAGCACAGAGGAGGCCAGGATTTCAACGCTGGCTCCCAGTTCCTTTCTCACCATGTTTCATAGGTTTCTGGCCCGTTTGTAACATATGAAATCACTGAGTGAGGCATGCAGTCTTTTTAATCACACACACACACACACACACACACACACACACACACACACACACAAGTCATAAGAAACCTCCTTTTTTTTTTTTTTTCCTTTTTTTTTTTTTAGTGCAATAATTGCATAGTTTACATGAAAATTCAGGGAGTCATGTCCCATAAACCCATGGATCCTGGGTTGATTAACACATTCCAACCCAGATAGACCAGCTATGGACTCTCCACTGGTAAATGACATTATATGTGTTCCAGGCGGAGTATCATTAGCATGTTGTAAGGGGATTTGAGTACAGCAGTATCTTTCTTACTTTCCCTGGCTGTTCTGATAAAGTGACAGAACGGATTGTCAGAGTACCCATAATCCTTTTGTTCCCAACTGAAAGGTGAATGGGGGAGTTCTTACTAATCTTTAAAAACAGGTAATTCTATATTAATGAAAGTAATCAAGATTAGAAATACTAAAGCTTCCTAATTGAACTTGTGGAGTGATCCTTTATGAGAAACTGAATTTTAACAGAAGTATCACACAAGGGGGAAAAAAAAGGCAAAGTATATATTTGCATGTGTGTGTACCGGCATGCATATGTTTATACAGCATTCTGACTTGTGTATGTATTGATTAAATAATTTTTTATTGTTTTCCATTGAGAGATAAATGTAGAGAAAATTATTAGTCTGTGCATCGAGTTTTTCCTATAGAATATTGCTAAGTGCTCCTTGCTTTTTTATAAAGGAGAATTCTAAATAAGATTAACTACATTTGAGGTTTAGCTATTCAAATGCATTTGCTTTAACTGCATATGTTCTTCCTGATATTTAATTTTTTAAAAAATGTTTACCAAAATAAGTTTAGAAACTTAAACCTTTCCCTGCCACTCAAAAATAATTGAAGCTCCTATACGTTTAATAAGTGATAAGACAAAATAAGTTGATGAAAAATCAATCCATTGCTCTGAGTTTAAAATCCTGGTTACCAGAGGGGATGGAAGTTAGGGGGAGAGAGGGTGAAATGGATTAAAGGGGCCCATTGACAGGTGGAACCTAGACTTTTGGTGGTGAGAATACTGTTGTGTATATGGATGTTGAATTATAAATCATATGGATGCTATACTCCTGAAAATTATATAATGTTATAAAGCAATGTTACCTCAATGAAAAAAAAAAAAATAAATGAGGCATGTCAAGAAGTTGATCACTGGATCAGATGCTACAGTGACGTTGGCTAAGATGAGTCCTGGGAACGACTTTGAGTTTGACAGCAGACCACTGAACTGGACAAAACACGTTCAGTGGTCTGTAGAGAAAAATACAGATTTCTGTAGACCCAACGGTGAAGGACATCAGAGAAAGTGAAAACCTGGCGTTTAGTGAAAGTCCATCAAAGTGTTTTGCTGTAAAGAGAATCAGTAGTAAATGGAAGACCACATTCATTTATAGAATTTTCATTTATTTAATTGAAGTGTATTGGGGTGACAAGTGTTGGTAAAGTTACGTGGGTTTCAGGTGTACAAATCTGTAATCCATCATCTATATCGCACCTTGTATAGAATTTTATTTTTTAAATGGGAGTTACAGCACTGTATTTCTACTCTGGTAGGAATGATGAGTAGAAAAGAAAGCTTCATGATCTGGGAAAGAGTGGAATTAGATGGAGGATCATACTCTTTGAGTAGGTTGAGGCTGAGTAGGGTCTAGTACAGAAATGAAGGAGAAAAGAAAGTAGCAGAAAGAATTCACCCACTGTAACCGGAGGGAAGACAGCAAATGGGGGTAGAGCTTCCATGTGGGAATTTTAGGGTAAAATGATACTTCATATACCTACTGATAGTTTTTATTTATTTTTTTCAGTGATGTGGGAACCAAGATTATGAACTGAAGGTTGGGACTGGGAGTTTGGAGATTTGCAGGAAGAAGAGAAGGTGTGATAGACTAAGGATAAGGGAAAATTGTGCAGCAAAATGTAGGGTCGTCAGGCAGGTGTGGGGTCAGAAGGAGCAACTGAGATGGTTCATTAGCATCCCTGGCATGTCTCCTGTCCTGATTTATCTTTGTGTACCTGGGACCTACCATGGAACCAGGCACACGGCCAACACTAAGTCATTTTTGGAATGAAAGAAATGTATTTATCATTATTGATAGATGCTGATAGTAAATGGAAGAAAGTAAATGACATGAAAACGATTCAAATAAACGAAACATAGAAGAAAATTTCCTTTATGTTATAAAAAGTATTTATCCAAAGAGAAGAGCAAAACTCTTAGAAAGTGCCAAAAGCCGTATTTTAAAAAATGTGGCTGCCAATTATTGGATGACCACGTGTCATCAACAGGTGGCGTCCATGTTCCTTTCCCCAAATGTGACTAAGGTTTTGGTGGGTCCACAAGTAGAACACTCTGGAAATGATGTCACCTGGCCTTCGGGGCAAGTAATGAAAGGTAATAAGGATCTGCTCTGCATTCTGGGATATGTGGTCCAGAAGCCTTCAGATGACAAGTAAGTGAGCTGAGGTGCTGAGCTGTGAGGATGCCCTGCCTTGAGGAAGCCCAAGCGAGCTCACCTCGTAAGAACTGATGAAGCCCATTTTATCTCTATTAGGTCCTCATCCTATAAAAGTTATAGGGATCACAATTGTATTTTGGGTAAAATGCATGTTTTCAATGAGTAGTAAGATTAAATGTCAGTTTGTTGAGAGCCATCAAATACATTACAGTTTTCTGAAAAGTTGTATAAATGATGATCAAGGACATAGCGAGGCTTTAAAAATTTCAGAATTACCTCTCACAGAATTCCTAAGGCTGATGGAAAGTCCTGGGCATTCGTGAACCTTCACTGGTCATTGTTAGGAAATGCTGAGCGAGCGGGGAAGGACGCGTAGTACTCAGATGTTGGCACTAAACAGTGTCAGTAGATTAGAGAAATGAGAAGCATGGAAAAGAAAGCACGGTGTTTAATGTTGAGAAACCTCCATTCCCCCGCCTATTGTGGAACTATGTTCAGTTAAATTACTTGAATGCAGCATAAACACAATATTTTCATATTGACAGAAGTTTTGTTTCTGTTTGAGGTAAAAATTGAACAGGAGACTTCTTATTTCTTTTCTTCAGTGTATTGCATTATAGACTAAGGAACAATTTGAAATTCTTGTCACACACCAATTTCCATCCCTGTCAAATCCTAGCTTCTATTTCTTCAGCCTCATAAATGTTCGGGGGAAAAAAAATTCACGACTTTCTCTCCTGTGAAGTCACATTTATGATGATGCTTCTGAGACTATTTTGTTTGATGCTGCATAAATGGCAGTGGAATGTTTATTTTTAAAACATGGGTTTTAAAAGTTAACACTGCATTTTTATTTGATTTAAGCTTTCATTTTATGATGAAGAATTTGCATTGCCAATAACTTTGCTTCATAGTGTATTAATGAGAAGCATGGAAAAAAATCATATAGACCTTTCAGAAATTATGTCGGTGGAGTTATATTTTGATGCACAAGTGTTGGCATGTGAGGTGGTGATGACATCAATATTCTCTTATTTTGTGATTCCTAAAGGCCGGCAAACCATTATATGTGCATACTGTAGAAAAAAATCATTTTTTCAAATGGATACATTTATTTGTAGGCCAAAATTTGAATCATTTTTTGAATGGTAAAAATAAGAATGATTGTATCTGAAGCTGACGTTGATGGCATATCATAATGGTACGAAATTCTACTGGTAAGTTAGTCCTGAACCCTAGCATAAAAGAGAGAATACTTTCTCTACCTCCTTTGGGCACTGCACTGCTCACTACGAATGTAAAAGTGACAGTGACATGGCCTGTCATCTCTGCCCCCACAGTCATTTTCTAGTTGGTTTATACAGCAGATCTACATACACGATGATCCATAAAGAGCATTCTAAGCAATCTGTGTTTCCTTCTAATTATTGTTAGATAGGTATGTGTATACATACATACACTTTTAAATGTTCTGAAATATTATATATATATATATATATATATATATATATATATATATATATATATATATATATAGTGTATACTTTTTTTGGCACCCCTGGTATAATGTTTTAAATAATTATAGATGTGTGAGATATATATTCATACACACATGAACAGAAGGTAGCATCTCCTAGATACTCCTTCTTTGAGAGTCATACATTACTGATATTATTTAATGGAATTGTTATGGTTTCTAAACAATTGGTAGACTTGTAGATAAAACAAAGTGGAAGGGATTTTAACCTCATTGGCAAGACATATTATTTCACCCTAAGCATGAAAAGTGATAGGTTTATTTCATTCAGTGTAGAAACCATTTTTCAATTATGATTAGCAACAAACACTATGACATTCTTTTAATGTAGAATATATGGCAAATTCAGTCTGAGTAAAACGAAGCAGTTCCAAAAATAATACCTGATATAAAACTTATAGCTTATTTATTATTTTACTAATAGCAGTACAGAAAAGGATAAGGCTATAAGAATATTTTAAAATAATTCAAAGGGTTAATGAAGAAAGAAAGAGTGAGAAAAATATAAAAAAGCAAGGTTTAGAGGGTAAAACAGACAACATTAATGCCAGAAGAGAAAGACATCTGTATGCTAGATAGATATTTCTATAAAATGACACACAGTTGCAACATTACCAGTGGAGAAAAATATTTTGAAAAACTAATGCAGAAGTACTCTAGGGAGAAAAAACTAAACATATTTACTAAAATTCCAGGCAAATATTTATGGTTTCTATCAGAAAAGGGGGTTTTCACACCAAAAATCTTTCACACGGATCTTCTTTTCCATATTTTACTATTCTAATAGTGTTAACAGATTTTGATATCTACACAATATGCACAAAAGTTGACATTCATACGACGTCTAGTTATTCGCATTAGCGTGTCCTTAGGCTATGAGTTTCCAAGTTGAACAGCAATAACATCACTGTGGGCTTCCTGAAATTGCGAACATGTGGAATCTATCCCAGCAAAAAGGGAAGTGAGAACATTTAGGCGTATTTTTTGAAAGCGTCCCCTGTGATGATCATATGACTTAGAGCTGGGATGCATGGTCCTAAAGACTCTGCACTGACATCCTTCGTCTTTTTTCAGTGGCCCCCACCCCCACCCCGTTCCATCCAGTGGTCCAAGCCAGCCTGGGAAACACACACCATACATTCCTCTCTCACCTCCGATATTGGACACAGCACCAAATCAGTTTTATTCCTAAATATTTTGCACATCTGGCATTTGTTACTTGTTTTACGTCTCTACTGCTGACACATTGCTAACCCATCCGCTTACAACTGCTACAGAAATGCCCTTCCCCCCTCATTATTTCACCTGTTACCCAACAGACGATTCTTCACCCTCTAGTTAAGGTTTTTCTTTTAAGGAAAAACTAGAACATCCAATCAAGACATTTTCTTCTATAAAAGTGTCTTATTAACATAACAAACTTTAAATGCATTACTACAGATAGGATTACTATCATAATTAAGTCATATAACTTTCATATTGTGAAGCAACATGTTGATTCCTTTTCAGGAAAACAGCAATGCCTGTTGGACAATTATATGAACAGTTTCATGATTCAAACATTCTCTTTAACAGAGAGTCATGGTAGGTTACTATGTAAATTATTCCATATTGAACAAGAATTAATATCAAAATAACCTGTTGCATACAAACACATACATACACTGGGTTTCTATATATTTTAAGATGACTGGACTATCATTACAGTATTATAAACATTATTTGATAAACAAAATGGAATTAATAAACATTACTATTTTGCATGAAATCAAATATTTTATGCTGGGCGTACTCTCAGAGTTCATGATGACTTTACAACACATCAGTGCATTTTGGCATACACTAAGTAGCTATTTTCTCTATAGACAGTTTTGTAAGAAGGATACCCAGTGTTAAAGTGATCTTTCAATTTAGCTGCTTTTATTTTTATTTTTATTTTTAATAATTAAGGTAATGCCCTAACGATAAATACACATTTGTTCTATATAAATGATATGTTTTCCACTTCACACTCATTTGTCTTTATCATCTTTTAAGCCTGTGGCTCTGGGATTTGGAAAAGGTAATTAAACATAAAGCAGAGGGTATTTTTGTAGAGAAAGCACCTAATAATAGAGGTTAATTAGCTGCTTGAATGGCTATAGGGCTGTAATGAAAAACCGCAAAGGGACACGCAAGCCATTAAAAACAGAGCGAATACTTTAGGATCCTGACACACACCGAATTTTATAAACACCACACAAGTATTTCCTAGGAGTCACACCTCCAGTTTTAGAATCCAGCAGGACACCGCAATTTTTAAATTAGGATTGTATGTCTGATTCTACAACTTACTTTTATTGTTGTTGTTGTTTTGTTGCTGTTTTAATGTGTTCTCTCTTCACTCAGTGGTATCCGGTAAATTTTTGTAGATTTTTGCCATTTACAATTTCAGATCTTAAGCCGTAGTGCAAACCTCTTTATATTCTATTTTTAGGAAAACTTGTAAAAGAGTGACAAAATTTCTGTAACACCTATGATTACAGTGTTTAAGTTAGAAGTTTTAAAAGTGGCCCCACAGTTCATATTACTGGTTTACTATAATATTTGTATATAGCATTAGAGGTCAGCTTACGTAGCATCATATATCTTTCCTCCCAGCTAACCTTCTGAGAGATTTTACTTTTCTGTAAGTTGGTTGTGTGAACTGACAATATATAGATAGATGACAGACAGACAGACAGACAGACAGACAGACAGACAGACAGATAGCTAGGCACATATATTGCAACCTTTTTACATATGAACACATATTTTACCTGGTTTATATATTTTTAAATTATTATTTCAAGACATACACTTATTTCAAAATAAGTGAATGGTGCACGGACTAAATATGCACAAGATATATGTTGTAAAAAGACTCTTCAAAAGGTACTAAAAAGGAAAAAAGAGACTATAACTAGCCTCATTTTAGACACTCCACTGAAGATTTTTAGTAAATATTCTAATATTATAAAAACATCTTGAAGATGAAGGCAATTTATTAGTAGTAAAATTGTTAAGTGGGAAATGAACTATGACATTCATATGCTCAAATACATATAAATTCTGTATAAATGAATCAAATTAAATAAAAGATATATTTCAAATATATTCCAAATATGACAACAAATATATGATTTTCATCCATACAAGTAGGATATTTCTTGACATTTCACAACTTAACCAGTTATTTACCATATGAATGTATGTGATAATCCTTTTGGGTTAGTGTATTCAGACTTCAGTGTTCACATGTGGCAAAAATGAAATGTTAGATTCCCTCCTATTAGAACTGTGCTTTAGAATACCACATTTGAATTATTATCAAAGAAGTACAACCACAGCCTTGGTGGTTCTTTCACAGCACACCTTAGGTAGAAAGCAGGGACCTGAGCGAATACAAATCATTGGGAATCTCTGACCCTGGCATGATGCAATAAAAATTGCTAATGCCCAAGAAGAAGACGGGTGCATTTTATAGCTCCAAAAATCTATTTCTCACGAGTATACAAATAAATACACGTTTGAGTGACCGATGACAAGGAGACGTAGAATACCAGCATCTTATCACGTTCTGTGGAGGTCTCCGTCATTCGTGCCCATTAGATGGTAAGATGTACTCAAACACAATCTATTTCTGTAAATTAGTGGTTCTCCAGTTCCAGTGGGTGAGAAAGGGAACAACATAATGATTTTCTCAGAAGTCCATGAATTTTTTTTTTTTTCCGTTTTTAAAAGCTTTTCATTTTTTTTATTTTTTTTATTTTTTTTTTTATTTTATGAAGTTTTTAAATGTTCTGGTAAATGCTAGGTCATGATTTAATAATTCCTTATCAGAAAAAACTGATGACAATAAATAAAGTATTAATTTATTCAGAATTGTATAAAATACACATTTTCACTGAAGAATACTTCTGAGGTCAAATGATAATCCTTCTCCAAATAAAAATAATATCTTCTCAGATTCTCTAAAGTATATGGACTCATTGTAACATGGGAAAATTAATTTTCAAAACATTTAAGCAAAACACCCAACTATCTTCTCTTTCTCTTTTTGTATCGCTTGGCCACTTCCTGGTGTTATATTATTTATTTACTTTGATATTGTGTTATAAGAAAAGGTCAGGTCCATGAGGCAGGGGCTTTGTCTATTTAATACCCTCAAGTAATCCCACTTTCCAGAAGAGTGCTGAAAACATAGTAGAGTTTCTAATAAAATTTTTTTAAATAAAGAATGAATTTGATTTTCTCACTCTTGATTCTATTAGTTGATACAATTTGCCTACGAAGTAAAAGTTGTCAGGAGTTTTAACTGGAAACGTGTAAGTAATTGCAATTACTGGATGTATTTACAAACTCTTAAACTGTTTGAACTGAACTACAATGTATTGAAAACATTGATTTATTTTTAAATAATACTGGCCAATCCTCATATTTGTGTGCTCTCTTGGATTATTTCAAGAAATCCTGTGCATGTAGCCACACCCTGGAGAAATCTCCAGAACCTTGAGACATGGTCCGTTTGGGATACAGTGCTATAGTAGCATTTCGGTTACTTGTTGTGTGTTTTTTTTGTTTATGTGACTAGTAATTCTATTGGATAATATTGTAACTTCTCTTGATAGAGTCTTTAATAACCTAATTATTGATGTAAATTGATATGGTTACCTATAGATAGATACAATTATGTCACTAGATACACAGGTACGCCAACCTGCCCTTCACACTCAGTCCTGCAGTGTTCACAATTCTGTATCTAACTCATGTCTACCTCGTGTGTAATTGGTAAGGGCTCAATAATTTTCTGTTAGGTGAGTGGATAAATGAACTACAGTAAGCAATTCTCATACCGTGTTTCCCCGAAAATAAGATCGCATCTTATATTAAGTTTTGCTCCAAAAGATGCCATGAGGGCTTATTTTCAGGGGATGTCCTCCTGAAAAATCATGCTAGGGCTTATTTTCCGGTTAGATCGTATTTTGGGGGAAACATGGTATAGAGAATATCATAGCAAAGCTTTTCTTTGTTATTTAATATATGTTATTAACTTCTATTCTAGGATTCTGATCCTACAGAAAAGCAGGACCTACAAGAGCTAATCGTAATACCAGTCTATGAGTTTTACACATACTCTGTGCAGTAAACTCTAAAAAATAAAATAAAATAAAATAAAATAAATAAAATAAAATAAAATAAAATAAAATAAAATAAAATAATCTCCTCCAGATGGCAAATGATTATTTTTCAACAACCAGGAGTTGCTATTTCATGTTTATTCACTTATTTTAAGTATAGCTGACATATTATTAATTAGTATGAAGCATGCTTATCTCTGTTATCAGACAAAGTTCTAAGTAGTGCAATTGTTATAAAGTATTTCATAATTGTCTTAAATTATTTTCAGTTCTGATATGAAGAGTGGCTAAATGACAAATAGCACAGCTGTTTTCTTTAGCCGTAAACTTGCAAATATTGATATCTCACAAAAGTATGCTGTTTGGAATTGGATGTATGGCTTATGATTGCTCAGGGCAAAACTTTTACTGGTGCTGACAAAACAACTAAATGTGATTGCCCAGATGATAGTGTTATCTTCGTATACAAAGGGCATCCTGCAAAATAGAGATAGACTTGATATAACACAAATGAAAATACTTATTTTACCAACAGAGTAGGACTTGCACAGATTTTAATATTAAAATATATATGCATATGCTAGTTGCACATATCCTCATTAAAATGGAAATTGGATTTTCATTGAGAGTTTAAAAAAATAACAATTTTGGCCCAATTCATTGTTCCATCTATCTATGATGTGTGCCTGTAGCATAATTATAGCTATATACCAACTGATTTTCTTATAAAAATCACAGGGCCTTATTTTTCCTTCAGTACAAACTATACATACGTATTTGTGAGTATTACATGAAAAAAAATAAAAGATAGAATTCTATTTACTGTGTTTACTTCACAATGTTAGCTGCTGATAAAAACGAAGGACGTATTTAAAGCCAAAGGATACAACTTGATTTTATGTTGAGGAGGCAAATATTAAACACATTTGGCTCTGTAGCACTCTACATAATTATCAATATTTTATAGTATTTTTTATAATTAACTATTTGACCCATTTGTTGATCAAACTACTATAATAATGAGTTTCAAATTAGCACACAGTCCACCGACAGTGGCTAAACCAATCCCTTTCAGAAACTTCACTAACGCTTGGAAATCACTGGGAAAAAGTTTATATAATGCCAAAGCAAAACAATACTAACTGTGATTTAGGGTGATTCTGGGTTCCCAAGTTTATTTTCACAAATGTTCCTTTTTCATAAATTGCCCTTGAGAAACAGATTTTTTTTTTTAAGTATTAACACTGTTGCTTTAAAACAGCTTGGAAGGTTATTATGATAACAGCTCTCAAAAATGTCATAAAATCTTAAAACAGAATGTCAGGTAAAAAGCTCACAAAGTCAAAAGGTTAGGATTCTAAAAACTGCCAGAAACTATGTGACACATGTTGCAATTCTGAGTGAAAATAGTCCTTGCAGCTTTCTTTTTCAATTGATTTAAAAATACGTATGTAGGTAGGTTGTTAATTTTCCACTTCATGTGAACTGCAGCAAGTTAAACTTGAGAATACAAATCATATTTCTAACTACAGTATTTCACACACACAAAAAAGACCAGGTCTTAATTTATGTGTAATCTCAAAATTTCTAAGGTCTGTTGTATTCATTTAAAAATCTTAGGAAAAGTTTTGGCACTAAAGAGTAGTCTTTAAATCTTGGCAAAAAACCCTAGTATTGTGACGTATCTACTTGCTTCACTCTTTCGTAATAATGTTTTCATGTGCAAAATGAAAGTGCAGTAACATACATGAGTATAAATACTCCCTAGACCCTGCCCTCACTACATACTAAAGATATTTTGGTCGATACCACGCTAAGTACGGTAGCTCCACTATGTGATTTCTCTAAGTTCTAGGCAAAGAGGTACAAAGAGCAAAAAAAGAATATGTCAGGTATTCATCATCAATATTTTCTACTCTTGCTGATCAACCTTGGGATTAAAACTGTCTTCGAAACTCTTTGATAAACGTTTTAAACCATAGTTGTGAAGATGTTATCAGCCCAGTGTCAGTCAGTGCATTGTTAAAATATTCTTATAACATGGCAAAAATGTTATGGATTTATTATAGTTCTGGAAGGAGCCTGAGGGAGTCTGAGTAAACCGGAGGTGCATTCATTTCCTATTTGAGAAAATAGTCTTTAGGATAGAGTTTGTATTAGTTTTCTGGACCTGCTACCAAAAACTGAGTGGTTTAAACAAACAAAAATGTATTGTCTCATAGTTCTGGAGGCCGTATGTCCAAGTTCAAGCTGTTGGCAAGGTTGGTTTCTCCTGGAAGCTGTGAGGACGAATCTGTCTCAGGCCTCTCTCCTCCTACCTTCTGGTGTTCAGTGGCAATTATTGGCACCCCTTAGGTTTTGCTGTATCACCCCAATTTCTGCCTTCATCTTGACATGGCATTCTTTCCGCATGTGTGTCTGTACCCCGATTTCCCCTTTTAATAAGGACTCCCGTCATACTGGATTAGAGGTCCATTCTTTTCCAGTGTGACCTCATTTTAATGAATTACATCTGCCATCGCCCTATTCTGAGAGGCTTGGGATTATGATGTCACTGTGTGATTTGAGGGATGCAAAATTCAACCCATAACAGTGTTCTAATGACTTTCAAACCCCACTGAACAAACAGAAGAGGAGACATTGGGACCACACCTAAGTCATACATGAAAGGTCGTAAGTTCTTAATGGGCAATGAGGTGGGGAAACAGCCACACAGGAGGACACTCAGGTCCCACGTCATGTTTGTTTTTTAATCGGAGATGGAATGTTTTTCTTATTTTATCTTCAAAGCCTCCAGTCTCTCCACTTTTTACTTTCTAGTACTGCTTTTTCAGCTTCACCTAAGTCTAGTCATAGTTTTGAAATCTAAAACAATAACAACAACAAAAATTAGTGGTAAAACAAAACTCACCATAAGCAGCAAAATGAAAGCAAATACTTAAATTCTTCAAGTTCTTAGGAAATCTTTCTGTATTTCACTTTGGTGAACACGGAATCTTTATTTATTTGAACTTTTATTACATAGAGACTACATACATTGCATTATGTTTTCCTTATTTTGATCTACATGGAGGTTAGGGGATATAAAACACTGATCCTGTGGTTCCTGTGAGAGAGCAGAATAGGGCAGAAATGTAGAGAAAATACATCAATTGTGTTATGGGCTGAATATTTATGCCCACACAAATGCCTATGTTGAAGCCCTACCCACAAAGTGATGGTGTTAGAAAACAGGGTCTTAGGAAGTAATTAGGTCTAGAAGAAGTCGTGAGGGTGGGGCCCCGTGATGTACTCAGTGCCCTTCTAAGACGAGAAAGTGGCACTAGAGTTTCTCTGTCTACTGTGTGAGGCCATAGCAAGGAGGCAGCCATCTGCAAGCCACAGTGAGAGCCCTCGCCTGAAGCTGACCTGGCCGCTGCCCTGACCTCACACTTACCAACCTCCAGAACTGGGAGAAGTAAATGTCTGTTGCTTAAGCCACCAGGTATATGGTATTTATCACAGCACCACAAGCTGATTAAGACAGATTACTATATAATATAATCCTATCACATAAGCATTGAATCGTATAGTGGAGAATGTTTCTGGGAGGTCTTCTTTTGTTCACCACAAATAACTGTTATTGGTACAGGTATTCAACGGAATTGAGGAAGCATAGCCGAGCTCAAGAGCCCTTGGTGACTTTAAAGTATTATGTTAGAGATAATGACATTGGGGCACAACATAGTGAATATTTTGATCAATGACACACACCTGGGATTGTTCAAACCATGGTCATTATTTCATGAAATGTTTTCAATGAACTATAGTAACGTCTTGTTTAATATCTTCAAATAAAAATGTGATTACTTTTGTCTTTTTTTTTTTAAATTACAAAATAAAGGAACTATGTTTCCAATTCTGAAAGGAGCATAAAAATGTTGCCTTAGCAAATGGATACCCAATTAACCTAATGTATGTAAAATCTGAGTAATTGCTTCTAATATTAAAATAATTTCATAGTGACATTGCTTCAAATGGACTAAACTGCATTTTATGAAGCCCACCAATAAGCAAATGCCATATCATCTTACCATGTATAAATAAAACCCTGTACAACACTTTCTTTTTATTTACAGACAACTGTATATTAGTATTTTACTTTAACTGCATCCATCATAGTTTATAGATAATGCATGAAATCTCTAATGAGTTATTGTCAGAAAAAGGAATATAGATGTACTGTATGTCAAACTCTCCTCATTAGTATAGCAGCTGTTAGGCTGACAGTTTGAACGTTTTGGTGTTTATTCCAGGTCACTTTTATAATTTATGAAAGTTTTGGTAGGAGCTTCCCATATTTCTGTTTTATTTCTCAAAGACGCGAAGATAAAATAATTGATGAATTGCCTTAGATGAGTTGCCTATTATATTATTAAAATATGACGACATAGACAATGAGCAAATAACTGAAAAGTATAAGTTGCGTGATAAAATATATCAAAAAATATGAAAGACCAAAAATTATATTTCAACATATAACTATATTATGATTTGTTAAAATATATATGAAGAACTATGTGATACTTTACATAGAATATAAAGGGGACCTATACATCTTAACATTTTAAGGAAAATAATACATATTTCAAGCATTCTCCTGAATGAAAGGCTTAAATTCTCCCGTCATACACTTATGTAATTAATATTCAGAGAAAAAACAAGTAAAATTTATGTGAGAAGGAGATAAAGTTTTTAGGATTATTCCAATTTTCATGGAATAAAACAGTCTAGAATATAGGAAGAATACACTACAGAGTGATTTGTCTTAAAATAATATTAAGCTACCATGCAAAGTTTTTGTTACTGGTACAGAAATGGGCATACATATTAAGAAAAGCTATAAACTGCAGACAGTCTCAATTATATATAAAATGTGGTACAAGTAGTATTAGAATGAGGAAATGACACATATTAAAGCTAATTTCGGATGCATTATATAGTTAATGTTAAAAAAATCAGTCATGAAATAAACAGGCATAACAGGGCTCTTTTGCCTGCTTTGATTGGTTCCCATAAAAAGGTAATTACAACCAGTGATGGCGGAGAGTGCATTAATCTTCCCCTCAGCTTGGTGCAACTTTAGACAGGATTCTTCTTGACTTACATCCATGCCTCCCTTTTCTTAGAGCATTTACTTTAGGAAACTTGCCATTGTAAATCTTTTCTCTGTGCTTTTGAGATGCACATCTTTTTTAAAGCCTCTTACCTGTTTTAAAAGCCAGGAATGTCTTTCTGAAGGCCCTGGGAGCATCCCTTTGAAATGTGATTTTCATGAAAGATAGGGTCCAGGTCCCAGTTTCTGTGGGAGGGTCTGAGCCTGATTTCTGCGGAGAGGGAGGGATGCCTTGCTCCAGACTGTGAAACGACCTCCAGTCAGGAAGTGAAGAGACAGTTGAGAGTGGCCGGAAAACTTATTCAGCAAACACTCACAGAGTAAGATCTCTTCCTCTCCTCCACCCTGGAAACCAGACCACTTTCTGTTTTGTTTTGTTTTTAAGAGGGAGTTGGGTTCAGTTCAGACTTCTTGTTGTTGACTGTCCCCTATTGCAATCGCCTGGAATAAAGCCCTCCTGGCCTGTTTAACTTTGGCTCACTGTTTGCATTGACACAGATTTCAGACCAAGCCCAGGGGCTCATTGTAACCGCTGTAAAATTGCAGAGCAGATTAAGGTCAACTGTACCACATGTATCGGGACATCCACGCGAGGCCAGGACGTGGAAGTCGTAACAGATGTGGAGTAGAGCACAATCATACAGTATTTCCAACAGAGAGGTGCAACACACATGTATTACCTTCAGGGCACCAATAATAGTAAAATGTACTGAAATAAACTGAAAGCATTTATTTTAAAATGGGGCAACTTTCTCTGTTCAGGAAAAAAGAGACGTAAGTTCAAAAAAAAAAAATAAAAGCAAAAGAAGCACTTCCTGGTATAGCAGAGAACTCAGGGGCCTGAGTATTGATGCCCCGATCACTTCCTCAAAAGATTCTCATCCAGAACTCAGCTTTGTTCTTCTCGTGACATGTCAGTTTCACAGAGTTGCTTGTTTTGGGGGAAAACCACAAGAAGCTTGGATTGAAGTCATGTCAGTGTTTCCGTGTGTGCATTTGTCCACACACGTGTGTGTGTGTGTGAATTATCTCTCTCTAGTTGACTTGTTTGCCCTTTAGCTAAGCAACGAGAACCTGCCTGTGACATAGGAAAAGATGTAGCCTTTTCCTATTTGTATAGGGTTGGATTCTCTTCGAAGGTGATTTGTCATTTGCCCGGTTTTCTTCTAACTAACTTGGGGCTTCTGAACTCTTCCAAAAGTTAAGTGGTGGCAGGGGTAAAGTTTATGAAATTTGCATGGGATGAGACTAGGGTACTATGTCAGGAAATTGAGTGGTCTGAGTTTGGGATATGGTCATACCTAGACTCATGTTTGCCCAGACTGTGACGTATGGAAAAAAACATGATATTAATATGAAATGGTTTTGCAAGGTATTAGGTTGGTGCAAAAGTAATTGCGGTTTAAAAGGTTAAAAAAAAAAAATTTGCGAAAACCACAATTAGTTTTGCACCAACCTAATAGAAGCAGCTTTGCATAAGAAGTCAGGTGACCTGACATCCACCTCTTTGGCTAGCCAGCTGGAGGATTTTTGGCAACTTAGTTTTTAATTTTTATATGACCATAGAGATCAAACAGTTTACTGATTCTTAATATTAATGCTCTCATATGCTTTCATTTTTTTTATTTTTACTCGTATGATAAAGGCTTCTTTGTCATAATACATGGCTCAAAGTGGTCTTCTATACATAATCCAAAATAGATTACATATTACATATACACTTAATTTTCCAAAATTCCTCTAATTACCTTGCCATTATCAAGTCCCTGGGTTAATTCCTTTATTATCTTTAAGTGAGAGACTGAATGTTACTTCCAGTCTCAGAAATTTGGCCAGGCAGAGAAGGTCAGTTCCTTTCTTTTGCAAATATAGTGCCTCCAATTAAAAACAAACAAAAGGAACAATAAAAATGACCTACCCTGAGTAAGGTTGCTCATTAGCATAAATATCTTTAGGTGCCACCATTTTTCTTTATGTCTAGGTATTGTTTTGAAACTGCAATTTAATTTACAGACTCTCTCGTATAGAGAGTATTAAAATGTATTCACAATATATGTGTATAATTACCATTTAAATGAAAGAATAAATGGTGATCAAGAAATGTAGCAGGGGAAAAGTAAGATATTTTAGAATCAGTGAGACAAGTACTAATGAGGTAATAATTTTCACATACTATATTAATTCATTCTGTCTATATCAGCAAGATGCTTTTAATAGACCAGGCCAGGCACATAATTGAAAGTTTTTGTACTATAGCACTCTAAATATACTAAGTAACATTTACTTTTGAAGAGACTCAGATGTGTTTTATTGGGTTGTCACATTTTTAGATTCAATTAAGTTTTATGTGTTTGAATATGAGACTTTATATAGATAATATTACGGGGAAATTATGTGTAATAGAGATAGAGAAATAAAAAAAAAGTTAAATGTTGAAATTCTTTGCTTCCATTTTAAACCTAGAGGATCCCAAGGGAATATTTTAGATTGTAAATATTTTGAGAGCAACATTCTCTTTAAATACATGGTATTAGAGAAATGCTGGGTTAACACATTATTTTCTGGGTTAGCACATTATTTCTTAGTGTCCTCAACTTCCCAATTTTTCCTAAAGATGTACCTGAAAAATATGCACTGTTTTAAAACATAAAATACATATTATGTTACTAGTCTATACTCACATAACTTCATGTTTTTGCCTTCCATTCATTTATTCTCTTTTATGCTTTGAGTATGTTTGTTGTTTATAAAATCATTTATAAAATCAGAGATATTAATAGGCATCACTTATTTTTACCTAAGATAATTTATCATGGATACTTTTGTTTCCCCAGGAACATTTCCAGAGGATTTACTTATAGCCAAATAGCAGCAGAGAAAATTGTCCTCCTATAAAAAGTAAATCACAAGAATACAAAATGTCCATAGAATTTGCTAGCAGCCACACACCAAACTTGGTCCTCTGATCCAGTAATTATTATTGCCATCTTCAATTCCTTGTTCAGTTATCACTTAGCCATTTACATTTCTATAACCGTATTCAAAGAGACTAAATTTTTATAGCATATATAATTATGAACATATTGCAAAATTAGGGAATACAAGAATAAGAATTTTGGCCAATGCTTTCTTGGTAATTTAGTCACGATAGTGAACATTCTGTCCCATAAAACATGCATGTTGTGATAATTTCTTTATTAATACATTTTGTAGTGTAGTGACAAAATTCCACACCTCACTACTAATTGCAGATGTTTAAGTTAACATATTTAATTAATAGAAATCATATTTTGCTTAGATATAAATCTTAAGTGGAGAGATTGCCTTCAAAAATAGAAATGTTCAAAACCAAAATTATGTAATGAATTTCTTGCCTCTGCAATGCTTATTCCTTAAAGTGATCAGTGCTTGCTGTGTTTTCAGTATTTAGACATTTTCAAATTTAGTTTTCTTAAGTGCCTTCTAGATTTAACGTAATTCCTACTATACTACACATGATTTTAAACATCTTCACTGTTGGCAATCAGAGTCATTCTTCAAAACTTGCTCACTTTCAAATAATTAGCTGTTGGATAATTAAAACATTCTTTTCCATAGAACACACACATATAAATACACAAAGATATACAAATTATAGTCCAAAGAGAGCTGGGTATACATGAATAGGAACAGCTTCTTTTCAAGATAAACGTGGAAAACATTGGTATTTAAGTAAAACTGGGCTAGGCATACGGAGGTGAAATGTCTCGTTATTGAACTGGGAAATAGGTGAAGATTGGATATAAGAAGTCGCTTCTGAATGGGACTTGAGAATATGGAAGGCTTTGTAATATAATGTGTTATTTGTGAAGAAAATTAATTGCACTCTTTTGAACCACATCATAATCAGAGGATATAATGGATTAATAATATTCTTTTTTCTGACAAAAGCTCTGAAAGCTGTTTGAGCTTAATGGGTTCTGTTGAATATCACCACACAATGCTTAACAACGTGAATGGCTTTGCGCCTGGTGCTATTAACTCAAGTTGCTTTTAGAAAAATATTGGATATTTTGATTAGGGCAAAAGTGAACACATTTTAAAGGAGACACTCTTTAAAATAACATCAGTGACCAAATGTACCTGGCCTTTGAATGTCACAAAATGTCATTCTCATCTTGAAGCACTGAGTGAGAATAAAGTCCTATTTGCCATGGTTAGAAAATGATACTCATAGCTCCTTCTTTATGTATTACTGTCAACAGAACACCTAGTAGAAGTCTATTTTTATACCACATAAAAGGAGCCACAATTGCTCTTCTTTCAGTATTACGATTTTTTGTTAAATATTTGCATGTATTTTGAGTTATCGAAGATTAGATCCAAGCAGAGTGTACTATCATGGCCATTCCTCGTTACTCATAGACGTGCAACCACCAGAACAAAATAGAAATCACTCCATTTTTATGTATGAATTGATTCTCTCTTTTGTGCTGAACAACATTTTACTTGGTGAGGATAAGAACAAAGGATTGAAAAATGCGGCTTGAGAGAAACTTAAACTACAGTTAGTTGATAAAGAGACCACACGAGGCAAGGGACACATTGCCTTATGGTAAAGAATCTGTGAGGATCTTAGACTCCGAGAACAGCTAATGATACACAGGGCAGAGTTACCGTGAAAGCCAACACCTGGGAACACTTCCGATCGTTACCTACAAATAGGCACGACTAGTGAGCATGGTTCATATTGGAGGCAAACAGGTACAAATGCACAGGCAAAAAGTATAATGTGAGGCCATTTGAAGAAAAATGGTACATAACATGATTTCATAAAAAGACTGAAGGGAAAGCGTGCTGAATGTATTGAGTACCTACTAAACCCCAGGTAAGGTGCTACCTGGGGTTTGTTTATTATTATCATTAAAGTCTGAATGCATTTTCTAAGCCCACACAGCTAACAGGTGGCTAGCTGGCTGCACTGAGATTACAACTCAGGTTCATTACTAGTTGTGCATTTGTGAACTGTTCCTCTGGCCTTGCCACTGGCTCTGACATTCATATTTGAAATGGAATGGCTGTGATTATGAAGAGATTAATATCATCTGACAGAAGCATAGCTTTGTTTTCAGGATTTGGGTTTACCCTTTAATCTTGTTTACATTATTTTCCACAGTGTAGCAACTCATATATTCCTACATAGGTTTGAGTGAAAATAACAGCCAAATGTACAAAAATAGTGTAAGTGTGATAAGTTATGCACGAGATATTTAGATAGGCCTCTCCTTGGGTGCAGCCTTCTTCATAGAAAAGGTATCATTGTATCTCGGTCAATACTCAGGCTGCTTCAGTTGAGTACTGCTGTCAGGAAGGGGTCTGGCGATTGATTTTGGCATAGTCTTTCCTTGCATCAAGGCATATCTGAATACGTAGGATTCTTAATCCAAGCATATCAGTCAAAAGTAGATCATATTTAAGTAAACACAAAAACATTGAACACCCAAATCCCCGATGCCTGAAGGTTATTCAATATTGTACAGTGTCAGTTATGTTGCATATTTTTGAAAACTATTTTGCTGTGCATTCAACCTAAAATTCCTTCCTTACTTGCCTATGTTTGGTGCAGAATAACACATATTTTTTTTACTTCAAAAGGGCTTAGAGAGAGAAGTCATTTTCAGGCATGGATAGCAGATAAAAATTCACAACACAGTTTCAAGAAAAATAAAATATATTGCATGAAACTATTCAGTGTTTAATAGCTGTACACTATTTGGGAATCATGCATAAATCTGAACTTTTATATTTTAGGCAAAGGTAATAATAATTTTCTGCTCTTGGCATATCAATTCTATTAAAAAGCTGAGTCTTTGGGCCTCAGATTACATTGGCATTCAGGATTCTGATGGTCATCATAATTGTACTCTGTAATTATCATAGTTTATAGAAGATGATTATTTCTGGTTGTCATGGTGCAAGTAACAGTACTAATAAAGAGTTAAGAGGAGAAGACGTGATGGATTCACATCTGTGTGTGCAGCATGTTTACACATTATATAAGGATATGAAGGGAAATTTCTCGGCTAAAGCCATCTGATCATTTGTGAACTAGATGCTTTTCTCAAGCTCTATTTTCTATCTATACATGACATGGATAATGCTAGGCAGATAATTTTAATATAGACTTAGAGTAATAAATGAAAGATAAAACCAAACTTACCCAATACTTCACTATAATTTGATGTGGCCGTATAATTATATATGTCCATATAATTTGAAACCCACATATATTAAATATTCAAAAATGTATTTATAACTCTGTGTTTCTCTAAGAAACATACTAGTAAATAAACTACCATGGATTCATTAGAATATAGAGAAACAAGTGAAAGTGAGGTCACTTGTTTACAGAAAAAAGTCCTAACCTTTATTTCTTGAAAACTATTTTATTATTTATAACAAAAACAAATAAATTCTAGAGAAAGCCTGGATTTAAAAATAAAAATATTAGAACCAACAATAATTATCTTTCCAATGATGAATAAGGCAATTTAAATATTAACACATGATGAACGTAAAAATTTGCATGACAAAATCATGTTTTATATTATTAAAATTAGGTCCATCAAAGAAAGAGAGGAATGGAATTGAGGAAGCATGCCAAGAAAGAGAGAAAGCTCATAAACGAGAACCTGCATTGGTAGAGATAAGCTCAAGCAGAGGGAAAGATTAGTTTGGATTCCTTTGAACACTTACTTCCCTTCAGTTTCTAATTGACACTCCGAGGTACGTCTCACCAAAATGAGTAATGTGTTATGTAGTACAGAAAGAATAGTGCCAGAGAAGTTCTTTTCCTGATCATGTCAGGATTAAAAATAGCAGTTTAAAAAAATGGTCGGTGTGTATGCCAATTTCAAAATGTCAGTTTCTATCTGGATTGGTGGATAAAAAGGAGAGAAAAACGATATGGAGCAAGACTTCACAAACAGGAAAAGTAACTTGAAATAAATATATATGAACTTCTCTGATATTAAAAAAATGCTGCTGTTGGTATTTAAAGACACATCATTATCCATCCAATATCAAGTTAGTCCCATTCTAATTCCCATTCTATTAAATTTTCCAGACGCGACATATTAAAATGTGAAATATATATTCTTAAAAACAGGCATAATAATTATATTTAATACATTTGTAATTGTTTCAAACATAATTCAAGGTATTTGCATACAGTTTATTGAGCATTTAGCTTGCATTAATTAGATGATGTAGATAGCGATTGAAAGGGATTGATTTTAGCATTGTGATTTCATATATCCAAATTGAAGAAGGTAAATCATTAGCCAAGATGCTTTATGATATTACAATAATTTCACAGAATTATTTTGTACAGCGTATATCCTATTAGTAGCATCCTTTGTGTTGTTATTATTATATAACTTGCAGTTGTAAAATTATATTTACTATGTATTAAACCTTTTTGGATGCAAAAAACATCCATTGAATATTGACTTTACATGTCTGCCAAAGTGCAGGTTTTGGGGTGACTCATCAAGGAAGCTAAAGAGTGGAATCAGAAGGTGCTGAACTCAGACTGAATGCCCTTGGAGGCTCTGGTACTGATACAGTGATGGGAAACCTCCCCAGAAGCCAGGCAGTTAAAGTGGTTCGTTCAGAACTAGATGAGTTAACACAAAACCTTAAACCAGGAGTTGGAAATGAGTTACACAGGTGCAGTTCAGCAGGAGGGGGTTGCCCATACACGCACGTTGCCAAAATCATTTCCTGCCAGAGGAGCGGGTGCTTTCCTGTCACATATCCTCTCATTTCTGATTAACACACGTATTCTGAGTGGGCGAGCATAAAATACTTGTTAGTGAGGAATACGCCCGTCCTTACAATCTGATACTCTTCTTCTCAGTGCATCTTTCCATTTTTCATGCGTGAAGTCTATTGACGAAGGTCATTAATCATTTGTATTAAATGGGGAAGTGTTCTAGTCCAGAAGCATAGAAAACTCCGCTCAGAAAATGGCTACGTATTTTTAGAAAGTGAGAGTGGGGAGTCAGAGTAATTTCAGAAGGAAACGTTTGGTCATACCTATGAAAGCATATTCTGCATTTGCATTTGCCTCTGTAAACACTGGGTGTATAATGCACATGGGTAGGGAACCCTTGTGTAGGATGCAGCCGGAAAATGAAGTTTCAGCGCCACCTGCTCAAATGATTGTCAGAGGTATGATGCCTATTGCATTCAGAGAAGTGAAGATACATCAGGGTCCTGTATCACACGCCCCATCTGGGGGCATTCCACCAAAAGGGAGTTAGAAAGAATAAATCTACGTAATACAGGTGGATATATTTGGGTAGCTCAAAGGATACAATAATAGGGGCAGTTAATGCTTACATAGTGATTATTTTTCCTAGCTACATTTCTAAGCATTTAATACACACACAAACATGTATACATACACCATATATATGTGTGTAGATAGATAGATAGATAGATAGATAGATAGATAGATAGATAGATAGATAGTCACATTTAATGTTTCTAATGACTTTGTGGAATAGATTCTTTTATATTCTCTGTTTTAAAGCTGAGAAAACTGAAGGGCAGAAAAATTGTTTCACCTGCCCAGAGGCAAACAGGTAACCAGGGGCAGAGTTGTTATTTGAGCATTGTTTGTCGGGCTTCATAAACCTACTGTCAGCCAACCCCCATGCTACTTTCCTTAGCTTTAAGTCAGGAGAGAATGTGTGTGTAAATTGGCAAGTACATGTTGTCATGCATACATAGAGGGACAGGCCAAGAATGGCTCAGGTACTCTAGAAGAAGAGCATGGCAGAAGCCTCGCTTTATCAGCACGCCAGAATTCTACTCTTAGATTTATATTAATAATATAGAAAACCCTCCACATATATACCAGGGAATATGTACAAGACTGTCTTACAGACTTTTGTAAGGGCAAAGCTTTACAAAAAATATCAAAGGCATTCAATCTATTATGGGCACGTCTATTATGGTATATTCATACAAAGCTATACTCTAAGCAGAGGATTAAATAATATGCATGGATACATCTTATACAGTTAACATCAAATGAAAGAAGCAAGTCATCAAAAAATAAATTCAGTAGTTCTATACATGAAAAGTTTCAAAACAGTTGCTATGTATAACGTATTGCTTAAACAGGCAAACATGGAAGGTAAGCCTATAAATAAAAGCCTTTGACTTGTTATTGCAATAATAAGAGTAGTTATTCCAACGGGATGAAGAATGCTTTTGCAATGAAATAGAGATTTCTAAAATAAGCTTTTTTTTATTTTCTTAACTGATTTATGATAGCGTAAGTACTCACTTTACCATTTTCCTTAAGGTGTATATGTATATTACATGTATTTCTCAGTATACATTTCACAAAAATTAAATATAAATATAAATATAAATATAAATATAAATATAAATATAAATATATATATATATATATATATATATATATATATATGAACAATACCTGGGTAATTTTTCATTATTTTAGGTTTCTATTGTAAAGTACTTTACAATTATCTTAATTTTTATGTTTATATTTCATTTCTAAACAAGACACTGAATCTTAGAGAAAAACATCAAATCATATATATTAAACTGTTGTTTTTGAACTTTGTGTTCAATATACATTCAGATGTTTTCAACAAACCTTTTGTTGCTTTCCTAATGTCTTAAGGTAAAGAGCCCCATAAGATGTATTATATAAAATCCCCTACCTTGTTTATTACTTTACTATTTCAATCAATTTTCTGGTTCTAATAGTGAAGCAAGAAAAACAGGAGATGTTATATAATTAAGGAGGCTGATCAGGATTATGTACTTTTGCATTCATTTTGAAATTCTTATAAATATAGGTTAAATCTGCAAGATTGTCTGAAGTTATTATTTTTAGTGTATTTTTTCTTATACAAATGTTTAAAAAATTTTAGATATCATAATAAAATGTTTATAAAATATAGCTGTAGCTAGTTCACTAAATAAACTCACTATTTAGCACATATCATCTATTGGACATTGCTATATTGTTGTTTGTTATGAAAGCTAAAATATATTGAAAAGTAGAGCTGTTTTGATAATTAAGAACTTTGAGATATTTTGGTGTCTCATCAGTGATTAAAATATATCTATGAGTATGCACATGATAAAGGATTTTGAATGCTTATGTAGCTAATTCCACAATACCCTCAAAGAATGTTTATTAATTTTTAGTGTGTTCATATATCAAAGAGGTTTCGTTACAATCTTACACATTGGCAACTACCGTTATAATTTCAATAATTATTTGTATAATTATTACATGAATGTCTATGTCCCTTAGTGGAATAAAAGCGCCGTAAGAAGAAAGATTGTATGTTTCCTTTAAATCAATATCTTTCAAACACATTTCATCAAATGAATGAATAAAGTTAAACCACAGAGAAAAACATATTCAGGTATAGAAGTCTTTACATTTCTCAGACATTAATTTACTAAGGCTTTATTAAATTACTATATTGCATTATGATTTTATATCCCTTTATAATATCTAGGCTTATATACACATGTTTTATTCTCCAGTCTTATAACAACTAGAAACTTGGTTAAGACTATTATTTGAGTTTTAAAGGCAATGTATTGACTAATCCAGAATCCTTGCATCTTCACACTATGCCAGAGTTTGTACTCAAGTAAATGTCCCACACACAAAAAGACTAGAATCATAATAATTCTTTTTGAGTTATATGTTTGCTATTAACACATTGAAAGGTAAAAATCAGATTACTTACTCAAAATAGATATGTTTATAGTACACTTAATCCTGAAACTCATTATTAAGTTATAGGCAAATTTATATAAACTTTATCAGATTATGAAATTCCCTTTTAGTACTATTTTTGTTGAGAGTTCTACATAAATGGTATTGACTTTAACAAACAATGTTTTCTGCATCTCATGAATGAATATTTCATATTTCTATTTATTCTGTTAATAGAATGAAGAACATTGATTGATGTTTACATGTCAAACTGACCTTGATTCACTGGAATGAATCAACTTGGTCACAATATATTATTTTTACATATTGCAGAATTAAGGGTTTTTTAATATTTCTTTAGGATTTGCTTATGTATTTTAATGAACAATTTTAGCAAATGAACTTTTTTTATTTCCTTTTTATTTTTATTTTGTTCAACACCATTGTAGTATAATTGACAAAGAAAAATTGTATATATTAAAAATGTACAACATGATGGTTTCATATGCATATACATTTTGAAATGATTCCCACCACCCAGGTAATTAACACATCCATCATCTCACACAATTACTTTTTTCTTTCTTTTTTTGGTTCAGTGAGAACACTTAATATCTACTCTCTTAGCAAATTTTAAGTATATAATACAGTATTATTAACTGTAGTCAGTGTGCTGTAATTAGGTTCCCAGAACTTAGGTATTTTATAACTTAAAGTTTGTACTGTTTGACCAGTAGCTCCCCTTTTAATCACACACTGAGGCCCTGATTATTTGGGATCTGTTTTGTTCCATGTAAATTTTAGATAGTTTTTCTATTTCTATGAAAAATGAATGCCAGTGGAATTTTGATAGGGATTCCATTAAGTATGATGTTAGCTGTAAACATCACATAGTTAGTTGGTTCTTTTAGTTCCTTCAGGTATAAAGTTAGCTTGTTTGTCATCTTTCTTCTATTTTAATGAAGCCATTATTGCTATAAACTTCCTCTTAAATGTGTTTGGAGCATCCCATAAGTTTTTGCATGTTTTGTTTTGTGTGTTTTTTTTTTTTTTCCCCCAATTTTATCTGTCTCAACATACTTTTTGATTTCCCATTTGGTTTCTTTGTTGACCCATTGGTTGTTTGAGAGTGTGTTGTTTAATTTCCATGTTTTGATTAATTTTCCAATTTTCCTGTTTTTAAATTTATTTCTAGTTTCATACTATTGTGGTATTAAAATATGCTTGATAGGATTTCAGTCTTCTTAAATTTATTAAGACTTGCATTATGGCTCAAAATATTTCTGACAAGGAGAATGTTCTGTGTGTGCTTGAGAAGACTGTTTAGTCTGGTGCTGTTTGATGGAATGTTCTGTGCATGTCTGTGATGTCCATTTGATCTGTTGTGTCAGTCAAGTCGAGTTTCCCCACTGATTTTCTGTCTGATCTGTCCACTGTTGAAAGTGGGATACTGACGTCCCCTACTAGTATACTATTGCTTTTTATTTCTCCCTCCAGTTCTGTCAGAACTCATGTTCAACATTTAGATGCTCTAACGTTGGACCCATATGGTCCTGGCAGCCAGGAGGAGACACACCTGCCTGTGTTTCAAGGAATAGGCCCACAGACCCCAGTGACAGCTGCCAACCCTGAAGTGGCTAGTGATCTGGATTCAGGCATTCTCAGCTCCACTTTAGGAGCCCCTGGAGGTGAGCCCACTGGACTCAGTCTGGCTCTAGACCCTGAAAATACTCTAGAATGTGGCTCTACCTTCCTGGCTGCACTCAGGGAGAAGTTCTGACTCCCCAGGGACCTGACGGGAGACGTCCCCATTTGTGCCTCCATAGCCAGGTCTGGAGACCTTTGTCTACCATGGACCGTGAAATGGCTCTGGAAGTTCCATCTGAAACCCGAACTATTTAACAGTGATTTTCCTTTTTGCTGGTCTTTTAGATGGGGAGTTGACCATGACAATTTTCCATTAGAATTATGGGGTAGAAAACAGAAGGAGTGAGAAAAAAATGAATGGAATCCTATAATTTCCAGCAGTGTTGTGAACTAGAAAGGCTCAAAAATCTCCTACTCGAAAACATCAAGTAATGTACACAGTATAACAAGCATCGTTTTAAATGCATAAATGAGTTCACAGTAACTAAAGAAAAAAAATCCCTGGAGGCTGAAAATAAAAAATAAAACTGGAAACAAGGTTGTGAGTTGAAACAGAAACTCTTGCTGCCCATCTCTGTAACAAAAGATCTGCATTTTAAACAGTGCATAATAATACTACAAAATGTAATACATATCAGACAATTCTTAAAAAAATAAATAGCATTTCTCAAACAAATGTATTAGGTGGAGTTAAAACAGAAATTAGAATAAACTGTTTAAAAATGCATATGTACAAAGAAAGGCTGAAAAATAATGAGCTGAACTCAGGTAAAGGAAGTAAGAAAAAGATAAACAGGACAATCCAAAGGCAGTAGGAATAGGAAAATTGAAAGCTCAAAGACAAAGTTAATAAATGGAAAATAAATTCAGAGATTAAACATAGCTAAACATTATTTCTTTATGAATATAAAACCCTCTGTTAAGGTTGGCCAAAAAGAAAACAACAACAACAAAAAGAAACCAAAAGCTACTTTCAAAATTAAATTTATCGTGGTAACATTGGTTACTAATGTTATATAAATTTCAGGTGTACAACTTTATAATACAACATCTGACTACTCTTTTGTGTGCGTCCAACCCAAAGTCTAGTCTCCTTCTGTCTGTCACCTTGTATTTGACTCTCTTTACCCTCTTTGTCCTCCACCTATATATGTCTCCCCCTCTGGTAACCATCATTCAATTGTCTGTGTCTAGAGTTACCATATGACCCAGCAATCCCTCTTCTGAGTATCTACCTGAAAAATTTGAAAACCTTTATTCATAAGGTATATGTACCCCTGTGTTCATTGCAGCACTATTCACAATAACCAAGACATGGAAACAACCTAAATGTCCTTCAATGGGTGATTTGATAAAGTTGAGGTTCATATACACAATGGAATACTATACTGTCATAAAAAGATGAAATGGTGTCATTTGTGACAACATGAATGGATCTTGAAAGTGTCATGCTAAGTAAAATAAGTCAGATGGAAAAGGACAAGACCTATATCATTCAAAAGGACAAGAACCATATCATAAAACAAATGAACAAACAAAAGAGGTATACAAACAAGAGAATGACTTTTAACCAATGGATTTGGTATATGGATAGTTAAATAAATTTGGCAAATTGGATAATTTTATAAAAAACTAGCAGTTACTAGAAATGATTCAAAAATAGAAAACAATAAATATGCATAACAACTCCACTTAGTAGTTAGTAGAATATATGCCATTATTGGGAAAGCAAACATTAAATTAAAATGATATGAGAGATTCAAAAACCTCAGAAAATACATTTTCTGAGAGGATAGATTGAGTAGAATGAGACCTGAATTTAAAATTTGAGCATTCATATTGATCTAGGAATATTTAACCAAAAAAGAGAAGCACACAAAAATGAAAATATAATCTTTAAAAATATAATAGAAATCTGACTATCTATGAAATAAACTCAGATGGTTAAGAAATAGGTCTCATTAGCATAATCTGCATAATGACAAGATAAGTATAGCAAATAGTTGTAAATCTTTAGATTGAAAACAAAACACATTCCAAAGGTTTTATTACATATTAAAATCATTGGCATGCAAGTGTGTTTGGACACGAGGCTAAAATAGATAAAATATTCTTGTACTTGCAAGCGTGCAAAGGTATCCTATTTGAGGACCTGTCTAAACAAAGCACTCAAAAGTAATTTCTTAACAGCTTTTTAAGAATAAAACACTCTCAGGATGTTCAAAGTTTTACAGTAAAGATCTACAAACTGATATGTTAACTATTTTATATGTTAGTCTAATGAAGCAAAAAAGTAATTACTTTCTCAATAAGCTTATAAAAGCAGCACAAGCCAGCTTACAACTAAATACATAATATAAAAGATATTACAGAAATATTTAAGCGTTCCCTCACAACCCTCCCCAAATCAGTAGCAAATTAAATACAATGAATTCAGAAACTTGTTAATACATTGATAACATAAAACCTGAGATTTTAATATATGATCTCAATATATCAACGCCGTATGTCAAAGTATAAAACCAATAATATGATAGACAAAGAAAATAACTTTCATAAAATCTATACACTCCAAGTAAAAATACATTTAAAACTAGAAATAAAATTATTCTTTTTTTAATATTAAAAGGAACAATATCTACCTTAAAACACCTAACAAATGGAGAAAATTGAAGAAAACATTAGTTAGACCCATTGTTTTATACTTTTTGATTATTCAGTTATTTTAAACGTCACTATACGAATGTTTTAATACTTCCCTTTTTCTTTTCCTTTCTTTTCCTTCCCTTTTTCTTTCCTTCACTCTCCACCTGTGCACCCAAGCTGGAAATCTGCTGTGTGTTCTTTCAAAGAATCTTACTTAAGCAGATTATGTGCCTAGCTCTATCTTAATCTCAGTGTTTGTCTCTATATCTAAATTACCCATCTAAATACTTTTTCAGCTCACTATCTGAAAACATGCTTACCTATTTGTTTCAATTAGAGTGTAGACAGGAGACAGAAACCATAGCAACTATTTTAACAGAGAAATTAATATCAATAACCATTAACTAGGTATATAGAATTATGAAGTTAAGCAAAAAAAAAAAAAAAAAAGCAATAAAAAGGAGAGAATATTAGCATATCACAGAGGTAGCAACTACGGAAAACAGCTAGCACTCCTAAGGCTGGGAAACAAAGGAAAATATTAAAAATAATAAGGACTAGCACCATGGAGGGCAGTGTTGTCTGAGTTTCAAGGAAGAATCTTTGGGGGTTGTAACCAGGTTCTGTGAAGAGATTGCCAGCTGAGTGATGTTTAATCCGCAGAGGGGGCTGAGCCTGATTTTACGAGTTTTAGAAAGTTGCGAACTGTGTTCAACTGCTGATATCACAAAGGAACTGCTGATGCCAGTGGAAAGACATAGAGCAAGTCAGAAATCAACAAAAACAGAGAATAGACAGGGAACAAGCAGGAAGAGTGAAGTCCCCCATTAGCCAACCCAACTTGGGACAACTACAAACCAGAAATGCAGTTTGCAGCTAATCTCAAAAGTCATTAGAGATTAGCTTTGGCGCTAAGAGGCAATCACTTAGTAAATGGCGCTCTCCATGCTTTTGGTTACACAGCATCTGTATCCCAGTTCCACTGAGAACGATCACATAGGCTAACAATGGTTTCCTTGCTTCTGGTCATTTCCTTGTCAAGAAAAAGTGAGAAACCATTTGTATCTCTCTCAGTTCTGCACTCCCCAGATTTCTTTCACCTCCCTTCTTCTGGGCCAGCCATCACTGACGCTGTGATGCTACAGCTGTTCACTTCTGCCGTGCTAGTGTAGCCCAGTAGAATGTATCTGAGAATTTTTACATGCTAATGTAGAAAAAGGACAGGTTAATAAATGTTTACTAGGAAACAAATAAGTTACAACTCAAAATTATGCAAAAGAGTCACAGATAAAAATCACTTGGGACTCATGGCAGATTTGAAACAGGGTGTTTTGAGGAAAACTGTGAAGCCTGGCCCTAATAAACTGTACACAGTCCCTCTAATTCTCTTTTCCACCACATTGAAGGTTAGCAGAGATGGTTTACATCCATAGCCAATGCCAGCGGGAAGAAGGCCGTCCTTGTAATGCTCTAATGCAGAGAGCAGGGGACATCTGCGACCATGTGAAAGTTGGAGCCAAGACGTGGCCTCATTAAGAAGAGGGAGACTGGAGACCCATAGTAGACTTGAGTAACACACATGCTGAGCCAGTTCTCATTAAATTCCGTAAGAGAGCTCTGAGCCTCCAGGACCATCCGGATTTGCCTGCCATTGCTCAACATATGCCAAACTGAAATGTAAATGATAAAGCAAAACAAAACAAAAAATAAAAAAACAAAAGGGACTGAAAAAAAAGCAAAAACTCATAAATGACTGTTTACATGACATTGGGTGGGAAAGAACTTAGTGCGTGTAACACACAAGGCCTATAGTTATGTGAAAAAGCTGATTCTAAATCAGCAGATAAAGTGAAATATTGCTAGGATAAACTGAACTCTGTAATAGCATCATTTCTTTGTGGCCTTTTCCTCTATTTTCCTGACATTCCACGACTAGCATACATTTCCCTTGTTATCGTGAAGAATAAAATGGGCATTGTTTGCTGTATGTTTTTTAAGTTTCATGTGAAAATTATGTGTCAGGTAAGTATTTTCTAACGACTTTCAGAGGACAGTAAATGCCAATGTGGCATGCACTGAGCATAATCTTAAGCATTAAAAATGATGGGGATATTCCAAAAATTGCAATTGCAAAGGCAGGAGAAGTTAGAAGCAATATAAATTGGTGTAGTCAGCCCATTATTCTAGAATCTGCCTGGCACAAATTGGAAGGGAACTCACTCGCTGGAAGACAGCCCCTGCTTCTTCCCACTCCAGCCGTATGGAGAACCATATGTTGTAATCGCCCTCAAATCTTTTCTTAAATGTCGCCTTCTCTGGGAAGTCGTCCCCGACTACTGTCGACTAAACATAACATCTCTCCTTTTGTTCTTCCGGCCCTTTGCAGCTTTACTGTTTCCCATGCCCTGACCTGACACATTCATTTTGTTTGTTTGTTGTCTCTGTGCCCCGCTTGATTATAAATGAGAGCAGGAATCATGTGAGTTTTATTAGCTGTTTTATGCCGAATGAATAGAAGGGTACAATGCATATATGATAGGAAGTCAACTAACATTTTTGAATGATTCAATAAATATTAAAATGGTATGCTGACTGATCACATTCTGATTTTGGAGAGGTCGCGTGACTCTTTCAGAGTACTTTCCAAGGGTTTTACTGTCCTTACTAAGTAAAGGGCTGTCCGGTGTTTGGTGGCAACAATGTGAGATGCTAACTACTGACAATGGCAAGTATGTTTCCACTGTGACAGTAAAAGATGGTCGACAATGGTGAGGCCAACATAAGGACAAAAGCAGAGATGGTGATAGGTTAAAAAGAGAAAGCCCAGGTGAGCACTGAGTTGCTTCTTTCACTCATCCTGAGAGCTGGGCTGTGTGTGTGCCCTTGTCATGGTTTATTTACACAAACAACACAATTTCCTTCTGTCCATATTAGAACGTGTGGGCTTCTGTGACTTTCGACTAACAGATTATTGACTGAGTCTGTAAGAGTCACATAATGTGCTAGGAGAACGTAAAACTATGAGGCTTTAAATAATTTTTAGTATATTTAAGAAGTAAAAATTAGATTCAAATCAAGTGAAATGTATATAGGTAATGAGATCTGTAGAATCTCCGTCTTGTTTTCCATAGTGGCTGCAGCATGACTTTGTATCTGTCATTTTGTAGGTAATTTGGCAGGTTAATGTGGTGTGTGTCTCTAGGTTTTATTGAGGTATGATTGACAGACAAAAGCTGGTATCTATTTCAGGTGTCCAGTGTGGTATTTTGATATGCATAAACCTTGCGTAATGGTGGTCTGCAAGATTAATTTTTAAATATGATTGTTTCATTTCCTTCAGAATCTATCTCCCTAACCTTCAATTCAGGCTGGCCTTGTGACTTAATAGAATGTGTTAGAAATGACACTGGCTTGCAGTTTTGTGCCTAAGGCAAAGGAGACCTTGCCAGCTTCTCCTTTCCAGCTCTCTCCTTGCTGGAATCATGCGGTTACAATGTGCAGCAGCCTAGGCTAGCATGCTGAAACATGAGAGGCTAGGGCTGGAGAGGTGTTCACGCCCACCTGCAGCTTGCCAGCTCCCAAAAACCTCAGAAAATCTGCCCTGGGTTCAGTCAGGTACCCACAGCCGCAGACTTCATACAGGATAAGCCCAGACATGACCAGAAAAAGAGCCCCGCTGACCTACACACGCAGAACTAAATAAAGGATTGAGGGATTAAGCCACTGTGTTTTCAGGTAGCTATTGTGGTACAAGAGCTGGCAGTACAGAGAAAAATGTAGTGGCTGTATGATGCCCTGAGACGTCACACAGGCACCTGCTATGCCAGCTATCAGTCTAGAGAATGGGACCCCTGGCCCTTTGCTATGAGCTTTTAAGATTCGTGAGCAGAAGCAGCACCAGCCTCTCTTGTATTGGGATAAGGGGCAAGGTACAACGGAATTATTATGACAGAACTGAGTCTTGGCTTGGAGTGAGTCTCCCCACCTCAGCATTCATTGTTGGGAGTGTACCAGCCCCACTGTGCAATCAGTAGCTTGAGTCCAATGCATCTAAATAATGTGTGTGAACAGCAGCTTCAGATCTGACCCCACATCGACAACATTAATGCTATTACTGATATTTAAATTATCGGACTCAATTTCAGGACATTTTGTACATTATTTCATTTATTAACGAATTCTTTGCTATCTAATAATGTATTAGAAATTTAAGGGGATCTTTAGTGCAGAAAGAGTAGTAATTACATTTTAAGATTTTAGAAGTTTGAAATAGATGAAAAAAGAATCAAGACGTTTGAGAGGCCACAAAAAATAAAATCAGCAAAACCTTAGGTCATTAACGATTGCAATTTCATCTCATTCTTTCTCACCTAACTATATGATTTTTAATTAAAGTCTTGCCAGGAATATTAAAGTCTGATGTTGAGGAGGTTGAAAATGCATATTTATTAAGGAATATGGAAAGATTTCTTTATTTGTAAAAGTTAATAAGCAAGTAATTTTTTCACCGGGTCACCAAAATTGTCTCCATGATGTAGCCAATTTAATTTTAATAAAACTTTAGAAGAATATTGTATATAATTTATAATGATAAAAAAAATATCCAACCACAGAAAAGAAGTCACACGACTGAAGGAGAGCATGAAGAGAGGAAAGGGGACCATGGAGCCTGAGGGAAGAGATGTTATATTATGACACCAATAACTCTCTCTGAGTTAGCAAAGGTGGCATCATGGAATTTGCATAATTTTGGCGACTGGGTTTAGGGAGAGCTGGGAGATATCACCTTTATATGGGAATTAGATATAAATTCTAGTACAAGATAGTGTAAAAGCAGGTTAATAATGAAATACCTGTGTCTCTTGGGTCATTAGTGTACAGAAGGGTTTTAAGAGTCTACCAAAATTTTTAAATGTTCTTATTAATTAAAAAAAAAGTTGTTGGGGTGACAATCGTTAGTAAAATTACATAGGTTTCAAGTGTGCATTTCTATAATATATCATCTATATATCATATAGTGTGTTCGCCACTCAGAGTCAGTTCTCCTTCCATCACTATATTTGATCCCTTTACCCTCTTCTACCACCTCCCTCCGTCCCTCCACCCTTACCCTCTGGTAACCACTAAACTGTTGTCTGTGTCTATGAGTTTTTGTTTCCTTGTTTGTTTGTCTTGTTCCTTTGTTCTTTTCAGTTTTATATCAATCTTGCTCATCCACTTGCTTTGTAAAGATAGAATTGTTTTTGCGTTAAGTGATACACTATGTATTTCACAAAACAAAATACGTTATTTCCTAAAGAAACTGGTTTATCCCAATAAGAGAAGCAGGGTTTATTGCAAAGCAATACATGTATTTCTGTTAAAATTGTTTTTACATGGAGAATGGAAAAGTATTTTAGTAAAAGGTCATGATTTGCTGGATATAGTAATTACATGACTTTGAATGACATTAGAAGTGCACTCTATTACCTGAAAATGAACGCTTCTCATTTTATTTGATTGTCGTGACTCGATTCTTTTTGTAAACCAGAGGATGTCACATAGTAACTGCTGAGTTTGCAGATGTTAAGAGAATGTGTCAATTTGCAGTAAGCATTTTCATCAGGCTGAATCAATGTGTCGTGCATTTCCTGTGTCGTATGGAACGAGTCTGCCCCATTACTGGTTCATTACTGTGCTGAACATTTTATCTCATTAACATCATGTACTCGCATTTTTGCTTCTTACCATAAATTTTGTAGGTTGAATAAAATATAAGTGATTAAAAATGAAGACCAAGTCCACATCAGTGCCTAACACATTGGTAGACATTCAATAAATTTGGAATAGTTAATGAATCACTAGAATTACAAGTCAATCATTAGTCACATTATAGGAATTTTATATCTCAATCTTTATGTTTTCATTCTAGAAAATGTTACTTTAATTAGAAATGTGATGTTTCAGCTCTTCATTTTGTTTAATCCTCACAAAACATACTGAATAAAAGCAAAGATAAACATAAATAAATTCGTTTTTTAGACATGTTATGCCTAAAACATAATTGCATACTATTTTGTAGTTCTCATTCTGGGAGGCAGTTTTTTTATCCTCTTTTTCAGCAAAGGATTAAACCAGTTAAATTATTTGCTCAAAAAATATTTGTTCAGTTATTTTAAGGGGAAAAACTGGGATTTCAACCAGTATTTTATATTTGCACTACTTCTTTGTGTAGGTCATTTAAAGTAAACACCAACAGTGCAAACAACTAATAACTGACTTGAGTGAATGAGGCTTTTATAAAGCTTGAGTGACACAATCATTTATACCAAAGTTTTGTATGTTTCTTTTTAATTCTCTGTGGCACCAGGCTCTCAAACAAAGTTTCGTTTTATTAAAATGTGCTGCTTCATGTTTTTCACCTTACTTTTATATCGTTATTTCTTCAGTCAATGAATTTCCTACACCTTGAGCCGTCTAAAAATGACTATCTGCCATAGTGGTAAGCATTTACAGCTTTGCAGTTTTACATAACTGTTGAATGACTTAAGTGTCTTTGATGATGTGACCCTAACATATGGCAATCAAAAATAAAAATTGTGAATGATGCTGAAAGAACTTGTTTTAAGGGCTAGAACTAGGATCTCTATCATGTGAAAGGGTAAAGCTATGTAGGAAATTGTGTGGATAATTCTCTGGCTTTTCTCCTTCATCATGGATGATATTAACTAGGGCACATTTCCAGAAATAGTCCTTATAAATTAATTGAGCCCATTGACTGTTTGGAAGAGCATGTAGTACAAAGGAAAATGAAGGCGGTCTTATGCGATACAAGAAGGATGGCAGGGCAAGTGGTTTCCCGTGAGATGCTGGCCCACATAGAGGGTGCATCCTCTCTTCTGGGCAACTGCCAGTATGAGCCTCCAGGTTCTACAAGAACAAAACCAGTCAAAACAAAAACAGAACAAAACACTTTCAGGTACTTGTGAGATATCGCTCCATTAAAAAACAAACAAACAAAAACAACAATTAAGTTGGTTTTCAAATGGCTAAACTTTATTACCATATCTGTCCCATGGGCCATCAGAATATATACTTTGCATTCCAGTTTGAAATGCTTTTTAATGTATTTCAAGTTGAGTATATCATTCCAACAAATGTGAACTACTGATTTTCATGATCATTTCTTAATTTTGTTAATGTTGAGCCTTCATAGTTGAGGAACATTTTTAGAGAACTTTTTTATCAGAAAATTTTAAAAGTACAAAACTCTTTCATTTAGTGTGTAAGAAGTGAGTAAATGAGCAAACTCACATACTGTTAGAGTAAAAGGATGTAAAGAATATAGGCATGACATTAATGCATTTTCACAAAAGGTGATAGATGTGCTTTACAGAGCAAAGGGATATTTATGAGCAAGATATCCTGTTATTAGTGTCCCATTTCTAGCTAAGTAGGTTTCCTAGGTTTAAGAACGTTTAAAACTTCAGACTTAAATGTAGATATGACAATTTTAAGCATACCATTCAGTCATGTGTATACATTTTTTGACACCTCTGGTATATAATTTTCATTTAAAAATAATAAAAACATAAAAAGGAATATACTTAAAATAATAAAGGAAGGTAACACCAACAAAAAAGGAACATATGCAGCAAATATGAACCCAAGCATAGCTCAGGTCAATTTCGTAGCAGAAAACTAAGACCTGAAAGTGAAAAACATTGTGTTCGTGAAGAGCGAGTTTATGTACGTATTAGTAAAACAAAATAAATCCATGAGTTTTTTGCAATTGTATATCATTTGACCAAAGTAGAAACTACAACACAAAAGGATAGTCCAACGACCATATGGAAAACTAATACACATTCCTTAAAATGTCCATGGTACACACCATTTAGCGTGACCTGATTAGGTGGCATCCAATGGCAGTGGTGACAGGACGTGACTAGCTTGATTATGTTTTGTAATGTAGGAGTGTCTCAGCAGACTAGAGATAGACAGGGGTTCTCCTGCCAGTTTAGCAGGAATGAAGAGCCTGGGACCTGAGTGTGGCCTGCAGCCAACACCTAGCAAGAAAACGGGAACTTGTTTCCCATAACCACAAGGAGATAGAGCCTGCCAGCAACGTGAGGGAGCAGCAGAGAATTTATTCCCGGTCCAGACTCTGGCTAAGACCACAGACTGCTGACACCTCACCTTGCAGGCTTGTGAGACCTTGAGCCAGCGCTCAGCTGAGCTGTGTCCAGACTCGTCACAGAAACTGTGAGATAAAAAAATGAGGGTTGTTTTAAACTACTGTGTTCATGGTAACTTGTTTTGTAGCAATCTATATCTAATACATAGCCCCTGGTTGAAATGGTGAAGGATGCGACCTGTAGTTGGCCTAAAAAGTAATTGTCATGATTTCTGGAGCTATTTGAAAAACCGCCTTCATACATGGGAGTGAACTCCAAGTTCAGGATACGTTTTGATAGAATTCCACTAGCGTAAAGAGTCTCCATGTGATGGATAGAGGTCCTGTGCTTGTCACTGAGCTTGTGGCACCCTGTCAGCATGATGTGAATTGGAGCACATCTATCATGCACATCCAGGCCAGCACCTTGGGAGTGGGGATTCTGAATGACTTGGAAGACATTCGATTAATTATTTTTATTCTATTTTTCGTTTTATTGTTGGTACCAAAAGCCTAAGAGAGTATCCAATGAGGTTACAAGACAAAGTGAAGAGAATGTAATATACAGATTAATACAGCTAAGCTCTTAAGTGTTACTGGAAAACATGAAACACAGAAATGCAAATGTTAATGAGATTTAAATATGACACCATCAGTTCTGACAGAGGAAATAGACAAAAGCACACTTTAAATATTTGAACAACAGAATTAATAAAATGGGCATGAAGTGACAGCAGAAGATTGAAATTGTGTTTACCTTCTTTTTTTTAAGAGTTTTTATTATTATTTTTTCCCTTAGTTAATAGACTGTATTTCTTAGAGCAGTTTTAGGTTTATAGTAAAATTGAGCAGATAGTAAAGTGAATCCCACATGCCCCGTCTGCCCCCCGCCCAACACACGGTTTTTCCTATTTTTTACACTTTGCATTAGTGTGGCACATATGTTACAATTGTTATTGGTCATTGAATTAAAGTAATATTGATGCATTATCACTGATGAAAGTCTATGTATGATATACTTGATGTATTATATACTCTATGGGCTTTAACAGATATATACTTCCATGTTTCCATCATTATAATGTACTAAAAAATAGTTTCAGTGTCTTTACAATTTCCTGGGCTCTACCAATTCATCCTCGCACTTCTCCTCCCAGACCCTGATCTCGTTACTGTCTCTACATTTTCACTTTTCCAGAATATCATATAGGTATAACCATACAGTATGTAATCTTTTTAAGTTGGCTCCTTTTACGTGGTGATTGGCATGACATTTCCTTCATGTCTTTTCAAAGCTGGAAAACTTATTTCTTTTTATCATTGAATAATATACCACTGAGCAGATGTGTCAGTTTGTTTAGCCATTCTTCTTTTGAAGGGTATTGTGTTTGCTTCCAAATTTTGGCAATTATGAAAAAAGCTGCCATAGATATTTATGTGTAGGCTTTTTTTTATAGGCATACATTTCAAACTCATTTGGGTGAATACCTAGGAGCGTGATTGCTGGATCACATGGTCAGGATATGTTTAGCACTGTACAAAACTGCCCTAGTTTTCCAAAGTGGCTGTAGCATTTTGCATTTCCAGCAACAATGAATGGGAGTTCCTGTTGCTCCACATCCTCACCAGCATTTGGTGTTGTCGGTGTTTTTTGATTTTCAGCCATTCTAACAGGTGTATAGTGGCTTCTCATTGTTCTTTTAATTTGCAATTTTCTCTTTATATATTTGTTGAGCATTTTTTCGTATGCTTATTTGCCTTCTGCTCTCTTCTTGAGATGCCTGTTCAGATCATTTGTCCAAATTTGAATTGGGTTGTTTATTTTCTTATTATTGAGTGTTAAGAATTCTTTATATAGTTTATATACAAGTTCTTTATCAGATATGTGTTTTGCAAAGATTTTCTTCCATTCGTTGGCTTATCTTTAGAGTGTCATTCACAAACCAGAAGTTTTTCTTTTCTTTTTTTTTAATTAAAATTTATTGGGGTGATAATGGTGAGTAAAATTACATAGATTTCAGGTGTACAATTCTGTATTACATCATCTATAAATCCCATCGTGTGTTCACCACCCAGAGTCAGTTCTCCTTCCATCACCATATATTTGATCCCCCTTACCCTCATCTCCCACCCCCCACCCCCCTCACCCTCTGGTAACCACTAAACTATTGTCTGTTTCTATGAGCTTTTGTTCCTTCATTTGTTTGTCTTTTTTCTTTGTTGCTTTCAGTTTTACATCCCACATATCAGTGAAATCACATGGTTTTCGACTTTTTCTGTCTCTTTTATTTCGCTTAGCATAATAATCTCAGCATCCATCCATGTTGTCGCAGATGGCATTATTTCATCTTTTGTTATGGCAGAATAGTATTCCATTGTGTATATATATCACATCTTCTTTATTTAGTCATCTACCGAAGGACACTTTGGTTGTTTCCATGTCTTGGCCACCATAAATAAAGCTGCAATGAACATCGGAGCACATATATCTTTACAGATATATGTTTTGAGATTTTTGGGGTAGATACCCAGGAGAGGGATTGCTGGGTCATATAGTAATTTTATTCTTAATTTTTTGAGGAACCTCCACACTGCCTTCCATAGTGGCTGCACCAGTCTGCATTCCCAACAACAGTGGATGAGGGTTCCTTTTTCTCCACAGCCTCTCCAACACTTGTTTTTATTTGTCTTGTTGATGATAGCCATTCTGACTGGGGTGAGGTGATATCTCATTGTGGTTTTTATTTGCATTTCTCTAATGATTAGTGATGTTGAGCATCTTTTCACATGTCTATTGGCTATCTGAATATCCTCTTTGGAGAAATGTCTGTTCAGGTCCTCTGCTTATTTTTAAATTGGATTGTTTGGTTTTTGTTGTTGAGTTGTATGAGTTTCTTACATTCTTTTGGATATTAGCCCCTTATTGGAGACACACCATGTACCAAAATCAACTCAAAATGGATCAAAGACTTAAACATAAGACCTGAAATAACAAACTGCATAGTAGAAAACATAGGTACTCAATTTATCGACCTTGGGTTCAAAGAGGATTTTATCAATTTGACCTCAAAGGCAAGGGAAGTAAAAGCTGAAATAAATGAATGGGACTATATCAAACTAAAAAGCTTCTGCACAGCAAAAGAAACCATCAACAAAATAAAGAGACAATCAACCTAATGGGAGAAGATAAATGCTATATCTCTTACAAATACCATTGCCCTGGTAAAGTAAGAGCTTTATTAATTAAATATGCAACTAAATATTATTTCTTGGGATAAGTGATAACATGGGAATCTTAAACAAAAGAGTTTTCATTGTCCAATGGCCATGATAGTAAAGAAAAACCAATAGCAGGAGGTAACAGGAACAATGAGGTGAATTAATGTTATCCAGTCGTGGAAAATAAACCCCACTACCAGCCCATCCAAACACATATAACACAAATATCATCCTTCTTTTGATAAAAAAGATAAGGTTATACCCAAGAATAAAAATATAATATTCTTTAGGTAAGGACCATCATATATATATATATATATATATATATATATATATATATATATATATATATATATATTTTACATTCTATCTATTTGGCTGATAAAGCTTATTAAGGAAATATCTGAACACCTCACTCAAGGACCTCAGATCCTTTAACTCAAAGTTTTATGTTAAAATGTTTTGAATGCAGTTACTAACCCAGCATCCATTTGTTTTGTTTTCTACACTTTAGCTGGCAGTATCAGTGTCTGGAAAGTAATTGAATTGATTACTTGTAATATACTTGATGGCAAATTAGAAATTTGTGTGCCAGATATTAGCTGTTGAGGACTAATATATAAACTCCCTTTCTAGTCTTATGCCAGTTTATTTTAGATGCAAGGGATTTGGTTGCTAAATAACAATTTGACCATTCAGTAACTACCCTTTAGAAAATTTCAAACATATTTTTCAGTTCAGAATTGACTGGAGATATTTTCTGGTAGATCAACCACTCAGATAATTGAAATTAAACTTAAAGAAGAAGGCAATTCTAGCTCACAAGCTTAGGAAATAAAATGCACAGTCAATAAATAGTAAATAACTTAATGATGAAAGTGGCATATGGTGCTAAAAAACTAACAAGTTGACAGTTGGTCATAAACGAATGTCTATCAACTGACATTTCAATTAGCATATATTTAATGTCTTGAGTATGTTATAAAATCAATATGGCTAACATAAGAGTTTTCCTAATTTGGAAATTATTTATAGAATTTTATAGAAGTTATTTATAGAAATCTGTAAACTATTACCAAAGTAATATATATTCACACACAAGCATAAACTTAGTTACTCAGTAAAAGGAACTATAATTTACCATAAATGCTATTTCAGCTGTTCGGCATTTTTGTGTAGACTTGTGAATAGTGAGCAATTAAATGTTTGTCTTTTGATGTGGTCAAAATATCTTGTTTATGTTCTATCATACTATTACTATCGTTAGCAATGGTAAAAAGTATAAAATACAATTCAACATTGACGTACAATAATATTATACCAGTACATAATTCAAAGGTCAAAAGGTGAGAAACGGGGGTTCTTGGCTAACGTTGTCAGTAGACAGGCATTTGGGGGCCAGCATTTGGCTTCAACATGAGATCATGACTCTCTGGATGTAGTAACTACATGACTTCAAGTGACATGTTAGTATTAAAAGCGCACTCTATTACCTGAACATGAACGCTTCTCATTTTATTTCATTCTCATGACTCAATTCTTGTTGTAAACAAGAGGATGTCACGTAGTAACTGCTGAATTTGCAGATGTTAAGAGAACGTGTCAATTCGCAATAAGCATTTCCATCAGGCTGAATCGATGTGTCATGCACTTCCTGTGTCGTATGGAATAGGTTTTCCCTTTCACTGGATCATTACTGTGCTGGACATTTTATCTCATTATCATCACGTACTTGATTTTTACATCTTACCATCAGTTTTGTAGGTTGAATAAAATATAAGTGAATAAAAATGAAGACCAAGTTCAAATCATTGCCTAGCACGTTGCCTAGCATTGGTAGACATGGAGTAAATTTCAGGTACTCAGTGACTCACCAGAATGTCAAGTTCATTCTTAGTTACACTACAGAAGCTATGGATGTCAACCTTTATGTTTACGTTCTAGAAAAACGTTGCCTGAGTTAGAATAATAATCAAATAAATAATAACTAGCTACAATGCAGGGAAAAGAAAGATGTGTTTTAATACTACAGTTCAAACTCCAATCACCAACTATAATATGCAGAGTCCAAAACCACTACTGACTTAATTTGCCATTTAAAATAGGATATTGGATTTCCTTTTTCATTTCCTTTCATTTTTTCTCCATTTGTAAAGTTGTTATTTTTAAGTGCAAGATTGTGGTTCTGATTAATTTGGTCACTAGGAAATTTTCAAGAGCAAGACCCTTGTGTTAATGCTTTAATTTTTTTTTATTGCTGCTAAGTATAGAACTATAAAGTTGTATTATCAAAGGAAGAGTCGTGACATGGTTATATTTTAAAACTTTTTTGAGTTTAATATAAAACATAAATTATTTAATTCTGGTCACCGAGTAGACAAAATCTGTAAAAAATATATAGGTGAAGTCAGGTTTACTGAGTTTTGACAAAATTTGAGTAATGGCCACTGCACTCACGATGTATAATGTCTCAATACCAGAAAAGTTCCCTGAGGCCTTTTTTAGGTCATCTCCTTCCTTTATCCCATGTGTTTTGCCCAAATAATTTTGCTTATCCAAGCACGTCTCACAAAGGGAATCTTACAGTATCGAGTCTTCTAAGTCTGGCTTCTCTCACTTAGTGCATTTGAGATTCATCTCTGTTGTTGAATGTATCAGTAGTTTATTCTTTTTATTAACGGATAGCATTCCACCTGTACCATAGTTTATTCAACCATTGAAGTCAAAGACATTTGGATTGTTTTCATTTTGCTTTAAAACACTGGAAATCTTTTCATATTTTATATAGACACACGTTCTTATTTTTCTTGGGAAAATGACTAGTCAGAATGCAGTGTAATATGGTAAGAATACATTTTAGTTTATGAGGAATAAGTTTTACTTTATGGTCCAATTAATATTCCATTTTATATTTACATCCACACTTTCTCTGTATCTTTTCACAACAAAGTTAGAATTGGGCCCATTGTATTTTAATGCTGATTTATTGTTCTTTAAAAATCTGCCTTGTCCTTTGTTGTGAATAGTTTTTTCTATTGTGTTTTCAATAGTGTTTTTTGTTAAGATTTTATTGGGGAAGGGGAACAGGACTTTATTGGGGAACAGTGTGTACTTCCAGGACTTTTTTCCAAGTCAAGTTGCTGTCCTTTCAGTCTTAGTTGTGGAGGGTGCAGCTCAGCTCCAGGTTAGTTGCTGTTGCTAGTTGCAGGGGGCGCAGCTCACCATCCCTTGCGGGACTTGAGGAATTGAACTGGCAACCTTGTGGTTGAGAGCCCACTAGCCCATGTGGGAATCAAACTGGCAGCCTTCGGAGTTAGGAGCATGGAGCTCTAACCGCCTGAGCCACCAGGCCGGCCCCTTTACTGGTGTTTTGATAAACAGAATTTGAAAAATTTAATGAAGTCCAATATATCAATACTTTGCAATGCTAGACACTAGCATATTTAAAACTTGGAACTAATATTTTCCTGATTTACATATCTAGCTAATTATACTGTATATCTATGCATGTACTTGTATTTAGATTTATTTATCCACACAAATCTAATTAACATCTTCAAGGCTTGCCTCAGACATCACAGAGTTTTTTTTGTAACCTCTTCTTTCCAAACTCAGTAAACGGCATCATAATACATGCAGTTGCTCAGTTAAAACTACCTGGTCCCATTCTCTATGCATCATGTTTCCTCACAGCACATCCCACCCATCACCAAGTACTGTGAATTAGAACTACAAAATCTGCCACTTCCTTCCGTTTCCTTCCATCTCCGCCTCCGTCATCCAACTTCTCCCAGCTCTCCCACAGCTGTTGATTGACTGCTTGTGGACCATTTACATTTAACTTCTTTGTTGGTTTCTAATCAACTTTCCATACAGAATCATGAATGATATTTCTTTAGTGTTAATTGAGCATGCATTCCAATTGGAAAAATTATGAACTTCTTATCTCTACCAATAGTTCAGTCTTAAGCTGTGTGGATCCCTTTCCACTCACTCAAATATAGTCTCAATGGTTTGTCAGTTCCTTAAAAATGCAAGGTGTTGTTTTTTTTTTTTCCTTTTTTTTCCACCTTTGCATATTGTTATATCTCATTAGAGGTTTTCTTTCCATTTTTATCTTGCAAACTCTTCTTTCAACGAGCAGGTGAATTGTCGCTCCCTCACCAACACGTGACAGTCTCCACTGTCTTGTGTGACCATTTGTATTGCAAGACACCCTCGTGTAGCAGGCTTAGTTTCCCACTAATAAAACATCCCGAGATAATTTAAATGCCAAAAAGATAAAACAGTGGAATATGGAAAATATATAAATCAATAAAAATATAAGAACCAGTAAAAAAGAAATACGTATTACTTTTTTTACTCTTTTATTGTTTTTCTCCCCCCTCCCTGGCCTCACCCCCTCTTATCAATCACGTGAATCAAAAACACATTTTATCAATCACACAGATAAAGTAAGACTATTTTATATCCATCCTGTGCACAGGTAATTTCATAACAGCCGGGGGATACATATTTTAATTAACTTGTGAGCACTCTATTGGGTTTACTACAACATAATAGTTTAATTTTATGTTTTCTCCCCAAACAGTGGTCACCTTTACATAATTTCCTCTTGGAAGAAACTACAGGACAGATAAAAGAAAGAAAAAAAAGGAATAATTACCACATGTTAATAATTTTAGGGAAGATTACTGCTCTCTGAATGCAACCTGCTTTATCCATCTGTTGGTTGTAACTATTAATTCACAGGGACAGAAATAATTGAATACATTTCCTTTATGAGTTCTATTTGGATTAAAGGACAATGATGATAAATTTCTATTTAAAAAATGCAAGGCAAAAACATTCTCCAACTTATTCTCTGTGAGATGTTTTCGAGAAACTGAAAATAAGTATAATTTAATCCCCATATAAATCTCTCTATACCCATAAATATAAACTGTTTAAGTAAGCAGCAATTGTTTCACAATCTGTAATACATGTTCGTAGGATTGTTTGAAAGGGTTGTATTTCATTTAACCAGATAACACCCCCACACACACACTTACGTTTAATGTCTCACATCTCTCTATACTTGTCTGTTTTGCACTAAGCCTTTAAAGAAGGTATGAATCATCACAGAAGCTCAAAAGTGCTTTCCACCTCCCTGTTTTGGCCCACCTCTGGCCCTCAGCTGTCCCACCTCCCTGTTCCATTGGTTCTGGGGCCACTGAGCATCTCTCCTAAGGACCATCCAATTATTTATTCTTTATCTTCTTGGGCACTTACTCTCATTTGACCCTACTTTCAACCTAGACTTTCCCTTGGCCATCATTTGGGAAATGCCTCGCCACCTATTTAGGCTGTGTGGAAACAAACACCAGGTAGCCCCAGCTTTCTGAAAGGGACTGGACATGATTCCAAGCACAAAAAGAGAATGAACTAGCACAGTGTGCTATGATTTAGCCTCTGACTGTTCAGTTTTGAAGAACAGTTCCTCGGGTAGCTCAGGGTAAGTGGAGGAAGGTGAGATGCTATTCCTCTCCTCTTTTGCCAGAGAGATGTAACTTCTCCATCTGTGGTAGGTGGAAAGGGAAACTAGAATTCTTCCAGGCACACTTTTACTCTCCATTTACGTTTACACAAAAGCAACCTGAAATCCAAGGCACCTTTCCCCCCAGGCAACTCAGTGTTTCACAATGTATTACACATCGTAGCTACAGAGCAATTCCTCAACACTTGAATATTGTGATCTGAGTGACTTACATTCTTTTCATACAGTACGAAATAATACACATTATTGGGAGCAAGACTATCCAATTGCAGGATAGTTAAAAACTAAAACAAAAATGTGGATATTTTTATTCACGGTGAAGAAAGTCGAGTGAATCAGGCGGAGAAGAACACTGAAAACAGAAGTCGCAGGCAAAGTCCCACCCACGGAATTTTGGTTTTTGAATACGTATTTGAACATAAATTACATTTGTGTCTATTCCTCACTGCTTTTAGAGATGAGGATACTGAAGCCTAACTCATTCCACAGTTTACCACCTTAGAACGTTGAGTGGCGGAGTCAAGATACTCCTATAAACAAGGACAGTTACAAGGAACAACATAAAATATATGAATAGATTTCTGCTTTTCGGCATTAAGAGAGGCATTGCATTGTAAGAATTCTCTTTTTCAATGAAGGCGGATAATTGTCCACTGGGCCCTACTAAAGAGAAAACATTAGCTTTTCTCTCTGAAAGGGTATGAAATTAAATCATGTAACTTGAAATAATCAATAATACTAAACTATTAATTTCACAGATGTGAAAGCAGTGACTAGACAATATATGGAAAGAAATCTAAAACGAGCACAGCAACACAGACTGCCTATCGGAGGATTCAGGAAAAGATAGAACACTGGTACCCTCCCTGCCCCACCCCGTTCCCCAGACTCCAGAACCATGGTTCCAGAAGACAGTTCCCAAAAGCAAACCTCAGCCCCCAACATGTTCTCCAAACTTGTGGGCAATGCGTTTGTTTCCCAGAATGTTTCTGGAACTACATATGCATCTCTGTCTAAATACCTTCTCCATTCATGATCACCATTGATGCTTGGACTTGTTGCCTTAATTTTTTGCAGATTTAGTTAACCGTCCACTTCACTTTTGTCTCCAACTTTCTTTTCTGTGCTTGTGTTCAGACACAGCCTTCATGATTTGGGGGAGTCAGTTGACTGGGATTCAAGTCTTGCTTCTCGACTCTGGAATCTGTCCTCGTTGAACTTATGTGTACCCCATCCCATCCCATCCAGATGCCTGGATGTGGGGGAACCCTGAGGTCACTGGGTTCTTTTTTTTATTTTTATTTGTTCTTGAAATGAGACTCCTGCTGGACCTACTAACCTAAGAGACCATATGGAATGGTGAGAAACCTACATTTTAAAAAGGAAAAACAGAACTTTTGGCCCTGGGTCATCTCAACTTCAGTTTTAATAGAAGGTATAGAATTTAAGACGCAGTTTTGAGTCATTTCCTCTCCTAAATACAGATTCTAAAGCAAAGAACACATAACGTTCATTTATAAAACAAACATGTGGATGCCTTGTGCCAGCTAGAAACCGTGTGCTTTTAAAAGTTGAATTGATTCAGTCTAATAACACATATAAATTTGGTGTTATCATGCCACGGTGTTTAGCCCGGTGCATTCTAATATTTTATTGATGATACCCGTTTATTGATGATAAGACAGATGCCTACAGGCTGCTGGGTGAGCTCAGCCGAAGCGGTGGGAACTGGCATTGGGGAACCATCACGCTTCCTTTTGCATTCATTTTTCTCAGTGCTCTCTTCTGTCACCGGGCACCTTCTGGCTGTTCTTTGTTCATCGGGGCAGCACCCCAACCAGAGCTGGCCTCCATCCAGATGTCCATTCAACAACCACGTCCCTTCCAAGCCAACAAAAAGCTTATTTACTAACCAGGGGTGGGGATCACTGGATTCTTGAGAAGGCAATAATTTATAACTTATTACTAATTATTTCAAGTTATCTTCTGGCGGAACATTTTATGATTCACATTAAACTTGAATCGTAGTAATAAAGTAACACATTAAAAACATCGTACTAAATAATAAGGAATCTCTAGTGCTCAGTCATCTGCGTTTTCCTAATATGCTTTAACCTATTACATAAGGAGACACTGTTCACTTCTTACCCATGTGATAAGAGCTAAGTGGATTTTAATATGCATTTGTATTATCCATGTAAAATAAGGACACACAATGCCATTGTAGCATAGATTTAAGTTGCAAAGTGGAGATAGCTGCATAAGTCTCTCTCTCATATATATGTGGTTGTATATATGTACATATATATATACATCTCTATTCATTAGTATTATTCTTACAATGAGAGAAAAAGGGTGAGGATTATAAGTTTTAAATAGGTAATAAAAAACCAGGAAATAATTATTTAACTTTAAAAATCTGTTTATATGTTTAGGAATGTAGTTATATATGTGCTAGGTCTCAGAAAACCTGTATAAAAAAATAAAATTGTCACAATTCATTATTTCACATTACCGTATTTTATGGCAGAAGGGATTTTAAAGGTGTGATTGAGGTTCCTGGTCAGGTGACTTTCAGTTACGTAAAGGACGATTATCCTGATGTGATTAGTTGAACCCCTTAAAGAAGTCTGAGCTGTCCAATCTGAAGTGAGAGACATTCTCTTGCTGCCCTTGCAGGAGAAAAATACTATTACAGAGAGACTCATGTGGAAGAGGATGGCAGGCAGTCTCTAGGAGCTGAAACCGACCCAGATGTTTAGCCAGGATAACCGAAAGGACCTCAGGTCTACAAGTACAAGTGGCTGAATCCTGCCAACATCTGGTAAACTTGGAGGAGAACTTGGAGGAGATCTCAGCCCACTGTATTTTTGATTTTACCCTGTGGGACCCTGACCAGAGAACCTAGCTGTGCTTTGCCGACTCCCGACCCAAAGCAACTGTGGAATAATACATGGATGTTGCCTTAAGTTGCTACCGTTGTGATAATCCATGATTCAGAAATACAAAACTCATACAGTTGTACTCACAGGATTCTAAGGCGGTCAAAATTCCCCTCTGATGTACACACCCTGCAAAAGCCCCTCGCCTTGAATGTAAATGGGTCCTGTGAAGAGATGCAGGCTACTCCTGTGACTAGGTGGGTGGAGTGCAGGGACTTTTCAGATGAGATGAAGAGCCTAAATGAGTTGTTTTTGAATTACTTGGAAGGATTACACTGGGTGGTCCTGAGCTAATCAGTGGCAGCCATTCACGGAAGGACCGGTCCTTTCTGAAATGATTTTCCTACTGGCTTGAGGTAAGCTGCCATGCTGTGAAAGAGCAGTGACCAGTGTCATGTGGCAGGACCTGCAGGCAGCCCTAGTTGCTCAGAGGCCCCCATCCCCACTCCAGCTGACAGCCAGCAGTTCAACAAATGCAACGAACTGAGTTTGTCAACGACACATGAGCTTGGAAGGGGCCCCTGGGCTGCACAACAGGTTGGCCGCCAGCAAAAGCCTCGGCTGCAGCCTGTGAGACCCTGAGCGAGAGACTCAGTGAAGCTCTGCCCAAGCTGCCAGACGTGTGGCCATTTGCTACGCAGACATGAGGGGAGGGGGAAATGAGTAGGTTGAGATTAAAATGAAAGTATACGATAAAAATAGAACAAAAATCTGATTATTTGGATTAAAGTATTCAGACTTTATCTACACAGCTTAAATGCCCCAGCTAGGTGTCCATGCAGCTTTCAACTTAATTCATAGAAGCACACTAAGATTTATAATAATCACAGAACAGAGAAAAATCATTTTTCTTTCAAACAGCATGATGTGGCTATGATTAGTCTTTTTCTGCATGCAGTAGTCCAAAAGAACACCCTTTCCTCATATCAAATAGTTTTTGCATGAAGATGCGAACCGCTGCCTGCATGTTCTGAATTTCAATATTTAATACTGCCTGTTTTTTTTTTTTTTTCTTTGTTCACTGTTGAACTTTTTCTAAGTAACTGTGAGTATAAACTCGCCAGCTACAAGAAAATAGTTGTGTTTTAGTTCCTTTTGAGACTGGATAACTTTAAGTTTTTCAATGGTGAAATTAATGCTCTTTTCACAGCATCTAGTTTCCATACCACCTTTCTGAGTGGCATGACTCAGACATGGCTAAAGCTGAAAGCTTCAAATCTGGCAGGATTTTGATTCGTTCTGAAAAAAATAATGCAAACTAAGTAATAATGCATGTGCAAGCATTTCCTATTAAATACAGTTACCTTTATACATGCATTTTGCATATTCAGAGAATAGTCTAGGCAAATAGTAGAGCTGTTTCTTATCTTTAATTGTATTCTCATAATGGGTCTAGGCAATTCACAGACATATATTTATGTATGTCAATAGTTGAGAATACACACAAAGCTTATCTATCAAGGAACACAAATACATATCTATGCAACTGTGTTCCTCATAAACTTTCTCTCCTTAGTTTCAGTATCCATTAAAATTTATAAATACTTTATTCCTTCTCTACTTAATAGTTGTCACTTAGCTTCTACTCCATTTATTTATTCTTTCGTATCTCTATCTATATTTAAATATCTCTATCTATCAGTACAGAATCATGGATTTTTAAAGAGACAAGTGATGTAATCCCCTGCTATTATACAGAACAGATACACACACAGAGCCTGTGCTCCCACCAATTTCCTCTGGAACTGTTGGGTTTTCCCACTCCTGGTTCCAAGCCAGCTTCATGCATTTCATTTACTCCTAGTTGTCAGTTCTTTTCCTTCTCTTGGAATATGTAGCAGTGTTTCATACTATTTGTTGGGGTGCTTCTTAACCTTGATATTTTAGAAGAGTACAGGCCAGTTATTTGGTAGAATACCTCTCAGGTTGGGATTGCTGAGTGATTAAATGCAGATTATGTCATTGTCAGTGATATCGGTGACCACATGTGTCCATCACAGTGCATCTTACTAGGAAGTATGTGACACAGGCTGGTCTCAGCAATAGCGATATTAGTTTTGATGACTTGCCAGGTAGTGGCCACCAGTTATCTACACTGGAAAGTTGCTGTTTGTCCATTTATAGTGAATACCTAATTTTGGGGTGGGAGGGAGGATACTTTGTGTCTATGTAACATTTTGTTACTCTTCAAACATTAACTCATTAGTTTTACCATCCATTACAATTTCGAAACACATTCCTTTCCTATTTACTAGTTGGCATTTTGCTTCTATCTCATTTATTCTTTCATTTATCAATATATAATTTTTTTTTTATTATAGCATATACAGCAAAAGATATTAGTTGGCAAAAAAAGAAAAAGAAAAAAAAAAAAAGATATTAGTTGGCAACCTTGGGAGATTCCCAGTTGAAATCTGAAACTGGCCCCATGCACGGAGGGCGCAATGAGACCATTCCACATTCGTAGGTGGCAGTTTACTAAGCAAGGTAACTCACATACAAGGCTTGTCTTGAGCGTCACAAGAGCTCCACACCCACCCACCAGAATCTTAGAAGTTTATATAGAGGTCTTAACTAGGTTCAGTCACATGTACTATTCAGATGGTCTCCACAACGCCTCACCCTTCAAGGCTGCTAGTACGGAAACAGGAGATGGAATGTGCATTCTAAGGATGGGGCGCAGCTAAGGGGCCGCCAACTGCCCAGGTCCAGCTCACCGGTTAACCAGCGGTCCCATTATCTCGATGACCGACTCCAATAATAGATTTTTCTTTTATTCAGAGTTACAGTTAGATGCTCTGCATCACTAATCATCAGGGAATTGCAAATCGAAACCACAATGAGATGTCAGCTCACACCTGTCAGAATGGTCATCATCAATAAATTCACAAATAACAAGTGCTGGCAAGGATGTGGAAAAAAGGCATCCCTCGTGCACTGTTGGTGGGATGGTAAACTAATGCAGTCACTATGGAAAACAGTATGAGGATTCCTCAAAAAATGAAAAATAGAGCTGCCATATGATCCAGCAGTCTTGCTTCTGGGTATTTATCCAAAGAAAACAAAAACACTAATTAGAAAAGATACATGCATTTCTATGTTAACTGCAGTATTACTAATAATAGCCAAGATATGGAAGCAACCTAGGTGTTTATCAATAGATGAGTGGATAAAGAAAATGCATTTATATACTGGAATGTTATTCAGCAATAAAAAAGGAATAAAATCTTGCCATTTGCAACAACATGGATAGATCTAGAGGGCACTGTGATCAATGAACTAAGTCAGACAGGAAGATAAATACTGAATGATGTCACTTATATGTGGAATCTGAAAAACAAAATGAATGAACAAACAAAATGGAAACAGACTCATAGATACAAAGAACACTGATGGTTGCCAAACAGGAGAGGGTGGGGAGTAGGAATTAAAAATAGTATCCACATTCAGTTTAAAAATAACAAAATATAAGTACTGTATATAGCCCATTCATTCAATAAGCATTTATCTAAATAACAACAAAAACAGAGTTACAATCTATGACTAGTATTATTTATTTTCAAAGCATCACAGATTTACCACAGCCTTTCCTGGTGGACTTACGTGTGCATTTGATGTGTCCCGACTGAGCCCTTTCCTGCTTTCTGTTCAAACACAGTTCAGGTTCATCTTGGAGTTTCCTTCTGCCAGCCCTGAAATTAGGCCAGTAGCCCAGGAGCCTTTGTTTCTCTTAGAATGTTATTTAGAAATCAAGATTCGGGAACTAGTTTTTTGCTCACTGACACCAGGGTGTTATACGCGTCTAACTCCCATCAGAGAAAGCTACAATTTATGATTTCATGTCATCACATTCACAGTAAAGATGATTATTGTTTAGGTCTATGTGTTCCATACTAATCAAACCATCCGTCAAGCTAATAAATGCTAGATGCCACTTCAAACACCTCTTGAAGTCTGGGTGATTTAGTTCATTGCGGTTTTATTTCTTGGTCACATAGATCCTGATAGCAGCCAAGCTGCCCTTGTCCAGTTTGTAATTATACCACGTGGAATACTTGGTCCCCGAGGTGTCAGTGCAGGGAAGGGGAGCAAAGGCTACGGGAGGGACACTCGCTGCTAACTGTCTCACAAGTGGCACAAAGGACTTTCCCTCCCAGGAACCAAATGGAGGAGGCTCCACCCTACCTGTGAAGGAGGCTAAGAAACACAGGAGAGCTCAGGAAATACTGGTGACTACTATCTCTTAGAGCAAGCACTGCATGTGTCTTCACCACGTTTCCTTCATGCCATCGGACTGTTACTAGAGCCCGCAGACGAGCATGACAGAAATGTCTGGCATCTGGGCACGTAGCCAGTAAATCTTACATAGGTCCCCCAATCCCAGGGCACAGTCTACCCAGATACCTGCTGCCCCTGAGCACTCCCACCTGTGGCAATCACGCTTTCTAAGTTAGAATCAGTTGCTGGGTTTGGTTTCTTGCTCTTCCCCACGAGACAGAGTTGGGTACTGTTCACTCAGGATACCAAGTCACACCAGTCTCCAAGGAGATTATAAAACAGGGAAGGGTGTGACTGGAACTTGAGTAAGGCCCATTTACATCATAATTATGTGAAACACTTTTTTCACAAAATTAAAAGATATAGGCATCCATAGTTCCTTGGCAAATTTAAGGGGAAAACGTGCTTTTTTAACAGTTCCCTGATGCATGAAAAGTCAGGAAAGATAAGAATTTCAGGATGTGAGACTATGGTAATGCTCTTGGGTGGGAGCAAACAATTCTTTTCACTGATTCTGAGAAGTCTGCATGTATGAAAATAAAATATTGTTATTTTTTAAATTAAATTAGTCTGTCACATTGATATGCCTATCTCCAGCTGTCCCCTGAAAAGCTGTCGGTTGAGCTCTGTGTTTAAAACTCACTGATATTTCACTCCATTTCTTGAGTTATAGGCATGTACTCAAATTTTCAAAACTTTTGACTTTGTGCAGCTTGTGGGAATGCCACTGTCATGTGAGCCTTAAATTTTCTATGCAAAAGTTGACCCATAATATTACATTGCTGTTGGTATATACTCTGTCTCCCTGTGTGCATTCAGTGGTAATCTTTCCATGAAATAATTAGGTTAATTTATAAAACAATAAGTATTTAAGTCAAAAACAATACAAGTAGTACAGAAAAAATATGTATAATGAAAAACATTAGTCTAAATTTGCTAAGTTTTCCACACCCCGCAGAGTTTGCTACCCACTCAATAAGCCACACTTTAAACGTTTTTTATGTCACCTTCTCTAAATCTCCCATATTTACACACACACACACACACACACACACACACACACACACACACACTTTGGACCCCAATTAAAGTATTCTATAAATCTAGTCTTCATTTGTATTTTAAATTAATAGATATATGGGTCTTTATTCTACATCATTGCGTGTAGATAGCTTTGCTTCAAGTGTTTGATTATTGCTACCGGTATGTAGCGATTGTTATTATTAACTAACTACAACAGTGAGTAATTCTCAGTTTCTTGTGAGCCAAGTACTGGATGGAAAGTAATTACAACCTCTCTAGACTACTTTCTGCTTTAACCACACAATCAAAAATAGAAGAATGGCAGGCGAGTAAGAGGAATATTTTGTGATTACATTGAAGATGGTGAGATTTGACTACTGACTGGGAAGGACATTTTTTCTCTTTGCCTCCATCAGCCAGAGAATGTTTCATGCCTTTGGATTTCCCAGTGACTACCTGCTTGGGCTACCCATATGTGTTTATCACAGTTCCTGCCAGGTTGTTTCAGGTAGTAATTGGGTAGCTCATTAGTGATCGTCTTATTCTGATTTGGTGACTAAAAAAATCTTTGTTGATCTTTCAAAAAAATGATCTGAACAATATTTGATTATTCCAGAGTATCAGTTTCATCACCTGAAAGGCAAGATAAGGAAGTACTTGAGATCTTCGGTAACTCACTTTCAAGTCCATTAATTCCATTACAAGAAAAAATTTAGTGGACCTAAGTTCCTATCAGGTACATTTAACGGGATCAATAGGTCTAGACAGAATGTCAATTTATCTCTTTCTCTCTTTGACGTACTTAAAATATGTAGTGAAATGATGTAAGAAATCTTAAACAGGAAATCTTCAAAGGAACACGAGGGGATGTGTGGCTTTTATAGATGTCCTCTTTGCCATAGGTTAGGATGGTAATTTATTGATAGCATAGTAACTATTTAATTTAAGTCAAAGACTATTAAGTATTTATAATGCCATGGGAGTAAAGATCGCCTGCCTTAACAAATACTGAACTCACCGTTACCAGAGATGTTTTAAGCTATGGATTTATAATCAGTGAAGGATGTGTAAAAGAAAGAGAATGATCAAATGAGTGACTGGAGATCCCTTTGAACCTTTGAATTTGAAGAAACAATGAGAGTAGTGAGGGGGGTAAATTACAAAGTGGGGCATAATCCCTGATGTCCAGGACCCACATTTAACGAGAACCATTACCTGCTCCTTACGTACTCCTTTCTAGTCTACAATTACCTTCTGTTCAAAACATTGGTTTGCTCCAAAGAGCATTCTTCGTAATTTTGTACGTAAGCCACTAAAACATTTAACATATTCTTAACAAATAAGAAAATTACCAGCTACACATAGGAAACAGTATTTACAAATAGAGTCAAAATTTGTGCTGCTATATCCAAACTTTACCATTTCAACCTGAGCGAATATCAATTATAGGTGAGTGGTTAGGAGAATATACTGAGAATGAAAATTGCATGATTGCTGTTCTGAAATCAAGCCTAAATCAAGGTTAAGGTTTATGTTTATTGATGAAATATTTTATTAATATAATCTTAGTTCTTGAAAGTCAGCCATGAGATTCTGGTCTCCTTTTGATTAAAAAACAATGTTTGACAAATCAGTGATCAAAATTCTTTACTGCCACTTAGGAAATTCTGGTTGAGTTATAATAATTATACTACAATTTGTTAATATATTGGCCTGTGTTTTACAAAATAAGATATTTTTATATTAAATAAATGACCATTTTGTTTATTTCCTGAAAATTAAAATAGCCTCAACTTTGCTGTAGTTGCTGTTAAAAATATAGAGAATGATTGTTTAGAATTCATGGCATAGCACCACATGTCAAAATGTTGCAAATCTGTTTTAAAATATATCGTGTATTTACCTTCCCCAATGTTTGTTTTGTATATGAAAATGTGAAATGAGAAGACAAAATGTCATGTCCAGTGCACTAAGCACTGAATAAGGGCTAGATAGCCTGATTTAAATTCTAAACATTCATTTACCAAACTACACGACCACCTTTTTATAAGAATAGTTTTTAGCTTAAAAAGAAATATATAATTTTATACATTGTGCCATTTAAGTAGACATGTAAGAGCCAAATATTCTGGGGTTGAGTCTGTTTCTTCATTCATATAGTGTATTAGTAGATCACCTTTCACATATCATGGTAAAAATAACTTCAGGCAAATCAATTTTTGAAAAATAAAATGAATTCTATAAACATCTCTATATTTTTATGTTAAAGAGAAATTGAAAAATCATAAGGGTTATTTGATTTAGCTAAGCATGTTGAATTAGCAAACACAGAAGACAATTTCCAAGGTTATTTTTCCTTCTGTTACTTGTACCCTCTTATCTAAACGCATACAGCTTTCTGCCTGAACACTCGTTTGAATTCACTCTTCAAATTATGTATGTCCACTTGACTCAGCTCCAATGTGGGAATGCAACATAAACAAGAAAATTTGTACAGCAAACTTAAGCCATCAGGGAAAAAAATATATATCTGTGGTGTCCTTTGTGTTCTAAAAGAGACATGATAAAATTAAAAGTTGGCAGTATAGATGAAAAGGATTTTAGAAATATAGTAAGAATATGTTTTTCCTCTAAACAATTTTGCACTTAGCACAAATGATGATATATTTTAAGGAGGCCATGATTTCTAACAAGATAGATTCTAGAAACTCATAATTAGATTAAAATAAAAGAGCCATAGTAGAGTGCTATTAAATACAATTTGCTTCAACAAAATCAGAGAAATAATTCAACTGGAAAACAACTCGTGTGAGTGCTGTTTTAAGATAACTTCATATATATATATATATATATATATATATATATATATATATATATATATATTTCATGTATATATGAAGTGACTTTGTAAACACTTCAACAAAGTGATGATTTAATCTGTAAATTGTGTTTCTAAAGGTCATGACGATATTGTTCATTACACAATTTCTAAACATCCCCTGACTGCTCATCTGCTCCCTCTAAACTGTCAGGGGCAGGTCCCCAGATTCACATTAGCAATGCATCTGCTACACTGCATCGGCTTGAAATAGGACACAAGCAAACAGCTTTTATTTGCCCAAGGCAGGTTGATTTTAGGTTATTTGCGAAGTTTAAGAGAAGATAATAATTTGATTTACTTAGTGAAATGTGGTCTCTGTATAGGACCCAATTCACTGCTATTAACAAAATTAAAGGGGAAAAAAAAAGCAGAATTATTTAAAAATGACTCCGTTGTTCGTAGTGAAGACTTTTGATCTAACAAAAAAATCCTGGCAATACAGTAAAGCAATTTTCACCATCATCATCTTCTCGAAATAACTTACTTTGCATAGCACAGCTTTATTTTTTATGAAAGCATATATAAAAAAGTATAGCATTGGTCTAACAGCAACTGTAAGAAAATGGAAATGGTTGGGATCTTGGCACACAGACGAGGGTGAGTACCTTCACAAAATCTAAATAAACGTCTTCGAGCCTTGACAGCAAGTGGACTGAAGTGGCCTACAGGGAAACGCGCCTTACCGACCACATTAAAAATGCACACTGTGTGTGATGGATGTGCTACAGAACAGAACAGGAGCATAATCATACCCAGGACCAAGCCAGAAGCCAGGCCCAGAATGTGGTGTCACTGCTTCTCTGCCCACTTGCCTTCCATGTGGCCCATCCCGAAAACTCTGTCCCAGAATGAAGAGGGATCCATAAGGTTGAGGACTCCCAGTGACCCATGTGGTGCCATAATATGAGTTCCAATTCCATTTCACGTTCCATCTTACAAAGAACAGCAAACAACTCGGCTTATAATTTAACACAGGGGTTGACAGTGGAACCTATCTCCAATCAGTTAGTCCTACGTCCAGACAGTCCTAACCAGCTTAGGTTGTGGGGGAATCTTGAAAGAAGTGGGGGACTTCTCCAGCACTGGAATGAGGACAGAAGGAGACTGGGAGAGAAGGAAGGTGGTAGAGGGGTGGGAAGAAGAGGAAGGTATTTAATTCATAATCGGAATCATGACACGACTGAGAGTGGAGTGAAGCCTGGTTAACAGTTGGCCAAGATATCAGCCCAAACCAGCAATTTGGGCAAACTGCTTGGTGCCGTAAGAGAGTTTTGCATTTGAGGCCAGCTTATGGGAACATATGGAAATGTATGTACTAAGTCCAGTGCAGTTAAATACTATGTTCTGCAGGTACTGAGTAATTTTTAAACAAACAAACCATTGCAAAAACGGACTGAGGTGTTCCTTGATGTTCATGTCCACAGCGGCTTACCAGAAACCGCTCAGAGCAGATGTCCTGCTGAATTCAGAATTTTCAGATTTCTGAAATTAATGAGTAATACAGTCCCAGCAGAATTTATAACATATGTTAACATATTTTCACAAAACATGTATGTAATGACACTGAAATGTATAAAGATCATGAATAACCTCATGTTAATTCATACCAAGTTTTCTACTAATAGACCATATGACTGTTTCCAGAACGTTTGGGATTTAAGAGTTTTGGAAAAGGAATTGTGCGTATGTCATATATATTAAAGGTCTCTCTTGGTAAACCTTTACATAGATTTTCAACATTTCTATGAGATGATTGACTCACTTCTTCGTTTCCTAAGTAGACAGTGATCTTTGCAGAACTTTTTTGCTTGGTCTTGTGGTTAAAATTTGGAAATATCTTTTCTGTAATCCTAATGGTTCATACTATAAATTTATGCTGACGATCATTCTTCTTTGAGCTCCTGATATTAACCAAATGTGCATATTTTCTAGTAATTCTTGTCAATCAGGAATAATAGCTAATACTGCTTTATCTCTTTGTACATCAGAGGAAATGAGTAAGTCTATCCGATCGGAATTTCCCAATATAACAAGATTAACACTCAGTTCCTGTTCAAGTGAAAGTTATTGGCTCAATGATAAGTATGTTTTTCACATGTATTTACAGTGTCATTCAAAACAGATTTTCAACCATTTGTTGTCCTGCATGATGCATAGTGTAGTTAAAAACTTCTGAATGACAATCACATACTCAGATGACTCAGCGAAACGAGAGATTTTTCCTTCTATCGTATATTTTTAAATTCTAAAATAATGCTATTGGATAGCTTCCCTAAACCATTGTAATTACACACACACACACACACACACACACACACACACACACACACACACACACAGAGCCAAGAAAATGTATACACATTGTAAGAAAGGAAAAAACTGTATTAAAATTACACTGATGGTAACCACTCTGAGCACCTTTTGTAATTGCAGAAGTCAAACGTGATTTGTATTCATCATATACATATATATATATATATATATATATATATATATATATATAATGGTATATAATGACATTATATAATATATAACATTATAATATATAATACTATATAATATTATAATATATAATATTATATAATATTTCTTAACCTTCCATTGTAGAATGACTCAGCTGACTTCAAATAGAATAGTGGGAATTAAGTAATGCTTAATAATTTTCTGTCTGTGCAGAAGACAGACAAATTCAGGAATAATCTGAAGGATAAAGAGACAGCACAGATACTTAGAATAATTTATTTAGAAGTAGTTAGATTGGGAATAAAAGTATAAGCATTCAAATTAATTAATGAGGGAGTTATGAATTTCTTCTATAAAGCCTTTAAAAAGTACTGTGGCTTTCTTTTAGGCCGAGTTGCCTTTAACTGTGCTGTTGAGCTTTGGAAAGCCCCCAGCTGCATAATTCTATTAATGAATGTTTCAATAATGAAAGGAGAAATAGCTTTCAGTCCTTTTTGGCAAAATACATGGTTACAGAACTGAAATTTTCTCTGTATTTGTCAATATGAAAGATCCGATAGATGATGAGTCTTCAATTTGAACGATAAAAGCTTTGGTCTAGGTATGTCAGTAAGTAGAAGCCATTTATTTATTTATAAATTGACTAATAGCCCTATGGTAATGAATAAAAATAAAGGAATCTTCTTGGCTAAAATGCTGTTGGGTTAATCTTCCAGGAGCGGTTGCAAATTCTTATGGAAATATTACAGTGGAACCACGTTAACAGTGGGATTATGTACACCAATCAGCCATTTGCTAGAGTATGCAAGAAATGGGAAGTAAACACACTGAATGGTACACAGGATCAAAAAGAAATCATGAGATAGGACCTGCTTTTGTCTCTGTGACAGAACAGCAGGGCCCAATAAAGTAAGAATAGAAAGTCAGAATCCAGCTCTTGAGATTAACTGAAAGAGGCTTTTTTTGAAAACATGAAATATTTCAGCTTGGGCCTACGATTCTGTTATTGAAAGGAAGCACTGAAAAGAGGAGAAAGAAAGAATAAGCATTGATCACGATCAAAATGAAAATAGAAGGAATTGGATAAAGATCACAGATTAGTGTTAAATGGAGAAGGATTAACTTTTCTTCTGAAACTAGTGAATGGAAGAAAGGAAGAATATTGATAGTATCACATTCACTGCTCTTAGAATGTAAAATTAAGTGCAAATCTGCTCTACACTCTGAAGGGTCATCTACAAGTACAATATCTGTTCTTCCATTCTTGCTTTTCTAAAGTCTATGCATGGCCAGGAAAAGGAGATGTGAGAAGACTTCATCACAACTCTTTCTGCCCGATGCATCTCTCCATCACGACTTCTTTCTCAGCTCTGCTGCTCTGCACAGGCCACCACAACACCTGTCATCCTGATTCTGATGGCAGCATTTTTCATTCCCGTGATACCTGTTCGCCCTTTCCATACCTTTGGTTACTTGAACTAGTAACTCCAAATGCTTAGCAAATCTCACTGGCAAGGGAAGGACATATCCCAAGGACTTTCATGACTGGCTAGGCTTGTCACAAAGGGATTTAATTTTTTTTTAAAGAAAAAGAAAACATATTCCTTCTTTACATGAATCCATAGGATCAATACATACACATATGCCCACCCCCACCCCCCAACGTCTCCTCCACATATACATAGGAATGGGTTCAACAGACAAGTAATATCAGTTCAGATTAAGTCCTGTTATTATTTTGCGATTGAAAATTCTATTTGGAATATTTTGGTTTTATAACAAATGGCATTTTCTCTGACTCAGAAAAAAAACTCACTTGTCACGTATAAGTTTAAATCAGTCTTATACTTAATGAGAAGTACTATGCATAACCTGAAATCATCCTAAACCAAAATGATTATAACCATAAAGGAATTACTATCAATTCAGTCTCTCTTACTACAATTTCTGACATGTACGTTTATAATTTCTGCCATGAATAGATTATTTAACCAAAATTGAGAAAAATAATTAAAAGATTATATAATAATCTATTTAGTTAAAAAAAAAAAAGAAAGAAAGAAAGCTGAGAAAATGGAAAATTCAGTAAAGCCAATAGAATTTGAAAGTACTAGAAAAACAAAAAAAGATAATATAGGTAATTCATCTTATTTTATGGTTAATAAGAAGATGTAGAAAACCTTTTATTTTTCATACTCCATAGATAACAATAAACACGCAAATTGCATTAACGATATTTTGTGATTCACAGAGAGAGTCTCCGTTTTCATCACTCTTATGAAGTGAGAGCTTAATTGACAGGTATTTTAAGTACTACTATTTGGGAATTTCAGCATTCTTCTGTCTTTGTAATTCAGTGCTGTCATAATTCCTCTGTGTAGTGTCAGTTATATTACCTTCATATAAAAAATTCAATCCCGGGAAATTAGCTTAAATGTGGTTATAGTCTCAATTTTTTATGAAATTATCTATGATAATAACACTGACTCCAAGGTACAGTACCATTTATTCTGATATGAGGGGGGATTCAGTGTTCATTATATGAAATCAAGAAGGTATTAAATAGAACTTTGTTCTTACTCTTAAGAAGATGCCCAAAGGCAACAGTGCCATTTTCTGTCAAGTACAACTCAATTGATAGTTCACTCCCCGTTCTACACAAATGCTTCTTTTAAAATGATTCAATTCCTCTACTATCTCATCTTCTCTGGTCAGGCAGGAGTCATCAAGAGAGAAGATTGGCCTATTATCTTCCCACTTTGTCAGAGACAGCAGCTGTAATGGTCACGATTCTCTCATATGCTACCAGTTCAATGCTCCATAAAACATATGAACTGTGCCATCTAGACTTAATTGTGCCTAGAGTAAAATGTAATGCAATGAGCTGGGTCGTTAAATAATATGTTGCTATTATGTTATCTCTCTCTGTATACATATCTTAATTCTTTAAAAAGTTAAATTAGCGTGTGAGCAGAATATCTTAATAGGCATCACATATTTCAAAACTAACTTTGCATTTTATCTAAAGTTTGAGTTTGTATATTTTTACAATAAATAATCTAAAACAACAGTTATAAAATATATTCAGTTCAATTTGTTAGCCCCTTTATAAATACATTTAAAAAAATACTAAGTTACCAGGAGTTATTTGTCATTTAGATGAATTAATTTTTAAACATATGGACAAAGCCTTGGGAATAATTGAATGCAGCTCTCTCCCCATTTTTCATTCCTTTCAACTTTCGAGAATGTGATTTTATGTATGCAAGTGTATGACGACGTGTCTGCATGACTCCAGAAACCAGCTAGAGTAGAAAATATACTGTGTGACAGTCTACATTCCATGGCATTTCTGATCTTGCCAGTTAGAGAGTAAAAAAATTATGTGAAAGTTGATTCCTGTCAGATTTCCAGATTGTTTTCCAACTAACATTCTCAAAGAAATAAAGATGAAGTATAGATAATTTTTTTAAGTCACATATTAGAAATAAGTGTATTTAGTAATCTGGGGATCCATCACATCTGTCATTTTTGCATTTTAATGATTATCCTCAGTAAAATATTAACCACTTAAGTGAAATGTACCACTAAGGATGGTGTGCTCCACTGCACAACCCCGGCCATATAGATAGAGATGAATAGGAGGATCTCTCTCTCTCTCTCTCTCTCTCTCTCTCTCTCTCACACACACACACACACACACACACACACACACACACCCCGTGAAATATCTGGAGAAACGCACAGAGAGACTGAGTCTTGCGTCTCATCTCTCTAGGGAGGAGGGGAGCTCTGAACCAAGAGTAAAATGGGAGATTTCCAGAAAGAAGAGGGGAGGCTTGGCCCAGATGAACAAATATGAACCCTTGGTGTGAAGAGCACACAGTAAAAGAGCAAATTTGCCAGTTTGTCCATTTTCTAATTTATTGTATTTTGGTGAATATGGTCAGGGTCTAAAAGCCTTAGGGCTTTTCAATAATGGAGTAGCTTCTGTGGGGGCAGGGTCAGCAAATTTGGGCATTGAATACTGAATTGTGATTCAGGAAGATTCTACCCACTGGAACAACTACTTTAATCCTGACCCTCCCACCCCCTCTACAACCCCTTCCCCACCACACACACAGGGTTGCAAGTGAGAATGTCAACAAGTCTTCCTCTAGGGGTATGTTATACCTAAGGTTTCTGAATCCCTCAAGACAAGATGAGTAATAGACAAGTCGTTAAATTGGAAACACATATAAATAACTCCCTACATAAAAAAGTTCTAGGTCCAAGTCGTGAATAATATTCCAAGGATCAGGAAATACATTATATTTAAGAGATAAATGAGAAATGCAGCATCATGCAAGTTGCTTAACTCTCTCTGGAGCCATGCTTATTAAATGGATTAAAAAGCACAAGCAGTGAATAACATAGGATAATGTCACCTGTAAGCATGGATTTAAAAATTCTAAAAAATTATTAGCTGACAGACTTTAATAGTGTACTGATAATATAATATGGGCTCTTATTCTGGAAATTGCAGGCCATCTTTTCTAAAACTTGTAAGATTCAAATTCATAGTAATCTCGACAGCTGGGTGGAAAAACACATTTCTTAAATAGTCTTTAGTTTGTGACAGATATGGAAATATCAATGATGGCTGAAAAAATTAAAACAAAAATAAGGAAGCTAAATCGGCAGCACCAGCTGTAATTGTTCTGAGGTTCTTTGGCGAATTGTGGGGGAAGCACCTTAATTAGCCATGGATGACACAAGTTGGGAGGGAAGGGACAGTAACTGTACCTTGGTCCTGCGTCTGGGGAAAATTAGCCTACAATAGGCATAATACACAGGAAGACCTGTGAATGAGGACCTGTGCCTATGTTTGGCTGTAAGACAATAAAACAGTAAAATTTCACTGAAAATCCTAAGTTGTCTCCTTTGACAAGAAGGTTATTTTTTAAAAAGCACTGTGCTTGACTCTATTTATTGCTCTATTCCTAGTGCATAGAACACTGTCTGGCACATTCAAGGCACTTAAAAATTGTTGAGTAAGTAAATGAATGATTCAATTCATGCAAAATTAAAGAAAGCATTGCCATCAAAGAGCCAAGGTCTTATGAGACATTGAAACAGTAATTGTTATTAAGGATCAAAGATAAGAAATAAATGTAAGAAATATTATAGCCGTAAAAGAAGGGGGATTCCAGATTGACACACAGTGAATAGCACATTGCTTTTAAAACAGGTCCTATTGACATTTTTGGACGAATGAACCTCTGTTTATTATTATCTAGTGTATTACAGAACTTCAGGATATCTAGCTTTGGTCTACTAAAAATCCATAATATTTCTGTCTTTGTGACAATAAAATGTCTTCTCACATATTTTATGTCCTTGGAGTGGTGATAAAGGTTGAAAACCATTGATTAAAAAACAAAAAGAAGAAGCTGAGTGACCTTTAGATTAATGGCATGAAAGCTACTGAAAACCTGAGAGAAGAAGTTCACAGGGGAAGGGACAAATCTTCCCTGAGGTTGAAGATTTGTTGTAAATAATTAAGAATCTGATGGTTGCCAGAGGGGAGGTAGATGGGGGCATGAGCAGAAAGCAGAAGGGGGTTAAGAAGTGCAAAGTTCCAGTTATAACATAAGTTACAAGTATGTAATGTATACAATAGGAAATATAGTCAATAATACCGTAATAATTATGTATGGTGACAGTTACTGAACTTACTGTGATTCTTACAAAGTATGTTGAACACTTGAAACTAATATGATAATTTATGTCGCCTATAAGTAAAAAAATAATAATAATTAGGGTTTCATGTGCCTAAAATGTGCAATCATTTTTTGTTTGTTTGTTTGTTTTACAAACAGTAGGTCTTCAACTGAGCTAGAAAGTGAGATTTGAATATTGGCCAAATTACAATGTGTGTGAGAAGATTACCTTGTGGAATGACCATAGAGAGAGGAAGAGGGTGGTAGGCTGAGGCTGGAAATCCAAGGGTCACCAACAACCATGAGTCAGAGCAGAGAACATCACAGAAAAGATTAAGAAATAGTAAAACTTGGGGAGAAATCTAGATTATTCACTACGAAGCCAATTTTTTTAATGCCAACATAAAGTCATTTTAAAGTCATTTTAATATTTTTCTGAAGTTGTTTGGAATTAGGCAGGAAATAATGAAATTTCTGTTTGGAAACAAGACTTTTCTGATCTTTGATCCTTTTCTCTATGAATCTTAATATTGAATGATTACTTGATGTCATGATTGTCTCTGTTAAAGAATGAAATAAATTCATGTTTGAATAAATTCAAGTTAGATCAATTGATTTCCTAAATGGAAATTCAATGTGTCATGTTTAAAGAATACTAAAAACATAAGCTAATAAGGATGTGATATATGTTTTCAAGTATTGTTATCTGGAAGTGTTCACTGTAGCATAACATAATTCATGAGATATTATTTGAGATCTATTAAGTACCAATCATTTTATTTTATTACAAGTTTCTTGAACTAATTTATTACTATGGAATATTTCTGTCTATACTTACTATGCTTCTGAAATAGAAATATAACTCATTGATGTTAACATTTTATTTTGAACAACAAAAAAGGCGCCTTGAACATGGATGTGTGTAATATACAATTATTTCAACTCTCAGCAATGCAATTCTGAATATAGACTGCTTATCATTTATGCACGGGCTTCACATTGGCAGGATATTTAGCGATCCCCCTTTAATCCGAAAATTTTCAACGATTTTGACATTTGAACCAAATTTCTAAAGTCAGAAGTTGGTTTGGTTTATAGTGTCCTCAATCTCTCATTTCCTTTGAGGTCCCTTAATTATACATTTATGTATTTATTCATTCCGTAAATATTTAGTGTTATGTATAATGACTGCCATCCACACTCTGAGAGACCTTGATGAAAAAATGATAAACAAGACAAACACATCCCTGCCCTCTGCGTTTTCTATCTAGGGAGTCTATTGGAGCCTACAGGAAAGGAAGCAGATAGATTAATTATCAGGGGGAGGGTCAGAGAGGGTATCGTGCGTGCATGAAGGCAGCCAGGTCCATGCCAGTCACATTTATAACCAAGTCCAGGACTTCTCCATGAGCAACCTTCTTGAAAAGAGATGACAGAAATCTGGGACCACATTGCACATAAAGTTTGTATGTTAGCTCGTTAAATATAACAGTTTTCCCACCTACAGAGTAAAGATGAGAGGAATGCCTACACCACAAGGTGTGGATGAAAATTCAGGTAGGCAATACCTGTAAAGAGTAGTGCCTAGAATGTACGTGTGTGTCTGCGGAATCTCAATGTATTATTGATATTATTACATATGAGTGGGGTTCCCAGTGCAAGTTAGGAGGGAAAGTCTGAATAGCAGAAAAGAGGTAATAAGGAGGAAAAAAAGAAAAAAACCTGACCCTCGGTTGACCCTGAAGGGTTATAAATCCTCAGTATGTGGGCAGACAGAAGTACTTTACAGAGTGAGAATATATTAACAAAAGAACTTCAGATATAAGATTATTTTTAGTAAAATACAATGTTTGAACCACCCCACAAGTCCCCAAAATGTATCACAATTTTCAGTGCTTTGTGACATATATCAATGAATATATACAACTGTATATATATATATATATATATACACACACATACACACACACACACACACACACACACACACACACATACATTAATGACACCAGTGATTAAGAAGGAAACTGCTGTTAGAATTTATCATGAAAATGTCTCTTTATTATTTCCTCCAGAAATCTGCATAAACCTTGATTTTGGGCAGAACATTTTCTTTCACACGCTATGCAGGTGGGTAGGTTAAACCAATCCCATATGGCTTTCAAGTCCAAAGGAAAATTTCAGTCCCCGTCTCATTTACATATGTTTAGACCATTTATAAAATCAGAGATGTTGATGAATATATTTTAATGAATGATAAGTGTATCAAAGATTTTAAAAAACCTGCCCATATATTACTGATATCTTTTAAAATACCTATACTAATCAAAGAGCCTTGACAAATGGATTTTTAAAACTCATAAATAACATGAAAATGTTGCTGAAAGTAAAGTATCTATAATAGAAATACGTGACAAAATAATTTATTAGTGTAACATCAATTTATTGACACCAGGGTTTTGAACATTATAAAATGAGATATATCATGCAAACTTTGGGGAAAGGGAATATTAACACCTTGCTAGTGGAAATACAAATTATTACAGCATTGGGGGAGAGTGCCAGGAATGTAATCAGTAATATCTATCTTGGAAAACTATTGCATACATCTAAAATCACCAATAAATAAGTGTGGCCAATACTGTTTATTAACTTGCTCCGTTTCCTCCCAAACTATTTCTCACATGCAGAAGAAGCTTGCATCTTTTGAAATCTAGGATTAAGGTCACATTTTAAGATCTGTTAGTTGGATGCATTTGTGCGGGCTTAGATTTTCAACTGACATATTCAGAGAAAAGAGCATTCTAGAATACATCCATTTTGCTGGTATTGATTTTGGGGAAATCAGCATAGCTCTGATGTCTGAAGCTGTAATGGAAGCATCCTGATTCCGGACTTCTGGCAGTGGCATGGCTTACTGGGGAGCGCAGTGCTGTTTTGTGTAGTGGGGTATTTTTTCTGGAGACTTAGGCGAGAGATATTTCCACCCTCTCAATGATCCAGGAAGATTTTATAAATGTATTACATATGTGTGGATATGTCCTCACAAGTCTTTCTTTCATTACATCCTTTATATGTAAACTATGAAAGGTGATTTATGTTATTTGCAAGTAACTGGCCAATATAGTAATTGAGATAATAAACATTTAAGAAACAGGCATCTGTGTTTGGTTTCCAACCCATTCATTGGGCAAGTGATGAGGACCCAGTGTCAGTAAAGAATGGGGACCCAGTTTCAGTAAAGAACTTGGTAAGCTATGGCATTCCATGCCCAGTCAATACGACACTTGTGTGACAAATCGTGGTTACTTGCAATGACGTGCTTCTGGAAGCAAGGCGTTGATAGACTGAGTGGCTGGAAACAAGAGACCAGCATTAGATGACGCTCTTGAGGACCACACTTGGGGTTGGCGGCCTGCTTCTATCTACCATGGAAACATCATAGGTTTAAGTTTAAAATTTTCATCTTAAGGCATGGATGGATAAAAACAGGTAGTTTCTATCACCGACCAAAAAAGCTCTTGTATCAAAAAGCCTGAAGGCTGACACAGTTATCATTAATAATCAGTTGGTAATTTTGTCAGTTGGAAAATTACAATGCCGGTTTACCGCATAACTTCACAAGGTTTGGTTTGTTTATTTCAGTCTTAGAGATTGGATTGGGAAAGAATAAAAAAAGCAAAAACAAAAACAAGATTTTGGTGACGTTTGAGAGGAAGTAGATATCTTGTTCAAGAAAAATTTATTCCTGACACTTGTTAAAGAATGATAGGGTGGATTTATCCAGGGGGTCTACACACTGGGGTTTTGCAGTAGAGGAAAGAGATGGGGCTCAACTCCGAATACGTGGAACAGTGGGGATTTGTAGCCAAGGAGCAGGGTGGGGGCCAGTGGGTGTTTCTACCTGCAATGCATTAGGGAGCCTATGTAATTCCCTACTCATGCTAGAGGCTCCTCAGGTTTTGGAGCAAATCTCAGTTCTCTGTAACTAGAAAACATCCCCCTTTTAGAATCAGTCTGACCTTGGTATTGCACTCCAGAAAAGACTATCTAGTTTACTTAAGGTTTTGCTAAAATACCTCCACAAGCAGGAGTTGAAGGATTTTAGAATGACAAAAGAACTCGGGGTGGCTTTGGCAGGGATTAGCGTAGAGGGCGTGTCCTTGAGTCCATCAGCACTTATTGTGGTCCACTTCCCCTGCAGGGACAGATGATTTCTTCTAAAAAACAGAGATCCTCTCTGTTTTATGGGCAGTGGTTTGAGGTGTTGGAACTACTGGATGGTCAAGGACCTAAACAAATAATAGTGGATTTTTTTTTTTCTTTTAAGATGTTGGGGGTAAATACTTTGATGACACTTTCAGAATAGACATTGAGTGTAAAGGTGCTTTTCTTGCATGTTGCTGCTCATGCAAAACCCTTCTGCGGTGACAGTTCTTAATCTGATGGGAAGATAATCTGCTCTATGAAGTCAGTGAGCCTCTTCCCAGGTCAGCCCAGTGTTCTCTCAATGGCTTCATGATCAAAGTGTCTAGGGCAGAAGTGATGGGAGTTGTGTATTTTCTCAAAATCTTACTTTCACGAAGGCCGATCAGTCCAGACAGTCACTCCTTAATTGCTGTCGATTTTAAATACTGATTCAGCTGGCAGTAGAGACCAGTATTTAACCTCCGAAAAAGCACTGTATACCAAGGTTACCAGCCATCACTGGTCCCATTCTAATGTGGCAGAGGTAAGAATGTTTCCTTCACAGAACATAATCAATCTGGATCTAGAAAGAATTTTGAGCTACAGTAGGACAAAATATTTCGATGTGCTTTCAGTTTTTTTGTTTTTGTTTTTAATAACTTTAGGAAGCCAAGATATGCTATCATTTAGTCTTATACTCTCTCTTGTTATTTTGGTTAAATATTTTGGCTTTTTTAAGGAGGGAACAAACAGGGAAGTGGCAGTGGTTGTATCACGGGTTATGGGATGTTGGTTGTGATTCACTCAATACTTCTCAAGAGTGTGATGATACTTAATACTCATTTCACTGGTAGGTCAATCCAGTCATAAATTAGCAATAAATCATAACTAAAAAATGCCAAGCAAGAGATATAATATATTCCCATCATCTACAGGAGATTCTGTCACCACTTATCACTTAGAAACATTTTTCAAGTACCTACTCTTTGGGGAACTATTCTACATGCTATGGCAGGAGGCACTTATGTAACTAACAGAACTAAAAGGACTGAGTCTACTTGGATAAGCCACACAGATAAACAGACCCTTCCAATGTGTATACAATGGAGAGAGGTTCTGCAAAATTGACAGTTTTATTGAAGACTCTAAATAGTTTTAGAATATTTATCTCTCTGCTCTTTTGCTGTTCCTCTCTAATAAAAGGTGATCTTAAAAATCGGCAGTACGTTCATGCAAAAAAGTAGTGAATTTGAAATAAATATCACAAATGGCAGGACAGTGGGAGCATGCAAACCAGGATTATAGCAGCCAGCTGCAAATTCAAGAGCAGCACACAAGTACAACCCACTGATAAAACAATCTCTTACCCACAAGGATAATCACCGTAGGCGCAGACACTTACACATGAGTGGAAATAAGTACCCTCACTCTTTACAAAGCAAGAGCGATCTCTTCTGATTCAAATACTTCTAACCCTCTCAGTGCAGTGGGCTGATGGCTAATTCCACAGAAGCATAATGAGGGAACTTGACACAAAAAAGCAATTAAGCATATACTATGCTATAGAAATTTTAACGTGATCAGAATGCACCTGTATTTGATAGGTTTGTATGATTGGTCTCATGAAGAGGTTGGCCTCTGATTTTTTGAATACATTCATTTACATACAGATGGACTTCCATCCGACCAGTGTATAAATCCATCCTTTACATGATCACCTTTTGTCTATCTATTACTTCAACACTCAACAAAAATGAGTACAGACTAAATGTCTAGTAACAAAATAGTTCCATGGAAATGAGTAACTATTTTAATAGCAAATGTATATTAGTGCCATAAATGCTTATATTCTTAGTTCTAGACAAACATTACAGAAAAGGTACCCTTTATACCTAAGAAAAAATTAAGTTGCATTTTGAATGATAAAGTGTTCAAGTTTAGAATTTATATTTCAAACACTATGCAAAGCTACCTTAGGAAGTAATTGATATGCTAAATCATATAATATAATGCTAGTTTGTTACCTGAAGTCAAAAGAACCACTAGTTAGGAAACAGTCCAATTGAAATGGAAATTAAAAAATGATTTTCTACTTTAATTTGGGTTCATTCTTTTTAATGTTATGAATATTATATATGGAAAAGAACTTCATGGATATAAACAACTGAAATCAAACAGCACACTCTTTTGGACTTGTTTTCATGTTTTCATTGAATTTGCGACTGTGTCAAGGTGTTAGAAATTGTACTTGCAGAAAGCTACTACTACGCTCAGTATTCTTTGAAAGTTTACGTCAAGAAAAATACTACTCTAATCTACCTGACATTTAGACCAATTATAATCAAATTAATTTAGGCAAAAGACAAAATATAAAATATACCAGGTACCTTCCTTTGATCTATCTACTTGCATTTTACATCTTAAATAATTTAATTGTTAATATCTTCCAAAAGTTACCCGTCATCTCAAGCATCTCAACTTTTTAGCAATACCCACATAGTACATTCATTACAATTTAACTCTTTGATTTACTTAATCTTTCTCATTCTTACTATAATTGGTATGTTTCTCACTTTTAAAAATATTTTGAATTGTTTGTTTCTTTTCCTTTGATTTGTTTCATAGCTTTAACTTGCTATTGAAGTTCCTGGATATTTGACTTTTCTATTATTAAAGGAATTAATTTTGACTTTATTTTTATGAATTAAGTTTTGGCTTTGTTTATATTAATTTTTGTTTAATTTTTTTGTTTTATTGAGCTATATATACTTGACATAACTTTGTAGCAGTTTCAGGTGTACAAAATTTTGATATAACCTTTTTGGTAGATGAATTTTATTATATACTCTCAAACATGTAGAGGAAAAAGAAGACAATAAAAAATAAAATGATGGTTTGATATATGTACATATTGTGAAATGATCACCACAATAAATCTAGTTAACATCTATCACCTCACATAGTGACTCTATTTTGTGTGTGTGTGTGTGTGTGTGTGTGATGAGAATTTTTCAAATCTACTCTCCTAGCAACCTTTAAATATACAATTTAACTGGAGTCACCATGCTGTACATTATTACATTGCCACAACTTAATTATTTTATAACTTGAAGTTTGTAGCTTTTGACTACTTTCACCCATTTTCCTCACTCCCCACACCTTCCTCTGGCAAACACAATTTTGTTATATTCTCCTAATTTTTTTTTATGATTGTACAGTACCCCTTTTAATCATCTTTAATTATTTTTTCCTTAATATCTCTTTTGTCTGATATGAATACCATGCTTACTTTATGTGCATATATCTTCCCAGCATATATTTTAGCATTTTATCCCATTTAAAATTTTTGATTTTAATTTTCTTGTTAAGAGCCGACAAAGGAAGTTCTACCTTTATCTGGGATGTAGAAACAAAGACCAGCTTTATCTTCTAGCTTAAATCAATTAAAAGACCAGACAGAACATAGCAATGGCTTTGAGACAATGACCCCTGTTGGGGTTAACAAACAAGTTGAAGCCTGCGTTTACCCAGCATCCTTCTTGGAGAGAGATTTTAGGCCACAGCAGAGAAATGGGGAATTCGGGTAGATCATGGCACTTCTCTGAGTTGAGAAGAGGCTTTGGGGAAAAAAGGAAGAACAAGGCATCTAGAGTTTGCTGTGCAGACAACCTGAGAGAAGAGCGAGCTCCACTGAGCGGGAGCTTGAGCGGGAGCTTTGGAACTCTGTCCCCTGTCCCCTTCGAACACCTTCTCCATCATTCGGTCTTCAGAGGTAGTCAGAGCGGTTGTGTTGGGTTTTCTGCTTGGTTTGTGGAACTGAAGGTAAATCCTGTGTCATCTTACTGATTTGAATCAGAAGCACTGAGACAATGGTTTAAGTTGATTTACAGTCATCCTTTCAAAGGACAAGGTTACCTGTCAAGCTGATGCCAGGACTAACTACACAAGATGGGTTTGGTTGACCCATTCCCTAATGTAAAATACTGTAAAAGGGAAAGGTACATAAAGAATTACAGAAACACTTTAGTTCAAGTAAAATCAATGTGGCTGTTTTCCACAGGAAGCACACTAATCATTATTGTGTGAAATACAGCTCTTCTAAGTAGGAAATACTCAGTAGAAGGTAAATTGTAACTCAGGTAGCTGACTGGTTGTTTTATAACGCAATCAATGAATTCAAATCTCCCATTCAAATCAATTAAAATACAATGTTTGTTCATTGTTGATGCATTTGCCTAATAGAAAGGGGCATACAATTCCATAAATGCCAAGGGATAGATAAAGTATCATTGTTGTCATAGAAAGAATATAGATATAGATAGATAGATACATCATTTAATAGAACCTAAAAAAAGAACAGCTTCTGAACTTGACAGAGCGTAAAGCTTTCTTTTCAGGAGTCCATGCTAGTTTGTCTCCACCCCCTGTCGGCATTTGGATGTAACGAATATTTAACTGAGTGGAATCTCATCAGGAAGCACTTCAAAGAAGTGCTTTTTAATGTTCAAATATAAATGTACTTTGATGACCTTCCTTTTATCCAGCCCACTATTAAAATGCTTTCCTAATGCTTCCTTCCCCTGAAGCTGGGGCTGGTTAATCATATGATCTCTTCAAATAACCTCTGATCCTACAAGCTGATTAAAACTAAATTTGATTAAAAAAAAGAAAAAAGAAAGAAAAATCAAGGAATTGAAGCAAGTTTGACCTTGGTAAAATTATAAAATAAGTAAAAAGTGAAAAATGTCTTCAAACACCCCTACACCTGAAGGTAATTTTCTGTTTTCATTTTATTGATTTTTCTGTTATTATTTATGCTGTCCCTCACTTCTTTGTGTCTTTTGCATCCCTATTGTGTACGTTTGCCTACCTTACAAACTGTGAAATGTGCAAGAGCACCGAAATTTTAGATAACCCTTACTCAGTTCTTACCACAACAGATATTTGTGAGGTTACCTTGAGCTCCTCTCTTTCTGAATTTCAATTTATTTATTCACAAAGTGGGAAAACCTTTGTGATGCTGCACAGATAGAATTTAGATGGAATCAGCTGGTAATGGATGTAGATTTTTCCTTTATATAAAATATGTTCAAATTAGTATCTTATTACATTTATGGTCATGGCATGTTTTTCACTGATCCCGCTAAAGATTCCCTCAAATAACCACTTTTTGTTGTTTTATATTCTGTGAAGAACTCAGTTTGGAAAACACATAGTGGAACCTGACTTAAATGTCTTCCAGATTATATTAAATGGACCTACCGCATGCAAGGCGGACCAGTTAGGCAACACATTACAAGTAGAAAGTGAACAAAAGACTTGAATGGATAACTAAAGCAGTATTATTTCAAATACTGCCAACAGTCTCCCTGTGGAGTCTTTCTAATGGAAAAAAGTCTCAAAGTATTCCTGCTTTCTGTTCCTAACAGGAAGTAAAGTACAATCTGATTGATTTACATATTGGCTGATGGTTAAAGTATAGCTCCTAGTAACCAAACGAGTAATTAAGACAAAATTTAGTACTTATATAAGAATATGAATTTATCCACAATTTCCTGGCACGTCTACTCATTATAGTAATAAACAGTACACATGCCAAACAATGACTGCCTACTGTGTACTGTACAAGCTCCAACAGTGGGCCCCCTTTTCAGAAAGAGTGGTTTCTCATTGGTAATTCATGGTGTTATGGTTTTGACATGGTCTGGTTTTCAATTACGGATGTTTTTGTTTTATATTTATTAGTTGCTGTTAGTTTTGTCTCAATTTCTTTAATACACATTGTTGTGCATTTTTGGTTAGCTCTACATCTTAAAGTGTTATTTGTAGAATATTGTTTGACTTACAATTTCCTAATACAGCCCAAAACATGATTTGAATATAAATAAATAAGATCCATATGAAAATCTTCACCACTGAGCTATATTTCCAATGGGAAATATGGATACATGGTAGAGTTGAGCAGAGTAAACTGCACGTTTCAGAAGAAAAATATAGTCCCAAAATTTACAGGCGTACATAGAAAAATATATCAGTTAAGATTCTTGGATGGTAAGGAATAGGAAGCGAGTCCATGATTTAAAGGAAATAGAAATTTACTAAAGAGTATGGAGTAGTTCACAGAATGAAAAGAAATGCTAAGCAGCCTGTACCAAGCCATTCCAGGAACCGAGGCAGCAGCCACTATTGGCCAACTCTTTTAGGCACAACCTGAAAAATGGCTTACCTGTGAACATTTTGTTTCGCTATGTCTAAAATTTTCAAGTCTAGTTAGCTACAGTTCATGTCCAGTAAATATCCCAAGTATAACATGATAGAAAACTTACCTTATCCATCAGTGAGCCAAGTATGCATTGCATGCGTACCTTTTTATCAGGCTTTTTGAGCTTTCTCATATATACACTGTACTGTTTTTAGACAGAAGTAGATTTCATTGCTTAAAATAAAAAGTTTAAGGATATAAAACTGAAAGCAACAAGGAAACAAGACAAATACACAAAGGAACAAAAACTCATAGACACAGACAACAGTTTAGTGGTTACCAGCGGGTAAGGGGGGCGGGGATTGGTAGATGAAGGTAAAGAGGGTCAAATATATGGTGATGGAAGGAGAACTGACTCTGGGTGGTGAACACAATGCAACATATGGATGATGTAATACAGAATTGTACACCTGAAATCTGTGTTACTTTACTAACCATTGTCACCCCGATAAATTTAATTTAAAAATGCAATGCTTCTTAAAAGCATAACTTATAGTCTTAATGCCCCTTTATTTTCAGATTGTCCACTCTGATTTTTTTAACACTCATTTGCTGGAGATAGTTCACTCTATGGCATACTTGGGGATGAAAAAGAGGGCTTGATATATATTATATCTCTAGGTTGTGAATCGTTTTTAGAAAGAAAAACAAAAGTTTATTTTCTACATTTTACAAGACGATGTTAGAAAAAAACTTGGCAATGGCTTCTTTGGGGGTATGTTATTTTCTTTCTTGAAAGCTGTATGAAGCCCCAGGCAAGTACTTTAATTAACACCAATTCCATCTATCATTTGAGTTCCTTAAACTCAATTATCCACTTGAATAGTTCCAAACTTACAGAATAAACCTTTGAACAATATAGTGAAATTATCAAAAGTGAGAAAAGCAGATTCATGGCTTACCCCCTTCAACATAGTAATTTATTTTATCACAGCCCTTGTGCAAATAATAAATGCATTTTTCTTTACAGAAGGAGTGTGATATTGTGGTTACAATCTTGAAATATATTTCACGATATAGACTATGAGCTCACATGTATGTGGATATTTTCAATCTTTGAATAAACCTTATGTAGAATAATTGTTATATAAGAGCTAATTCTTATTTAAAATTCAAGTTGGACGGAAATGAAATTAATCCCATTACTATAATAATTTTCACTGATTGCTACTGATTTCTTTAGACATTTTGCCACGGTATACTGTAAAGGATACAAATACTGCTAATTAATAAATTATCTCTAAAATTACAATTTATGGTGTTTAAGAGAAAGGCTTAGATGTCAGAGCTTTTTTTGACACCATTTCTAATAGACACCTGGCTTAAACAGTTTAAGCTTGGTTTCTTTACTTAAAAACAAAAACAAAAAACGTTTTGCTGGAGGGTTAAATGGATTTATGTCAATAAAAGGCGTAGCATAGCATCTTATACACAGTCAATATTTAAGGATCTGGGGGTATATTGGTAGATGACAACCAATAAAAATTCATTTCTAACTCTAAACACGGAAAAGTGATGAAGGCATTGTTTATTTTATCAGCATACAAAGATTTTCCTGAAGTCCTTGTTCACTGAACACATATTTTTGTTATATATTAGAGTTGAATTTCACATCAATGCAAAAATTTAATTGCCTCATTTTATATGCACTTAAATGACTGAAAGATGAAATATATAATACAAACATTTTGAAAATGTCAAATTTTCTAATTCTGAAAGTAAGGATGGGAATTGATGATTGCCTAACTTCTATCAGTGTGGGTTTTCACATTCTAGATCATTTTATGTGAAATATAGCCATGTTCATTTTTTACACTGAAGTCAATCTATATTTTAAAATTAAAAAAACAAACAAACCAAGATGTTGTGTAGAACAGCACACGTCAGGAGCTAGCCAGTAAGATTCTCAAATATGAAACACTGTTCATTAGTGTTCAACATCCTTAGAAGCTTTAAAGACAATTATTATTTTTTTTTTTTCACTTACTCCAGGAAGCTAAGGAGAAAACAGGAAAATACTTTTATTTGTCTTATTTTGGTTGTAAGTCTTTCCCTCCATCCTTCTATTCCCCCTTCCTTCCTGCATGTTGAAAAATTGCCGGCAGGGTAACAATTGTCTATAATTAGGGGTCATTTCTGACCAACCAATAATTGAACAAATGATAAATATTAGAGTCTCAGTCATCAACCAGGATGGTATACAGGGAAGGACAAGTTAATACCAGAGAACCAGGATGTCCAAGAAGAGGATTGAGAAAGAACAGATCCCAACGCCCAGTAACCTGCCAAATAGTTCCATTAAATATCTGCTAAAAATCTAGTGAGGGGGGGGCTAGTCTGGGGTGCAATTTGTACATTATTTGTATTATGCCCTGATTAAGAGCGGGGTTACTATTTTTCACCTCAACGTGCATTCACTGTATTTCTAGAAATAATGTGTCAAGTTTCTTCTGAAGTTCTGCTCACTGTGTCGCTTTCTATTCGTGTCCTTAGAATGACAGACTTCACCCCGGTTTGGGGATGAATCCACTAAGCTCAGGCTAGCCTGAGCCATGAATCACGTCCTTCTGGCTCTAAGCACAGATAGGGGATTTGTATTACCAAGAAATCGTGGGCCTTTGTATTACCAAGAAAAGGGAATTTTTTTTATGGTGTTGTTCAGAAGAAGACACATAGCCACAGTCTGTGTTTTTTGCTGGGTACCATCAAAATAAGGTTGATGTGAGACTGGCATTGCTGGGAGCCTGAGATTGAAGGCAGAACACAGTAGAAAACAGATCTTGGAAAGAAAGCCAAGTTGTACAATATTGTTTGAGCTTCAAAGTCAAATCATACCTCATATAAAACCTTCCCTGATATTTGTCACTTAATTAGGTCAACATATTCCCGTATATACTTTAAAGAGTTTGAGTTGTCTGTTCAAACTGAGAGAATCCTAGCTGGTACAGATAGGAGCAATTGTAAACACACATACACAAGTGAACACACACATGTATACATAAGAAATGTTGGGATTTTTTTCCCCCAAAAGTAACAAATTTGTCTTTTTCCAGATAATATTCAACATTGAATTATTTAATAATCTAAGTTATTAAGCAAAATAATTTGTAAGAAAGCCCCTGATTTGAAAAGCGTTGTCTCATCTTCAGCAAATACCTATGGAATATAAAAAAGAAATCCTTAGGAATTTTAAAATGAACATTCTGACGGTTGCACACCACTTTCCGGGTAATAATCAATAGCAGTGTGTCTTGTTCAATATATTACTTGCCTAAGACAGCAACAATTTCAACTTAGATTTTCACTTTCTGTCTTTATAAATAGCCCTAATTATTTGAGATAATCCATTACCCTAAATGTTTATTTGCTGGAAGAATGTTAATAGCCTCCGTATTGGTTTTTGTGAATTATAACACGTTAACTAAGTGAATATTAAATTTTCCACTGAAGTCAGCAGCGGGCATAAAAAGATCTCTATTTCAAACTTTAACATGAATGCACAGAGGAGACCGGCACAGTTAATCCTGCTCAGATCATTTTTCTTATCAAGTAGAGCTTGACACAGAATGATTCTAAAAGATGCCTTAACCTACGTTATACATTGAGGAAGAAAATATGACTCATCCTATTCTCCACTGATTTCCCTTTTGTATGATGTGCTGCTTACGATGTCCACATACAGAGCAGGGCAGTTATGCTGTTTCACTCCATTTCAAAATTTAGCTTATGTCCTTAAAAGGGATATTTGAAAATATCTTTTTTCGCTTCATTTTAAAAAGAAATTTAAATGTGGTACTCCAAGAGTATTTAATGGAGAGAAACAGTTGTACGAAAAGCAATCTCATATTTTATTCCACAATAAGATGGCAGTGTCATCAAGTCATGAAAAGATAGATTTTTCAGAAAATTAGATCCATATGGCAAGATGGTGGGTGACTCATGGCTTGTAATATCGCTCACTTTGCATGACTAAGCAGCTAGCCAAATGTGCAAATATAATTAGCCACACACCTCATCTGTGAAGGGGTGTCTTTAGAATGAGTATGGTTCATGGAGAATAACAGGTTCATTAACTCTCTGGGGCCATTAGGGTGCCATCTAAAATGCATTTGTTCTCACTGACATAATTTTCCAAATCATACTCTAGTGGCTTGACTTGGGTATTTATTTACTTGCAGACACTTGGGGGGAAGAGGGAGGGAGGAAGGAAGGGAACATCTTAACACACACATTTTATACCACTTTCCACAGTAAAACATGTTCTCAGTTTGCTATTCCTTGTTTTCTCTAATAAGTATATGTATATTACTTTTTAAAGAAACATCTACAAATTATTTATAAATTTACTTATAACTGCAAAGTATTTTTTGCTTATTTTCTAAGTCACCATAATTAAGGTAAACCAGAAAATCTGTCTTTTGACATATAGATTTCAGATATTTATAAAGGATTATCTATCTATCTATCTATCTATCTATCTATCTATCTATCTATCTATCTATCTATCTATCTATCTATCTATCTATCTACCTGTGCATCTGTCTGTCTGTCTATCCACTTATCTACCTATCTACCTAACTAGTGAGAACCAGGCAAAAGTTCTAACAAAAAGAACACATGCAGTTTTTGAATCCAACATGATTGTTAACCATATTTTTCTGTTGTATTTTCTTTTCATATACCACAATCCCTAGAACTAAATGATTCTTTTTTGAACCAATGAACATAAAGGCAGTGAAGAAAGGGAATCATGAGAAAGAATTAACAAGATTTTGAACCCATTGGAAGTGGGGTAACAGAGGACATGAAATTGCAAATTTTAAACTTGGCAACTGAGTTTAGTCTCAAGAACACGAAAAGCAGGAAGCGGAAACACATGGGAGTGTCTATAGGACATTGGGAATGTGTCTAAGTTTGATTCTTCTTTCTCATGCCAATCAAAATAAAAATTTATCTGAGATACTAAAATGGATTTATTTTAACCCCAGTAGGACACATCATATTCAACATTTTAAAGTGCATAATTAGATTTATGTTTGTTTTAGCTTCTCAATATGTTTCTAAATTCAAGTCTTTTTTTTATTTTTACCCTTTGTGATCTAAATACCACTTAATGAGTCCTTGATATAGGAACTATACAAAAGTATTTAGATATAATTGACGTGTGTTTCTGTGTTGGACACGTTCAATGTCCAGCTGGCCATTCAATTCTGCCATGTTTGCTGGTTTGCTTTTAGGAATTATTTTTGTGATTTTGTTATAGTACCTTCAAGGTTCACCCCAGTTGTTGCAAAAGGCAAGATTTCCTTCTTTTTATGACTAAGTAATATTCCATTTTGTGTGTTTGTGTGTGTGTGTGCCATAACTTTTTCACCCATTCATTTGTCGATGGACACTTAGCTCACTTCCATATCCTGTACAGCGGCTACTTCTAAGAACATAACTAAATGGTAAACAGCCTTGGAAAACTGATAATGTAAGTTCTATGCCAGTGGGTGGTGTCCTCACATGGAAATGACACAAAAAGGGAAATAACTCACTAGGAGGGTATTAAGGATGATGCTTATTTCATGTAACATATTAGGTTTATCATGAAAAACCCAGAACCCAGTACTGAAACATTTGTACTGGGTATTACCAACAATACTACCAATAATAACTACCAACAATAACTGGAAAGACGTGGTAGATACTTAATTAGCTTGTAACTATGAGGGAAGAGGTCAGAAAAGCAGTTTTTGTCATCTGCGTTAGTTGCTTTTTGATGAGTTTGTCAAGATATTGCAAAAAAAAGATGAGTTCAGGAAAATAAAAGCTGGTTTGAAACCATGAATGGCAGGGAATACAGACCACAAACCCAGTGAGTTCTAGTATCGGAGGAGGTCATCCCTCCTTAATCCTACAGAGTAAAATATAAAATTGACAGAGGCTAAACAAAAAATCAGCCTTGTGGCAAGTATTTTATTAAAGTCATATCCTTATTTTCATTGACAAAATTTCTATTCAGATTTCTCAGAATTTCAGAACACAAACTTGGTCAACAATAGCTATTTCAATTGGATCAAATGCCTCAAAAAAGAGAAACAGATGTGGTCCTGTTGCTAAAGCCTGATTGTACCTCCGTGTAAATCAAGTCAAGTAAATATAGCAACTTGGGTGCTAAAATGCATGTGGGTATGGCTAATAGCTTATGGAGATGACAGAAAGCAAACAAGTGAGATATAATGTTTCTGAAATAGTAATGTAAAAGTACAAAATGCGTTATACGCATCTTACCAAATACCAACAGTCCTGGACTAAAAGAGACTGTGGTTATCTGATCAAGGCCTGTTACATCTGGAGTTATCCTGTACTTTTCTTTCTAGTTGTGAAATCTCCCGATAAAGAAAAGATACGTCCAGAATATAAGGCTGCCTTAAATTACATCCTGGTCAAGAGATTACAGTGCATGAAATATTGGACCTTGATCTTGATGCTGTGACTGTGTGAATTATTATTTCCCCTCTGAAGAGCTTGAGTGCATTTTGTAAGCAAATAGAAAGCGAATAAGGAATTTGATGGATTCTTGTGGCTATTGTGCGCTTCGCAAGCACTCAATGGGAATTTCTCCTCCCATTGAAGCTCGCTAGCTCTGGCACATGACTAGTCTCGGCCAGTGAAATATGACAAAATGTCTTATTTTGTAGATTAATTCCTCTCTACTATGGTAATACCTGACATTGTATGTAGTGAACACTCCATCAGCTGGAATCCTTACGTGCTCCTGACCCTGCACCACCACTCCTCAGAATCAGTGCGACTTTGTAAATATTTTCGTGCATACTAATGAGTATAGGTGCGTTGCTCTGCTTTGCTTCTTGTGGACAAGTAATATATATTCAGCTTGTACAAGAAATACATTTTGTCGTTGTAAGGCAGTGACATTTAAAAATTTTATCTTTTCAACATAGCTTTACTGAAGTATAACTAACACCATAAACTCTTTATACAAAATGTGCAAAATGTGATGTTTTGCTATTCGCATACATCATGAAATCATCACTACAATCAAGAGAAAGAACATATTCCCCACTCTCAACAGTTTCCATGTGTTCCTTTGTAATCTCTCCCTCTTGTCCCTCCAGGACCCCTTCCCACCCCCAGAAAGGCACAGATCCACTTTCTTTAACTATAGAACATTTGCACTTTCTAGAATGTTTAGAGAAATGAAATCATACAGTATCATACAATGTGCTCCCTTTTACATGGATTTTTTTTTTAGTCAGTATAACTATTTAATGCAACATAATTATTTTGACATAATTACGGCCAACTCATATGGTAGGTTCCTGGTTACATTTTTAAGAAACTGACAAACTGATTTTCAAAATGTGCACTACGTTTTACACTTCATCCAATAGTGTACACTGGAAAGGATTATACCACACACTTGCCCATGTTTGGTATGGTGAGTCATTTTAATTTTTGACATTTTAATAGGTCTAATGATATCTAACTGTGGCTTTCATTTGCTATTCCCCAATGATGGAGGGTTGTTTTCCCCCCCCCCCTCATTATAGATCATGTTTTTCTGTACCTTCGCACGCCTGGTAGGTGTGATTAGACACCAGACAATAAAAAGTGTACCTTTTTGGGTGGTGAATAATTTTTCATTCCTACAAATATTCTTGAGCTTTGTTTGGGATGTCATGAAATCTTGAAAATGGGTTTCTTTTTTGTAATCTTGCTTTTATACTGTGTCAGGCAGGAACAGAAGACCATGTCTTTAGTCGAGGGTTAATTTCTCCCCACTACTGAGGCAAGACTTCTGAACCCCCTGCCCGATGCCCCCCTGAGTTATAAGGTCTTCCAGATTGATGTGATCTGATGATCGCAGGCAGTCCTCCTGGGAGCCCCAGAGGTTGTTTCCTGAGGTGCTCTCAGTAGTTCCCTTTCCGTCCTTGGGTAGTTTTCTCCCAGGCATGCACAAATCAATACGCAACTGAATTCTTGAAGGGACTCTCTAAAGATGTCTGAGGTTCTCCTTCTGGGCAGAATTCTTCTATCTGATATTCTTTCCTGCAAATTCTGTCTGGCCACCGTAGCTCGCCCGGACCCCTCTCTCTATCTCCTCACATAAGGGAGACCACCTGACTCTGCCTGGGTTTCTGATGCCTGAGTCTGGAACCCCCACCTGGAAGTGTCTTCAGACAACAAACTGGGGAAATAGTAGCATTGACTTTGTTTGTTTCCCATTTCTTAATCACTCTCCTTTGTTACCCGATGTCCAGTGTCTTGAGGGTCATTGTTTTATATATTTTGCCCAGGGTTTCAGCTGTTTGAGATGGGACGGTAAATCTGGCTCCTGTTATTGCATCTTGGCCAGAGGTAGATGCCACAATTTATTTTATTTTATTTTTTTAACTACAGCATAAACAAGCCTTTCCTGACCAATGTAAGAGAGGTTGTATTAGTATCCATATGCTCAAAAATTAGGGATAGGGCATCTCACATATAATTTCGAAGTAAGTTCTGAACACACCGGTGTGTATGAGTGTGTTTTATATCATAAGAGACCAACAATAATAAACAAAATCAATATATCAATCAAGATTCTGTGCGAGACAGAAAGACCACGCAAATGCCTACACAATTCTTGGATGGAATAGAGAAGTGAAGGCTTGAATTTCACACCACTACAGCTAGGAGCAACACACCAGGACAACTACTTCTGTCACCCAGAATTGAGGAAACAGTTCCTGCCTCTTTCAGCATAACACCAGTCATCATTTTCTTGGCACACGACGCTGGTAATTAGACACTAAGATATGGAGTCCAGTTTCTGCCAACACTCATTTCTGTCAGAGCTCTTATCCTACCATAGTCCTACAGAAATATGGCTTTGCCTCGCTTCTAACTTATAAATGTAATGCCTAATTTACATGCAGAACTGCAGCTTTCAGTGTGTAGGAAAAATGCAATATTTACCTTTCCAATTTTAGAAATACCCGATAAAAAGAAAGTTTGTGAGTGTCACTCAACGTATCCCTCACACTCCCTCACTTTGGCTACTCAAATTCCGTTCATAGCTTCCTATGCATAATAAATTTCCATCTGTACCATACGACAGAGCCAAAGAGGATACCCAGGGCACCTTCAATCATGGTATCCATCTCAGAGTGACATCCGTTCTCTGCTTATTTGATCAGAATTCTGCCTCGGTTTTCTGTAAACAGAGGCCTGATTTTAAGTCAACTGTCAAAAATGCGCCATATATGAAGTATTAGGGGACAGGAAGAGCAAAGTCTCTATCCACAATAAGGCAGGAAAGGAACTATTCCCAGCCATTACATATTTATGTATAAACGTCAATGCATTTGAAAGAAAGGGAGAACATGGTTCCTGAAGTTGGCACTGCAGCCCACAGGGCTGCCGTTGGCATTCATAAGAGTTTATCTCACCACACAGACCACGTTAGCTTTTCCTTAGCCAGCGTCTCTCTTGGCACCTGAACTTTATGACTCAGTACTTTCAGCCATTACTGCTTCTGCTTTTTCTGTTATCAAAGGTTCTGACAGAGTTGAGCAATTAATCTGAGGATCGCATGCTTTCCCAGCATGCTCCTCCCTCTCTCCCTCTTCCTAATAACCAGGACTCAGCATCTCTGACAGAACAGTGATCACCTCCCTTTCTTTTTGGTTCCAATGCAGAAGGACCCAATGTGGCACAGTGACTGTCTGGGACCGTGTCCTGTTTGCTGAGGGAATCACACCCCTCTACCAGGAGAGCACAGACTGCTGGTGATGGAAAACAAAATTTGCTGGGGCATCATTAGGAAACACCACTCACAAATCTTGAACAGCAGAACAATATGCTGTGCCTTGGCCAAAATGGTTCCAAATGTTGCCTAACGAAGGCATTTTCACACCCAGCATACTTGCTTCCGTATTTCCTACCCAGTACATACAAATCGATGCTTAACATCCATATCCTGTAGGACAATATACTGAGAGCGTAGAGCAATGCCATTAATAAATCTGCAGAGGTCACTTCAACTTCCCATTAAAGCAGCTGACTTTTTCATGTAAAGTTGAACAGCTGAGAAAACTATGGGAAGACAAACTCCCAAGACGTGAGCTACTCCATCATCAATATGAATGCTTTTGTTATCATAAAATGCATTGTGTGTTCAAAAACAATGTTGCGTGTGATATCATAATAGTGAATTAGACGTTTAGTAAATCCACAATTGATCGTACGTAGAGCAACACTGTGGCCAGAGAAGACACAGCGTAATTTTTATTCAAGTGAAAAGAAAGAGTTGTCTTTAGAAGAGAAGGGGGTCAAACATCAATAACTTTCCACTGGGTGATTTCCCAATCTTGCAGGGAAATGGTGTAATAACAGCTAGTGACAGTGATTTCTGCAGTGGTGGCACTGTGTACCATCAATGGCAATAATCATTAAGCCACAGTGAGGTGACGTCTGTGCTGTTTGATCCCGAAATGATCTCCATCCTAGCTGCCTTGTGAGTGTATTGACTAGATTTTATGGTCATTAGTGAAAGAAGCTGACCAGGGTGGGTAGGCTTGCCCCTCTAATTATTGAGCGTCTCTTCTGCAGTCTCACTCCTTGGTGAACATTCAAAAGGAAACAAATATGCTCCCACTTGATCCTGATTCTGAAATTTCTGTACAAATCTAGCCAAGATTCCTTTACGAGGAATCCACTAACCATTTTTATTAATTCCCTTACCGCCTTGCCATGTGGTTAGTCCTTGCCCATATATCAGTGCAGATTTGTACCTGGTACTTCTTTCTCTAGGAAAAGCATACTTCAACATATGTTGTACAAAGTCCTGTCTATCTGTGGGATTGATCTGCACTAGCCTTCAGGTCCCTCCTTGAATGTGCAGGTAAGATGGAACGGAATTGCACTTCTAGCAGAAGCCAGTCAGTGAGCCAAAATGAACTATAAATCAGGCTGAGATTTGATTTCCTGAGTCGACTGCCCATGGTAACCTCTCCAAGGGTCCACAGATGTGTATAAATACTATATTAATGGCTTAGGACATAGAGTCGGTCCCTTCTCATTGATATCATTGCTACTTGTCCAAGGAGTCCTGCTGTACATGTATAGGAAGCTGAGGCCATTTGTCACAAGAAGAGTGATCCTTAGCTTAGTTTCTTTCCCACAAACTAGAGGTCTGGTATGTGCTTCTTTGATTAAAGATTTCCTCGGTCTCCACTAGAATCCTGATTCAGCAGAGACATCAGTTCTCTTCTGGGTCCACTGGACCAGCAGCGTGACCAGCAGCCAGGACGGCAGCTGAACTTTTCTCTTATTCTCCATTACTTAGTTCATGGGGTAGAGGCAAATATTCAGCCAAATACTTTTTCTGACCTCCTGTATCAAAATAGGTCCAGTAAGCATCACATTTTCTGTTAGGTAAGAAAGCAGGTGTTGTAATAGATAAACCCAAAACTCTCAGTGAGGGAATTAAAGTCAGAGTTAGAAAAGAAGCAGCAGAAACGCTTAATAATCACAGGTTACGTGATTGCATATATGAAAACACCCAAAACTAAATTAACAATAGTTAAAAATAATTAGCATTACTGAGAGATTAACAGGATGGCTGATAGTAAACACACAGTTTATTTTAAAACAAAAGTAACGAACAGTTTTTATTTCCTAACTGACTCTAAAATTTATATGGAAATGCCATGGTTCAACGATAGTCAAAATGCTACTTAAGAAGAACATATACTGCCAGATATTAAGACAGAAAAAAGTATTGTATTATTGTAGGTGGTGACAACATGCCAAGTGGGACAAAGGGAAAACAGACTCACGCATCTACAGAAGCTTGATATGGACACTATGGTGGGGGATGACATATTTTTAATAATTGGTGCTAGGAAATCTAGCTATCCACATAAGGGGGTGGGGGGATGAAATTGTGCCTCTGTGTGACACCATTAAAAAGGAAATCAGCTCCAGGTAGACTGATGACCCAAATGTGAAAGTCAAATGTACAAATTCTCTAAAGGAAAAAATGAGATTATCTTCATGACCTTGAGGAAGACAATGGTTTCTAAGACATAACACACCAGAACCAGCCTGAAAAAAATAGTGACATACGCTATCTACATTAAAATTAGGAACGCATGAAAGATGTGAAAAGGTAAGTTGAAGATTGGTGATTATATAGAATCTACCAAAAAGAATAAATCTTTATCAATCACTAAGATTAAAAAAAAAGGCAAGTGCATACAAAGGAATTTTGCAAAAGATGAACTCCAAATGGCCAATAAATGTATGAAAAGTCACACACTCTCAAAGTCACACGGCGTGCTATGGTGTCAAGGGTTTGTTGCCTAACATGACAGCCAACCAGGATCGGTGTAAGTGAGGATGCAGACCCGTGAGAGCTCTGTACTCTGCTGGGTGTTGTGCAAATCAGACAGAAATACTGGAGAAGAGGATGGCAATTGCTGCTAAGGTTCACCCCATACATACCCCACAATCCAGCAATTCTACTTTCAGCTGCAGGCCCTAGAAAAGGAGGGCATGGCTAACCCCCAAAACACACGGAGGAATATCCATAGCATCGTTATTTAGAATTGCCAGAGATTGAACACAACCCAAATGTCTATCAATACGAAAGTAAGTGAGTAAACTGTGGTATAACCACAACAGAATGTACAGGGCAGTAAAAATTAATGAACCATCGCTACAAGTCGCTGGAAGAATCATGAACCTTTAAAGAAGCATAAAAACAACATAAAAGAAGCAAACAACAAAAAACATAAACACGGCAGAAAAGAAGCCTAAGAGATGTTGACCGATACACATAAATCTTATGAACTATGAGGATTTTTTCCTTTGTCCCGTTTTGCCCGTCAGGGAATGGAATATAGGACTTCATAGAACTGTATCATTATAATTTGAGGAAGACAGGTCTTTAAAAGACTGTTATTCTTTGAAACATTTTGTCGAGCCAAGTGTATGGTAAATTTTTATCAAGCTTATAAGAAAAAGTAGGAGAAAATAAGGCTAGACTGTCACGTCACAGTGAGGAGATGCTTACTTTTAATATTTCTGCTAAGAAGGGTGTGATTGCAAGCAAATGTTTTTACCTTTTCATTCTCATATTGTTTTCCCCTCTCACATCTGAAGAGGCCCATACTCATAGGCATTTCCAAGACAAACAAACCACTAAAGGAATAATCCTTTGTGGTGCTATTACAAATGCTAATGTAATGCCTCCCTTCAGCGCACTTTTAGGAGAATAAATTTGCGTGAAGCGCTTGCTGAAGAGACAGAAGCTGATGTGATTTGAACCCATAAACCCACTTCCTGAGGCCATGGGGAATATAATCGGGGTGAACGGTTGGAAGGAGACCTTCTGTCCACAGCCTAGCCTGACATTTATGGTGAAACCTACTGAGAAAATATAACCTAAGACTAACAAACTCTCTTCTTGGGGGAATATCAGTAGCAACTAGGACTTAATAATGCTGAAAATCGGGGTGAGCTGAAATTAGTGCTGAAAATCCTCTAATGTGGATTCTCATCTTTCTGACTTCTTAGAGTCTTGGCAATGCTTTTCTAAGGTTTTCTGTATCACTTTTAGCCCCATCTAGCGGGATACACACATCAGCCTGATTGATGCTTTGGGTTTTGTGGTTTTTGCTTCATGGAGACCTTATCGTCCAGTATTCTAAAGAAGATTCAAAAGAGTTCACTCAAATTTCTATAATTTTCCGAAATGGACCTTTCTCAGTTTTCTCCTTTTCCTCTATTCTTTTGTCTTTTATTTACCATAGTCGTGATTTATTTTTCTTGCGTGAGCGCATTGTCTGACAAGTGCGGTCACCATTGCTTAGCCCTGCTGCTGTGACACTTCTGGGAACTGGTGCTCCACTGACACAGTGCGGCATTTAATCAGTAGGCAGAAGGACAAAAGTTTGAAAAGCCATATGGAAAGATCTCAAAACCTCAGGGTTTTGGGGGGAGATCTGAAATACTAATTTGTGTGTAAATCAAAACAGGAGGTACACAGGACTTTTGAGGAGAGTGGAGCTTGGGTTTACAGAAGCACACAGGTGGTCATGTTCAACATCAGAAGTCCAGCCACAGTTACAGTGGAGGAGGGAGGGTGCTTGGAGGGCTGTTTTGAAATGATTCGGAGGAAATTTTCAACTTCACTCCAATCTCTTTGAAGCCCGTTTCTGTGTTAGCCTTCACTTTCCATGAGGTCCAACCACCGTGACGTAATTCCAGGTTTCTTATTTTGTATATTTATGGTAAATAAAAAGATTTTTTTGAGATTGTTGTTTAAAATCTTACATGTTCCCTAGGAATTCTTAAATTTACTCCAAAGAGAAGAATAGCCTTGGCAGAGAACAGCTTTCCATAGGGGGGACTGCAAAAGTCCTGATGAGGCTTTTTACACTAACATCTCAACCTCAATACAGAAAAGATAATGGCAATACGGTATAATAGATTATAGATAAAATGTTAAATTTTATACAAATTGCAATCTGATCTTGCCTGAGAATTGCCTCAGTCTTTTTCATCAATAAAAATCTTTGTTTCACTCCTTAGGTAAAATGTATTTTGTGTCTCTCAGTTCTGACAATATCAACCAATGAGTATATGAAATCCTGAATAAATATTTTGAACTTCCACTATTTTGCCCTATCATTTTCATTAATGAAAACCCATTTCTCTTCTTAAAATATATTTATATTTCTAACTTATTTTTATTTTTAACTTAGGGGGCTCATATTTTGCACAGTTTTAACTCCCTAGTGATTAGTTCTTTCTCTACCAAATTAAAAAAACAAACAAAAACATAGAATAGATTTCACACTTCCATATATAATGTAGAGAGCTAGAGTGTCACTCTTGCCCTAATAAGAAAAAGCAAGATAACCTACAAAATTATAACTTTTCTTGCACCCACTGGAGAACTAAGATTATAGGGATAAAAATTAGCCTGAATTGTGAGACACACGATGTGGACTCTGAGAAGATCCATTTAATGTCAACTCTGAGAAGGAATTTTTTCTGCTGAGATAGACTCCCCATGGTCAAAATAGAGCACACATTTTCAAAAGAGTAAAGTCTAGCAGCCATTTTCTGACAGGGACCTCTCATGTACTCTGTATCCTGGGAAGAACCTCTGACTGAACTCAGCTTCCCACACTATGCTCTGCCTGTTTACATCATCTGGGTCTCCCCCTGTGGGGAAGCCCAGGTTTTGTTTTCCCACCAATGGACAAAGACTTGCCCCATCCAATCAGAACTGCACAATTATATCCTCATTTGCATCTGTACTGACCAATCATAATTGAATGAGTTGGACCAATCAGAGCTGCACACTTTGGAAACCTCATTTACCTGAACCCGGCCAAAGTGGGAAATATGGGCACGAAAGTTCCCTATAAAAACATTACCTTTTCCTTGTATTAGCAAAGCACACATTTGGTTTCTGCCAGAGGCTGCATCTCCTCTGTTTGTAAACATATCTCCTTATTTAAATAAAGTCTCTTCTTGTTCCAACGCCTTCTGGATTTGTTAGTTATAGGAATTTCCAGGAAAATTTAGGATACCATTCTCTTTACACATATGAGAGGATGGGGAGACTCTGCTAGTTTTATTTATTTTTTTAACAAAGTGCTATAGGCTGAGTGTGTGCTAGGAGTAGAGTGAAGACCCAGGGGAATTCACACCCTGGGAGAGTTCACACCTACTTGAAGTTTTCATAGATCTCCACCTTGCACAAATGAGAAGGATTGGGAACAAAGAGGGAGAAATGAGAAAACCATCTGCCGTGCAGGCTTGGAGAAGAGCAGACACTGTCACCATGGGAAAGACACAAAGCCCCACCAAACTGTCTCCTTTTTAGGACAAAAACAAAAAATTTAAAAACATGTATACCTCCTACTACATAGACCCAGGAAAAGTGAGTAAGTCACCAAAAGGGCCCAAGCCACCACCTGTAATCCATTCACTTTTATTGGTGTGTAGTAGTACTTCTTGTATGATTATGAACATTTATCTAGCATGTGTTTTAGTTACATAAGTTTATTATACTTTTGACAATTCATCCAGCTGTATGTATTCTTATGAATTATGAACATACAGAGGGTGCCAAAAATGTATACACATTTTAAGAAAGGATAAAACTGTATTAAAATTATAATACTTGATATATTCTGATGACAAAAGATGAATACAAGTCACGTGTATACATTTTTTTGGTACCCCCAGTATCTCTATCTTTCTATCTCTATCTCTATCATCTCTAGCTCTATCTCTATATATCTATAGATATATCTATATATGTACTTAATTCATAAAAGGGATTTGACTCCTCCCTCTTGCAAGAACACAGAATAAATAAAGAAATTTTGAAACAACGTAGCTGTAGGAAGGTCAGACCTTGGAGGATACGAGTAGAGAGCCTTGTGTCCTGGCAAGCAAGAGTGCTTTGTCACTGACGTTGTTTGTAAGTGTCAATTCATCATGATAACTGAAAGCAGATGGAATTTTAACCAGTGTATTATTGTTCAGTCTCTACAAACTGTGGACTCCCTTAGTGCCAGGCCACTTTCTTGTCCCTTCTTTTTAATATACCACCATTTTGACCAAAAAGCAAGCAGGAATCATACTTTCAAAATGAGACAAAATGTTGTTCTAAGCAGTAAATTAATTATTCATAGTGATATGTGAATTGATTAAAAGAGCAATTCATCAAAGTACCTAATGATCATGAAATTATACATACTGTGAAAATATGTTACTCAAAATTGATAGTGTAAAATTATATTAATTGAATCACAAAACATTTTTGAAGGCTTACCGTGTCAGGCCCTCTTCTAGGCACTTGACATCTTCAGTTAACAAGAGGTGGAATTCTTTGTTCTTGTGTCACTTTTATTCCTGGGGATGGAACCAACAAATCCAAGAATTCAGCAACAATTGCAGATGGGAATTTTTACACATCACTTTCAAAAGCTGATAGATCAATGAGCCAGATAAAAACAAAAATATAGCAATTAGCAAGCATAGATTATATGATTCATTTTATACAGTCAAACTGGAAATGCAGTATTTTATTGTATACATGAGACATTCACAACAAAGTCATTATATATTGGTCTACCACGGCAGTCACAATTACGGACCCACTACCAAAAAAAAATAAATAAAAAAAATAAAAAAAATCCTGATCACACTGACAATATTCTTCTCATCCACTTCCATAAATGTAGAGCTCAGGAACATAAGTGAAGGTAAAAACATTCACTGTGTCTGAAAAGCAAACAATATGCAACATATAGTAAAGTTGGTTTTAGATGAAAGATGAAAGCTGGGTCTCCTGCGCTCCTATCTGGGAGGTAGGCTGTAGGGAGTGGGTATGGTGCCACCAATAAAGGTCTTCATTTGATCCCTGGAAAGGATTTTCTCAGCTCCACTTCTGTTCCTTGGCCTCTGGAAGACCACGATCTTGCCTGCTGGGAAGGCCTCAGGAGCTCCAGGGCTTCTCTCCCATCAGCCCATCCTGGTACCCTGCAACCAGAAACACCCCCTTGAACCTGGGGACATGTCACACAGATCTGCCCTGCCCCTACCACCCGCAAGTGGCGAAGGTCCCTGGGAAACAGAGTCCATGTGTGCAGTCTAGAGTTGTACCCAGGACTCCTTACCACTCCAGCCTTCACGCCAGCCCAATGACAGAGGTTTGGCAAACATTTGTCTAGGTTCTCCCTACCTCTTAGAATAGCAGATTCCTTGTCAACTTCCTGCTGCTTTGACAGTGATGAAAGCAACTGAGGGTGTTTTCTCCCTTAAAATTCACTAGTCACTTTCTGCAAGCTTATTTACATGTTTTTGAATTCTTAGCTCTCTGATGGGTTTTTTTTAAAAAAATATGATGATTTTGTGGCTCATTTGGCTTGTTCTCCAGCTGTAAGGAGAAATAGTGGTCTACTGATATTTCCTACGCATTAAAGACCAGCATGCTATTTTGATTGTAAACTAATGATGACAAATTGCATGACTATAAACGAATAACTATATTGCACACAGAGAATGTCATCTAAGTTCTGGAACCAGTCATTGTCTTTAATTGTTGAAGCTTGGAAGCATTTTGCACCTGGGTTCCGCTTACAGTTTGTGTCCAGTAACTTCCACCACAGTGTGCTAGCCGCTCGTCCCTTCATGCGCCACAGGTCCCACTGGGTGTCCATCTTTGCAGGAACCTCCCCCATTAGGGCGGAGCTTATAGCCCTGATTCAAGAGGACTTTGCTCTTGTCATTCATTGTGTCCTCCTCTCTGTTTGATGTAAACTAACGGTCCTTGATGTTTTTCCTCATTCTACAGTACTTTCTTCTTCTTGCCTCCTAAATTACCTGGACATACCTCTCCTTACTATCCACCATAGAAAATTGTTCAGCAATATCTTTTTTATCGCAAAATTTTCACTTGAGCCTGGTGTAAATTTGAACTCAGTATACTCGTGATACCTTGATTAATAGTTCAAGACACATTTATGTTAATGATAGTCCTGGTACCCAGTAGAGTAACATAATATGTAAATCTTCAGCTATAAAGTTTTATTTGATCACTTTTCCTGTTTAATGCCTCTAGTTACTGTACAGTAATTATATTCAGTACAATGGATATAGCAAGAAATACTCCCTTAAACTGTTTTTGGCCTTGACACCAGGTGTTACATTTTTAAATTATGTATTTTTCCAGCCATTATTTTTTCTGTGGACTTTATGTTTTTCACTTTCAGGAGAAAATATAAGAACTGAACAGGCTTATTTTTAAAGTAATAAAGTGCATAACCCCGTCGAGTTTGGTATATGAAGAGCAAATGGGAATATTAAAAGAAATAAAAATAACTGAATTTTAACTTTTAGAGCTTATTTTAAAATCTGATTTGGAAAGGGCAGAATTATCGAATGTCTACAGTACATTGGAAGTCAAATGTTCTCAACAGGCTAAATTTGGAGCCCTTTTATGGTCCCAAATAAGTGGTAAAGAATTTGTGATCTGCATACCTGAATTGCTCATATTTTTATATTTGAATTAAGTTGTAAGTTGCATAAGATATGTGAATTAAGAAATGCCCATACAATTTGAAATGAGAAACCCTGACCATCACCAAACTTTTGGGACTGAACGAGGGGGTGTCAGAACTTGTCGCTGGAAACAGAGCACAAGTACAACTATTCAGTCAATCATTGGTAAGAAAGTTAAGTGTTTGTAAGCAAAACCTCTCAGGATCTAAAGGCAGTGAGATGTAATAAATGAGAGAGACAACTGTGCTTCCAGGACATTAGTTTTCACAACGCCTACTAATTTTAGTCTTTAATGATCTAAGGCCACAGTGGAGGAAATGCATCACACGTTGGGTGGAGCCCATAATTTTAGGACACTTGATAATGATTAAAGTTGCACGTGGGACCCATATAGACGGTCTGGATGTACAAAAAAGCTATCAACAGGAATTTGAATTTGACCTTTGGCATTCACCAAATCTTTGCACATTTCCAGACCAATGGCTGCTGCTGACCGTGGCAACAGTGTGTCCAGTGTTGAGTCCATTTTGGAAAAGCACCTATCAATTCTCTCTAACTCCAGAGCCCATCATGTACTCTTTGCCTTCCTTATAGTGCTTCATTGTATTGACGCTCAATAAACATTCGTTGTGAAAAAGACTACCAAGCATTTCACATGTGTTTTAGGCATTGAAAGTTGGTGGCATATGTGGCTACTAATTTGAGAAGTCACAGATTAACTGAGGAGACAAGAAGTATTCAATGTTTTTAAAAATGCCAAGTACCAAAGAAACATAAAAATAGGTATCAGCACATAATAAATTATATATCTTTAATAATATGAACTAGAACTTAATCTTCAGATAGAGGAGATCAGGATTGAAGAAAGATAATACAATAAGGTGGGTCGTTGGTATCATTTATTTACTTACTTTTATCAAACAAATAAAGATAATTATTTGACAGGACTTACTTCCATATTAAACTAAAATAATGCGTCTCACTGCTTTGAATTCCTAGACAAAGCCAAAGGTGTTCAGTAAGAAATAGCAAGCATATAAACATACAAATACATACATACATACGTACATATTTTCATACACGGATACATATACAGACACATGCATAAATGAATTAATGTGTGATTAGTGAAATTAGAGAATCATTGAAAACTTGAAATAGTCTCTCCAACTTTACCAATGAGAGAAGCTGAGATTCAAAAAAAAAAAATAAAATAAAACAAAACTAGAAAAAATCTAAAGGATCTCATCATTTGGACAAGTTTAAAAACAATACATGAACAAATGCTCTTTTTTTCTTTACTCCTTCTTACGTTTCCTAACTTTCACAATGCATATACCTCACTTCTATTCAGAGAAAGGTAATATTATTTTGCAGTGCAACAACAATAAGTTAAGTAAAAGGAGATGCCAATACTTCTTTTCCTGAGCTGCTTGAAAGAGTTTCTTATACTATAGAGTTTCTCTCCAATATATTGGCGTTCTCATACTATAAAATGAGAAATGCGTTCTGTAATGTGTTTTGTCACTTAGGATTTTTCTTTCATATGCACGTCTTTTACACATAGCCTATACTTGGTTGCATCCCGCTGCATACATTCAATTCAGCTTAATTTTACACCATCTTCATTTCTACACAGGAAGATAGATGGTGAAAGCAAAGTTCTTATCACAGATAACTTTTAACCTGTGAAAAAGGTTAAAATATTCTGTATACTTCTTATTTCTTCTTATAGTTTCAAGCAGTTAGCTACTCACAGTGATTCATATCAGCCCGAAAGGGCAAGCTTCAGCTCCGATTTACTGCCCTCTGCTTTCTGACAGGCTCTGTATACCCTCCAAAGGACTGTTTTTTTACGTATTCAGCAAGCACACCAGACTGTCTCGCTGTGTCTCCTGAAATGCTCACCTCATCAAGAAGGGTTGACGCTTCCTACATCTGGATAAAGTTTTCTCTTTGTTCCCTTTGGTCCTGCACTTGCCCTTGTTTTTGCAAATGTTGTATTTGCCTTTTCTTTCCACTACAGAAAATTCATTTAACAGGATATCATTTTAATGCTGAAATCCAGTACTGAAACAGATACATTTTTTTTATAAAGCAAAGAAAAACAGATTAGATTTCAGAAAACTGTGCCTGTATCTTTATTCTATCATTCTCTAGTGACATAACTTTAGATAAGTGTTTGAAACCTCTTTTTTTAATGGTGACCAACTTAAGATGGCCCAAGAATTGATCATATTTAAAGAATGAGGCAGAACAAATTATGGATCAAAATGGCAAAACAATTTGCAATTATTCACAACCAAATAACCAACCAATGTAATAGCTAAGAGCAACTGCACAAATGTGTTAATTAAATATTCATATTTAAGAGGAACAAAGCAAAACCCTAACCAACTCCAGGCAATAATGATAATGTATTGATAGCAAATTGCTATTCCCCTGAATTTGGGGAAGTCAACATATTTGCTAGGTAGGAATACATTAAAAGTTATTTGCCTTTTAAAAGAATTCCTTTATTTATGGACCACTTTTTAGAATAGTAAATCAGCACTTTCAGCCCTGAGTTAATATTAATGCATGCCAACTAACTTTAGTAACTTTAATAACCAACAAGCCTTGATTTTTATATACAAATTAAAACCTGTACAGTTTTGCATAATTTCCCCATGAAAAACAAAAAGAGGCCTTGCATTTTTAAGTTAGCTTTTTCCTAAGCAGAGTCCGTTGGTCTGCTGTGTGCTACCTAGCATGTTACTAAATATGGTTTTAAAAAGTGTCCATAGATAGATGATTGGATAAAGAAAATGTGGTACATATGCACAGTGGAATACTATTCTGCCATAAGAAAAGACGAAATACTGCCATTTGTGACAACATGGATGGATCTTGAGATTCTTATGTTTAGTGAAATAGGTCAGACAGAAAAAGGCGAGAACCACATGATTTCACTGATACGTGGGATATAAAACTGAAAGCAACAAAGGAACAAGACAAACAAACAAAAACTGATAGACACAGACAATAGTTTAGTGGTTACCAGAGAGTAAGGGGGGAGGAGAATGGTAGATGAGGGTAAACTGGGTCAAATACATGGTGATGGAAAGAGAACTGACTCTGGGTGGCGAACACGCAATGTGATATATAGATGACGTATTACAGAATTGTACTCTGTAAACCTATGTAACATTACTAACCATTGTCACCCCAATAAAGTTTAATTTTTAAAAAAGTTATTACATTTACAACCTAAATCTCTTTATATTCAGTAAACTCATCATACATGTTTCTTTTAATATATTTTTAAAATATTTTTCATCTTGACTGAGGTAGGGTAAGATGAATGGTGTTTATTATAATTTTCAGTAGAGTACCTGTTACTTTGCATTGTTTTGTCTTTGGGAACCCGATTTTATTTATTTATTTGTTTATAATTTCTGAATTCTGTTAGGTCTTATTTCATATCCTGGTTTTTTCAAGCCATATTGTTGAACTTGTATTTTTCCCCCCCTACTGCTCTTTTATTCCAAATGATTTGTCTACTATTGTAAAGTTTCAATGAAAGTATTCGTTTAAACTTTCAAATCTTTTTGGTCATTTTATTTTCCTTTAGACCTTATTCACTTTATTTTCATCTTTTTATTTGTAATAGTAACAGTGTGTATCATTTTAGTGTAATCCTCCCTTGTATCCATTCTTAAGAAGATGGATTTTCGTGGACGAGAGGGTTAGGTTTATTTTTGCCGGACTGGGCTGGGCTCTGGTTGCTTTTCTCTGTAAGCCGTACGTGTATCTTCCATGTGGTGATTTGCTCTTCCGTCTCTTTTGGTGTCAGTTTTTCCACCCACCCATGCCTCCCATTAGATCCTTTTCCTTCCATTAACTAGTGTTATAACTACTCACATCAACTTGTACCCATCAGCTTTTCTTCAGAGCATGAATTTGTTCGATCTCTTCTTCATCCTCAAGAACTTGACCACATGGTACCATTTGGTCTTTGAGTTTCTACTGCATGTTTGCCTTTATAACCAAAATGGAGCCTCAGAGAATTAGTTCAAAATTCCCTGATCACATTCAGACTCATTTGCTCAGGTTTTCACTAAGGGTGGGGATCAACCTTCATGAAGTGTATATTTGCTGACATTTTTGGTCTCATAGTTGGTATCAGTGATCACCTTCCATCTCCCGCCTCTCCATCGAAGATGACCCTGGGCTTGCTTGGGTGTGATTGGTAATGGGCATCAGGAGTCTGCACTGTAGTGTTTTCCTCTCTGCCCCAAATCATACAGACCAACAAGAAATAGTATGGTAATTTTCAAATGTCGCTGTAACAATGGACCATAGATTTGGTGGCTTAAAACAAGACGGATATATTCTCTTACAGTTCTGGAGGGCAGAGGTCTAAAATCAGCTTCACTGATTTTGCAGCAGTCTGGGTGTGAGAAGGTGGGTTCCACCTGGAGGCTCTAGGCGACCTCCGTCCCTTGCCTCTTCCAGCCTCTTGTGGCTGCTTTCCTTTTGGCTGCATCATTCCAGTCATTGCTGTGGTCACACTGCGTTTTCCTTGTAAGGACCCTACCAGTGTCAATCCATGCACGTAATCCAAGAAAATCTCCATGTCTCAAAGATCCTTAATACAATCACATGTGCAAAGTACTTTTGCCATCTACAGTAATATATTCACTGATTCGGTGATTTGGAGATCTTTACTTTTTTTGGTGGGAGTGGGAGGCATTATTCAGTTTACTACAGATAGCTAAGAATAACTGAACAAAATATAAAAGTAAAAATATCCATTCTAAGACATAAAAGAATTATGAGTGCAAACAGTACTTGAGGAACCAAGATCTCAGAGAGAAGGGACCTCCTCCAAACGGGCAGAGTTCCATCTTAATTTCTTAGGGACAGGAAGGATTCAGAAGGGACAGTTTTTCTGGATGATAATGCTGAAGACTTGGCACTTGAGTATTTGGAAGAACAATAGGTAGAAAACACCTGAGTGCTATGGCCTGTCTGCACTGGTTTTCACAGAAACTCACCTAGGGCTGTGGGTTACTGTTGCTGTCTTCTTAGAGGGCAGGTCAACAAAAGTGGGGTACAAGAAGAAAGCTTACACAGCTTTCCCCCAACTGATTGCTAGCCATCTCCAACATGACTGTAGCATGTAACCCTCCCTCACCACCACCCCCCACACACACTGCAGATATCAGGGTTCAAATCAGGCTTCATGCTGCAGAGGGAATTTTTAATTGTTATTGTCATTGTCATTAATTCTGGAACTCTTTTTACTATGTATTTCTGGCTTTGGAAAATTTATTTGCATTTCATATATGTTGATGCTGCACATTACAGGAATTGCAAGTATTGTAAGCAGATTGTCACACATTTTAGAGAATGTAGGTGAGAAATCCCTTTAACATTTGTGCTGAGAGAGAGAGAGAGAGAGAGAGAGAGAGAGAGAGAGAGAGAGAGAGAGATCTGCTACATTACTTAATTTCCTATTGTTCCCAGGTTGAAAAGCCAAAATTATTCCCTCTGTTCTTTTCGGTTCTTGCAGGAGAATGGCTACCATAAAGATGAATAAAAGCGATGAGCAAAGAACTCAGGAAAAAGCGTTTAGACTGGACAAGATGGGAAGGCATTAGAGATACGTATAGAGAGTTCTAGATCCATTCCCTTACTCTCAGTAAGCAGACAAATGTTATTAAAATTAACCGAATGATCCCTTTAATAAGGAAAAAATAAAGAAAGAAATGCTTTTCTTTCTTTAAATATACATTTATTTTGCTCTCATGTAGAGTATGTATGGTGTCTTAAAATATCAGACTGTATTCGTATTTAGCAGCCCAGCCTACTCAACATTCCTAACCTGTGGGGATATGTTTGAATTCTTACCCGCTCGTTTACAACTACGTCAGCAGGTGCTGTGTACAAAAAGTATGATCAGCATCCAGTAACCGTGTAGCTGTTTATTGTTCTCTGGGGAGAACAATGGAGGGTGGTATACAGTTGTTTGTATAAAAGAGAGTATATGACTTTTTCAATTTTGAAAAAATATCATTGGTCATTGCATTCCATATGGTGCATGAATCTAAACCGTGCATGCTCACAAAAAAAAATAAAAAATGCCGAGAGAAAATTAGATTAGCTAATAATCTAGCATCTCCTTGTATAAAACAACATGACAACAGTGCGTATAGAAAATGTGGATATTTACAATGCTAATTTCTTTGCTATAGACTTGACTGCTTGTGATTGATATATTTGATTTCCTAGGACAATAAGACCTGAAGGAATTTCTTGAGGTCATCCCATTCATTTTTCTCACTTAGAGAAGGTCTGCAATAACCCAAACAAAACAATTAATCACACAGCCTGATTCTCAGCTCAGCATGGGGAAGAACTAGGCTTAGAAACAACTTCTATGAAGCCCCAAAAAAACAACTCTGTGTATGAGAAAACCCCTGAAAGGCAGTGGTGCCTCTTCACAGGTCCTTGGTGCTGAGCCTGCTCTGATGTGAGAACCATAGTTGGTTGTGACTAGCTAGCATCCTTTTCAAGCCATAGCATCATTAGCTCTTGAAATAATAATGACTGTGTGAAAATTATTACGTGTGAAAGACAACTGTGGACTTTTATTGTCAACTAACATGCTGCTAGATAACACTGTTAACCTCCAGTCTCTGAACAAAACCTCTCTCTGTTGCTGGAGAGAGAAATGAAATGGGGGAGAGTAAGGGTACTGAGTTGTGGGACGAAGGGGGTACAGGCTGCAACCCCACCCCTGCCTCCTGGCCTCAGCTTCTCTCCCACCTCCCTCGAGCATATAACAATTTTTTATAATAAAACGATATGAAGAATCCAATCTTACACTCTGCTGCAATTACATCAAATTGTGTGTGGTTTCACCAAATTACATCAAGAGTGAAAAGTGAAACAGTGATAGATTTTTAATAGCATAACGTATTTGGATTTTTTTTTTCCCTTGAAAATTTGCACCATGAATTTGCTGAGCCTGCATTTATCATAGGCAGCCCAAGTTTCTGAAGTTCTGTCACTCTAGGATCCAAATACCCCCATGGTTCAATGTTTAAGGAACATGAAGGAGAAAGAGAAAGGAGACCTGTGGACTTTCTGCTGCTGATTGTCATACATTTGCTACCTTGTTGGATAGTGCCTGGGGCAGGCCTGGGGACAAAACAGCCCATATTTTATGTTCAGCCTAGAGATTTGGTCTCCATGTCTTGTCCCGCTAGCAGCTGTCTTTGTCTCATCTTTCTTCAACTTTCTTACAATAGTAATTTTTTTCCCTATTTTAGTTTAAAGGTATTTACATAGTTATTTCTAAAATAATCGGTGCTTTGTCAAAATAACTGACTTTAGGAAGGTCAAATAATTCAAAGACTTTATTTAGGAATGCTTTTTGCTGATGACCTCATTTTAGAGTATATAATTCGACCTTTACAAAACTCCAGGTAAGCAAACCTCAGTTACAGGACTTGGTAAAACAAGAAAGAGAGGGGGAGATGGTTTTGCGCAGGGATCTGTGACTAAAAGAAACAGTCACTAAGATAGGTGACTACAATGGACCCGACCTTCAACAATACTATTCTCATTTCTTCTGCCTGCACTAATGACTTCCCTCATGATTTCTTCGTGTTTTAAATAGAGAGTAGGATTTCTAGGTAAAGGAAATCAACGGATACAGAGAAGACAAGTTGAAAAGAAGTCATGTTTGTTTTTTTCTTGGAATGGTGGAAGACAATTATTTTCATTGATACAAAATTCTGTTTTATATATACCATTCTGGGACAGAAAGAGACCGCAAAAAGCTCACTGATACTGGGAGCACAACACAGCTTAGCATCTTTTCATGAAATCTGAAGATTATTCTTTAGCCCTTTTATAATCTATTACAGTTTACAAGCATATGTACACATGTGCATACATACATATGCGTACGCATAAATATACATGTGTGTGTGCACAAACACAGGGCAACCATCATGCGCTAAATAATGTGTGTGTATATATATATATATATATATATATATATATATAATCAGATATAACAAATGAAAAAAAAAGAGTTGCACATACAAATTAAGAACACTTTTGTTGTTTATACTTAGACAAATGATACATTAAAAATATCTCAGTAAAAATGTCATTAAAATAAAATTGAATGTACTCAAACTTCCCTTTTTTCCCAACTTCTCCTCTTTTATTGATAACACTATCTATAAAGGAATAAAAATAATTGAATTCATTGTGTGTTGTTTCCCCACTGTAAGCAAACAACAATTATTTCCATGCTGTTCCCACTGTCATTAGGGACAGGATGACGAGCCAAACTGGGGTCCTTTCTAGATCCGGCCTGGTAGTGTTTCTTAACAGGTCGGAGGAAGTAATTTGTACAGAGCCTGTCTTGAATTACGTCCCTTTCTTTGAAGTGTCTTTTTTGTTGTTTTTTCCTGCTCCCTCGTCCGCATATGGGCACCGGCGCTCCTGCTCATAGCGCCCCAGATTTCCCCCTCAGAGCTTCCCGGCGCCTTCTGCAAACGGCCACACTGTGCGCTCAGCGCACTCTTTTTTCTCTGTATGCAAAGAATTTCTGCAGAGGAATATTTATTACCTCCTAACATATGTGCATAGACGCTGATTTGTGGTTTTAGCTACAACGCTCACAGTTCAGGGGGAAGGGCCTTGTTTTATTCCTACCATATGTTAATAACAGAGATTTGTTGGATGCTGTCATTCAGTCCATTAGAGTAAAAAGGGAACGAGCCTCTTACTTGCATATGCTCAGCCATATTTCCTGGGATATTGCAAAGACAAGACCTGTTTGGTTTTTGAGAAACAAATGTATATATATTATATTATTATATTATATATTATATTATTGTATTATATTATACTGTGTCTTATAGTAAAATAAAACCGGGTCTTATATTAATATTTGCTCGAAAAGATACATTCGAGATGATTGTCCGCCTAGGTCTTATTTTCAGGGAAGCACGGTATATATATATATATATATATATATATATATATATATATATATATATATATATATATATATATATTCTAGACGCCTCCAAAATGTCGGCCAGGCTACAGTCTTTCCCTAAGATGTTACCCTGATCTGTAGGGACTCTGAGGCCTGGGATTTCGGTGACTTGAATTCCAATGGGCCCCTCTCAGACCCCATGCTCACCTCTCTTGATCCCAGGCTGGAAAATGCTGTCGTTAAGTTTGTCTTCTGTTTTAATAAATAGATGTAGTCCTTTCAAATAATTGTAAGCAAGAGAAAGCCAATGCAAGGAAATCTGGACTCAGAAAAATAACCTAACATGATTAGATTTGATTAAAATTACAACGGAGCGTAATTGAAAGTAAGTTCTTCTGAATTGATGTTACAGTGTTTAATATAGTCTGATTTAAACAATATTTAATATAATCTACTGAGACCATAATTTGATAATCTGATTTCCAGACTATACTGACGACGATTTGTAGAAATGCATACCCGTGTATGTTAGTGCATTTCTCTGATTAAAATGCCTCAGTGACTCCCACCGGTCCTGTTCAGGTCCCTGTCTGTAACTAGCAGGAAATGCTAGCTGAAAAATCCACAGTCTACCCTCGCTGAAAGTTTGACCTTGAGTCGCTCTTGCCCTGCTTTGAAATTTCCAAACTGCTGGGCATCGTACTGTACGACTGCACACTTCAATTGATGAAGGTTTAGCCTGATGCGGAAGCTGTGAGGATGAAAAGAAGGGAACGGATATGAGTTCCTCAAAGCCGGGCACTGTTTTCCAGCATGAATTTCAGCAGAATAATTATATCTCACACATCATCGCCCTGGGCCATACCTTGCGCAGCATTTTTTGGTGAAAGGGTTCAAATGTTTCAAAGACACCTAATACTTCTAAAATCGAGAAGACAAATGCATGCAATTGTTCTCCAGACACTTGTCCACAGCAGTGTAAAATGTGGGGGTCGTCGAATCTGGAAATGCTGCCTTAAAGCAATTTCCTCAGACTTCTGGTCACGAGGAATGCAAGTATATTCCTGAAAGCAGCCATATGCCCAGGCGTGATCCGCGGTGTCTTGCAGAGTTAACTGAGGTGTGGTCATGATATGAGTGGTCTGCTGAGGGCTCAGAGACCAAAGATGGGGTAGCACTCCCCAAAGGGACACCTTACAGACAGTTGAGACAGTGCAAACTATAAGAAGAGAAAATAGAATTATTTTGCTTCAATCCAATAGTAGTAATTTATATGTTATCTGTAACACCATGATTCTAGCTTTCTACAGTGTTAAGTTTTTAAAGTTCTTATGAGTATGAATAAAAACTAAAAAAGAAAATACATTTTATTTCTAATTTTAGTTCTGTCTTCAGGATTAAAGGGCAGAAAGTGAGCAAGGGTCTACGAATACCCAGTCTTGCAGTTTAAGCTCCTTATTGAGGTTAGATGAAGAATTAGGATGAGACTAGTGTTTGTGACATTTTATTTAGAGATAAGAGTATCTTTGACACTCGATGCAGCCCATTTCAAGACTAAGTTCCCTCAGGAAGTCTTACCTTGTCTCCTTGCCAAGCTAAAGGTGGCTATGCTCCAATTCCAAATGTGCTGAGGTTTTCAAAGTGCACTGTTTTCAGCACTGCACTGAAAGAGCCGAATAGGCCAGAATTCAGCACAGTTCTCTTTTCACAGTATTCAGACTTTACCTTGCGTTAAGTAATTTTCTGGTACAATGTATTGAAAAATGTGTTCGCATTGCATTTCTTTAAGTGTATATTTCTACTTTGGGTTGCTTTGCTTAAAAAGAGAAAAAAACAAAAACAAAGAAAAAACAAAAACAAAAAAACACCTAACACTAAACAGGGGAGATTATCCTAAACACGTATGAGAATGTCTCAAAATTAAGGAGCAAAAGTATGCTGGGGTCTCGTGGGAGCTGGAAAATCATTCCCTCTGGGTATCTTTCTTCTTCTGCCTGGGGCCACACGGCCGCGTCCTGCTGCTGTGCATTGTTTTATTGTATTCTCTCTGAAGCCTGCACACTCCAATCCCTGACGGGCTTTCAGATGACGAGTCTTATTTTGCTCCCTAGATGGCAGCCTTAGCTCCTTGGTCACCTACTCATCTAGTTGTTCACAGTTAAACAACGAAGTTTCTGTATCGCACTTCCCATATCTCATTTGTGGGATTCCCAGGGGCTCTCTTGGCTCATGGTTCCACCCTGGTTCTACCAGCTACGGGCAGAGTTTATAGGGTCATGGGGAACACAGGGCAGTCCATAGGGAACGGGTACAGCAGGGGCCAAGCGCAGAGGCTTGTGCAGGACACACACACTGGGGATCTCCAGAATCTCTTTCACTACAATGGTAACTTACCTTCATTGGATATTCATGACCTATGTGAATAAAGCTTTCCCTGAGGGGTTGATAATGTTGTAACTATCTGTTGCCCGTTAGGGTTAGCTGCTGTGTGGGGGAGAAACTGGATTAGGAGTTCTGTTACTTGCTGAGTATAACTTATTTATTCAGCCAGCACACAGTTATTGATCATTTTGTATTGCCCTCCCCATGAGTGAGGCAGTAACAATAGAAGCATGGATGGAAAAATAAGTAAAGATCCGTAGAGGCAGAGATCAGTTTTTGCTGAAAAGTTCACTCAAGAGACATGCCAGACTAGCAACTGTAGATGCTATTCTTCCTCTTAGCTTTCTGTTAACCAGAGCTGTTGGTTTAAAAACTGCCCTGATAACCATATGCAACTCTGTATAAACATTTACATGTATCATAAGTTTCTTTTTCTTGTTAAAACCCATGGAATTTCAAAGAAGGATGTAAATATGTATATTACTCTATTATATTTTTATTTTGGTATGAACTTTTCTTTTTACTAAGATATCTGTTTAGTAAACATCAGGATAAAACTAAAGATTTTTAATTAACTCATGTTCTCTCCTATTGACCAAGATAACCATAAATGAGTTATTATAACATATCACATCTCTTTGCTCAATTAAAAAATACATGGACGAAGAGATGAATTCACTCTGAGAAAATACTAACACATTTAATACATTAGCTATATTTGAAATGATGTGCTAAGTTCAATTTAAAATCACCACCAACAAAGCCACCACCACTTACTAGTGATAAAATCTTAGATAACGCACTCTTTTGAATGTTGCTTCCAGTTTCATTCTGAGTTATATTTAGTTCTTACTTTGACAAACATGATAATGAATGTTTTTCTCTTAATATAGAATTCTTTAAAAAAAAAAAAGGATAACTGAAAAAAATTGCAATTTGCCCAATTGGTGTTCTTCCTTAGAAGAAAGTGTTAAATTTCATAAAAACAATGGCAGCCTGCTTAAGGGAGATTATCTGAGATGTACTCCATGGTCTCCTTTTAACAAGAATAATCTATGGAGGCTGGGGTTATGGAGAATCCATTGTAGTTGGAATACCAATGTAGTTACTACAGTTAACAGAAAATTAAGCCATCTATGTCCCAAATCATAATAATACCTTGAAATACTGTAAAATTTCATATCTACTTCTATACATTTCCTAAAATACAGACATCAGGACCCACTAGCAATTGATATGCCAACTGATATGCCAAGATAAGTTCATCTTCAATCAAACCTTAATCACCCATTGAAAATACCCTTGGGGAAACAAGATAATTATTTTAAATCCAGTGAAGGAAACAAGGTCTGTTTTATGGTAATGACTGCCTATGATGAAGGGAAACAGTTTTTAAATCTGTCAGCTATGAATTTTTCAATATCCATCATGGCTCACAAAGACAGTGAACACATCACAGGTTACAGACATTACCAATTTAAAGGTTTACATTAGAAAAGCTAACAATAAACAATCTTAAATTAATACTTCATGTTAGAGTTTAAGATGATGTAACATAAAAAGCACAGATACGAAGTATGGACTATTGCATCTCTGTGAAAAATACTATTTAAAACACATACACAGAGTGAGATGAAGCTGGAAATGGGATCTAGAGTACTAATTGCTTCAAGACTAACTGACATTTTAAGAAAGGTTATAATACAATTTAGAATATAAAGCATGCGTAGAATGAAGATACTTTTTTTGAATGTATCTGATTTTCAACTTAGAGAGTCAGGCATCATTCTCTCTTTAAACTCCATTGGGATAGTTTGATAGTTTTGTTTTTGTTGTTGTTTAATGGAAATAAAATACAAAAACCTTGCTTATTTCTAGATGCGCTGTGAATTAACGATCCTCCATTGCGAAGCCATGACATGAGTGGATCGTTGATGACTGGGGTTTACTGCCTTGTTCTGCATTATCCCTCACTGTCACTCAGTCGTGCCTCAGTGACCCTTTTGGCCAAGGGAAACATCATATCGTTTGTTCGGGAAAAAGCGCAGAATTTCAAAGAAAAAAATAACCCATGACCTTAAAACTCAAAATGGAAAGAAAATTGGCCAGAATTTAGTCAGTCATGGAGTTCAAAGGCTTTCTTTTTCTATAATTGAACTTAAATAATTTTCTGTAATAGATTTATAAGGATATGTGAGTAGTTCCTAATAATGCTGCATTGAAAGATTTGCAAAAAGGAAAAAAAAAAACTCTACACACAAAAAAAAGTGTTATAATAGAGGGTCATGGGAACTATAGCAGTTTCCATAGTGATTTCCAGAGAGAAATGCTGTGTGCTACCCAGTGTAACCTCTATTACCTATAAAGAGACACTCTTTTAATAAAACTAGATCATTTTAATGGATCTCAGGCAGACCTAGCTCTTTTGTTTTATTTAGGTTTCATGCTTTTTGTATAGTGCTTTCACAACCAGAATCGCATTGAATGAAGCTGACACACTGTTTAATTCTTTACCACTGTATGCATACCTCCAGAGGGAGATACAAGATTTGAAGTTATTAGTATCAGTACGCATACTACTTCTGTTGTATCTGGAATTCCTTCCACCTACAATAATGCCTGGAGCATAGTAGGTGCTTAAAAATGATCTGCACAAAGGATCACAAATGTGTCCATTTATTTTTAATTAAAAACATCCATTTTATACTTTCTTCCCCCTTAATTCAGGACTAGTGCAAGTGTCTGTGAGTGGCTTGATATGATCACAAGTCTGACGATGCGGCCATCTTTATCTCGGCCACATTTCAAACCTTATGTGCTCGTATGAAAGTGATGACACATCACTGAGTTCTAACTGCAGCAATGCTTTATCTTCTGTAAAGCGTCTGAGAAGAGCGTTAAAGAGGAAGAGACCTATTGCTGCTTATTGTTGGAATTTCACGTATTTTCTCATTTACATTTCACCACTCTGAAAGGCAATTGCCATTATTGGTCCTGACCATTTGGGATTCTCCTCCTCTCTCCAGTTCTCAGAGCAGGGTAAAGCTGTGGATACTGAAACACACTCTAAGCAGTTGTTATTTGTCAGTTGAATCTGTATGGCCAATAAGAGCCATTTGTGAAGCAAGCATTGATTGAACACTGAGCTGAGACAGGACTGACAAGGCAGCAGTCTAGTCTGCTAAACATTTTGTAGAGGAGAGCATTTCACTCAGAAGCAATAGGTAATAGGCGTCAGGAGAGAAGTCTGGGTGTGTCTGCCGGGCAGCAGACATTTATGCTGGGTCTGCTGGATCAGAAGGAGGAAAACAGTTTGGAGCTCGGGCAGTGGCTGCATCACGAATGCCTTGTAGGTGATCAGAAAGTACTATTCGTTCGCTATCTTTATGATGGACTGTCCAAAAAGTCTACGAAGAGAGTTTTTTGATATGCAGTTGCTCTCTTTGTGTATGAACGCTGCCCTCCTGAGGGGGGATGGCGGGGAACGATGTGCTCAGAGTACTTCTCCTGTACCTGGAGTTTGTGGCCCGTCTAATAGGTTCTCAGACACGTGCAAGACATCTGAAGACCAGAAGGTGAGGCAGCCTGCGCCTTCTGTTGAAGTGACAGGACAGAAACACCTTTCCTGATGCACAGAAAAGTAATCACGGTCCTTCCTAATCGACGTGCGGAAATCGTCGGTGTAACACACGTAAAACACGTGGAGAGAGGGCTGGTTCTGTGTGTCATTCTGAGCCGGAGAGTTTGCCCAACAGTCTGAATGGAGAGCCGATGCACGTGCCAGAGAGGAGGCATTGCACGTGTACGTGTCACGGCTCATCCCGTGACAAGGGATTTTCAGAGGAACCAGGTGATGAGCCGCTAAGAGAAACAGTCAGTTGGAAATATCAGTGAGGTCTAAAAGAAAGGCATCTCATGACTGTCCCATTCAAGTAAGCAACGTGGTTCCAATCCCACAGGTGTCAGTCACTGCAGCTTGCCAGTGGGTTGGGAGGGGCAGGAGGACACGTGAGCAGGGAAAAAAGAGGCTGGCACTCCCTTTACAAAGGCATCAGCTCCATCCATTATGCATTTGACCTGGAGGACCAAAGAGGAAAGTGGTACTTCTGATTGAACAGTGAAGTTTTAATTAATATATCGAAGGGGCCAATTAAATTGCTGAGATTAAACTGGGCTTGATAGGACTATCTATTAAATACAAGTTACCAAAGAAGCCTTGGGCTTTGCCAGTTTTCTCTTAGTTACAAGAAGAATCTTTTCCTTGTCAAATAAATATTAAAAAGAAAGTGTGGGAGAGAAATATAAATTGTAGTTTTATTATATCCCACATATTGTCCTTGTTCAAAATACAAATTATATCGCTTTAGTGCATTTTCCCCACTTCCAGATACCCAGAGGCATTCATTGAATATATTACCAGTCTCCTACAATGTTTTACAGTTACAGATTTAATACACAGTTACAGATTGTTACTTTTCAGAAAGATGCCTTTCTTCCATTTATACAGGTATCCCAGTAAAAGTGGAAAGTGTTCAGGTTTCATAGTCAACATAATCAGGGTGCATTATCTGAACCACAGTTTACTCATTTGCAAACAGAGCGATAATAATTATCTTTTCTAATTGCTATGAGGTTTGTAGATAATTAATCCAAAGGAATTAATACACACTGATCATTTAATATACACCATTTCCTTGTTTTGCTACAACTGCTTTCACAATCATCATTCTCTAATCATTGCCTTGAATTACTTAGTTAGATACAAATGAATAAAATAATATGGAATGGACTTTTAATTTGACTAATTAATCAAAATAGGGAAATTTTTGAATGTGATAATATAGTCTCATAAATATTAAATGTTTATCTAAATTGCATATAGCATGATGACATTTTAAAAATCAGGAATTCACTAAAAAGATGTAGTTCAGCAATAATCCACTGGGGTATTTATAAAACATAAATATAAGGGTGAACAATATATTTTGTTAATAATTTATTGAGGCCAATACACATACCGTAATAGTCACCATTTTATTTATTTTTAATTTTATGTATTTTTTTTCTAGTGGGATGATTACAAAGTATTTATCTCTATTGAAGTATAGTTGATTTTAAAGTAAATAATTCCATGGCATTTGGTTTATCCACAGTGCTTTGCACCTACCACCTCTATCTATTTAACAAAGTATTTCTCACAATATCTCAATTTATTTGTAGCAAGTAGTTACCTATTTTCAATCTTGTTAGTTTAGAATTCAAGTAGCAAAGAGAAAAATATGTTAAAAATCATCGTGGATTAAGATGTTTCATAAATATTTAATTATATTGATTAGCATCAATGTTTCTCATTAATAAGTGGCAGCAAAATTAGCCTCCTAATTGGAAAGAAAGATAATTATATGCAATCGTTCATCAAGGAAGTATGTTTTCTCATGAAAAGTATTTAAACATCATATTTAAAGGAACTTAGAAGTGAGTCACTTGCATGTTATATCAACATTATAAAAAACTATTAGTATCTACTATAAACAAAATAGAATCCAATCATATTGATATTTACTCTAAAATATGGCATGCATTTCATTCTTAATGCATTTTGATCTTAGGACTTTTTAGTTGCCAGGGCACTGTGTAATTACATTTGTGATACGTTTTCCTCTTTCAGCATCTGAGCTTTGGTAAGGGTACTTCAGTGTGGGCAGGTGTCCAAGGAGCGCTGGTTTTATAGGATCAAGGGGAGATGGATGACTTCAGTGCCGTTGGTTTTAACGTTGGAAGAAAGGAGTTAAGAAATAGTAGCAGAGTGGGACCCAGCGGCTGTGTTGCTGGTAGGTTTTTGCCGTAGCAGTTGATAGTGTCTGGCATTGGGTACAAGGACCACATTGTTGGTATGTCACTGTGTGTTTTGTTTCATTGGTGGTGGTTGTTGAATGTGATGGGGAGGTTATGGAGGACGGGAGAACAGAAAGGAACAAACTAGGAAATGCAGGGATTCTGGACAGCAAGAGTATTATAAACTTGGAAATGAACTAAGGCACCTGAAGGAACAGGTACAACTGACTGAATTCCAGGTGGTCTGTAACTAAACATTCCTTATGGAATTTCTATACACTCTAAGAAGGGAGTTATAATTCACAGAATAGGTACAATTTCAATAGGACCTTTTTTCTGTGCTAAAGTAGGGCATCCTCCAGATAAGAAAAATTAGAAAAAAAAACACACCATTTTAAAAATCAGGACTCTGAGACAGCACATTGCATAACACACCCTTTTAGATTATAGTTTATTATCTCTGGGAAAACACACTAAAATTAAGGGCGGCTACATAGAAAAACTTGCTGTAAATAGTTGAGAAAGTGTTCTAGTAACTTGCAATACTAACTACTGAATAAAGGGCATTTTTAAATGTAATCTATGTTTGCACTCTTAACACACTACCTAGGAATAATAATGGCAATTGTTATATTATTTAAACACAACTGAAGATAACTTTTAATTTATTATAATCAAGCCAAGTGTTACTGCTGCTCAAACATTACTACATAACTGGTTTTATTCATTATGCATTTTCATATCCTGTAGAATATGAATATATAGATTCTGTAGAATATGAAAATGCACTATTTGGGTGAATGGATTTTGCTTAGAGACACCAGTTTCATACTGTAGCAAAATTAAACTGCCAGCGCAGCAAAATCTGTTTATTCAATTGCCAGGCTGAATGACCTACAATGATAGAAAGCTGTTCTAACTTTGATTTCACCAAAGTTCTTGTGACTTAAAAAAATGCTTTAAATGTTATTTAATTAATCAGATTTTTAAAAATTAGTAGAGGTACTTTTGTTTTGCTGATACGAATAAAGTCATGTTGTAAGTAATATTTTTAGAAAATTGCTTTTATTATTGACAACATGACCATGGTAAATTCCCAAGAGGATACTTACAAATCTTCCTATTCATTTTTAATGATTTTATAGCATTTTATTTGTTGTTTATATTACTTCAGTTAATTTTACTTAAATGATTCCATATGTGTTATCTATACAAATGCACACATACACATATAAATGTCTCCCTCACACACTGACACACTCATTTCTGAAGGTTATCTTTCCTATAATTAAAAATTTTAATATATATTCTAATCTCCATAGTTATGATTGATCCATGGACAGCAATAGATTTCTAAAATATTAGTTCTGAGAATCTAAAGTTTTCTAAAATATAAATCAGTGTTATTTGAGAGGATATTGCATTTGCTAGAATTGCCACTATAAAGTTGTAAAGTAATATTTTAGCAGTAACTCGAAATTGCTCCTAAATTGACGATACTTTTAGTGGTTCACCATTTTCTGTTATATACATTGTGCTGATTTCAAGTAAGTGTATATTGTGACATTTAGGATATTTCTAGTTCTAGTTTACTTAAAATGTTTAAAATAAATAACATTCCGATGTTATATTTTGTCAACAATGTATTGCTAGAAGTGTGTGGTCATTATTATTTACCTTTTTAAATTACATTAACACATAGTTTAATATAGAGCCTTCTCCAAATTTTTGGAATACAACTAAGCTGACCAAGGCAAATCATTCTTTTTAAAATGATGCTGAATAATTGTTCAATTATTTTTTTTCCATAGTTTTGCATTCCTATTTGGAATTTTTAAAAGTCTACTATATTCTGTTTGAATATTATAGTCAGGTGAGATTTATAAAATAAATGTTGAGGCTTTTAATATTTTGCTATGCTTTAAAGTGGTTTAATGGTACAAGTGAATTTTAATTCTCTCTCATTTGAGTTCTGAATCATTAGGTGGTGAAGAGGTTAGATAGGGATCAAGTTATTAATGTTATTATTGGTAAAAGTGGACCTAACGAGGCTGAATAGATCTAAGGAAAGCGATTGCTGAGTGAATGTGAGAGAGAATGAGAAAAACAGCACAGGCGAGTGTGCAGTATGTGCTCACCGGCTCTCTTTCCGTTCTTGCCAATCACACAGGTCTCTCCTTTTCTCAGGGAGAGGAGCCACTGAAAAGAGAATAAGTCAGACAGAGAAAGACAAATACCATATGATCTCACTTATATGTGGAATCTACAGAAAAGAATAAGTGAATGAACTAATCAGAAACAGTTTCAGAAACAGAGGAAAAACTGAGGGTTGCTAGATGGCGGGGGAGTGGGGTTAAGGGGGAAGGTGAGGGGATTAGAAAACAGTCAGTAACCACAAGATTGCCACGGGGTTACAAAAATTAATTTGGGGAATATAATCAATAATGTTGTAAAAATTTTGTAGGGTATCCGATGGACACTTGTCTCATTAGGGAGACCACCTCAGGGATGATGTAGATGCCTGATCACTGCCCTGTACACCTGAAGCTGAACAATAATGAAGGTCAACTACAAGTTTATATATATATATATACTTACAAGAAGCGGAGTACAGCATTAGGAATAGAGACAGTGGAAATGTAATGGCTGTGTGCGATGTCAGAGGGATCGTGGATGGGGGGGGTTGACACAGTGTGAGGGATATAAATGATAAATGTCTAAGTATTACTTTGTCTTGTGCACCTGAAACTAATAAAAAATTAGTAAAACAAAAAGAAGGCAACATTCCTCCTCCCCCACACCCAATAAATCTTAAGAGCTAGGTGTTCTTTTTTCCATCCAAAAATTGTCAGGGAGAGTGAGATATAAACACTTGCCCTCCTAAATGTCATTTATTCACTAAAGAAGTAATGGCTGTATATATTAAGGCAGCAGAAATAAGTAAGGAACAAAAGAAACACAAGTCTTTGTGTTCACTTTTATTTCAGTGTGTATCTGTGCGCGTGCGTGGGGGGGGGGCCGGGTTAATAAATATATATTCCATAAGTAAATTGTGTAGCACTATAGATGGTATTTAGTTGTCTAGAAACAAAATAAAGTGGGGAAAGTGGGGCATGCCAGAGAGCTGTGGAGACAGTTGTTTTAAATTGGGTGTTTGGGGCAGGTCTTATTGGGAGGTAACATTTGAGCCATGAGGCTCAAGGGAAGACCTAGGCAGGCACAGAGTGAGTACAAAGAGCCTGAGAAGGAAGCATGTCTGGCATTTTCCAGGAAAAGCTAGGAGGTAGATCAAAAAGAAGGCTAATTACACCTAACTCTGGACACAAATAATCTGTAAAACTCTCAGGGTCTGGAATCTTTTGTGGTAATCCTTCATAAATCGTTTCAATTTGTTTTCCTTTAAACAGCCTGTTTAGGTTTTCTAAATCTTTGTGAGTCACACTGTGTAATTTATGTAATATTTTCGATCAAAAAATATGCCATCAATTTAAGATACTTGTTGGGATCAATTTTGACTTTTGTCTTTAAATTCCATTTATCTACTTTTAGTGTTTACAGCCCTGTTGTTTTCCTTTGAATTTTTCATGTGATTTCCCCACCCCGTTTCTTTGCAAAAGATTTTAATTTAAATTTCTTTTCAAGATAATTCATTGTGGAGGTTATCAAGCTACTTCAGTAAAAAAAAAAATTTTAAATAAAATTAAGTTATATTAAAAAAAAAAATTCCTGCTACATGGAGCTTATTCTCTGGTGCAAATGATAAAAAGTAAAAATCAGGTAAAAAGTAAAATATGCACTATATGAGAAGATGACAATGTAAATGGAGAAAATAGCTAAAAAGGGTGAAAAAATGTTGAGGAGAGGCATCGGTTTTACATAGGGTGGCCATGGAAGACCTCAATGAAAGGCAACAGAGTGATCTATTTGGATACTTGCTGATTTTTTTTGTTTCTTTTTAAGCAGTTATCCTAGCACAAAATTTGGCATCTAGGGTTAGGCTAATAATAATACTCTACTTTTGTTTCAGTTGAATAATTGTCCTCACAGAGACATTTCATTAATAACTTTTGTTTATAATAAAAAAATGGTATCCTAATTTCTCAAATTTTGGCATCCTATTAACTTTGCTTTAAAAAGATTGTTTAATAAATAAAAGCAAATTAATTATAAAACATATAGTAGTAGCAAACATCATACATTATTAATAAATTAAAGAGAAAAAGAAGAAATGTGAAATGAGTTGCCAAATGCACATTTACCGAAACAATTACAGAAAATGACAAGTAAATTGGAAAGAAAGCAAGAGAAAAATATTTTAGATAAGAAACTAAATGTATTATAAAATGCTGTGCAAACAAAAACCCAGTCAGATATTGTATTTTCCCTTCACAGTTTCTCTTGGACTTACCATAATATCCAAGAGAGTCATTGCATCTATTTTTTAAAAAGTTCTACACACAGAATCTTGAAACATTATTTTTAATGTTATGTTTATGCTGATGTTTGTACATTTGTTACATCTTTTGGTTAGTTACAGTGAATAAACGTTTAATGATGTAAAAAGGATCTCGAGAAGTAGTTTATTTCTGTGAAAGTTGCATTCAACATATAAACTATTCTGATGACTAAGGCGCTTCTTTTAAAGAAGGTGGAACCCAGCGTTTTAAATTAAATGAATCTGCCACAAATGTTATCATAGAAAGCAAATGTTTGGAGTTTTCAAAAGCAATAATAGAATACAGGGATGGAAAATCCATTGTAAGCTAGCAACTCAATTCTGAAAGTCTTACGAATCAAGTGCATCAAATACATATTTAGCAATTTCAAGTTATGATGAATGGTAACTAGACTTACTGTAGTGATCGTGTCAACATATGAAAATATTGAAGCAACATGTTGTATGCCTGAAACTAATAGAATGTTATGTCAATCATATCACAATTTAAAAAAGCAAAAAAAGAAAATTGACATTTTAATATTTTTTTCAAATTTCTGTCAAAGTTATAAAATAACACATGCATTTCCCTGAGCATTACACAACATGAAAGATCAATTTACTAATTATATTTCAAAGAAGTACAAATCATAAATAAAATTTAAAAAATCAGTTAGAAACACCTGTTTATTTTAGAAGAAATCTGTAAAACTAACTAAATTAGTGATTTTCATACAATACTTAATAAAGTAAGCATTCAGCCATTTTTAGGGAAAGCAAAATCCCTATTGTCCAACATATCCAGACTTATTCCTGGGAGATTCTTGAGAAATATGCTGATTAACTTACTTTCAGGTGATTTAAACTTGTTTTATTCTCACAGACATTTGTAAATTAAACTTTATATATTTTTTATTAAAATACCCATACATAATATTTAATACCACCATTTTATGCATTAGAAATCCCAAGTAATTTCAATAATAATTTGAATATCAAATGTCTTCTCATATCCTCCCTCAATTGTCATTTTTTAAAAGATTTTTATTAAAAATATAGCTAATATACAATATTATATTAGCTTCAGGGTACACCATAGTTATTCAACATTTATGGTCGATTTAACATAATGGCCGATTCACATAACGGTCGATTCACATTCTGTAGGAAAAGTAATTCAGAATCTGGTCCTGTGTGTCCTTTACCCAGCTTCCTTCCCCCCATAGGCGAGTCTCACAAAACTGGAGCCCCATGTCCCTGCTGACAGTAAAGACTGAGGATTTCTGTCACCACACAGGGCCCTCCCACTGCGCTTTTGTCCAAACATCTTGTGTTTCACCCTCAAGCACTTTCTATAAAATGAACTGCTAACGTTTGAGTCAAGCGTGGGGTCTTCTTCACACTCTAGCTTTCGTGAGCTTCGGAAACGCCTCCAAATAAAGCATGGCTACGGCAAAGAACAGAAACAACTCAACTTTTACTAAGTAAAGGAGGATATTTATATTAACAAATACTTGTTTAAATAAAATCCAAGCAAGAAGAGGAGAAAAAACAGAGTAAAAACAAATAGGAACTAAACTAAATATTAGACCATCAGGAATCAGGAGCATTGTTTTTCCACACATGGGTTCATAGTCCATCATCTTCTTTCCCTCTGTCAACAGTCTCCTGGAAGTGTTTGTCTTGTTCTCACATTACCACGTAGACTGCTCTAAACCTAAATTCGAAAGACCATTTAATTCAACTATGTCTAATTATATGTTCCTGTGTCTTTCAGTCCAAATTATCAAAAGGTTAAGACTCTTTGGCCAATGATTGGAGGGTGTATGGCAGTCCATCACCCGTGGGTTCAATGACCCTGTTTCCCTGAAAATAAGACCTAGCTGGACAATCAGTTCTAATGCGTCTTTTGGAGCAAAACTTAATATAAGACTCAGTATTATATTATATTATATTATATTATATTATATTATATTATATTATATTATAATACATTATAAGACCCAGTCTTATAGTAAAATGAGACCGGGTCTTACATTAATTTTTGCTCCAAAAGATGCATTAGAGCTGATTGTCCAGCTAGGTCTTATTATCAGGGAAACACGGTCGCTGTCAGACGGCATAGGCATGAGGCAAATGCATAACAGTACGAACACTTACATGAGTTCCAGCAGCAAAGTCTAACTGGGAGAGGAAGGTGTGCATAGATGGAAATTGGCTAATGTCTACTCCAGAGCACAAAATTAAACGAAATCAAAATAGTACCAGCCCTCGAAAGACCTGTCATTCCTATTCTGATTCGTGTAGTTTGTGCATTGGACTTAAAATTAGGATACTAAATAGATGAAAAAGTCTATTCACGTTATCTTGCCTTTTAAATCACCATGAGAAATTGTGAGAAGGTTAGTGTATTTAAGCCAGAATTTAGCAGTATAATGTAGGGAGTTATATGAGTTTATGATGAAAGTAATTGTACTTTTATTTGCTTTTTCAGGTTTATTGTTTTAATGGTTTTATTAGTCCCTCTTTGCTTAGTTATTTTATATTACTGTGCTACCAATAAGCAATTAGATGAACAGAAATGAATATCTTATTCATAGATATCCTTATAACTAAAATGTAACAAAAACACTATGAAAGGTTTTACATGCATTTATTTCATTTAACTGCCTCCATTTATTAGCTATATACTGGAACACTGGGAACCCTCTTTCGGCTTATAAAAGATATGTGCAATACAAGTAAGAACTTCTAAAAATACACTGGTACCTTTATCTTATAAAACAAGGGATGAAGGATTCAATTGGATTACAGAAATTTAGGAAAAATAAAATATTTTTTGAAGTACCACACTTAAGAACTTTTATTTCAAATTGTAGTGTGTATTTTATTATCACTCTTATTTAAATATCAAAGTTCTGGTATGTGGGTAAACCTAAAAATAGAAATCCTGGTTTTCGTCTCTAACTTTCTTGCTACCTCACACTTTGGTTCCCAGGGACATCTGTGTGCTTAAATATTAGTATCCACCAGGGTCCTATAGTCTGTGCACCATTCCTAGTTGAATTCACCTAAACCACAGTGGCAACAATTTCATTTAGAAATCTCAAATCCGTATCTTCAGTCCCAGTGTCTCCGTTGAGATCGTGCGCCATACTTAACATCTGGTAACACGTGTCCACTCAGGCACCTCTGAAAAGAGCCCTTTCATCAATTGTCACTTCTTACTGGGAAGCCTACACTTACTGACTGTTTGATGTAGAGAGTACGGATACCAGCCTCCTTAGTAAAAACGGGGCATTCTAAAGGGCCCTCTCTTCTTCACAGCTCCCTGTGGTGGTCAGGATAGGCCTTGATTGGGGCTACATCTTAGGCCAACTTCTCCCTCTTCCCAATCCTATTCCAAATTCACCGTGCAACAGGATGGGAAAGCAGATCCTAAGGGGGGATTCTGGACCTGGAGCACCTACCAGCTTGCTGACAATGAGGAGCCCAACCTCAGTGAGAGAGGGGACACAGATCATACCTGGCCCAAGAAAGCATGCAGCTGTAAGATGTTTCGCTGTGGTAAGGTGAGAGGGGATTACAGCGGAAGGAAATGTGCTGTGAGGTACACTGTGTCAGGCTTTTGAAAAACATGCGAGGAAAGAGTAACTATAAGGATAGTGGATTATGTGCTGATTACTGAGTGTAAATAGTGCATTGGCAAACAATAAGGAAAGGCTAAACATGATTAATCAGCAACTAATAGCTAAATGTGAAAGTCAAAGCCTCCTTAGATGCATTTGACGGGACTCTGATCACCTCTAACTGGAGGGAAGAGAGAGCTGAGGACCAAGCCCCTAATCTAACAATGAGTAGCTCTGCTGAAGAATCTTGCCCCCTCAATGGAAGTGGGTCTGCTATGAGTAGGTCAGGACAAGAATAGCACCCTCATACATGGCCTGGGGACGTCTGGGTGGATGCACCTGAAACACTGCAATCCTCAGCTTGATTGGATGCTCTGGGCCGTCAGACCAGGACCACAAGCCCCTGTTACAGGCTGCATTGCTTGAATACAATGCAGTGTTCCTCTTGGTAGGACAGAGTAAGGCTTCACCTGGCATCTGCTCACACCTCCCCTATGAGTCACTAACCCGATGTCTAAGGTTAAGTCACAGTAACCTCACTGAGGACGTGCTCAGCCTGATAAAGGAAGACATGGCCATCCCCCTCCCCCCAGAACCTAGCAACGTGTACCTGCAGGAGCAAGAGAGTATTCACGGAATTTCATCAAGGTGGCAGAACGTAAAATTGGCTAAGGAACATCAATATTTAATGACTATGGTCTTCAAGTTACTTTTCTGGGTTAGAGTTATAAATTTGGGAGTCCTGTCAGTCGAATTAAAAGCAATATGGCTGAATGAGATCCCATAGCCAGTGCTTATTGGCTACTAGTTCGATGGATTATTGAGAACAATATGGTTCTTTGCAAGCAATATGAAAATTCTGTCATCCACCATACAATTGCAGAGGTTAACACCTACATAAGGGGAAATTATTATAATTAAAGGAAGAAGTCAGTGCTTCTCTCAGAGATAAAAGTTGGTAACTCTCTTCACTGTTCAGTCTTTCACTGAAAACTAAGACTGAAATGCATGAAATTTCAACATCATTTTGTGGACAGGGTTTGTATGTAGCAAACATATGTACACATGCCTTGTGTGTGTGTGTATGTGTGTATATGTGCGTGTATGTGTGTGTGTAGTGTGTGTGAATTTTCCTTCTACTTAAATATATATTTCATAAACTATATGCTGCTTTCATCTTATAAACGGAGAGATGGAGCATTAATGGAAAAAAAGCAGAACTACGGCTGCTTCCAAATAATTGCATATTTAGCAACATTTTAAAAATAGAATAACGTATGTTCCAGAAAAAAAAGTACAGTTAACGCCATTCTCATAATTCCATTGATTGGTTTATTTCTGGGTAGTTATTTCCTTCTTAATCCTCCTGTGCTTTCAGTGTATGCAGACTGGGACTGTGGCTCAGGGTGAGAGTTTTAGCATCACTGTCTGAATGCAAATTGAGACTCACCCACCTGCAAGGGTGAAGCTTAAGGAAACAAGGGAAGCTCTCTGTGCCCGTGTCCTTGTCACTAAAATGAAAATAATCATAGAACCCATCTTATGGATTTTGTGATCATTGAATGAATAGAACTCTGTAAACTGAATAGCATAGGGACTGGCACGTATTAAGGATTTCATAAATGTTAACAATTATTAGCGATTACAGGGGAGATTCTTTCATTACTCTGATAAAGGTACTTTATATGATTGGCCTGGAGTCCTTGACACCAACTAACTCTGCCACCTAACAATTACAGAAGCTAATTTTTTTTCTAGGAAGCCTTATTTATTAGAGCTAATTATAACTAAGCAATATAACCAGACCTCCTCTTATCTGCAACCTTGACATCTAATTAAAACACACACAGATAGGAACTTTAAAAATAAACCCTAAGGATTCACTTAAGCTCTCAGGGTATTTTAAACTTTGTCATATATAGCACATTAAATCAGAATGGATATAACAAAAATGAAGTGAAATAATTAATAATGGAGTTCTTATATCGTCCATGATCACTCCATTGCGGTTCTCCAGGTCAATATGACAGTCATTAGGCTATATGAAGTGGATGACATTTTTCCTTATTTGCTAAGACACGTGTAGGAGATCATGTAGAATAATATCTTTAATAGTCTACTTTCAAACGCCTCATTTAATCAATATTTATTGTTTTTGAGGCATCATGCTAGGAGGATGTAAAGAAGTCTGAATGGACATCATCATGTTAGTGTAAAACATTTCTAGCTTCAATCTTACTCTGATCCCTTGTAGATTCCAAGAAAAAAAAGAAGTGCCCAGATGACAGATGGCTTCAAAGACTATGGTTTAGTGAGAACTTAGTTCAAAATAACCTAGTAGGTCATGTCACTATCATTGCGGGAGAATTTGTCTTTCAGAATCAACATGCCTAATTTTCTCTGAAAATCCATATATCATACAGAAAGCCAAAAATTGTAGTTTTTTCATTGGAGAGAACTTATCACTTGAGTCTGAGAATGAAGGAAAAATCTAATTTCAAAAAATAAAATTAGGGCAGAGGACTTGAAGAGACATTTCTCCAAAGAGGACATACAAATGGCAAATAGACATATGAAAAAATGCTCAACATCACTAATCATCAGAGAAATGCCAATAAAAACCACAATGAGATATCACCTCACCCCAGTCAGAATGGCGATCATCAACAAGACAAATAGTAACAAGTGTTGGAGAGGCTGTGGAGAAAAAGGAACCCTCATCCACTGTTGGTGGGAATGCAGACTGGTGCATCTGCTATGGAAGGCAGTGTGGAGGTTCCTCAAAAAACTACAAATAGAATTACCATATGACACAGCAATCCCTCTCCTGGGTATCTACCCAAAAAATCTGAAAACATTTATCCATAAAGACACATGTGCTCCAATGTTCATTGCAGCTTTATTTACGGTGGCCAAGACATGGAAACAACCAAAATGTCCTTTGATAGATGAATGGATAAAGAAGTTGTGGTATATATACACAATGGAATACTATTCGACGGTAAGAAAAGATGAAATTGGACCATTTGTGACAACATGGATGGATCTTGAGAGTGTAATGCTAAGCAAAATAAGTCAGACAGAAAAAGAAGAGAACCATATGATTTCACTGATATGTGGTATATAAACCAAAAACAACAAAAGAACAAGACAAACAAATGAGAAACAAAAACTCATAGACACAGACAATAGTTTAGTGGTGACCAGAGGGTAAGGGGGAAGGAGAGTTGGTAGATGAGGGTAAAGGGGATCAAATATATGGTGATGGAAGGAGAACTGACTCTGGGTGGTGAACACACAATGGGATTAATAGAGGATGTAATACAGAATTATACACCTGAAATCTATGTAACTTTACTAAAAATTGTCACTCCAGTAAACTTTAATTAAAAAATAAAGTAAAATAAAATAAAATTTTGTCTTTCTTTTATGAGAACTTGGGTCAAAGAGTACTTGATAGTAGATGGCTGCTATTATTACCACTGTTAAGTGTATGTAGGTCAATGCTTTTATAAAAGGTTGTAAATTTTACCCAAACATTATTTTGGATGTGCGGTAATAAAATTCAAATTTTATTCAAAATTAATGAAAGTGAATCTATTAATTGTCTCCATGGGCCAAATGTGATTATGAGTAATTTTTCAATAATAGCAAAAATAAAAGGCAGCATCTAGTCACAACTATGTAACATGGCAAACATCCATGGAAAAGTGTGAAAATATCACATTTGAACAGAAGCATAGAGTTAAAATACAATGTGTCAAATCCAAAGAGAATGCAGTCATTCAAACAAAATCAATTCCCAACTTATAAATTTGAATAGTGAAATAAAATGATGCTAATCTAATGTAGTTGCCTTACTGTGTTTTCCAGTTCATTATGCTGCATGCATAAATATGCGATGGTTATTTTCCCTTTGATAATACTCCTTACGTTACTTGCTTTAAATTGGTCTGCTTCCTTTAAGTGCTGCCAAAGCCTTTTGATAGATCTTGTTTTCAAATGAGCTTTCAGCGCCTGTTATATTTTACTTTTATTTAGTTTTGTTTACATCATGTAAAAGTCATTACCAATTATTTTACTTACTTGTAGTATGAGACTACAGTACATAAATATTTCAAATTACCTCCCATTTTCTTTTCAATAGGAACATAGCAAAACTCTAGGAGACTGTGTCTGATGGTAAATACCTCCGAATTTTCCAGTTTCTCGGGGCCTTCTGTCCAAATCCTCTAGCTTTGTCTTTATCCTGCTTATGACACAGTTATCACACCTTTCTTTCTGGTCTTTCACTATTAAGTGATTATTTCTGCTTCTTCATGGGAATATCTCATTTTGCTGAGTGGTTCATGGTTATGCCAATAAATGAAAAATTAGGGAGAGAATATGAAGAGATGCATATGCTAAAAACTAATGACATAAAATATGTTTATTTTATCAAGTTTTTCTTCTCTCTAGTTTAATTTTCAAATTTCCAATGTCTAGTACAATTAAACCCCAAAAAGTAGACATACATATCAAATGCACAGAAAAGAGAGCCCAGAAATAAACTCATGTAAATATAGTCAAACAATTTTGACAAGGGGTAGGCAAAGGCATTTAAATGGGTAAAGGGTAGTCTTTTTAACAAACGATGTTAGAACTACTGCTCTGTGCACATGCAAAAAAAAAATAATGGCCTCCTACCGATTCCTCAATCCTATTAAAAATAACTCAAGTGGGATCATAAAACTAAATGTAACACGTAAAACTGTAAAATATCTGTAAATATATATATATATATGTAAATTATGTTAGGCAAAGAATATTTAGATACTGCACCAAAAGAGCGATCCAGCAAAGTGAAAATGGATAAATCTGACTTTATTAAAATTAGAGACATTTGTTTATCCTCCATTTAATCCTTTGCAATCACTGGTTTTCCTCTCTATAAGTTTTCATTTTACAGTGTCATAAAAATGCAATCACAGAATTTGTAGCCGTTTGGGTCTGGCTTCTTTTACTTTATAGAATGCATTTCAGATCTTTGTGTTGAATTGGTAGCTTCTTCTTTTTTATTGCTGAGTTATATATATATATCATTGTATGGATGCACTTACTATAGTTAGTCTATTTACTAGTTGTTTAAAATATATGAGTTTATCGGAGTTTATCGGAGTGATAATTGTTGGTAAAGTTACATAGGTTTCAAATGTACAATTCTGTAATACATCATATATATATCACATTGTATGTTCACCACCCAGAGTCAGTTCTCCTTCCATCACCATATATTTGATCCCCCTTACCCTCATCTCCCACACCCCTCACCACTTACCCTCTGGTAACCACTAAACTATTGTCTGTGTCTACGAGTTTTTGTTTCTTCATTTGTTTGTCTTGTTCTTTTATTGTTTTGAGAAAAGATGAAATAGTGCCATTTGCGACATCAGGGATGGATCTTAAGATTATTATGCTAGGCGAAATGACAGTTTTTAATAAAGCTGCTATAAGCACTCACATACTTATTCTTTGAGAACATATTTTTATGTGCTTTAGTAATTACCTAGGGGCGATATTGCTGAGTTATAAGACAGTTACATTTTTAACATTAAAAGAACCTACCATTTTTTTCTAAAGTGGTTGTATCATTTGGTATTCTCAATAGCAAAATATGATAGTCAGATAAATCCACCTTCCTGCCAGTACTTGATATAGTCAGCTTTTTTTTTTCTTTAAAGACATTCCAATAGATGTTTACTGACATCTCATCGTGGTTTTAATTAGAATTTCTATAAGATTAATGATGTTGAGCATTTGTCACACATTTTTATATCTTCTTTGGTGAAACATCTGTTCAGATCTTTGTTCATTTTATTTTATTGGATAGTTGGTTCTGTTTTTGTTTTTTACTCTAACATATTGAAAGTTCTTTATATTTTTTATATATTTTGGATACAGTTTCTTTATTTGTTTGTGATTTGCAAACATTTTCCTAGCCTATAGCCTGTCCTTTTTTTTAAAAGATAACTAATATTTTTCCATTTCTAGAGAATGTGAATTCAATAATGGAAAAATTAAAGGTATAGAGGCACTGGGTATGGCTTCTCTCTTTTTCTTGAAAATCCCAAATTTCGTGCTACAGACACTCAAAATACTAATAGGTCCTTAATTTTATTCTCCTGTTATGGTTGCCAACAAAGGGTTATAACATATGTAATGAAATACTATTTCGAGGCTAATTTGCAGAGTTGAAACTCAGTATAACAAATCAAGCCTTAGCTCTGCCAGCATTTTCTGTTCTGACACTGCAGAAGATACATATTTCCCAGGGTCTAAGATCCTGGGACCTCCGGCTGAAGCAATTGTACCCTTGTGAAAACATTTAGTCCTCAGGTTATAGATACTGTGTGAACTGCCTGATTTGTGAAGCATTTTAAATTGTTACCGACCTTCTCTGTAGGATGATTTGAGGGTTGCAATATCCTTACAAACTTCCAGGCGCAACATTTTGAACTGCCAGTTAAACATAGGCTTCAAGGTACAGTATCGTTAAGCTGCTTTCTTCCTCGTTGAACAGTTTTTCTTCTTTAACTACCTGGTGAAGAGCCAATGCAAGCCTCTTGGTTATACTTATGTTTGGCAGATTGTAGCTTTCTTCAGATTTAAGAAATCACAGAAAGCCAAGAATAAAAATGGAGAAAAAAAGAAAGCATCTGGGAAGCGTGGAGGTAGAGTCTTTCTCTGCACATAGATCTTCCCTGGAATGAATGAAAAAATATAATGATTGATGTTTCTGTGGTTGTCAAAAGTTAGAAGTGAAAGCCTATTGTTCCTTATAAACATTTTTTTCTACAACTGTTATATATAGTTAAGTGAAAAAGAAGTAGAAACTGTGAAAGGCTAGAATGGGGTATATATAATTCTCAAACATTATTCTGAATAAATATTCTAAGATTTTAGTGGTTGTTTTGCCCAAATATCTTTGTGTGTCTTATTTTAATGTTATTATCGTGATGAATTCATTTATCACAGCACTTTAGAATTTTCTAATGAAATTTAATTCTTAATGAGTTAACTTATTAAAAGAGCTCATGTTAAAAATATTTCATATATTTTTATCATTTTATGTTTTTGCTAGCTGAAGGAAGCTATTGACTCTTAGTCTCTAATTTGATAACGACAGAACACATGGGTAAAAATTAAACTTCACAGGCTGCAAACTCTCCTGTAGAACATTGAACAATATAAGGTACTTAAAGTTTGGAGAAAATCAAGCTATTTTATTGGCATACAAGCTGAGAGAGGGGAGAAGAGCTAGAATATTCCAGGGCCCTGCTTTTTGTGAGGTGGGGGTTAGAGACTGATTTACTTTATCCTTTCTTATATTCTGTTAATATAGTATAGTAAAATTCCAAGGGTAATAATTAAAGAGTAATTTTCAAGCTGATAAAGGGGACAAATAGAATGAGGAAAAACCTTACTACAAATGAAGACAAATATAAATAAGCATAAAATGGGGTCAACAGATGAAACAAAAAAACATGCTGAAATATATGATGATATATCAGTAATCACCATAAATATGAAACTCCCTGTGAAGCTATGTATCATACGATTTAATATAAAAGCAAAGATCATATCTATCAGACATGATAGACTTTAATTCAAAAGATATTTGTAAGAATAAGGAAATGTCTAATATTAAGATAAGAGGTTTAATTCATCCTGGGTCTTGATGAGATCTATAAAAACTCCACTAGCAACAGACAGTTAATGCACTTTAAGACACAATATTTAAGGAACAAATATAATTTAAATAGGTTTTTTGGTTTTCCTAGTGATATTCTAGTTCTTAACTAGTAAAACTTCACATTAGCCATTGACACTGCCCTGTGACATAGAACCGAAATACACACTTTCCTTCCCATCATCTGTCAACATTGACCAGGTCATTTCTTTCCATGTACCTCACTATTTTCCCACAAATCTACTAAGGTTTAATGTTGTCTTTATTATTTTATGTGTCACTTTAATAAGTATGTTATTTTGTGATTATAATTCTGATGAAATTGATTATAGATAAGTATGTTATAAGTAAGCAGAATAATTGGAATGACCAGTGAATTCTCACCCTGGTGAACACCTCCATTCTTTGAGTTTTCTTTATCATTGTCCTTGGAGATTTACTGCTGTCTAGTCACAACATCGTTGATCTGTTTTCCTGATTATACTCTTTAAACTCCTTCAGTGGCTTTTTACAAAGCAGAAATATTCTGATATTCCTATGCACAAGGGCCTTCACATTTCACCACTGCCTATTTTTCTGAGTGTATCTCTTCTAACCTTCCTTCACTCGCTGCATTTTCACATAATAGGAGTTACTTTAAGGTACTCGAACAATTTCCTCTCCTTTATCATCTCCTTTACAACTTGTTTTTATCACATCCTCTTTCCTTTTCCTTAGAAAAGAATCAAATAAGGTCCCAAAGATACCAGGTCAGAACTAGGGCCTGGAACTAAAAACCAGGATATGTCCGTCACTAAATTCTTGAATCATGTTATAAAGAAAATGACCAACTTTTAGTCTTTAAAAATGTTTTATAACAGAATAACTCCAAAATATGGGGAAAAGAAGTAAATAGCTGGTTCCTTGTTCACCTCTAACTGCCACACCATTTTAGGACATAATCTTTGGTGGCTAATCTCTGAAAATATTAACTAAAGGAATGGTTGGGTGACTCAGGTTTTATAGGAAAAACAAGGTGTACTTTTTTTATCATGAAATTTCTTTAATCTTAATTCAGCCCTCCCAATTCCAACTGAATCTTGGAAAGACTTAGAAAATTGATTGAGATTGCACTGAATTTATAGATTCATTTAGAAAGAATTGTTAGTTTTACTGATACTGAGAATATACTTGTGTCATTTGGTCAAGAAAAATGTTTCTTCATTCATTCGATGTCTCCAACACTTTGCTCCCTTTATTGTGTTTACTTCTATGCATTAAGGATTTGGGGTTTCACTTACAGTTGTGTTGTCTATGATAACTCTGATTGTTTATGTCAGGAGTTCAGCTGAGGTAGGAGAGAGAGCTGAATTGTCAGGTGTTGGTTAGCTGATTGAAGCAGCCTGTAAAACATGAAAGCGCTAATCACTGTAATGGCACACACAAGCAAGAGTCTGAAAGCAGACCACCTCCACCTGCTCCATTTTCCCCGTGGAATAGCTCACTGCTCCAGCATCAGGTGCAGCAGCATGGACCTGAGGGTCTTCTTACCCATGAAGGGTCTAACAAAAGGCTCTGGTAGTTTTATGGATCCTGAAGAGGTGGGTGAGGGCAGCGAGGGGGAAGGGCTGGAGGTAGAGATGCACTGGGTATTGACTCGGGTAGGGAAAGGGTTTTCAGGCTTCCCTGCTCCTCGCCATTAGGAGGTCTGGGCAGAGCTACAGGACGAGGACCCTTGCCAGAGAACACAGTTGATGAGATCTGGAAATGAAGGTGCTGGGGGTAGCAGAGCAATCTGAGAAGAGCATGTCCAGTCAGGAGGGTCTGAGCCCTTGTCCCTAACTCCCTTCAGAGACTGCAGTGCAACATCCGTGCACCAGGTCTGGTGTGGGGAGGGCAGCTGTCCTCCTGCAGACCTGTCAGGGAAAGGCTTTGCAACGGCCTAGGATCAGGCTGGAAACATCATAGGTAGATTTCTAACCAGCACCGACTTCCTCGGTTTAGAGCTGCTATATGGAAAAAAAGTATAGACTTTTGTATGGAGATACAAAATCCACCTTTCTTTCATTCTAATCACATTGCTGTGGCATCTCTTAGTAGTTTTTTGTTTGTTTGTTTGTTTTGGTTTGGTTTTTAAAAGCTAATTTTGTGTCACGCAAAAACAACAGTGCAATGACGTGGGGATAAATAACTTGGACTAGTAGCGTGGTACACGGATGACCTATCTGACTGACGTTTAAATGAAAAAAAGGCGAGGGATTGGAAGAGCCCCAAGGGGAGGCTTTAATGCATTTACACGTAGGAGAGGAGCTATGTGCACCCATTGAAAGCACTGGCTATGGCGCTAGATTCCAAAGGTATGAACCTTGTCGCAGCAACTTAAAAGCTTTATGATTTGGGGAATGCTAATTTTTGTTTCTCTTAGATCTTTAAAGTGGTGATAACAAAAATATTTACTTGTTAAGAGTTTAAACATATTAGTGTATTGATTGTGCCTAGACCTTGCTTATTCAGCCCCCCCTCTTAATCCTACAAGCTTCCTGTGGACTCTTCAAGCCCCATTTAAAATGAACCAAACTGCAGTCCTTCAAAGATTCTGTGCTTTGCCACCAGCTCTCTTCAGCTGCCCTTTGTCACATATGCTGGGATCTCCTGTCCCTCTTTCCATTGGAAAGCCCTGCTCATTCCAAACCCTTGCTTAATTTTATTGTTCAAGAAAGCGTTCTTTTCCGAGTTGTAATTGCACACTTCTGGAAAACCATGTCGCACAAGGCTTACTTGTTTTATAGACATTTCCACAGTGCTGGCAGTTATTTATTTTTACGTCGTCTGCTCCCTAGCCCGTAAGCTCTCAGAGATGGCAGATGGCAGGTCTTTTAATCTAGTGTCCTTGCTGACACCCGTAGTTCTCATGTGTCATGGATGTTAAGTAAATACCAGAGCAAAGGGGAGAGGAGACAAGGCTTTTTCTATATCTCTGGTGCTATGTGTCCTCTAAAAATATTGCTTCAATTCCCATCACAGTTATGAGGCAGCACTTTTGTCTCCAGCTTACCCATGAGGAGAGAAAAGTTTGAAAGAGTTAACTCCTTTGCACATGCTCACGCAACTAGTAATTCTAAAGCAGGGCACGGTTCCTAGACCGTCTGCTTCTAAAGTTCACGCTCTTTTCACCAGTCCCTGCCTGAGTGAAAGATGTGACTGAAGCTGAATTTAAACAGGAGGCCTGGTGTCATCGGCCATTCCTCAGGGATGAGGAAGAGATGTGCTTTGTTTTATAGGAAGAAAAGGCTATCCTAGGTCAAGGGAGGCCGTGAGGGGAAGGGAGAAGGAAGGTTAATAGCTGGACCAACTAGGTCACAACCTGGAAACGATGCTGCTGAAGAAAGCTGGGAATCCAGACAAGAGTAGCTTACAGCAGATCACAGGGTCCCCTCAGGAGTTATTACATTGTGTACTTGAGGCTATCTAGAGAAAGGCTCTGTGTCTGACCAAGAGACCAGTGAGAGAATACACACTGACACCAGCAAAGAAAGGGAGAAAGGATCACAGATGGATGTAGGTATGAAACTATCAGGGTAAAATGAAATACAAGTGCAGCGCCCTTCCATATTTTGCTACTCTATGATCACAAATACTATAATAGTATCTGTCTATCGCTTGACTTGCTGTGATGGTTCATTTGATGTGTCAGCTTGATTGGACATGGGTGCTCAGACATTCAATCACACATGGGTGTGTACATGAAGGTGGTTCTGGATGAGATTAACATGTAAATGATTAGACACACGTATGCACAAACACATACACCCATGCACAAACACACCCTGTTGGTACAGTTTCCATGGAGAACCCGACTAATACACTTTGTTAATGGATTATATAAGGGCGAACAAAAACCGTGAAAGTTCAGAGGTGCCATGTGAGACTGTATCACGAAGAGCTAGGAGGGCTAAGTGCATCTGAAAGAAGACTGTTCACTATTCAGTCTTCGGGGCTTAGAGAAATGGACACCTTTGCCTCCTCTGAATACGCCATGAAATGTAATGAAGTTTTCATGCTCTTCAGGCAACCACTAGTCATGACTGCTTCACCAAATATAAAAGTAGAGCAGACTAGCACCTACAGAATTCAAGATTGTATATCTAAGTAGAAAATAACAGCACTCTATTGAGCCAAATATTATAACAGAAAGCACGGAGCTGTCAGGTGCTGGAGCAGCCAATTAGGCAAAAATGAAGGAATGAAACCTTTCATCATGCACTGTGACCACATGAATTCTAGACCAGAGAAAATGCCACGCGCCCTGTGGGAGTTTCCTGGGTGGAAGACGCGCCCTGTGGAGGGTCAGCGCAGACTTGGAAGTGCTCTTGTTGTTAAGAAGCCCCAACAAAAGCTCCAGCAGGTTAATGGCCCCTGGACTGTGAAGGTGGAAGAACGAGGAGAGGAGAGGAAAAGTACTGACATCTCCTAATTTCCCCTTCCCACCACCTCCCCAAGCCCCATCAGCAGAAGGAAGGTTGGAGGAGGCGCCTAAAGATGTCTGCCCAGGGCCCTGATAAAGGGACCTCGGAGTGCAAATCCGCAACAGAGCGTGACATCAGCGGGGAGGGGCCCTGGACCAGAACTCGTGCAGTGATGGCAGCGCCTGGCCACGCACAGTGTGGCGTGGGAGGGCCGCTCCCCCTGGGCGGGCTGCCTCGGAAAGGCCTTGCAATTGGTACAGTCTGACCCGCACAGTCACACGGTGGTTTTTAACTACAATCCTCATGGGCAGTTTATATATTTGGGCTCGGGGTTAGGCTAGGACCGGAGTTAGGACCACCTGCACAGGTTTTGAATCTTGCAAAGAGCATGTATTAAAGGCATTTCCTGATTTAAACATCAGTTGATAGTGATATTCAGCTGTTGGATTGCCATATGCTGAGAAATCTCTACATACAGTTAAAATATAACTGAGATTTGTCTGTGGATGCTGGAAAAAAAAATAGAACAGAATGTTATATTGGCACAAATATAATGAAGATTTCCTAATTGGAGGTGTTCAAGGAGGCATGCATAACTATATAATTTTAGACTTGGAAATGATCTGATATATCAAAGCCAATCTCTTTCTTTTAAACAGGCATATAAAAAAGTAGAATTTTGAAAGTTTTTCTGAGCTCCACAATTAATAGTGGCATATCTAGGGCTAAAAATTAGAGCAGTTGATTCATAATCCCACAAACTTTCATCTACATCATAATATCCTGAAGTCAAAAGCTGTATCATCTACTGTTACAAAAACAGCATGAACTAATACTCAACAACACTAGCAGAGTATGGAGTACCTAGGGGTTTCACACTCAAACTACAGAAAACGAAAATAATGAAGGATATGTAGGGGGAGAAGAATATCCTACCAAAGGAGGCAAAGGAGTATGAATTACAGTAGACTTCAAAAATCATGCAAGAAAGAAGAGAGTGGCGTGACATATTTAAAGTGTTGAAAGAAAAAAAATACTAGAATCGCATATTTGGCAAAATTATCCCTCAAAGTGAAGGAGAAATAAAGACTTCTCAGACAAAAATGGAATGGATTCATCACTAGTGGACCTGTCTTGCAAGAAACGTTGAAACAAAATTATGAGAGAAAGAAATGATAAAGGCCAGAGGCCCAGATTTACGTGAAGAAAATGAGAGCCTTCGAGAACAAGTTAAAAAAAATACACATATATAATACATATTATATATATTATACATATATTATATATATTATATATATATATATATATATATATATATATATATTATATATATACTTACATAATTAATTGATCTACCAGATAACAGCTTGTTCAAAATAACAACGCAACAATATATTGGATTATCATCGGTTATGGATAAGCAAAATGAATGACAACAATTCTGTAAAGGGTGGGAGGGAGGAATTGTGATCCTTCTATTTTGAGGTATCTGAACTACTCATAAAGCAAGACAGTGTTAATTTAAAGTGAACTTAGAGTAATTGAAAATCTATATCGCAAACACTGGAACAACCACTGCTTTTTAAAAATAAGTATAATTGATATACTAAGTGAGAAAACAGAACCATAAAAACACTCAATTAAAACAAAAAATGGTAGACAAATGTGGAATTTCAAAACAAAAAAAGAAATGAAGAACAGGGTAGCAACTAAGAAATGGCTACAAATATGGTAGATAAATTACAATTATATCAGATTTTTCTATGTATAAGATCCCTTCCAAAATCAATGAAAACACTCCCGAAACTAATTAGTGATTATAATAAAGCTGCAGTGTATGAATATACAAAATACAATTACCTTTTTATATAATACAACTGAACAATTAGAATTTGAAATTAAAAAAAGCATTTAAATTAGCACCAAAAATTGAACTACTTAGGTATTGGTATAATAAAATATGTACAAGATCTATATAAAAAACTACAAATCTTTGATGAAAGAAATTTAAAAAAAGAGCTAAATACATGGATATTCTATATTCATGGATAGGAAGACTCAACGTTGTTAAATATGCCATTTCTCCTGATCTATTTTATCTATAGGTTATATGTAATGCCAATCCCAGTCCCATAAAAATATTTTGTGGATAGCAACAAACTGATTCTAAAGTTTTTATGGAAAAGCAAAAGAGCAGAATAGGCAACACTACGCAGAAAGAGGACCAAGTCAGAGGACTGACACTACTTGACTTCAAGACTTACTGTAAAGCTATAGTCATCAAGACAATGTGGAATTGGCAAAAGGATAGACAAATAGATCAATGCAACAGAACAGAGGGCCCAGAAATAGACCCATACAAATATAGTCAACTCATATTTAATGAAAGAGGAAAGGCAGGTCAATGGAGCAAGGACAATCTTTTCAATAAATGGTGATGGAACAACTGGATATCCACCTGGGAAAACAAAAATGAATTTAGATATGAACCTTACACTTTACATGAAAATTAACTACAAATGATGATAGTCCTAAATTTTAAATGGAAAGCTTTAAAACTGAGAGGATAACATAGGAGAAAAAGCTTTATGACCTTGGTTTGGTAATAAATTTAGATATAACATCAAAAGCATAATCCACGAAAGGAAAAATAAATTGGACTGAACTAAAATTAAAAACTACTACACTATGAAGGATTGTGTTAAGAGAATAAAAAGCCAAGCAACAGATTGGGAAAAAGAATATTTGCAGAAATAATCTGATAAAGGTCTTGTATTCAAAATATACGAAGAACTTTTGATTTTTTAAATTAAATTGATTGGGGTGACATTGGCTAATAAAATTATGTAAGTGTGAAGTGTACAGTTCTGTAATAAATCATCTGTATGTTGCATCATGTGTTCGCCATCCAAAGTCAATCATGTTTCACCACCATATAACCCCCTTTGACCCTCTTCTACCCCTCCCCATTGCCCTCTGGTAACCACTAAATTGTTGTCTGTGTCTATGAACTCAAAATTAGAAAACAATATATGATATTTTGGGAAAGGCAACTAGAGATAGTTAGAGGTCAGTGACGGGGGTGGGGAGGAATAAGGGGGTGAATGACAGGACATGTTTATGGGAGTGAAACGATTCTGTATGAAACTGAAAGGATGGGCTCATGACATCATGCATTTGTCAAAACCCACAGAACTGCCCAACAACAGCACAAGCGAACCAGACTGTAAACTATGGACATTAGTTCAAAATAATGTATGGGTTTTGGTTCATCAAATTGAATAAGTGTGCCACACTAATGAAAGACGTCAAAAACATGGAGAATTGTGAGGGCGTGAGGCAGTATATGGCAACTCTCTCTAAGCGGAAAACTGCTCTAAACGTAAAATCTGCTAATTTAAAAAAAAATTACCCATTTAATTTGCGGAGAGTGGGATTGCGGTGGAAAGACTACAAGCCCCTATTGCCAGTTTAGAATCTATGTTTCCTTTCAACATGTTGTATGTTAAGATTAGTATAATCCGCGTGTTGATGAAACCAGGATATAAAGTGTTATATGCACCTACACCCAACTGGAGGAGAGCAGCTGATGGTGGCCCTGGGGCCTTGGACTCAGGTTACTGGCCTCCAAATAGTCACAAGGGGAGCACTGGCCAAGCTGGCGCTTTTTCTGAGTTGTCGTGTTGGGTAATCCTTGATTCGATCTTTGCATTGTATGTGTTTCACTGTTAGTAAATTTAATCAGAATGTAATCATGTAGGGTGACTTTGCAACAGCTCTGTTCTTATTGACATGTTGATTTTATCATTTTTTACTCTAAGAAAGAAGAATGATTTCCACCACTTTCCAATTATTTAGAACATTTCAGTGGCGTTCCCAGTAATGACAAAATATATATATTTTGCGGGGGCCACATCACTGCATTTCATTATCAGCTCCTAACAGGTGAAATCATTGTCATTGAGGTTTATACTTTCAAATGTAGCACGGTATCTCCAAAGTAGATGATGGTCCATAAATGATTTTAAATTGAAGTTAAAATAAAATGAACATTTAAGCGAGTAATAAATCTAACTATTCAGAATTAATGATTCATTCTTTGCTAAGGTGCGCAGAGGAATACTTTACTTCCCACAAAGGAAAATTAAATTTGCTATGTATATTATGTGAGGTTTAGACATTTTAAATTACATTTCATATTAATTAATTGACAGATTCCTCTATTGGATTTTTCTTATTTGTTCTACAGGGTCTTAAGCTAGACTCCTTCACAGGAAAGGGGATATGAGACAGCTATTTCTGAAAACAAACTGCTATTGCTAAAAAAGTACTTTAGGAAATTTTATAGACAAAAAAAAAAAAAAAAAAAAGACTAATTATATAATGGTGCCCAAACTGTTCCCATTGAGAGAAATCAGAGTGACTGGGTAAGCACCGTACAAAGGCACCCGGCATTGAAATTATAGAGTACAATTGGTTCTCTATACTTTGCACTGGTATAAATTGATGTAGCGACTTCTTCCTGGAATCGTTTGAAAAACAAACGTTATTACAGTCTAATAATTCATGCATAATTCTCCAAAAGGAACAGAACAGAATCATTTATTTTACCATTATCAGCACTTATCAATAGGGAAAGCTGGATGGAGTGAATGTGGAAACTCTCTCTACTATTTTGCAACTTCTTGCAAGTGTAAAATTATTTCAAAAAAAGGGTTTTGTTTCTTTTTTTTAAGATAAGGTGTCAACATGCTCTCAAATGCTCAAATTTTAATTTACCTAACATGAAAAGGAGCCATCTGTTAAATAAGTAACTGAATACATACATACATACATACATATGTACATAAAAACCTGTTTGAAGTGGTAGTGTTGTGAGGATAAATATTTTTCTTCTGCTAGGTTGTCAACATGTTTTCAATACACATAAGTTTATTTCATATCAAATCATTTTCTTGTTTTGGTAAAGTATAGCCGTGCGTGTGTGTGGGGCGGTTATTATGATGCCATGTTTGGATACAATCACTCAAATATATCTGGCATTTTAATTTCACATACTAAAAGTCAAGTTCTTGTGTTTACTTTAATTTTCTTTTTTTTTTTTACACGTTTCTATACCTAGATGTGTAATTCCCCAGCATATGTATTTTTCTAAACAGAAAATTATTTGTCAGCCTGTTGAGATTCCTCTACAAAGCTCACCAAAGATATTGGACATGCATTTCTAGAGCAACACTACAAATGAAAAATAATAAGAAATTTGTTAAAATTAGTATTTCATTAATATCCCTAATACATGTTTTATGGACAGACCAAATACTGGAAGCATGGCTCCCTTAATCAAATATTCTACACCAAAAACACTACCAATTTGATTCAAGCCATCGTTTAGCAGTGATTTGCTGGGTCATAGCATTTTGCTCTCTGAATGAAAAGTCATCCCCATTTCTTCTTTTATTTCTCATAGTCACAAATGAAATACCCAGCTACTGACAAGTAAATATCAGTGACATTCAGTGACTGAGACATCTCATGTGTGAAAAAGGCATATGCGATTTCCTAAGAATAATTCTATCAACAGTGATACAATCATCACTTTTATGATAAAAGTGAAGATTTTAGTAAGCACAGTTAGCTCTGGAGCTTCAGATTTAGTTGCTCTAAAACTGCCAATAGATTGTTTATCTTGAGAAGCCTATTTTTGATGTATTGTTTTATTTTGACAGTCAGCCACCTGGGCTTACTTGAATCTGATAAAGTATAAGAAAGACTCGCCCCTCTTAAATAGTTCTCTTGTGATGGATACAACATAGTTAATTCCATTTAGAAATTCCTAAATTCCTAACATATTTTTCTTTACAGCTGCAAATGACCTTAAATATACTTAACCTTTGACTTGTATTCTGATATTGTTTTTAAAGAGGCTCAATATTTTAAATTTGAGATTTCTGATATTGTTAGTTCTCATCACTTTTACCGAATACTAATACTGTCATCTAAAACTTCAAAGTCAGTCATTCACCTCCTGTATGCTATAGAAGCATAAACCTGCAGGTTTTTTATCCCCTTCAAAAGAACAATAAAACTTCTTATAGATAGCAAAATGAAAAGAAGCTAATATTAGAGAAACGGTTTTTCAAGAATTTATTTCTCCTGGGAAAATTGATTAAATGTGTAGTTAGATATCATTACAATTTTTAAATTCCATACTTAGGTGGACTTTTTTTGAGAATGCAAGTGAATTTTATATAAAATACTTGGATTTGAGTATTAGTTTCATGTTGTTTAATTTAAAAAATATTTTAATTATTCCTTATTCCTTAAAGAATTGTTACTTTTAATTTTCAGTAAGAAAAATTATTTAAAATTAGATGAATTGGTACACATATCAGAAAAATACAGAATCCATCATGGCTCATGAGATGCAAAACAAAATAAAGTTTATTTCAAATACCCATTTCTAGGAAATGTGTTGCTAGATGATGGGCAGCTTTGATGGTTAAATGATCCCTTAGAAAAACAGTAAACATAATATAAATAAGGACAATACAGACCACTGATATCATGCATAGTTTACTTGCCCGCAGTATGTTTGCTGTTTATATTCTACAGCTCAAATTCGATTCACATTTTTTGGGGGATGTTGGTGAACCACTATTGGAAACAGACATACAAGTCTTTTTAAAAGAAAAAAAAACCACACACACACTATATATATATATATATATATATATATATATATATATATATATATATATATATATAAATAAATATATGTATGTATTACACACACACATACAAACACACACACAAACATGCACACACACATTCATACACATATATGGAGAGAGAGACTTCCAATGATATAAAATGAACTTCCCGATTTCTTCGTCTTCAGTCAGTGGTGGCCTAGAGGAAAACGGAGAGGAATTTGTTCATAAGTTAATTGGTAGCGAGGTGTCACTGCTCCCAGACACCAGCTCATCAAGCTTAGACAGCTGGATATCTTTGTAGTTCTCTTCTGAGTGTATAATGTAGGCTTCCTTTAGAGGTCTGCCTCTACTGAGGTTACCTGTTCATGCAGGCGCCCTTTTAACCTTTCCTCTAGTTCTTTCGTACTTTACAATGGTTCATCTTTGCTTCTCGGGGAAAGGTGGACTCCAAGTAGAATGTCTCCTTTTAGGTGAGTGAAGAGTCCTGTGGAAATGGCAACTGGCAGAAATCAGTATGAGTCAACATACCTATGTGGCCTCATCTTGGAAAAAGTAAGTCTGATAATGCCGGTTGATACTGAGAATGGGGAACAAAGGAAATGGCTGCATGCTGGTGGGAGTGCAAATCCGCTAAAACAATTTTCATGTCAATTTGGCAGCATCTCACAAAATTAGAGATGCAAATAGCCCCCCTGCCCAACCATTCTAACCACTGTTATTTACCCTGGAGAAACCTTGACTCTATGTCCAATGAGGCACAGGGCAATGTTTAGTGAAGTCTTGTGTTTTTTTTAATATCAAAACTTAAAACGACCCAAGTCTCCAATAGAATTAATGAAATAGAGGCAGACATATCAGCAAAGATGAATCTCACCAACATAATCCTAAGAATTTTATAATTTTATAAATAAAAATACATGCTATATAAAACTATTTAAATACCATATTAAAGGTATAACAGTGCCATATATTTAAAAAGGTATGATGCAAAAAGTGAAAACTACATATGCAAACCACTAAATATATTATTTAAATGTAATTAAAATATTCTAATACTTGTACTTAATTTACCTCCCTCCCTCCCTCTCTTCTATAAATCTCTTCTCGCTTCCTTTTTCCATGATTGAAAATATGTGCTAAGAAGCATAGGCTGTAGAGAAATACAAACTTGCTTTCAATACCAACTCAAAATTTTCATAAATGTGTAGTGTTAGGCTCACTGCCTGAACTCAGTGAACTAGAATTCCTTCATCTGTTTCTTCAAATGGATTGAGAAGTTGAAAGGAGAAAATGAACATAAAGTTTGCTAACTCAGTGTCAACCTAAGAGCGGACACTTCTCTTTGGGACATATCTAGTTTTATTCTGTAAAAACAATATTGATGTTATTGTATAAAAATATGATTATGCAAACTGCAGTAATCTCACATCTTAATATTTAAATACATTCATTTAAAAATTGACAATATGAATTTGCTTTAAAATAGCTATTCATTGGAAAAACTTGGATGTATAATTGTTTCTAATTCAATTTATTTCTTAATCTGAACTTTATTTCACCTCTTATTATTTTTCTGATATTCTTGCAAGCAGAGAGTTTTGCTTTGTATCTTTCAATTACAATTGAAAGAAAATGCTTCTCTATGCTTTCTGTGTTGAGTGAATATTGATTAAAAAATAAAAGGGCCAATAAATTAAAAACCTACCCCTTTCTTCATTGCTTTTCAAATGTCTGTTGAAAGTTATTACCTCACATATTCTTTACTTTTAACTTGAACAAATTTACTTATGTTTAATCACTTCTGAATCTGTCAGTATAGTCTCCATTTTATTTCTAATGCTTAATATTTAGATATAATTAACTTTTAACATTATGTTTTATTCACATTTGCATTTTATTAGATTTAAACAGCCTTCCTTTTTATCATCTACAGATTTTTTATTTGCTTTTCTTTTGATGACAGTATAGTTCTTAATTTTTGTCTATTCACTCTTTGACTTAATTTTGGTGGTATTCTAACTTCTCAAGTTGAAAATTAATTCATTAATTTTTAGAACTGTTTGCTTACACACACACACACACACACACACACACAAACACACACACGCACGCACGCACTCTGAATTCCACTCCCAGCACTGGTTTGATCCCATCTGTTAGGTCCTGAGAAGGAATCTGAATGTGGTTGTTTAGGTTATGCTCTGCACAGAAACGTACCATCTAAATGCACGCTCTTCACATCTGGGAGAGTGTGTAAGGATAAACTCTGCTCTGCAGGTTTAGTCACCCAGCAGTGTGTTGGAGCAGAAGGGGCAGGCTCCCTAAATAAACCCACACTAGCACCAATAGCCAACAATGGGAACACAGACCAACCTGGACCCACTGCCGGTCCTCACTACTCTCTGAGTCTATGTCCTGAGCTTTCTTTTCTCCAGCTGACGCTCCCCAAGGCCTGGAATCTCGCCATTCATTCCCAGGGCAGACACTGATGGAGCAGGTGGTTGTGCTATGGGGTAGCAACTTCTCCAGATTCATAGCCAGGGCTCAGGCCACTGATTTCCAAAGTGTATATCATTTATTATTTTTATTTTTGAAGAATGTCTCTTTGGGTGAATTTAAGTAGTCTGTTACTTGTTAAATCCAAGAATCAGGGCTTCTACCACTTCCCTGCCCATTTCTTTCTTCTTTCCTTTTCAAGCTGACACTTCAGGGTCACCTAACACTGCTGAAATGGGGAGACACCCTTCAGTTCTGCTCTACCCAAGTTCCTTAAGGTAGTAACATCACATGACATAATAATGACATAAAAACAAACAAACAAAAAAGAACATTACCTTGAGAAATGAGCACCGTTTCTCATTTTGCATAAAGGCAGCTTTTGGGTCAGTAGAACCCTGTGTTGTTGTTTTTTTAATATAAATTATTTCAGCCTATAATTTTAGTCTTAAAGTCTTCTCTAACAAAACTATTGTATGAAAAAAATAGTGTGCTTTTGTTTTTATTTGCATTCTGGTATGCATTTTTAGTTTTAGGATGGTTTTTGTTTGCATTGTCACACATTTTCTTTTCTGTAATGTCATTGGCTTTTTAAAAACATGTACTCTCTATGGAGTAACAAGTGAATGGATGTGTAGATATGTCTACTGATGGTAGCTCCTGGGCCCCTGGGAAGAAGGAATCAGAGGTGCAAATGAGAACAGGCAATGGTATTTCCTTTTGGAGACACAGGAACTTGCTCCCTGGGTTTCAGACACTGAAGAGATCGCACATCACTACAGACATTGCTTCATTTTTTCAGCACCACACTCAGACAGTTTCCTCTGGCAGACAAATTCTAGCCATCAATCCTTGAATTTCAGTCTTCCAACACACACTGAAGTCAACCATCCTGAGAACCAAGCGCTACAACAGTTAGTTGTTCCAGGGCCATGTAATAGTGTATTGAAGGATCCTAACACATTCTTTTTGGCAGATTCTTTAGCGCCTTACAGTACAGGTTTATAAATATTCTGCTATGGAATCTGATTTTCTGTAATCCTGATTTTCATCTGTATTTCTTTGAAAGTGGTCAACAATTTTATCCTTATATAGTAATCTGATTCCATCTGCTTTGTGTCTTAGATTAATTCCTCATTGTTTTGTTCCATTACCAACAATTTCCTGATTGCTTCATATAATATAATATTATGTTATATTCTTTCAATTATTTCAATTTGATTTGTTGATGGAAGAGAAACAGTCATTTATACATCATAAACTAGATTTCTGTTCTTCATTTGTAAAACGTTTTAATGGGAAAAAAGTATTAAAATTCTACATAAAATAATGTATGTTTAACTATGGTTATGCAATTTATGGCAGATATAAAGACATTGATAATAGAAACACAACTGTTAAATTTCAAATTTTTGTTAGAATATGACATGACACCCATGGTAAAGAGCTGTTTAAAGGGTCATAGGATGAATAATTTTATGGCAGAGTAATACACTCATAATCTAATGTAGAAATTGCCCCATGTTTTGTTTTTCTACTTTTACTGAAGCACACTTATCAGTTAAACATATAGGGTTATTTTCTTATACACTGACAGTCCTTGATTTTGTTGTTGTTTTTATTTATGTTTTTGTTTGTTGGTTGGTTAGTTGGTTTTTGGTTCATTGACCCAAAACTAACATTATCAACATTTTCATGATGACAACGATTGTGATCACCGTTTTAATCATCATTACTACATATAAACTTGTACACAGATTACGACTTTACCCATGGGAATAGTTAACCTGCATAAGTCTCAACTTACTTATTTGTAAAACAGGAATAGAGATACAACTATGCTGGGAATTGTGTATGTATTACTGACCATAATGTTTCATTCCTTCTTCTGATTATTTTTCTCCTTTCTTTGCGTAATTGATGCACTTTGTTTCCAAACATACAACACCTCATATAGAAACAGACCATTGTAATTATTTACTTAGAAAATTTTTAATAGTGAACATACTGCCAATGTGTATTGAAATTTACTATGTTTTATTTAAAATTTACTACATCAAGTATATGTACTCAAAACCAAGTTACTTACTATTTCTTTAAAATTTAAGAACATGTCTAATATATAGTAATAGACACCCAAATACAGAAAAACGTGATACAAGGGTTTTGTGCTAAGAGATGATGAAATATTGGATGTTTAATTCAAAACTGAGACGGAGATGTAAGCCTAGATGTTTATCTGAGGTACTGAGGTATATTAGGACTCTTCAGGATTTATGATCATGGTGACAGCTACCTCCCTCCACTGAAATTTCGCTATTTCAGGAGAACACAGAATTCAATTTTTTTCGAGCCAGTTAAACGTAAAAGGGCAAAGTTCCAAAAAAATGAAACTTAGGAAATAAATTTATTCAAAGAAAATAATAATCAAGGGGTTATTTGAAGTAAAATATTTTGTAGAAGCAGATATTAAATTGCTTTGACCTTTCCCATTCAATACAGAACACGCATTTGCCTTTACAGGAATAAAATGCTTGACCTGTATTTGACAGAATGGCTTGAAAAGCATAAAAAAAAAAAAAAAAAAATCAATGACAGTTTTTTCAGATCTAACTCTTGAATGCCAATTCTAGGTTAATGTTAACAAGCATTTTGTATGATACATTATTTTTTATTAATGTAAATACTAGACTTAATTCTAACACAGTTATCCAATAACAAGCAGCAAAAAAAGGAATCTGCCTGCTATCCAATAATTGAAGTTATAAACATGAGAAGACATTTTGTTTTTGTTCTGTTGGGTTTTTAAGAAATAGAAGGGATGTACAGTAGACGTGAGGTGGTAGAGAGGCAGGAAAGAGGACACCAGAAAGGTCATTTTTACAGTTTTGTAGCTTTGCCTAAGGCTCGCCTTTCTCCCAGATATTTGCCTTGGTTTTCTAATCTTTCATAGGCGCACTGCGCTGCAGGTGTGAGCCTTGGATTTCAGAGGATAATAACAAAGCAAGAGAAAGTTAGCAGAAGTGGACTCGTAAATCAACCTAAATGTGGCTTTTGCATTTTATGTTCACTCCAGTATATTGGACTTTAAATTTCTCTAATTCCCCACACACATTTCAGCTTGGTTGAAATCATTTGCTGTTCTTATGTTCAGCTAGCAGATTTCTTTTGTGCGAAAGAAGAGCTTTTTATTTTGTTTAATTTTTGATTGAGAGATAAGTGACATATTACCATGTTTCCCCAAAAATACCATGTTTCCCTGAAAATAAGACCATCAGCTATAATGAGTCTTTTGAAGTAAAAATTAATATAAGACCCAGTCTTATTTTAATGTAATATAAGACCCAGTATAATATAATATAATATAATATAATATAATATAATATAATATAATATAATATAATATAATAATATAATGCAATATAATGTAATACTGGGTCTTATATTAATTTTTGCTCCAAAAGACACATTAGAGCTGATGGTTCCAGCTAGGTCTTATTTTCAGGGAAACACAATACATTGTGTAAGTTTACAGTGTGCAGTGTGTTGATTAGATATGCTTATATATTGCAATATGATCACCACCATAGCATTAGCTACACCTCTATCATGTGACATAATTACCATTTCTTTTTTATAATGAGAACATTTAAACTCTACTCCCTTAGCAACTTTAAAGTGTATAATACAAGACTGTTGAATACAATCAAAATGCTGCACATTAGATTTCCAGAAGTTATTCATTTCATTAAAAGTTTGTACCTTTAGACCAGCATCTTCCCAATCCCCCAACACCCCAGACCCTGGTAGCCACCACTCCAGTCTGTTTCTATGAGTTCAGCTTTTTCAGATTCCTTAAATTTTATACTCATGCATATAAAGAAGATTTTATTTTTAAATCTTTCCTGTTGCAGAGAAGAAAGATTCTATTGGACAGAGGACACAGGCTGTCAAGCCATCCTTTCCCCATATATCAGTGTACACTTTGTACACATATGAACACTGAATCATATAAGAATCAAGAGAGAGGGTTATTCCCCCTAATCTTTATATAATATATTATTATTTGTACAATTCCCTGTCCCCTAAATGTAGAGCAACCCAGATGTACAGGGTGAGAGTTTAAATTTAGAAAACTTTAATTTATAAGTTGGTATTTAGTATCATTTTTGGGGTACATCCTGAATTTCCAATCATAAAGGGTAGAAAAGATGAACAACTAATCATTTAAAATAACAACAAACTTTTACCACCTCCACACTGAGGCAAAATTATGCTTAATTTTTAACTTAATCTTAAAAGGAAACCCAAGTCTGGTTATTATACTTTCTGTAAGCCTTATTATTTTTTCATCTTTTTCTAACCCTTGGAAACGAGACAGGAATAAGACACTCATAATTTATCGTGTTGACAATAGAAATTTTATATACACATATATATATATATATATGTATATGTATATGTATATGTATATGTATATGTATATGTATATGTATATGTATATGTATATGTATATGTATAGTTATATAGTTATATATAGTTATATCTATCAATCAATCTATCTATCTATGTCTCTATCTATACATCTATCTAACTATATATATAACTATATTTGGCTTTTTGTCTCAAAGAAGACATTAGTATTTTACTCTGAAAATGTCTTGATAATTGTTACATTTTCAGTGTTACCAGTGAAGAATTAAAAATGAAAATATTTTTATGGTTGGTAATTTACAATTTGCAAAACCTTTTCACAGATACATTTTTAGGCTTTAATATTGCTGTCAAAAAAACACGTGTGAGTTTTTTTTCTCTACAATCTGGTGGCCAAACAGAATCTCCAGAAACTGACACAGATAAATGATATCATATAAAGAAGATAATTTTTAAGTTTAGAATTTCACGTTGAGCGAAAGAATTCTCACTATTGCTATTTCTGTAGGAGGTTTTCTCCGTGATGTTGTATGTAATGTTATGAATATGCTGCTGTGAGCAATTTACTATAAGGTAGCAAGGATTTGTTTTTGCAAAATAGAATGCACAGAAAAATCAATTTTAGGCCTCTATTGCCATAAGCCAAAATGTGGAGGATTACCCTTGTACTTTTGGAATTTTTCTTTTCACATCACTCAGCATTACCAATCACATCTGAGTCCCATTGCAAACCCAGAATTTTTAGGCTTAAGATCAAGAAAAATACAGCAGCCCAGTGGGCTGGCTCCTTACTATGGATCTTTTAGAAAAGGTGGTCCTTGACCTACACACTCTCATCTGTTTCTGTGAAGAGTTCATGTCTGAATTTCTATAATTCTCAGTGGTACATAAACAGGCATTCTGGATTTCCGTCACATCTGAGGTGTTAGACATATAGCTATAGCAGAATTTCTGTGAATGCATTGACAAAATAATTGAAATGTTTATGAGAAAAGTATTTAAGACACATAAGTATTGCATATTTTATTAGATTATATTTCTGTCTAAACATTTTCAAAAATATTCATTTCAGAAAATTAAGTAAAAGTATACTCAATAAGATATGGACCTAATAATAATATATGCTATTTCGGTCTGTTTTATGTGGATAAATATTAAGGAATGAATTTCTCACCTGCGCTAGCTGAAAGGACTAGTTCTTTGCATATTAAAGATCAAGGGCTACGTTGCATGCTACGCACAGCATGCCAAGTGCTCGCTCGCTCTATAATAGCTAGTCGTCCTTGCAAATTACCCATAAGATGATACATGAAGTGGCCTTCTCAGGAAAAAAGAGGAAATGTAATCACTCGATTTTCTCAGAGTTTTCTATAATTTGCAGTTTATTTTTAAGTTTAATCATGAGGTTTAGCTGATTGGTGTGAGGGAAGTTTCTGTGGAGAGTGATTCTGAGAATCATGAAAAGTAAAGCCCCTGTCAGGACTGGGATGGGAAACAGGAAAGAACTGTTTTTCCCTTATAACCAGCCTAGCAAGTCAGTGTCCCATGTGCGTTTTGTTTTCTTTTGTATTCACATTATGAGTGAACACCATAATTCATTAGCAATAGAAAATATTGCTCATTTAATATTTTAAAAAATTGGATAACTAATGAAGAATCTGCATTTTTATACAGAACAAATAAATGATTTTGGAGAAAGACTAACAGGCCAGATCTGATACGATGCTAATATCCAGATCTATTATTTCTGTTGCACTAACTTTTGTGACGACCCTCCAGCTGTGACTCATTCTGAACCATCAGAAGCTGAAGACTCCCAACAACAAAAAAGATCAAACAACTATATCTAAAAAATCTAAAAACAAAAAAATTGACAGGCTAAGATTGGAAACATAAAATTTTATTTATGAGACGTATTATTTGCATCTTTGAGGAAGGAATGAGAGATGTTGGGATTTGAGAAATGTCTCTGAGGCACAGCGAGAAGACTTAAGACATTCTTTGCCACCCTTCTCAAGAAACAGAAGTTCTGTATAAACTATAACATTCAGAAGTAATCAAGAGGGAATCTCCAGCCACTAAAATTAGGCAGGAACCCCAAGCCAGACCTTGCCTCTCTTTACTTTGTTCTGTCTTCTAGAACAGTAACATCTATACAGCAGGCAAATGGTAAATAGTAAATGTTTGTGGTTCGGTAAATCAATGGACACCACATTTCTCCATTGGTAAAATGGGGTGAGGGTGGGAAACAGAACTAAATGGAACCTCAAGGATTTTTGCTCTATACTCTTAAATTTTCTATACATTATTACATAATTGTCATAGCTAACAATAAAGTATGTGTTAATTTGTTAATATTTATGTATGTGCTTATTTTAAGGTTTAGCATGAAGTTTGAAAACAGTGGGTATTTAATTAAATCCCACTGAAGTTTTTATTCTCTTAGCTTATGTTCTTTATAAAATCTTAAGCAAAACCTATCAACTTCAAGTAACTGGGATTTTAATTCTCATTTCATCCCTTGAATCTTAACGTCTGGTCAAATTCCAGCATTAATTGCTTTATCTCCAAACTAATGAGCTAATTTGCATTTTTTACACAGAATACTTGCTGTCAAAGCATCCACATGAAACCGAAATTTAGTCAATCATGCATCTACGTGTCCTCATGCTTTCAAACATCTGGCTGTTTAGAAACTGCAGGATGTTTGAAATAGCCTTTTAGCATTCATCTGGGGTACCGCGTTCATAAACTTTTGGGGTCAAAGGACTGTTTGGCAATAGATAATAGCAATCAGCCTGATCATCGGGGAGAAGTTACATATTCACACACTCACAAGATTTTGCATGCAATTACAGAGACTTAGATCATTTGAAGCCTATCCATAATCTCAAAACTAATTATCCCTGATATTGAAATCTACTGTGTTATAGTCAATATTTTCAGATGGATTACGTTGATGTTAGGAAAATTTCATCCTGATCATATCTTGAACTCTAATCTTTACAAGTATCTATAAACTATTATATATTTGAAAATATTTTTGTGTCATTATTTGCTTAATATTGACCGCCTTCATTAGTATACTCCTAGAGGTCCATTTTTCTTAATTTTGCTCATTAATTTATCATCACCTAAAACCTTCCCTGGTCCCAAAGAGACTGGTTGTTGAACTAACCAAGTAGTTTATGAGTGATTTAATTATCCATGTTTAAGGATATTAGACATTTTCACTGAAAAAAATGTCTCTCTCTATCTCTCTCTATCTCTCTATTTTCTTTCTCCCTCACTCTCCACACTTTCAAACTAAGCTTTGTAGATATCCCAGGAGAAAGGCAGCAGTCATTCAAATTCTCTCTTTAGACTGTGTAGAAAAAGCAAAAGTACACGAGGTCTGAAAATTGAGTTCATAAAGTCATCCTAGAAAAAGTGCCACATGCCTCATTGCTGAATATCACTACAGTCACCTTCGAAGTACTCCCCTTGGGAAGCTATGCACTGACACCAGCACCTAGTCCACCCTTCAAGCAATTTTGGAACTCTTTTTCTCTAATGGCCATCAGAGCTGTTGTCATAGTTCTCTTAATGTCCTGAATGTCATCAAAATATCTTCCTTTTAATATTTGCTTTATCTTCAGGTGAAGAAAGAACTCATTGGGGGCCAGATCAGGTGAGTAGGGAGGGTGTTCCAATACAATTATTTGTTGACTGGCTAAAAACTCCCTCACAGACAGGGCTGTATGAGCTGGTGCATTGTCATGATGCAAGAGCCATGAATTGTTGAAAAAAAAATTCAGGTCATCTAACTTTTTCATGCAGCCTTTTCAGCACTTCCAAATAGTAAACTCGGTTAACTGTTCGTCCAGTTGGTACAAATTCAAAATGAATAATCCCTCTGATACTAAAAAAAAGTTACAACATTGTTGCAACAAGTTCGCTATCTTAATTGTCAGACCTGGTATGTTTTAGAGGATATAACATTTCCCACAGACGCTTCGATTTAGGAACTCAGACTCACCAGCTGTGTCTGCTCCATTTTTGAAATTAACTTTACCTACATAGACACCCTCTCCTTAGGTAGCAGGAAAGCATCCTAATCCAAAGTCAGGTTACTTTACGTGTTTCTTAGCATTTGAAAATTTGAAACAACATCTTACCCCTTTCTTCTTGATGTATTTAATATCATGATTGGGGTCTTTGTTACATGAGAATATGCATTTGTCAAAGCTAGTAGAACAATGTATAATGTGTTGAAAAAATGAGTCATTTGCCTACCAGCATATTAGAGGAATAGAAATAAATCAGGGATGGCATTCTTTTTCTTTCAATTCCACTGTGAGTTGTTTTGTATAGCTGCTGTCTGTTTCCTTCTATGCCCCAAGCATCTTCATCTATATTTTTATAAAGTTTTAGACACAGTGGTGAAGATCAATAGTGAAACAGAAGATCAGTTTGGGCAAAAATGAAACAAAAAGATGTTTTATGTAGCAATAGAGAATATGTTTCCACTTCCTTACATTGCTATGTGTATATTGGTGAAGAGCTGATCTTTTCATGAACAGATCATTCTGAAAGCTGCCAAACCTTAATCAATGAAAATGCACGGCCTTCGATTCTGACAGCTCTGCTAGCAAACTTGAGCTCTCTCACTTGACAGGTTGTTTTCCTATTCAAGAGCTATAAATTTTTGAGACTATTCTACTTGTTTGTAAATGTGGTATCAAATTAACATGATATAGATGACAGACTGTAGAAGCTCAGTTGACGAGACGACCTGTTATTAAATCTCGCTTCAATGCCACATGAAAGGCAGTAAATACTGTTTTAAGAAAAATGTCACTGATGGCATTCCAAACTGAGTTTTCACTCGTGTAAAGTTTGTCCCCATTAAGATAATACTCACAACTTTCTTTAGATTCCCCTCAAGTTGTATTTTATGTTATTTGGCTAAGAAATAAAATAGGCTTGGAGGTCGGCAGGAAGTTGGGTGCGAAGTTGTAACTAGCCCTAACTTACCAGGGGTGTCACTCTACATGGGTGGCAGCTCACCCACCAGGAGAACGAACCGCACCAGGAGATGTGGGCCAGGGTTTGTCTGGGTGCTACCTGGCCAGCAAAGACACATTCCTACTTTCCTCATTAATTCCCAGTGAGCATCCCTTCCCTTGACAGAGTCATCATTATAGGGATTTGGGCATCCCCGGGGGTAACAGAGCCCTGTTTGCTAGAGAATAAAATTCTTTACTCTTTATATTAGAACTTCAGTTAGGAGTCACAATCCCCCTTGACGAAACAGGCAACAGTGAACATGAACTTCTACTCATAGGAAGATCAACTTCATATTCTGTTGAAGAATGTCCTTCAACAGAAATTTTCACATAGACACTGTTCTAAATTTGAGGACCTACACGTCATGCGCTGGGAGAGATTTGTACACTATCCGGACTCCTTTCTATGGGGTCCAATGTTGTACCACGTTTCTTCAAATTCCACATTTCTAACCTAAATCAATGTAATATGTTCCCCTAAAAAGGGGTAATATTCTAAATCACTATCTCTCTTTCAAAAGTGTGCAGATAATTCAAAATGATCAAACTATGGAACTACTGGTACTTTCTATAAGGCACTGTGCTATATACTGGAAGACTGTGAATACATAAACTGACATTCATGCTAAGATAACAGGTAACTCGAGAGATTGAAATACAGAAATAGACAAATGACTAGGAGAACATGAAGTGATTCATCCAGATTAGATTGATTGAAACCTAGAATTTGGGCATTTAAGCAAGATCTTTAAAGTTGAACAAAATCATATTTGGTTTGGAATAACAACAACTAGACTTTTAAATGTGACGAAGGTCAATATGACAATTCTAGATATATTCAAGATGATGTCACTTACGGACTTATAAAAATCTCAGCATTTCATCATATAAATACATTAATATGATTTATATTATAAATGCATATAAAAACAAATAAATTACATTTTACTTAAAAAATATTTGTATCTGTGTTAAAATTTTCCCATGCATGTAGTGACTTTACTCATGCAAATTAAATGCTATATCATCTATATCATATTAATTCTGATATATCTAAATCTATCTATATCTATATAAGTATAGATATAGATAGATACTGGTAGATATAGATATACAAAAAAAAAGAAAAAAAGAGAGAACTTAATACAGAGCATATAGTTGGTGTGTGTGCGTGTGTGTGTGTTTCTGTGTTTAAAAACCAGTATTAAATGATATGAGTCACTTGTGAAACTCATGAGCATTTTTTTCTGCTTCATTTTACACATACATGTCATTTTCTCTGGAGGGCTTTTTTGTTTGTTTTTCCTTCTACCAATAAATAAGAACCTTTGCAAACCAAGAGCCATCAAAATGACCAGTGGCTCAGAGAACAGAACACCTAACAGAACATGTGGTGCAACTACGGTTTTCCTGTACAAGTGGCATTTAAAATATCTTATTCCAAAGACAAGACCCTCTTTTGAGAGCAGAGGAAAATAGCGTAACAGTGAACTATTTCTGTGATAGTGATTTTGACTAGAATGTCAAAAAAAAATTAATCAGTTTGACAAATAAATCGAATAGGATTTTCATTTGAGATCACAAGAATCTTACAAATTTGTGAGAGATTGGCAGCTTTGAATTAGTTTTCTTAATGATAATAGGTCTTATACCTATGCACATTTTGTCACCTTTGACTTTTCTAAACAATGATTGCACATTTCTGTTAGATCTTGCTCATCTTTTAAAATATTTACTCATGTACAATGTATACTTTTGATGCTATTATAAGTGACCTTTGTACTTTCAAGATGTTTTCTAGTTCTTTGGTACTAAATACCGTTTTGTATATTGTACATGTAGCCACACCATAAACTTACTAAATTCACTTATTTAAATAAATTTCCTGTAGGTTTCTTTGTATTTCTTGTATACACAATCATTTCAACTGAAAATATTGGCATTTTTTTCTTTTTAATCATTATTCACTTTATTTCTTTTTCTAGACTTATTTGATGAACCAGATCCACCAGTGCAATGATGAATGGAAATGGTGACAGTGACCCTTCTCATTTCCAATCTCAATATTTCATAATTCTGTAAAGATTGGCAGAAAATCTTAAGTAATTAAATTCCATTCTCTTCTAAATGAGCATCACGTTTTTCAAACACTTATTATATTGATAAAATTGCATAATTTTTCTACCTCATTTCCTTTATGCGGTGAATTGTATTTTAGAGTTATAAAATGCTAAAACAAATATACCTCGTAGCACAGAAGTCATTTGGTTATGAGGGATCTCCCTTCTCATTTAATGCTTGTTTCAATTGTTATTTCGAAATTTTTGCATCGAAATTTATGAGAGAGATCAGTCTGTGACTAGCCATTCTTCTAGTGCACTTGCGTCACCCGCTTGAAGCATATAATTGCCAGTTCTTATAATGGGGAAGCGTGTGAGATGAGATGGTATTGAAAACCCATACTTTAAGGTAGAAGCAGATGACATATTTGTTTGTTTGGGGGCTAATTAAGTCAGACATTCTTATTACTCATCCAAAAGGGAGATGCCCAGTAGGAAATTGGATGTACAAGACTGAAGTTCAGATGTGGTCTCCATCAGGGTTTGACATTGGGGCTATTAGGATGTTGTAGCCATTTGTGGTATTTGAAGCCAGGAGACTCAGTTCATGCAGAACACCGATAAAGCAGTCTAAGGACACGTCCCTAACAAGGTTTTATTTGACGTTCAGTGACAGGTGGAGGAAGCACTGAGGATGGAGACATGAAAGTCCAGGAAGAAGGTGGCATGTGCAGCTGAAAGGCCATGTAGACGGGATTGTGACTTGACCTGGGAACTGGCGGCATGCAGATCAGAAGTGACTTTGAAGGAGATTGTTGAAGTGTAGTTAGAGCGAACAGAGCAGAACATCTATTTAGATTTTGGCCCAAGGGATGCAAGAAATAGAGAAGCTGACGTAATTTAGTACAGAAACGCTTTTCAGGAGCTTTGTGCTAAAGGGAAGGAAATGGTGAGATATCTGAAGGAGGATCTGGAGATAATAGAAGACTTTGATTTGATTTGATTGTATGATTATAGTTGATATAACATTTATACTTGTATGCCTATGATTGAGTGAAGAGGGATATTGGCAAGATTAGTGACAGGAGGGGGACAGTCATTGATGTGATATTGCTGAGTGCTCCAGAGTAGATGGGATCCAGGAAATGAGGTGATGAAAAAGTCAGTGTTACATAGTATTAGCTCATCCTAAATTCCGCATTAACCAAACTATATTCAGTTAACATCTAAATTCAAGCAAAGGTGGCCACAAGAAATATCTCTATAATTTCCATTTCTGCAGAGGACATTGATCACGCTGTGTCTCAATGTGTTCTCTATGCTACCGCAAGTAAGATATGTATCTCAGAATTTAGTATCAGAAGAAACGTGGTCTCTTTTCATAAACATGCTCCCCTCTCACTTGGAAACCTTTGTTTCCAAGAAGAGAATCTTGTTACAGGTATGACTATATATTCTCCCCTTCATACTACTTTCTCCTTTTATTTTTAAAATCTTCTGTGTGTGTGTGTGTGTGTGTGTGTGTGTGTGTGTGTGCATGCATGTTGGGAAGACTCACAGCCATATAACATATTCATTAGTTCTTTTAAGCTAGGCTATGAATAGTTTCTGGTGATATCCACATCACTTTGGGTATACCTGGGAGAGAAGATTACAGCAGGTTGGAGAGAAATTCAGAGAGATTCATAAAGGAAAGAGAATTTGAGATCAGTCTTGTTAATTTGATTTGGACAAGCAGCAACTGAGGTAGGGAGTAGAGGAAAGGACAGTCTGGTATTTGGAGTCATGTAATTAAGGTCAAAGAGGTGGGGTGTGGCAAGTGTCTTCAGTAAGCAGCCTCCAGTTTTCCCAGTAATTAAATCATGTGGATTGTGGAATCTGGAATCCCTCTCCCAAATACACAATCATTTCTGTACTTCTATTCACTTATTAATTCCACAAGCATTTACTGATCTACTGTATTCCAGAAAAGGTAGTATAATCTGAGAATACAAAGAGAAAGAAGATGCACCTTACCACAAAGGAGCAGAATTTAATGGAAAGAAAATGACATCAATAATTTGTTGATGTCTTATGGGATAATTACCATACAATAGGACTATCCCAAGTTGACATGGTGGCATGATTAGATGACTAGGGAGGGTAGTTTTGGAAAACACACCCAAATGTATGGTTCTGAAGTTGAGGACCACCTTGTACACAGAAGGCCAGCTCTCCACTGAGCTGGAATTCATGAACCCACAATTCAAATCCTGACTTGTTTATTTTTTATATGAACTCTGCCTACTGAACTGACTGTGAGATGAAGTCCAAGGTGAATTCATGTTATTCCAAACCAGCAATCAGAACCTTAGGGCTGTGTGACTAACAAAGCCAGACTTTACACAAACTAGGTATATTTAACCCATTCATAGAATCCCTGATGGCACAGTAAATATCATCTAAAAGGTGTGCTAGCTTTAATTGCATCACACATGACATTCGTGATTGCAAAGATTTTACAGAGCCCTATTTTTAATCTCTGTTATTTTAAATTGTGTGAGAAAATCAATAGAGCTATTTTCACGACACTTCAAATTTTGTAGCTCTGGACATTGAATTTCAGGGCTGTTTAAGGAATTATCTTAATACTAATTAATACTAAAAAAGCACATTTGTATGTCCAATGCCATAATATTGTACAGAATTTTACTTGATTTCTAAGACCTCAAATATTAATATAATTTTTTAAAAATTGTCTGATATTTTATTAAAAAATCAGAGTCTAATATTCCTTAATTAATTTTATATTTCAAATGTATGCCAGTAAAATGCCATTGTAGGTAATCATTTTGTATTCAAATTCTTTTTACCATTTAATCTGTGATGAGCCCATGAAATCTGTATTATATTCAACAACAAATATAATAGTTATACTGAAAAAATTGTTTTTCATATTTGAAAACTTATAGACTAGGGATGTTTTTGTCTCTAAGTTCTCACTTCTGTTATGTATATTTTAATCCCCATCGTTCACACTGGTACAATTATTTTCCCACTGCACTTTAGCACCAGTCACTAACAGTGACTATAAAATGAATAGGGAGAGGTACAAAGTCACCTATGCAGTCTCAGAATATTGCAGACACACACAAAATCAAAATTAAAACTATATCTCAAAGTATCAACTTATGCAAGCTATCATCTTTTTGTCGTCAATTTAATTTTTCCTTTAGTAACATAATTAGGACATAAAACATATCAAAATCAATTTCTTTTCTATCTTCTTGCTTTACTATGAAAATATAAATTCTCCTGCTTAGCTCTCCACTGGTGGAATATTTTACAGTTTTCAGTAATTTTCTCTAAAGGTCGTAACACTCTGACTGCCTCTCACTTTCAAAGTTTTCTATCTACCGAAAAAAAAAAAAAAAAGTCCACATCTCTGTTTCTGTACCTGTGTCCCTAGAGATTGCCCTGCAGCATTTGATCAGCACAGTCCCTAATCAAAGGGTGACAGGAAGTACATTTGTGTTGTTACTTCACTTTTTCACCCAGGGGGCATGGAAAGAGCAATACAAATGCCATTCCTCACCTTATTCAATTGTGAGAATCCAATGAAATCATATCTGAAAGTGCTTTGAAAACTATAAAGCACTGTGAAAATATAAGGCATTGTTATTGGTATTAGAAATAAGGCATTTTTCAGTCTTTATTATTTTTCCTTTCATCCTGAGAAGTTATTACTTCATATTCTATTCTCACCACCTCTGATTCCTATTTATCATGGAAAATGTGCATTGGATTGAGAGCAAGTTTCAGGAAAACAATCACATCAATGGGCTCCTTTATTTTCGGTTTTAAATGCGGTGTTTATGGAAGTTTTGCATATTGCAGTGGTGAAAATTGAATAGAAATTTCATGCACTTAACGTGTTCAATTTGATTTAGCAGTCTCCACAGATATAACAGTATCACCTGGGTGTTTGCAATAATACAGAGCCCCTGGGTCCCCAGTTAGATCTACTGAATCAAATTCTCAGGATATAGACCCAAATAATGTATGTCTGTAAGGTCCCCAGGGGATTATTTTTACACCAAGTTTGACAACGTTTGTACTAGGAAAAGTTAGTATTGGCTAATATGAAAATAATAAGTATGTGGTACAAGCCCAGATTTTAAATAAACAGTAGCTATATTCTGGATCCAACACATTTTTGATGGAAAAATATATTAAAGCCAATTTTGATTCCAGGATTAAGGAATTCAAAATATGTTCACTGGAAACAGATTTGAACACATTAAGCTAACTAAAGTGTTACAACAATTCCCCCAGATTTGATTATAATTATTTTGTGTTTGAAATATAGTCGCATGTGTATATAATCATATTCAAAGGTCATATCTTAAGGATTGCCTAAATAACAGAGAGTATAGAATGGTTAAGTAGTAAATTCCTTGTATGCTACAGCCAGAGGAATGTTTAATATCACTTTAATAGTAGTATAATATCCATGACCACAGAATATTGACTCATCCTGGAAAGTATTGTTTCCTATAAAAGCTAGAGCAGAATTAATATGTTTAATTATGCTGAGAGAGAGCTTGCAATGGAGGATATTATTTGGTATTTCATCAGATAATCAGAAGTCCTTAGATTCATGTCTTTCCTTGTATAATGATGGGATTTGGTTAAGCAAGGATATGCGTCTGTATCTGGTGTTGGGCTTGAGCAAAGCAGAGCCAGCAATGAAAAGGGAAGACGGGCATAAAAGTAAAAGAGTAAGGACACACCGGAACTCACAATGACAACCTGGAAACAAAGAACAGACTGGAATATGCGTCTCTCACCATCTTCAACTCTAGTGGTCCAGTTCACTCATAAACAAAACCGGTGACCTTTACCACTGAGTTGCCCATGTGCTTGTCCCGTGGCCTTGGAGCAGCAACAAAGAAGAGTTGGTGAGAACTTTGGCTTTGTGAATATGTCTGCTGCTCCATTCCAAAAGTTTAGTCAGCAGATGAGTGACGATGCACAGAAACGGCAGTGGGATCTGGCCTTCACCAAACTTCCAAATGCACAAATGCTGCTACTTCACTTCCACATTCCAAACCTCATGTTATCTTCTTCTTGGTTGATTCTAATGTAGAGCCATGTGAGGAAGGGAATTCTGGGAAATGTGGGCCCAGATTAGGTAACTTGACAAAGTGGAAAGTCACTAAAGTCCATACTTGTCAATCTGACACCAATACCAATCACTTTTAACCATAGCTTACTGTTCAAATAAAACAAATAGAAAAATTGTGCTTCTGCTTAATTGTACACAGCTTGGCCACATACAACCAAAAACACAGTAATCCTCTCCTCAAGAAGAATACAAGTTTACAAATTCCCGTTCTTCTCTTTAGGCGATATTCAGATGTTCATTCCTCTGCTAACTGAGATACACTCTGTTTTTTAAATAACCTATCTCTTAAAAACCAGAAATAAACCTAATTTTTTTTTCTGTTTTGTTTGCTCATTTATTCTGTTCTTTATTTTTCTTTATTTTATTTATTTTTATTTTTTGCCTTTTTCTTAAACCTAATTTTACAGTTTTACATTAACTGGTAGAAGGAAAAAAAAAAAAAAAAAAAGAAAGAAGGTGGGGTGAGAACATATGTAAATATATTCTATTCCAGTCCTCATTTCTGCAACTGGACACGTGGTCATAGCTGATACTTATTAATTCTTCTTTGACTCCTCAATATATATTTCTTTTGCCTTTAGCAAGTAACACAGTGGTCATAAGTATTTGTGTGAAGAGCTGACCCAAAGCTTCATTCCTAGCGTCTGGGTCATTATCTGCACCCCTGCTGTTGGAGGGTTGTAGTTCTCTGTTTCCCCTGATCACAGGACATGGTATTATTCTGAGATGCGTTATGGATCTTCTGAATTGCAGACATACTTTAATCAGGATAAGTCACTTTAATCAGGATAAATAAGTCACTGGCCAGTACAGTAGTCAACATTTTGCCTGTTGATTCTCTGGCAAGGGAAGGCAAAAGTGGCCAGATGGTGTCTTGTCTTTATGTTTAAATGAACCCTTGCTGGAGCCCCTGATGGAATCATTTCCCTTTTGCGAACTAACATCTTTGGGCCAAAAGACTTCAGATGACGAGATCAATGAGGATAGAGTTGAAAAGATGCATTCTAATTTTTACTTCTTGATGCAGGAATATATGAATCCTAGCTCTAAGAAAAACAGCACATGTACCGGTAGTGGTAATGATTTTGAACAACACCCTGGAGGACCTTACTTCATGACAGCCATGTTTTGCCTCTCAGCTGGTGTGTAATATTAGAAAAGCTGTTCCATTATTTTATCAGAATAGCTACTTTATGGTAATGGGAGCATAATAAGACTAGTGAACTCCAAAATTATCAATCTTATTACCATTCTTTGCTTGCTGGGTGGTTAGTTCCTTGTTGAAAAATTATACTGTGTGTAATACTAAGACACTGAATATGGTATTTTGTAGTTCACAGGTTTTGGTTTCAATAAAAGGATTGGGTCAGAGAAGGCAAATCTATAACCTGAGTTGGTGCCCATTCCAGGGAGAGCAATATTTCTCCCCATGATAGAACTGGTCTACCATTATCAACCTGCATGAGGAAGCCAGCTGAGTCTTTGAAGGAAGGTAGCATATAGAAGCCCCGTGTTGTTTCCTGATATTGGTGGGTTGAGTATAGAGCAGTGGTTATAGCTGGGTAGACCTTGGAGATAAGTCAGTTTGCTTAGTCCGTGTATAACATCCATCGTTGCTATGATAGCCATTCTGTATATGAGCTGGAGAAACCGACTGTCAGCCACAGGATGATTTAGCTTGTATATTGTTAATTCTTCTTGACCATTTGCTTGGGACACAAATATTTTTATAATTTCTGCCACTTCTGAGTGGCATATGCACATACCTCTTCTCCAGACCTCCTTATTCCCAAGTTTTCTCTCAGTCCCTGCCAAACCTCTCGCCATCACTCGATGCATTGCCCAAAGTCCTGTCGGGAGGGATAAGCTGCTGCCCTTCATTATGGAGTTTCGTCCATGTCTGGCTCACACTTCAAAGGAGCTGAGGGATAAGACCTGGCAGTTGTGGAGAAGCAGCAGACCAGCTGCGGCCCCACACCCACAGCAGAGCTAGCAAATCAGTAACGAGGTGTAAGTCGAAAGCACTTGGCATACCACTGACCTTGGAGCATAAAAATGAATGTTTTCCATTTCCACTTTCCAAATCTCACAGAAATTTCTCTTGTGGGCAAAACTGACTTGTGATGAGAATTTGGGCAAACATAGTTCAGCTTAGCTAATTGACAAGCAGAAAGCCATCGCATTAGGCAATGATATTATGGATAGGGAGACGGAACACGTTTGGAAATGTGAATACATTGAGAGTGGTGGTTAGCCAAGGAGCTGTCAATTGTGATTTTTGTTCATGTGGTTGTCTGAAAGGTTTTATCACCAACTGAAAGAGATAAAGAAAAGATAGAGATCCCTGTCTTATCTCTGAGAATTAAGTTTCCATTGCAACTGAAAAATCCAATTCTTCCCATTGAAATCTGGGAATAATTCTATCTTCTCTACTATAAAAGGATAGCTCTGCAAAGCTTTTGAAGGTTACTAATGTTCCCATGACCAATTAATTCTAAATGTCTTGGTCAAAGGAGCATGTTAGGGTCCCCCACCCATTGTGGTAAGAAGGTGGCTCAGCTCGTTGCCTAAAATGGATTTGTTCCCAAAATTCCATGTCCCTGAGAATTCGCCAGCCTCCTTCCTCTACACAGGATGTCAAGAGTATTAGTTTTCTAATCCTGTGTAACAGCCTGGCCACAAAGTTAGTGGATTAAAACAATACACATTTATCCGCTGAAATTAAGATGATTTAGAGAGGATGGTTTTCTTTTTCGACAAGAGAGGTCAGTGAAATCTGTTGACTCAAATGTCTGGGTGTATCTGTGAGTATATTTCTGAGTGAGATTAGCATCTGTGTAAAGCTCACCCTTACCATGGCAGGCGGGCATCCTCCAATCTGCTGAGGGTGTTGAAGAGAATAAACATGTAGAGGGAAGGTTAATTTGCTCATGCTGGGGCTGGGATGGCCATCTTCTCCTGCCGTCAGATGTCACCACTCCTGGTTCCTGAGCCTCTGGTCTCTGGGACTTAAACCATTGGCTCCCCTGGTTCTTAGGTTTCCACACTTAAGACTGAATTACATCACTGTCTTCTGAATCACAATGTCTTCTCTGGTTCTCGAGCTTGCAGATGACAGATGGGGGACTTCTTGGCCTCCAAATTGTGTGAGACAATTCCTATAATAAATCTTCATATGTATATGCCCAAATCTATAGCTATAGCTATATATATCTCCTATTGATTCTGGTTCTCTCAAGAACCCTGACACAGTCTTAGGCCTAAAACAGTAATTCTCGAATGGAGAATATTTTACTGTGAGGGGACATGTGGCATCTGAAGACACTTTGGATCATACAACTGAAGGATTGCTATTAGTATGTAATGTGTACAGGCCAGAGATGTTGCTAAACCTACTACAATGCCTCTTCCCAGAGCAAAGACTTATCTGTTCCAAAATATCAACAATGCCAAATTTGAGATAAGCTGGTATAAAGAGTGGAAAAGTGTGTGTGGGGGGGTGGGGGCGAAGGGGGTGTAATTTAAGGAGGCTGAAAAGAGTGAACTCTAGAGGCCAAGGCCTGAAAAGATGCAGTCTTTCCAAAGTAACCTGGCAGAGCAAGGGCCCAGGGAGAAACCCTGACCTAATGTCTCCCCTGCTTTTCTATATGCTGTCTATGCTTCCAGTGGTGTGAACACAACTGTACATAGGATAGAGAGAAAGCTGCATCAACCCTGACACAAGGTCCAGCTTCTTAGTGTGCTGAGGAGAGAGAAGTCAGGTAAAGAACGAATCTGGAGTGGCCGAGGGAACATACCACTCGATTTATACTACTTGAGAGTATACGTAACTATCTAGGAAATGACTGTGACCAGAATAGAAGATTCTAGTCCTAGGACATTGAAGCGCAACCTATGAGTGATGTGCAGAGAACAAGAATGCCACAGAATATCAAATAATAAAGCAAAGAGAGAGGAGGAAATATGAATACGTCTCTTCAATGCTGACACCACAAAACCAGATATTTAGTCCAAATGGGGGCCAATGTACTTCATTTTTCTTTTCTTTTTCTTAGATTTTATCTGTATGTTTCACTAATAAGCATCAGATATTTTGCCTTGTTTAGACATTTGGTTTCCTATAAATCAGTAGCTTTTGAACTGTTTTCACTAGACAGCAAACCAGTTCGTATGGAACATTCCCATCACATGCCCTCCCAAAAACAAATCAAAAGAAAACCAACAAGCTCCACTTTACTTAAATTGAAATATTTCTATGGGAAGAAATATCTTAAGGCTAAATAAACAAAATAAAAAACTAGACCATCTACGTGATTTTCTTTATTTTTCATTCTTTGGCTAAGAGTTTTAAAACCATAGAGAGACAGCATATGAATAATATCTAAGTCGATTACTTGTGTCTTTTGACTTTAATCTCCTTGAAAGCACTGAATATGCCATAAATATATGAAGAAAGAAAAGAACTGTCTGCAAAACAAATTTTCTTTCTATATGCATACCTTGAGAGTAATAAAGCAACTATCAAAAGTAAAAATTTAAGGGCCTTTAGATCATTTAAAAAAATATGGCAATAACAAACACATATATTCAATATCCCTGAGAAATTAAAGGCACTATTTCAAAATCAACTTTATGAACATTTTAGCAGTATTGATTTTGTTAGGTGCACACACTTTATACTTGCTTATGACATTGAGCAATTTTAGTGAAATTGTCTCATTTATATGCATGTCCACCATTTACTTGCAAATGTGAAATGAGGAATCTCATAAACATCTGAACTCTGTATTCAGGGAAAAATAACATCTGCTTCAAAGAAGAAAAATGTTTCACAAATGTATCAAAGGATTTAAGATTATATTGTCTGGGAAAAGGACAAGACCATATGATTTCACTCATATGTGAGATATAAAACAGAAAGTAACACACGAACAAACAAAACAAACTCATAGACACAGACAACAGTATGGTGGTCACCAGAGGGGAAGGGGGTAGGGGGAGGATGAAGAGGGTAAAGGGGGTCAAATACATGGTGATTGAAAGAGAACAGATTTTGGGTGGTGAACACACAGTGTAATATACAAGATGATATATTATAGAATTGTACACCTGAAACTTACATAATGTTATTAACCAATGTTACCTCAAAAATTTAATTAAAAATATTGTATTGTCTAGTATGTATTTTACAGTCAACACTTTAATATATGTGTGTTGTGGGATATTTTATGTATATTCTTAATGTGATAGAAGGGGTGAGAGACAGAATGTGTGTATATGTGTGAGCGAGAGAGCGAGACAGTGAGAAAGAGAGAGAGAGAGGGAGGGAGAGAGGGAGAGAGAGAGAGAGAGAGAGAGAGAGAGAGAGAGAGAGAGAGAGAGGGAGAGGCTACTCTTATAAAAACAGAAAACCATTATGTTTGTTTGCACACTCCATTCAGTTATTAATAAAGTATAATTGAGAAGCACTGACACACAGAAAGAGTACTGAGATTTCTAGAATTAACTAGTTATTATAAATTATTTAGCTAAGCTCTCATGATGTGTATAGCAATCTTTAATGATATGAATTCACCAAGGAATATTCTCTCTATAATTTTAACTATGCTGGAATTTAAGCTGCCTTTATGGAACATAACTCTAGTGTTTTTTCCAAGAAATTTTTGGACTGTCAGCCAGTAAAAAACTTCATGGAACTTCCTGAAAATCAGTTCATCTGACTGTCCAAATAGTTACATTCTCAGGGTAACAGGTTGAAGGTGTGGACAAACAGGACACTTCCCAGAACAACAGACCACTTAAGATGGCAAACTACTGACTTATCGCAAACAATTTACACAAAGAAGAATCACTCCCAAGCCCCTCACATCACTGTATCCATCATTCCTAAAGTAGCAAACTTTGTACAGTCACTGTCACATCAGAATACCTAAAACCACCATTAGACAGAACTTACATCCTGTAATGGATACTGCTGACATTTCCCTTCTGTGTCATTGTAACACTCAGTCACGTTGATGCTCTTCCTTATGGAAATAAACTCAGTTTTTATTTTTTGATCAACAAGTTACTCTTATGATCTGTTAGGGAGTCACCAGTTGAAAAAGTCAAGGTGTTATATTGTGAAGTAGTGTAGTATTTATATATATTTGTCTCTATGGTCATCTATTATTTTTTTCCTTGTAGATTATCAGTGCTTCAGAAATACATATACAATCATCAGTCACATATCAATGAATTATTGTTTCTAATGTAAAAATGGAGAATGAATTCCCCTTACTTAGGTTAGGTAAGGGGAAAATTACTCATGCAGCTGTTATGCTCAGGGAAATCAAACAAATGTTACCTAAACTTAAAGCACAATTCAACCTATACGACTGTGACCAAAAAAGTCAAATGAAAGTTTCTTGTGGATTACGACTTACTTCAGACTGTGTGAGAAATGCTCACTTTCCTTCCTCTGGTGTGTGGGAAAACCGCCTTGTATCTCCTTCCTGGGAAGCAATGGGAAGGTCGAGGAATCAGGAAGCCAACAGGCACGGAACGTGTGAATGCACAGAAGCTGAAAGCACCTTTATGAAAAACGCATTTTAGGGAAGCAGTTTGAAAACTATGTGATGTTTGAACTGACCTATTTGAACTTAAAACTTGTCTTAACGAAGTCCGAGTAGAGAATGTTCCACTGCATTGGGCCCAGACGACCTCAAAGCTCCCCTCAGCTTGATTAAACTTGACACAGGTTGCCTCTGGACTCCAGGCCCCTGACTTCCTTCTCCTGAAAGCACTTCCTTTAGAAAATGTCCCACTATAAATTCTTCCTTTGTCCCTTTGAAATATAAATCTCCGAGCCCCTTGTCTGTTGTGTAACCCTTGTCTTTCTCAGTGGTCTAGGAGTCATCCCTTAGTAGAAAGAGGGCCAAAGGGGTCAGATATATGGTGATGGAAGGAGAACTGACTCTGGGTGGTGAACACACAATGTGATATATAGATGATGTATTATAGAATTGCACATTTGAAACCCATGTAATTTTTCTAACCATTGTCACCCCAATAAATTTTAATGAAAAAAAAAAAGAAGAAATGGAATCACCATGGATGATAGAGCCCCAATCTTCCAGTTCCTGGAGGAGGCAGGGTGAGTCTCAGCTCTATAAGCAACAATTCACAAATATGAATGGCCTTATCACAGAGAAAAACATTTGCAATTCAGGAATCTTGGCAAGATCAGCTACAAATTCGGTGTTTTTATTTTGTTGACTTTTACCAACAAAATTTATCCGACAAGAAGAAATTTTCAAAGAGAAGACAAACAGTAGAAAGTGAAGGCTCTTTTTGGCATGATAAACATCCAAAAAAAACCAAACCAAATTCCACAATAAGAAGTTGGACTGTATAACATTTCATGAAAGTCTGCCATCAATATATTTTCCTCTCTCCAAATTTCCCTTGGAAGTTCTATCTTTTTGTTACAACTGTCCCAATTCTCTCCTGCCTGGCTCTTTTTCTAACTCCTGCAATCTTCATCCTCCGCAACTTAATAATTATTTAAGGAGTGCTAGTCCTTTGTTATGTTAATTTGACAGTTTGCCATTTTGACTTTCCTTTAGTCTACTGATCAGACCATATGGTACAAGAAAAAAAAAAGAGTGAAACAGTAAATATCTATCTTAGGAGACGGTGGTCTCACCGCACTGTGAATAATTGTTTTTAATCATTTTTATTCTGTTAAATGAAAAATGTCTCATTGAATATTCACTGAATAAGTTCTTTTAACTAATGTTATTTATATTCACATTTAGTAGTAGTAGTAGTAATATTGTACTCACATTTATGGTACTAAACTTAATTAATGATTTACAATCTTACCATCTCTTTCTTTGATAGTGCAGTGTAGGGAAAATAAGGAGATATCAAAATTAGAAAGAAACTCTGGCAGTTAGAAAAATGATAATTCAAAAGACTACGAGAAAATAAAGATGGATCAGGTCAGGTGCTGCATAATTTCACCAGTTTAGATCTTTATTTATCATAATTGTTACCCAAGGTTCTAGTGAGCTCACTCTCAGAAGTCTTTCCTCTTTGTAAGACTTCTTCTGGACTCCTGCCGGTGTTCATGGGTCATGTCTTTGATGGTGTATCCAAAAGGCAGCACTATACCCAAGGTCATCTAGGTTTTCTCATGTTGTTTCCTAAGAGTTTAAAGTTTTGCATTTTACAGTAGGTCTCTGATCCATTTTGAGTTAATTTTTGTGAAAGGTGGAAGTCTGTGTCTAGTTAATTTTTTTTTTTCTTTTTGCTTGTAAATATCTAGTTGTTCTACCACCATCTGAGACTGCATTTAGTCGGCTGTCTTTGCTCCTTTTTTGAAGATAAAGTTGACTACTATACTTACGGGGTTTCAGTTTCTGTTCTCTCTATTTTGTTCCACTGATCTATCTGTCTAGTCTTTCACCAGTGCCATACTGTCTTGATTATCGTGGCTTTGTAGCCAGTCTTGAAGTTGCCAACAAATTCCTACACAATTTCAACCATGTTATGTGCCAAATTTTACATTCTTCCATTATCTCTTACTCACTATTATTCAATCATACAAATCTTATTTATCTTTCTAGATCAAACCAAATCCATTCCTACTTCATGACCTTTTACATTTGCCCGTGATCTTCAATGAGCTGGTTGTTTCTTTACTTTCAAGTTCTTGCCTAAAATGTCACTGCTCTCGAGAACCTGCTTCTGACCAACATATAAGTTATTTCCTGTTATATTAAGCTTTTTATTTCCTTGATGGCATTTATGAAAACTTGAAATTATCTTTTTAGTTTTCTATTTTCATTTTCATTGTCTGTGTTTCTCAAGAATGTGTAGACAAATTTATGTGAGGAAACTTGAATTATTTTTCAGAGCTCTATTCTTGGTGTAACCACACTGTAGACCCTCAATAAATTTTTGTCTAATAAAAGAATGACTATTGTTGTGAACAGTATGGGGAAAAAATCTTGTCACAACCTCCACAATAACCAAATTATATAATAATGACTTATGATTAGCAGATCATAAAAATTGCTGTCTCCATTATTTTCACTTCTAGTAGAAATTCTAGCAAGTTTCTCTTATAATAAAGTTACACTTGTGAGAAATAATTGAATAAATATTAGCAGGGGGTGGGGAGACAAGTGAGATAAAAATTAGGATCCCTAAAATCTATACATAACTTTGATTTTTAAATGGTGCCTAAACTACATGCAATTCTCCTTCACAGGATAATTATTCAGACTGAGTGATTGTTCACTGAATCAAAGTGTATTCATCTGTTCCAAATGCATTGACATTAGAAATGATTTTGAACATAGTTACTAAGAGTTATGGGGAAAAAGAAAGCAAGATTGCTGCTAAAATGTTCAAAGCACTTGTAACTCTCCCCTTCTCTCTCCCCATGCTGAATTTAAAAGAAAAAGAAAAAGGATTCACTAGGTTAGAAATATACATTTTCATCATTCTACAGCAACCAAGTGAAACATTTAAAAATCAATTGTGGGGGATCTTTTTCTACACAAATGAAGGTGATAAATTTTATAGGTTGTTTTTGTATTGCTTTTGAATAATCCACAATGACAACATGGGGTAGAGGTAACATATACTTAGGGCTTACTCTGGGTCACTCACTTTTCTCTTTTAATCTTGACAATTATACAATGACATCAATTAGAATAATTGGTATTACAAATGGGAGCTTGAAGTTTAGAAAAGTTAGGCAACTCATTCAAGGTTACACAACTCTGAATAATAGTGATGAAACTTATTTCCAGGTTTGTTTGACTATAAAGCCTGTTTCTTGTCCATAAATAACAGTCTCATTTTTTTTTGTTTTCCCACCTACAGACACATGGTAACATGGCCTTTAGTATTTACTTATCAACTATTTTTCTCTTTTTGATATTAAGCATCACCTGTCATCCTATTATTTTAGGAGAGGTTATTACTGTTAAGTTTCATAAGCATTTATTTAGAATAATAGAATGTTAAAGTTGAAAATGAACCTTCAAGATAATCTAATTATTATCTGCTGATGGAAGTATATACTGTTGGGATCTATCTGGAAAACAGTATATTTTAAAAGCCTTAAATTATATTAACTGTCATCATATAGAAATATAATCTTAAAGACAAATCTTAGGGACAAATTAAATATAATTTATTACACCACTATATTTAAAAGAAGCATTATGAAAACCTCACTATAATCAACTAATTAATAGAGGATTGGTTAAATAAATGATAGAATGTTATGCAGCCATGGAAATTGTGTTTTTGAAGAGTACTTATTTACATTGAAAAAACTTCATATAAAATTTGATTAAACAGGAATACAAAATTGAACATGGGATCAAACCCAGATTTCAGTACTATACATGGAACTATATATTAGAATGGAAGGAAATGAAAATATATGTATGTTAAAGATAAATGTTCTAAGTCCAAAAAAGAGTCTAAAACAGTGGGTAGTTTTGTGTTTGTTGTTACACAGAACTGCAGAATGACAGAGTTAGAAAATAAAACATAAGTTTAATGTTGCCTTAATTATACTGAGACAAAGTGAGGAAGACTTGGTGTATATATGTGTATACAGACACACACACGCACACACACAAATTCACACACACTCTCTCTCTCACACACACAGGGCTGTGTCTCTGTTTCAGTGTTTGTTAGGTTCTGTTGATGATAGGGAAGTAGAATTGGGTGCTTTTAGTTATGATCTCAAAACTGGGTCAAGATAGTACATGTGAAATATGTATTACATCCTCTCCAGCAGACTATATCTTTTAAAACACAGTCAATGATATATATGAAACAGAGCTTTGATTCCTAAATTCAAACTTTTATTGCAAGCAAGTTGTAATCTGTAGATCTGTGTGTGTGTGTGTGTGTGTGTACTCCCTCAGTCTTTAATGGTTGTAGAGGCACTTATCGAAAGGAAGGATGTTGTTTTTCAAAAAATTTTGGGAAGAAATAAGCTAGGCCTCAGAAATGGATTATCTCAAAGGCTCTTTACTAAGACATTCACTGATATTGTAAAAATGTTACCATTGGCTAATCTTGTACAGTTTTTACTTTCCTTTTATATTATACATACTTGTTTCTGTGAATTTCACTTCAATGTACATGTTTAGCTTTTATAACAAGCCAAAATAATGATTATAGATAAGATTATCCAATACAAAAGATTATTACAATCAGATATACTCTGAATGAAGACTCTACTAAATATAACTTGCTTATATATTAAAATGTCAATGTTTTCTGAAAGACTATGCTCATTTTTATATGAGATTATTTGACATTTCAATCATCCTCATTATCATACTGCTTATTAAACATTTACTATTGTTATAAACCCTGTTCTTATGGACAGAAAATAAAAATACCTTTTTGGAGCTTACTTTGAAAGAGCTTTGACCTTCTTTTTCTTTATGAAAGTTTTAATTTATCATTTGGACTTTTCCTGTGTTTTTTTTCAGTTGATCTGATTGTGTGATGACCTTTAAGATTATGTTGATTTATGAATTCTAGCTCATCAGCATTTCATATGCTTCTTTTCTCAGGAGAAGGACAAAAATATGAGGCAAGAGAATATAGGGGGAGTAGTGAGTTTTTATTGCTCCTTCAGTAAATATTAAAGAAAATCCAAGATCTGTAGTTAGTTGTCATAATGAGGCAAATTTAGGTTCAGCATTGAAAAAAAATTGTAATAATTGGAGAATTTGAAATGTAGAGTGGATTGACTAACGAAAATTTAAGCTTTTTCACATATAAAAAAAGAGGGAAGTTGCATGATAATCCCTCATGTATATTTCATATGGAATTCTTATATTGAGAGAGGAGTCAGACGACTTTTAAGTTGAATTCTAATTATGCTATTTTGTCATTTTAAACCTTTAGAGAGGTAAAATGTTAATTCTTTGAAAATATGGACTTTTTTTTTAATTGAGACATGAGCAATGATTTAGCTAATTGGGCTGTTTGCTTTTAAATATTTCTATCCTGATTATAATGGCAATGATTTAATCTGTGCAGAGATTAAAGTAGTAACAATAATACATCAATCATTTTAATATATGCTCATATTTATATCACCCTAGGTTAGGACTCAGGAAGCCAAATGTTACTTCCGTATTTCTCCCACCTCCTGGCTCATTTTTAATTTAGTGTTGTTATTGTTTTGGTTGTTGATGTTAGTTTGTCTGGTTATTTTCTTGTATAGTGACATAATTTATTTGTACATTAAATGTTAAACATGGTGATCTTATAGTCTCATGTAATATAAATATTGCGTTAACCACTGATTCACTGACCCGTAGACATTATTTGTATGATCTCACTAATATTGGACTACTGCCCACTTACTACATATCTTCTATGGAGAAATCCTGTTACAACATTACAACTTCAAGTGAAGTATTTATCTCAGTGGCTTTTATCTTTTCCTTATCTGACAAAAGTTAAGACAAACAAAAAATATTAAAATATATCATATCTAACTGCCCGATAAAGATTTTGGAGATGTGCCTGCTGATTTGGTTTTTCCCCTCCAAAACAACAGGCACGATGTAATTAAGCAGCAACTTGAATTGGAGAGGAGGGACAGAGAAACAAGGAATCCTAGAAGTGACAGGAAGCATGAAAGTTACATTACAAAAGACCAGGAAGCGAAGTTTAAGGGACCCAGAGGAGGTACTTTGGAGAAACTCTATCTGGTAAACCAAAATCACATGTGGATAGTATGTCAGTCAGCCAGGTATAAGGAACGATTTAAACCCCTGTTGGAAATATGGACTTGGAGGAATAATCTTGCACTGGGTTCTCCTTATGTTTGGGTCCTCAACAGACCTACTACCGCTATATATGTGTGATAGTCCACTTAACTAAATTTTATTAAAATACGTTTTTAATACAGAGAGTGTGTCGGTCTAAACACTTTTTGTTAGGATGCAGTTTTCTGGATCTTGATGATACGCTAAGCTTTTTTTTTTAATTACCTGGTAATTATATTAAACATCATTGGCTCTCATGGGGAATTATTTTCTCTTATTCAAAGATATTTTCAATTTTTAAAATACCATGAAATACCTTGACATACAAAAATGAACAAAGGGTAATATACTAAGCCACCAATTATCTACCAGTTGACTTAAGAAATAAACTACTGTTTAAGCTAAATTATCCCCTGTATTGTATCTGTTTACTAAAAACAAAGCGAACAAAAAAGTCACCTTAAACATCATCCGAATGTCCCTTCATTAAGGGAACAAGTATTCAGGCTTTGGTGTTTATCATTACCTTGCTTTTGTAAGTATTCTCTAGGCCAAATATATGTATTTGTAATTGTAACGGACAAGGAAGGACTTCTGCCATTTTGCTAATATTTTGTATGTCTTATACGTTTTTTGATTCTCATTTCCTCCATTGCCGTCTTCTTTTGTGTTTACTTGAATTTCTTTACTTTTGGTTTATTTGTTTATTTTTGTAGTGAACTGTCTGGATTCCCTTTTGATATATTTTTGTATATTTTTCAGATATTTTCTTTCTGCTTGCCATGGAGATTATATTTAGCATCATAAATTTATGAAGTCTACTTTGAATTGATACTGACTGACTTAACTTTAATAAGATACAAAAACTCTGCTCCTAGATAACTCCGTATTCTCTTCTAGTGGATTGTGTACAGTGACGTTAACTAAGATCTCAAGTTATGCAACTGAGGGCAGTCGGGTCATCTCCAGACCACGAGAATTTTCAGACCACATACATTCAAAGACATTGTCCATGATGACTTATAAATAAATCCAATTATGTAGGGAGAAGTAACCCTTAAAATTTAGTGGATGATTACGTTATAATCTCTTTACAGGAACACCGATTGTTATTACTTTGAAGAAGAAATACTGTGGGTTTTTGGGTTTTTTTTTCATGTATATGCTTTTATACTTAATTTTCTGTTTGGTTTTAATTTTGTTTCAATGAAACACTTTTAAGGCTACACTATACTAATCCATGAATCTTAAAATGTCATAAAATCCTTAACTAATTTCTCCTGCTTGGTGACAATCAAACTGAATATCTCAGGAAAAAGAACAACAATAAATGTTGATTAAATAATGTGAATATTGCCACGTCTTTAAAATGTAGCAAACAAAGAAATTATCTATATACCATGTTTCCCCGAAAATAAGACCTAGCCAGAAAATCAGCTCCAATGTGTCTTTTGTAGTACAAATTAATATAACACCCAGTCTTATTTTACTACAATATAAAGCCGGGTCTTCTATAATATAATATAATGTAATGTAATGTAATGTAATGTAATGTAACATAATGTAACGTAATGTAATATAATATAATATAATGTAATAGTAGGTCTTATATTAATTTTTGCTCCAAAAGACACATTAGAGCTGATTGTCCGGCTAGGTCTTATTTTCGGTGAAACACGGTAGTACTTTTAGTTGCTTTAAGAAACATTTCCTGAAACCAAAAAGAGGAACATATCAAAAAGCAAGCCTGTCTCTTTAGCCTGTGTAAATACACTAAATATTAGTATGTGATGGAATTTATAGTTAGGATAAATATTCAACATCAGTTGTACTTCATTCACGTTAGAACACAAAGCGTTACTCCTGTCCATCATTGCGACAGTAGTTGGCCAGCACTTGAACTTGAAGCTCAAACTCAGTTGGCAAGAGCATAACATTGTCAGTTAAATACACTTCTAGTGGGTGCTATCATGATGCAAGTCCAACATGTCTTTTTTTGATATCACTTTTTACATTTTCATAAATTTGAATGATTTATACACTCAAGCGTATATTGCATTATGTACAAAGAACTTTCATTTCCTTTATGTATGCCATGCACACACCACCACCACAAAAACTAGAAATCCAGGTCATTTATTTTTTTTATGTTGGAGATTTTATAATTTAAACATTTACATTATTTATTAAATATTTATTAGTTATCTATGAAATACTTCAAAATACTTCAGATTGTATTCCTGTTCATTTTCACGGGTTTTACTAAACCCAATTTTAAATAAAATGATTGAAGCACATTTTTGAATACTTATAGTTGTAAAGCAGTAGCATGCTCTATCTCTTTTTAATGTAGCCATTGTCTAAACAAGTTCCTCCATAACAGGATCCATAAGTATGTATGAATATCATGTCCATTTGACAAATAACTATATTGAGGAAATGAAAAATAACTTTGCAAAAAGCCTATTTCATAATTGTACCAAGATGTACCTGAATCTAATAATTCCTAATACAATGTTATTATAATAAGCCTTCTCATTAAAAATATGATATGACACACTGAGGCTTTGAGATATACTATCATAAAATATTTAAAAATTACAAAAAAAAAATTAAAAGTATAGTCCTACAGGATTTTTAAAAATGAAACTGATGAAAAGAACTGAGAGTTTGATTTAAAAAAAAAATTAGATACTGCCAAACAATTATGTCACTACATAATTTCAAAGCAATTTGCAGATTTTATACACTTTAGATGTTTTAGCACTTACAATTAATGAGGAGGTGAACTTCAGTTTTTTTATATTTTAGATTCTACAATCTCAATATCATAAAGTTGTATTGTAAAATTATGTAAGGCAGTTATATTTCTAATTCAGATTTAAAATCCATTGTGGTTAGTACACTTCAAATGCCAATAATGGAAACTGATAAAAATAAGCTTCAAAATAAGAGTACTGTATTTATATAAGAACTCTTGAATGCAGAAGTGCAATTGTACCTAAAAAAGGAACTGGAACCAGAAGAGGGAAAAAGATCTTTGTCAGATAGTCGCCTCTATATTTTCCACCTTTTTTTCTATGTAGGTCAGAAAATGTGTTATGGCTTTCCCTATCTCCTGTATTAACCCAGATTCTTACTTGCACAAAGAAAGAAAATTTACTGAAAAGAGACTAGATTCTTTGTGGAAGTGTTGGGAATTGTATTATAATAAGGGACTCAGAAACAGGCCGGAACAAACACAGGTACCCAAAGTAATAGCAGAGCTCTTCTCACTGCCACTGCCATTTAATCCTGAATTCCCTAATTTGGACACTGACACCACCAGTATTAACCCTGGATATTGCCACGTACCTTTCCTATTTCGTCTCTGGTAAGGGGTTGACAATTCTATTGTTACAATAATCTTTAGTTGCAGATTCAGAAACCATGTTTGTATATCTCTTACTGGTTGAGCATCTCGTATACTGGGGGTGCCCCCCCCCAAAAAAAAAAGTATACATATGACTTGTATTCATCTTTTGTTATCAGTATATATTAAGTATTCCCATTTTAATGCAGTTTTTTCCTTGCTTAAAATTTGTATACGTTTTTTTGGCACCCTCTGTGTAATAAGTGTATCTCAGCTACTCAGAGAGCATGTTACAAATACACATTTTGTTTACTTTTAAGAATACCAGGTGAGCTCTTTCTCCCAGAGGCTTACAGTTGGTGGAAATATCTAATCAAGAAATAGGGTACAGAAAGCCTCAGAGACAGAGTGGTAATATATTTATCCCTGTTACCACGTTCACATGATAAATACCTAAGCTAATAGAGAAATAGTAGGATCGTTGCCTAGTCCCTGTGACAGATTTTTAGGGGAAAAGTCTAATTGGGGCAAAAGCGATCAGGTACTCGTTTCTGTCACATCCAATGACTGAGGCCACAGCACAGGGACAGCAAGCATACATTTGGGCAGTTCTGCCTCTGTCGTAGTTTCTTGTGGCTGCTGTAATAATTTATCACAAATCCGGTGGCTTAAAACAACAGAAATTTATTCTCTCATGGTTCTGGCAGCCAGAAGTCTGATATTAGTTTTACTGTCCTGAAATCATGGTGTTGGCAGGAGGCCACACTCCTAGAGGCTCTGAAACCGAATTTGGTCCCTGCCTCTTCCAGCATCTGGTGGCTGCTGGCCATTCTGACCTTGTGGTCATATTCCTGCCTGTATGTCCACGCGGCTTTCTCCTTTTCATCCGTGCATGTCAAAGCTCCCAATTCCTCCTTTTTAAAAGGACCCATGTGATTACATTCAGGGCCCACACAGGTAATCCAGGATGAGATTATCTCAGTTGCCTTAATTTAATAACATCTGTAAATTTATTATTTTTCAAGTTATTTTATTTACTTTGCCATAGAAAGTAACACACATAGCTTCCAAAATGAGGGCACAAATGACATTTGCAGAGGATGGCGTTTGTTAGACAACTACAGTCTGCCCCCTGACCCTTAAAGATCCATGTCTGCCTCGTATGCAAAATACGTTCAACACATCCCAGAGAGTCCAAAGGTTACAACGTTACCCATTAGAGCACCTACTCCAAGTCCAAAATCTAGTCTAAATGTCAGCACCTAAATCTGGTACCGGTAAATATTCTGACTATAGTCTTCCCTGAGGCAAAATATAACTCCATTTGTGGCCCTAAGAAACTAGGAAAGAAGTGATACCTTCCTTCCCAAATACAATGGTGGGACAGGCATAGGATAACGGTTACAGTGCTTCTCACCCCCAACAAGAGAAATGGGAATGAAAAAGGAGTCACTGATCTCAAGGGATTTCAAACTCCCTTAGGCTTCAAACCTGGAAATATACCTTGTTGTGAAGTCCTGCCCTCTAGGTGATAGGACGACCAGCTTTGTACAGGGAAGCAGATCCCAGAGGAGAAGTTGTTATGATTTGGAGGAAATCTCGAAACATATATAACCACAAAAGAAAATGTTAGTAAACTTTAAAAATATCCTTAAAAACATGGGATACTTTCAAGTTGGCTTATCAGGGAAAATGTCAATCAAGCACATCGCTAGTAGAAAGTCTTTCAAATCCAGATCTATTCTGTAACTCATACACATGAGCTATTCAGAAAATAGCCACATACTGTGACTTCTTATACTCCCATGTGTTTGTAAATTAACAGTGCATTTGTAATAGTAAATGCAATAGATACTTAAAATTCTAAATCACTCATTTCATTAACTACTTCAGTCTAGAATTTTTGAATATAACTCCTCAAAGAAGGAAAAACAAAAAGGATTACTGTAAAAGGTAAACATTTCCTAAAATCACGACTTTCCTGAAAATTTATCACAGCTTCTGTCTTATTTTTTTTATAACAAAAATATTCTTGCCTCTCTATTTAAAATCCATTGATGTACCAGTGCCATTTACAGTGACAAATAGTCTTTTGCAATGAAAAGAAGTTAAGCTGCCACACAGTGTACCGTACTCCACTTTTCTTGTAACTGCATTTGCAAGACTGCCTGGTTAATGATTTGAAATAGAAATGTTCCACCACCCCCTTCCGAGCCGGGTGAAATGAAGCAACATGGTCACACTTCACTACATTTAGGTCCAACAACATGTCAAATTCTTTTGAGATAAACTGCAAACCATTGACTGACTTTTTTTTTCCCCCTAGCAAACCTTATTTCAGAAACAATTTTTTAATCTCCTACCCTTCTCATAGAAGGAAGAGACAACTTTTCACAACAAAATAATTCTGGGCGCATAGATATGAAATGGCCATTTTGTAACATATTACATAGATATTTTTTATTTTTATTTATTTTATTGATTTAGTTTTTAGTATCTAATAATACTAACAGCCACCATTTATTTATCACTGCTGGGCTTATGCTAGATATTTGATTTTCACAATTATAAGGAAAGTGATGTCTTCCTTTTTTTCAGATAAAGAAATTGAAGGTGAGAAAATTAATTTTCAAAATACCATGCTGTTATTAATGGCAGACTAAAAAAATATATTGTGTTTCTCTGGCTGCAAAAATCAATGATCATTGCATTATCATCCGTGACCTTTGTGGCAATGGATCAACATAAAAAGATACTTTATTCACATTTTCACCTCCATTTCTTACCCATGAGCAGCACAGAATGGGACCACAAGTAGACTTCAAGTTCACGTCTTATTACACATTTGAAAAATACAGACCAAACAAAAACCTGCCATTAACCATGGTAGAGTTTTATCCTTAGATATTTCCATATAATACGGCATTCTACATCATATTTTATGTCAAATTAGACAATTAAATGTGTTGAGTATTATGTACCCAGAATTATTTGTGTTTTAAAGTGTGTGTTTGTTTTCTAAAAATAATAAACTAGGGAATTTTAAATATATTAAGATTTTAATAGATTTTACATCATTCAGAACACAGTACTTTTAATAAATGTTTATTTGACATAGACTGAAAATAGTTCACCAGAATGTTCTTGTTTTTGTATTTTATTTTCAAATTTAGAAACGTCAGCAATCTACCTTGCCAATTTTCTTTCTGTAAATAAAAGTCATCATTGTCCTTATTTTCTCTGCTTTCACAATTTTAATGATATTCACCTTAAAACTATTTTGTAAAAATGAATAACAGTTTCCTGTTAGCTTTTTATAGCGTTGCTTTGACCATTACATCGGTGCAAATATAATAACATTTATTTTGGCTCTGCTGAACAATTCAATTCAGTGGACTCATGAATATAAATCAGTTATTTAGTGCTTGCTTAGCAGGTAGTAAATTCATATAGTTCTGTTTATATATTGGTTTGCAAACTTCAAGTCCATTTCTTATCACATTTTTCAGATAATCTCATCTCTACATAACACTGCTCTAGTTTCCAAATTCCGTCATTTATTTTGGTTGTACATGATCTAATCCCATGGTTATGAAGGGAAGCTATTCAACTGCTTGAAATTAGGTTGTTTTCTTTTTCCCTTTGCATGATACAAAATGCAATATCAGATAGATTATTATGGTCAGCATTATAGCTGCAGTATCCCAGGCTGGTCTGATCAACACTTGCTTTCATAACTCAGCAAAATGTGATTATATTATTATTAATGGAGGTACAGATCCCTTTGCTAGGTATGGTGTATTTTTAGCAGATTCTGTTATTGGTTCATTTATTTCACTTAGTTTGCAACATATTTTTTCCTTTTATCTGTTTCCTATTTTTGCTTGCATACTGGTTTATTATATTATCCATGGGCATCACATTAAAAAAAACTATCATTTACTTTCTATCAAACATACTGAATAAATGAGTTTCTATTTGTATTTCAAAAGGAACAAAATACGAGATACAATCCTGATTAATTAGAAATGTTTCAATTGTATCATTTAGCAAGAGGAAATTTTTCCCTAATACCCACAGATCATTGTGAGTTATTTTTATTATTTTTATAAGTCGAATGTATTAACTAAAATGAGGTTTCAAACTCTAGTGTTTCACTCTAAGACAGGAGCAGTGCAGACCAAACGCAAGACAGCTTTGTATGGCCTACTTTCACTCACACAACACAATTCAGTGTCTTATGGTAGACATTCAATAAATGTCTTTAAATTTAAACATTTTAACTACACTTTAACTATAAACTACCAAATTAGAAGATATGTACCTTGAAGACTGTAGTTGAAAAGAACTTATTTACACTAACATTTCAGGAGGCAAATTATATTGTACTTGTTTTTCACCTTCGCATTTAAATCACATTAGAGAAATAGTTCAATACCTCTGATGTTCTCTTAGTCTTTTATAAATCTTTGCTGATTGTAAGAATTACATAATTGTCATTGTATTAGTCTCTGATTTCAATATTATTCTGTAGTCTCCTCAGAGTGGAAAGACAATTTAGACAGGATTACTAAACAGTGAGTACTCATAAAGGAGGGCGGAGGGGAATAGCAGGAATCACGTCAGTCGTACAGTCTTCGGTTTTAGATGTCTCTTGTGTTTTCTTCATTAGCCTTTTGCAATGCATCTTTCAATAAAGCTCTTTGGAATTTTGAAGTCTTACATGCCGATTAAAATAGGTATCCCATTCTGTTTGATTTGCGAGCGCTTGCTTTCAAGTGTACTTCTTAAATGAATGATCTAATTGGAACATTTCCCATAATGGCCATTGTAATTTTAGGTTTTCTTTTTAAGATTTGTGTGTTGTTGTTTTTTTGTTGTTTTTTTCCTTTGGGTGTGGGGTGGATATTTACTGCCTCTGGGCCAAAGTCCTTAGATATAAAATAAGCAGCTGAGCTGGAAGGTGACCCGCTCAGGTCTTTGCAACTTGAGGATCCCGTTTCTTTAGCTAAGCCTTGGGTCTCTCACATCCAGGCAACACCTAGGAGGGACATGCCACGGGGTGGAGGGCTGTGTGATGTTTTACAGTGTACCTCATTGCATGGACCTTTTCTTGAGGTTGGCGGGTGACCTAGTGTCAATACTTTAGCATGGAAGACTTAGAGTTAGGTGGCGAGAGCTCTAAAGGCTTTTAAGTACTCAACCCGTGCCCACCAATTTTGTGGCATCTAAGAGTCTCACTAATGACAGACCTACTATTCCTTTACCACGTGTGCCCATTCACAGTAACCGAGGGAATGTAAACATGGATATCAACAGTAACCAAAAGAAGGCCTTGGGTGCATACCACCAGCGGTTCCCAAAGTAGGTGTTTCATTTTGGATCCTTTTGATTTCAATATGCTGTGCAGAAAAATAGTTTACCAAGATCAAAAGATCCCCCAAATGCCCATTGTGTTCCAAACTGCCTTTTGTAAGATTGTGCCATCTAGATAAAAAGAGACACAACCACGAGTTCCAGGGGGATCTGCAGCCAGACCTCATGGCAGTAGGATGCACCGGACATACAGAAACTTGCAGTAAAACTTGGAGGGTTATCAATGCAGGGCAGCGGAGCTCAGGAAGCGAGAGAGTTTACCTTTGTCGTCTCCTACTCCTGCACACAGACAGTGAACATAACGTGCTCGGCGGGTATCAGAACCAATGTCCAAGTCACCATGGACACTGCTTCAGATGCCACTTTCTGAAGCCAAGAAATCTCAATGACCCTACTCGGCACAGCAAACTAAACAAACCAGAAAGATGAGTTACCATCCTCCTGGTTCTAATTATTTTCCCATCATTTACATTCATGGGAAAAACACTTAAACCACCCATTTGAACTATTGATTATATTTCAAGTAAATTCATTCTCCTCTTTCTATAGTTGTGTTGACTTGAGCATACCAGGTACTGAATGGATTTTTTAAAATAATTCATTCACTAAAATTACATATCTAGACTGTTCGACAAAATTGTACTTCCTGTGTCTCTGTAGGCCTACTTTATAATGCCAGTTATGTATATACTAATACTGAGGAAATAAAACACTGAAGTAAATTCTAGGTGGCATAATGTGTATTTAATGGCCTGTGATAGAAATGTTTGGCAATCTTGAAGTCTTCTCTACATTGTCCTAATGATATGTGTGGTCAAAATAGTATATTTGACCTGGTGTCAGATAGAACAGCCATATTAATAAGCACCTATGAAGTAAATGGACCAACATTTCCCACCTATTTCACCTGTCAATGAATTGATTAAATGAATTGTTTGCGAACGGTGTGTTTGTGGGGGAAAGATGGGTCCATGGTTTCCTATTCTGCCATCTTGCTGATGTCACTCTAATCAAATTTTCAAAAATATATTGAAACTGATGCTCAACAAACTAGGATACATACTGAATTGAAGTACATGTCTTCTATTCTAACATTGTTATTAAAATGCATTTACCTGTTATAAGTCTATGTGTATTTGTGATAACTAATTATTTTATGATTATAACTATGATAATTCCATATATATTCAGGTATAAATATAAAATTTCTGACATGCATTTGAACACAGTTTTGTGTACTTTATAAATGTATTTTACCTTAATTTCATATGATATAAAAATAGAACTGTGAAGAATATTGAAAACAGGGAAGAAATTTTCTTTTTTAAAAAGCCAACTATTGTAGCATATCTCCAGATAGCCTAAGTTTTCATATTTTCTTTGTATCTAAAAACCTTATTATGATTCTCTCTCATGTATTTCTTATTTACTGAGATTTGGTGTGCATGATTTTACTAGACATTACCATTCCAATCCAGCAGTACAAGAGAAGTAAATCAACTTTTTGACACTCAACTCTCACAGCCAATGTGGTTGTATTAATACACTTGAAAATAATCGTCATTATTCTGTGCCAGAGGAATATATATGCTAGTACTTTGAAACACAGCTGCCACTTGATTGGAAAATTACGTTCACAAATGTAAGTCACCACAAGGCCGTAGATTTAGAACTAGTATGACCAGATACTTTGTGTCAGATAATTTTCACACATTGGAAGACTGCCATTGCAGATTGAGGTATCTATTCTAAATAATAGGAGAAAAATGTGGTGAGTGCATTAAGCAAAAGTGAAATATTTACTGGAACATAAGTTTTGATTTATCTAAGAAATATGCCAAAACAACTCCAAATTAGTTATAACATAGTTTGTTTTGAATTTTTAAACATTTTTTATGCTGTAATCAAATTTTTCATTTACCAAACACAGTAACATCATTGAAATAAATCTGAGCAAAGAATTGGAAAAATAGGAAGAGGTTTACTTTCTGTTCAGTAAGAGACAGACCATATGGAGTCATGGGCTGTCATCAGCATTTGGCTCCTTGTGTACCTGTCAGATTATATGTTAAGGGGGAATTATTTCTGTAACCACAAAAATTAATTCAGAAATGTTCTTTTATAGAACCATTTTCATTAAGTGTTCCTTCCTTCTTGCCTTTCTTCCTTCTTTCTTTTCTTTCTTTGTCTATTTCTTCTACCTTTCCAACACAAGTATGTATTGAATGTCTATATGATAAAGCAAAGTCCAAATATTGCCATATATATTTATATATTCACATAAACATATACTATTACAAATAAGCTCTATCTTATATAAACAGATGAAGATAAGAATAAAAAAATAATATGCTTGGGTATAGACTTGTACCCAGGAAGGAAGAAAGCATCATAATTTATAAATAGCCCTAACCACATAGATTATATTAAAAATTTCCCAAAGGAAAGTGACGATATATATTACTAGAAGGGTCAAAAGTTAAAGATTTCTTAAATAAGTAAAAAGAACTAAACAAACATCCCGGTTTTACTTTATTTGACTTTTACTGCCCAAGATAAATTTGTTTCATTTCACACAGAAGTAATCAATTGAGATAATGTTTAGTCCCAATATAACACAATGTTTGTACCTGCAATGGAAATTATATCTACCCTTTCCCAAAGAATGGCAAACACCTTTTTACAAAGCTCCATACATTTTACCACGTTCTTTCTGTTTTGATGCAAGTTATGACTTCTGATGGGCATGTCATTCTGAGGTTAGGTGATAACTTCATCCTACCCAATGAACACAAACAATGGCAGAATGAAAAGAAAAATACCTGCAATGGCAACTCTCCTTTGAGAAAAGAATGAAGTTTGGTGGTGGTGGTGGTGGAATTCAAAGCATAGTCTCTGTCAAAATCTGGGAGAAAAAAAAACAAACAGAACAGAACACCTCCCTGCCTAGTAGAACTGTATCTAGTTATGTCAGTGAATTTATCTGTCTTCAGATTTGCTCACTGGGATTATACCTCTTGAATGTTTGTATTTCATGGGAATGAGAAATTAGGGGCTGTCTCAATTTGTGTAGGCTGCTATAAACAAAGACCATACACTGTGTAGCTTATAAACAACAGAAATCTATTTCTCACATTTCTGGAGACTGAGAAGTCCAAGGTCAAGTTGACAGCATGGTCATCCTCTAGTGAAGCCCCTCTCCTTTGTTCACAGCTGGCATCTTCTTGCTGTACCTTCATATGGTGAAAAGCAGAGGGATATCTCCAGGGTCTCTTATAAGGGCAGTAATCCCATTCATGAGGGCCCCACTCTCATGAGTTAGGTACCCCCAAAATGTTCTATTGTTTAATATCATCTTCTGTAGGCATTAGGATTTCAACATATGAATTTTGTGGGGACACAAACATTCAAACCATAGCAGTTTGTGGTTTTTTCCATCAGGGCACCTCCTTTAGAATCTCAGTAAGCTAGATTTTTTTTTAAGTTCTAGGAATTATTTTTTAAGAATCAACACCAGAAACCTGATAATAGGACTTTGTGGTTTTATCCCTAGTCATCAGACGTCATAGCTCTTCCTGTCCTTTCAATCATTGGCTTACTGGCTTTGGCTTCGGTCCAGGACGAAAGGAATGGGCAAATGTCTCTAGAAATCAGGTTATAACCCAATTGATCATAATTTAAAATGAGCCAAATTTTAGTTATGTTAGAGGTTTTTAGCAGAAGATATGCAATTTCATATTATTCAAGTTAATATTTAGGAAAATGTAGAGTAATGCTAGATAGTAGAAATATAATGAGAACCCCACACATGATCCATATATATAATTTTAAGTATTCTAATAATCATATAGAGAAAAAGTAAAAAGAAATGGTGAAAGTAAGTGATATATATTTTCATTCAATATGTCTAAAATTCAAAACTATTATTTCAGCACGTAATATAAAAATTGCTACTGACCTATTTTACTTTCCTTGTACAACGTGTTTGAGCTCCAGTGTGTTTTGTACACTGAAAGAACATTTCAAGTGCTCAGTCGCCACATGAGTGTAGTATTGGGCGGTGTAGAGAGCTCAAGCTTTTCCTTTGTCTAGATCCTATTTTTATCCCCTGCTCTCGTTCAAGATTTACACTCAATTTTGCTGTCACTAACTTTATCCTGGAGTGGAAAGATCAATCTTTTTGCAACAATTCTATGTCACACAGTGATCTGTCCTGTACCCATTTCAGATTTCCGGCCATAAACAGAAAGAGGATGAGGTCGTGTACTGTTTATCTGCTTTCACAAAGACCATTTATTATGGCGACTTTGGGCTGCAAGGAGTATTCAACCAACTGCAGCATTTCCCCATGTTTCTTCAAAGTGTCCTAAGCCTCAGTCCTTCCTCACTCCCATATCCCAAATCAAATCAGTATTATATTTTAGGTCTGCCACTTGCCACATCCCCTGTCCATGTGCCCAATTCCTGTATCACACAGGATGTTTTCACTTCCAATGGAGCAACTCGACTCCAACTTTGGTCAGTTTAGGGTGTGCACTGGAACACACTATCGCAATGCCCAGTGACAGGGCAAGGTGACACAAGACTAGATTCCAGGACACACAGCAATTATTACTTTTGTCTCTAGTTCTTGGTTTTGTTTGTCTTTATCAGCATTCCTTTAGAACTGCTCTATGTCAGGACAAATAACAGTTTGAGACCTGTGCTTCACAACTTACCTGTCCCCATGAAAGAGACCTTGTCTTGCCAGCATCCAAATAGCAATCTGCTCCTAGCCCTAGTTAGACGATTGTGCACCAAGCAAGTGCAGTCTCCAGTCAGCCAGTTGCTCAATGAATGTGGCATCACCATAGTGGTCCTACAGACAAACATGAAAACCCAACACTAGTATGGTCTGCTTAAAAGAGGCTTTCACCTTGGATACAGCCTTCTACATTATCTACGTACTTGTCTCAATGGGTCAAGACAAAATATCTCAAGAGAACCCTCTTGTACTCTGTCAACTCAGAGCAAATCTAGTTAGCTGTCTTTTTTTCTTTGCTGCAATACACACGTGATAAAATTTTATTCTAAGACAAACCAATGTGTTCTTTCTGTTTTTGTTTGTTTGTTTTAAACTTTTTTTTTCACTTGTCCTCATTGCTCCTGCCCTGAGCCTGCGCCAATCATAGAAACATGTGCCCTATACTACGCTAGGCAAAGATCTGTAGAGTCGAACGAAAGACCAAAGAGCATCCACTTGTTTGGTTTTCAGATTTTAAAGCTGTGGTCTAAGTGTAAAACAGAAAATATTTTTAAATTGATCAAAGTCATTGCAGCATTATTTACAACAGTAAAATATGGGGGGGGGGGACTAAGTATCCATCAAGGGATAAATGAATAAAGAAATTGTGATAGATATATATATATATACACACACACACACACACACACACATATATGAATATTCAGCTCTAAGAAAGAATAAAATCTTGCCATTTATGGCAGCACAGATGGACCTTGAGGGCATTATCCTAGGTGAATTCAGGCTGAGAGAGACAAATACCATATGATGTCACTTACATGTGGAATCTAAAATTAAAAAAAAAAGAAAGAAAATGCAGAGAACAGATTGGTGGTTGCCACAGACGAGGCGTGAGCCGGGTGCAATGGGTGAAGGTGGTCAAAAGGCACCTATCCAGTGACAGAAGTCCTGGGATGCCATGTACAGCTTGGGAACGTAGTTCAAAATACTTAAAAGTTCTCATCACAAGAAGAAAAAAAATGGTAACGGTGTGATGACGGATGTTAACTAGTGTTACTTTGGTGGTCATTTTGCACCACAAATATCAAAGCATTATGCTGTATACTTGAATATAATGTTATATGTCAATTATACCTCAATAAGAAAAGAAAGACAATCAGAGGTGGTTCCTAAGCATCCGTGGCCTGAGCAGGGCTGCACACAGGCCGCAGTGGCCCAGGCTCTGGCCTTCAGTAGGTCATGGTGCTCAGGGACGAGGGCTCCTGCGCGAAGTCACACCCGGACGTCTGCCACCTCGGGTGGAGAAGCATGAACTCGGGAGCTGGGCAGCCCGTTCGCCCTGAAATTCCTGCTCAGGCACAGCGTTTTCAGGAGCAGCCTGCCCTGGCCAGTTGCTTCAGGAACGCTCTAGAATAGGGATCAGGTGTGACCAATCCTGGGTACTCATGGGAGGCACAGTACACGTGCGTGCGCACAGCTTTGGGCCAGGTGCGCTGCGTCAGACCCGCAGAGAGCGCTGCTGGCGGCGGTCCTGGATGGCGGGGTCCGGGGGTGGCGGAGTCCCGCGTGCTCCGAAAACAGTCAGCTACACAGAGCAGCGGTAGGCGGGTCACCGTGGGATGCCTCTGGGAGAGGCTGGTGGCCACCCAGGGACCTTTAACCGCCAGAAGTGACAGGGCCTGGAAGGCTGCCTGGACCCAGGCAGTGGAGGTTCTAGGAGTGAAGGGACCACAACAGAAGTGGCTCCTGGGGCACCAGCCGACTTCAGCACAGCTCGCTGGCCAGCATCCCTGGAGGATATGACATTGACATCAGCTGCGTTTTCCATGGCGACAGTCGCACAAGCTGTGGGCAGAAGCTTCTCCCAGGTGCATCGGATGGACAAGGTAACACCCTTACTTTCTTTTTGTACATTATTGTGCCAATTGGAAAGCAGGGTTGGTGCCATCAAGTGGGTTCCTACTGCAAGGAATGTGAGGGACCTCGTCCAGCTTCATTTGCAGGACATTAAGGGCTCTGGACGTTGTGAAAGTTTCCCTTTAGGTTATGGCGAGAACCCAGAACAGCTCTTTGTGGACTCCTCTCCGGGGAGTGGGAAAGACGTGGTGGCATTTATCTTGAGAGAGATGGTTGTGGCATTTCCTACTATTGTCGTCTATATTCGTGTCTCCTCTACTTCTGGAGCAGAAAAGAGTTTTATTTATACATAGTCTACAGGGCAGCCAGGAGGGATTTCAAGTGGTTTGCATCTCCTGGGCTAGCTGCCTCTCACAGTAAAGCATTTTATTTGGGTTTCAGAAGATATATCAGGTTCTGTAAACATGCTCTGTAGTGTGCATGATGGCATCCAGAAGAAATTGTGCCAAAGTGACCAAGGAGAGACTTTATAAGTTGGAAACTTAGCGGCCAGCTGCAAAGGGCACAGCTGTTGCTAATTCACCAGAGGCCTACCCAGGGAGCAGCTAAAAAAGCTATATTCCAGGTGCCAAGAAACTAGGTGCTGGGGTCTATGGTGGCAGCAGATCTGGGTGGAAAGGCAGGGTGAATAATGTCAAGTTCATAAATTAATTTTCTTGATCAGGAATTGACTGTACCTATTTTAACAGAAAATATAATGCTAAAAAAAAATATGTTTATGAAGGAGAGGGAGGATGAATGATAGCTAAGCCAGAGAGATGGAATGAAAATAAAATGGGAAAGGTGAAATAATGCAACTCCTTGTGTCGTGCGGGAGACCCTGCGGGGTCTCTGCTCCCGCTCCCCACATAAGAACGCAGAACATGGTGAGGCCAAGAAGGAACACCCACGGAGCCATAGGTAGGGGAGTCATACCACTGTATTCTCGCTGGCGGCATCCACCTCTCTGCAATCCACTCTTGCCAGCCCAGCCGCCATCTTCTTGCTAGCCCCCATTTTTCTCTTTCTGCTAGCATACTCACAGCAATTATATTAGTGGCCAATGGCTCACTGGTTACAGCTGACGGCCAACTAGCCACAGCTGATGGCCATGCAATCACAGTTGATGGCCATTTACTACCTGAGTCAGCACCTGTCTATGTGAGGCCGAGAGCCTGGAAACTACTTTCTGGGGCTCTGCCTCCACACCTTGTTTTTGTCCTGATGGCAATAATCCAACTTAAAGGGAGCAATTGATATTTCTGTAGAAAAATAAGATAATTGAAATGTTGGTGTGGGGACAGCCTCCCAGAGAGCAGTTTCCTGGCTCTTGGCCTCACGTGGAAAGGTGCTGGCTCAGGTAGTAGATGGCCATCAGCTGTGACTAGATGGCCATTGGCTGTAACTGGTTAGCCATTAGCCACTGATATAACTGCCGCGGCTGAGCTAGCAAGCATGAATTACAGTTAGCAAGTGAGGTTGGTTGGCAGAGAAGTGGACGGCAGGTTGCGGATCGTGTGGCTCCTGCTTCCTGTGTCTCCACCCCAGCCTCCAGGGAGAATATAGTGGTATGTCTCCCCTATCTATGGCTCCGTGGGTGTTCCTTTCTGGCCTCGCCATGGGTGGGGAGCGGGAGCTTAGACCTGGCATGACAATTGGAATCTGTGAAACCTGAAGGATCAGCTATTCATAAGAGGTGTTTTCCCCCATTGTGGTAGATTGAAGGGCGGTAATGTGTGCAAGTGTGGGCTTGTCTGGGAGTTGGTGGTCAGAAAAAGAAAACATCCTCCAGTTTGATGGCATGTACTTTCTCAGATAACTGTAAGGCTCAGTCAGTAACCAAGGGTGATGGTTGAAGATAAGGTGACAAAGATGTCTGAAAAGAGGAGGTATAGTATACATCATAAGCATTAGAAGAGATGATGTACCCAAGTGAGGTAGAAGGATTCAGGTACTTCTGCATAAAGTATGAGGGTTGATAGGAGGACTTTGGAGAAAAAGTATTGATCTCAGTTGCAGAAATCTCTCCAACTACTTTCAGTTTCTTTGGTGCACACTAAGAAAAGGAAGATGGAAGAGTTCATCCTGATTTGGTAGCCAGATGAGTATGAAAGAAACGTGAGCAGTTCAGGCAATTTTTATAGGAGTGATTTCAATGATAGACCATATAGTAGCAGACTGGTCAAACAAGGAAGTAAAACCAAGAGCTTGTAGATGGATGCTGGTGATGGAAATAAAACCACAATAATCCTAAAATGATCTAAAAGTCAGATTAAACTGAATTATTGAATTTTTGACTAGAAAAGACTTTAAATATAAGTTATTTCTTCCATCCCTTATTTCAGAGATGGATGAGCAAGGTTGAAATGGCTAGATGCCTTAGGAAAATCAGGAACCTGAACTACTCAGTTTAGATGAAGTGCCAAAAATGTATTTTACCAGCATACACAGAGAATGAAAAATTGTGGGGCCAATTAACAGTTCAGATCATGAAAACAAACATTTCATAATGTAAATAAATGTTGATAGGAGACATTATAGTTTGGTAATAAGGAGCATAGAGGTATTGTGCAGGATGAGCTTATCAAAGAGACACATGACAAAAATAAATTTTATTCTCAGTCTTAAAGATACTCTCACAGGTCACAATAATTACTGTGCTATGGAATATGTTATGGGGTATTTAATACATGGATCACATGTGATTTGCTTTATTACTTATTTCATCTCTTTGGGTAAAGGCATTGAATACATCCACACAGTAAAATTGTTTTCCAGCACTTACATATATACAAGAAATCGGATCTCACTGCTCATTGTATCAGAATATGTCTATACATGTAAATTTATAATAATACAATTGACAGAAATGGAACATATTTAGAACCTAGTGTACCAGTCATCTATTGATGATAATACTTTAATTTTCATTTGTAGGTAGTCAATTCATGTTAACAAGTATGACTCACCCTTCAATTTTCAGATTAATCCTTATTTCCTCTAAAGCTGTTTTTTTTTTTTTTTCCTCCTGGAAAAATATGACTGTTTCATTTTAGTGTACATTTAATATGCCTTCAATATTGATTTTATACTCATTACTTGTAGTTACTTTTGGTGGGGCAGGGGGATGAAAGATGTTTATTTTCTCCCTAAATTGTAAACTGCTGTGGTAGAAACACAATATCCAGCGTTTAGTAGCAAGTGTGGAATAGACTATACTTTCAATTTACGTAAATTGATTGGAAGATTAAATGGGCAGTGGAATAATAGAGTTACACTTATAATAAAGGTAAAAGCAAAGTAGTATGTAGGACATTACAAGAAAATTTGTTAAACTGGTGAAACCTTTATGTGGCAGAGTCACGGAGAACAGGCAAGTTTATCCGTATGAGTATGGACTTTATTTGAAATACTCTTTATAAATTTTTTAATAAATAGGATTATGTAATGCACCTTATATCCATTTTTCCTCCCTTATTTGCTGAATCCTTGTCTTCCCAATTCATGAGACAGGATTAACACAGAATATTTAAAAATTGCCTGAAACCTTGTATGTTTCATTGGCACAGATAGCTGTCCATGGAGTGTTATTCGACTCGAAAGTTATTGTCAGAACTTAAATCAGGTACAATCTCTAGAGATCTTGGGGACAAAGAGTTTAAGTGGGCTTTTAAAAAGCTGAAGGAAAAAAGCACCCACATACATACCCACACGTGCAGTCACTTCTTTTGACTTGAGACAAATCTTTGGACATTGTATAATAAAGCCTATTATAACACGAACAATAGTTAAAGGACACATAGGACCGCAGGTGACTTCTTTTGCAAAGGAGGGTGCATTGTCTGTTCTATATTAATTACCCTTTGATTTGATTGCTACATAGAAGATGTGCTTTTTATTCTGTAGATTTTCTATACTTAAAATTGAACACTGCAAATACATTTGAACTTAAATAAAATGGCTTAAAATGGAGAAAGTAATCATATAAAACAACGGTTAATGAATAAGACTGTAGCTATCTGTGATTTAACCAAAATTTGATTATTATTGTTAAATGTGAGTCTTTGTTTCCCAGACTGCCATCTATTGGATTTATACTAAAAGGAATTTCGTTTTCTATACTAAATCATGGAACTGCTGTGTTTCCCCGAAAATAAGACCTAGTTGGACAATCAGCTCTGATGCATCTTTGAACAAAACCTAATATAAGACCCAGTATTATATTATATTACACTGTATTAGATTAGATTAGATTAGATCCGGTTTTGTATTACAGTAAAATAGACCGGGTCTTATATTAATTTTTGCTCCAAAAGACCCATTAGAGCTGATTGTCAAGCTAGGTCTTATTTTCAGAGAAACGCTGTGTTTATAATCCATTAAAATTGCTTTCTTCTTAGGGAATGTCTTTGTCTGAGTTCCCTTGAAAATACAGCTTCAAAACAAAGCAAAACTTTGTGTTGATGCTGTATTTCTTGTGCAGCATAATCCCAGAACAGGAGAAAGAGAAAAAAGGAAGCACAGCCGAGCAAGCTGGGAAGAAAATACAAAGCAATAGGCTTCTGAGCTGTTTATTATTGAGGCGGGTTTGTCCTGACACTGTAATTGATAATCATCATCTAGTTTCTCACCCAGCTGTCAGAGTGTCCCCTTGTCTTTAGCAAGTAACTGGGCTGCTATGGGTTGCTTGATGGGTTGCTGTAACCCCGTGTTGAGTTATAGTTGCTGCAATTGCCCATTGCCAACGATTACTGAACATGACATACTAAGCGATGGCCCCAGGGAATCTGCTGGGCTTTGGACGTATTCCCTTGCTCAATGTTGTATTTAGAACCCTCAGTCCATACTGCAATTCCACATGAATACCTCAGCCAATAAGCAAACTCCTCTTACCTTTTGATAATTGGAGCCCAAATTGACCAAACAGTAACTACAGCTTCCAGGCAGCGTTCTCTTAACGTGTCTCTTGTCAGATGTTCGCTTCTAGGAAACAGGACCCGTAAGCCAGCACAACTTAATGTTGTAGGGATGAGAATCACAAATGGAGAAGTGAGTCTGCATGAAGGTCCCCTTTTAATATTCTGTCCTGGAAACTGCTGGGCATTAGTGCCATGTATTGGCTGTTAGCAGTTCAGTGCATACTCTGGATTCAGAGGGCAGTGTTCCAACCTTGTATCGTGATAGGCCAAAGGTGGTAGTTCAGCTGGGAATTCAGTTGGCTGTTCCATCTTCTGTCAGGAAGGCTGCTTGTAGAAAAGATGACTGAATCCTGTGTCATGAATCAAATGGCACACTTTTTTGTCTTCTTTCATTACTCTAGTTAAAATGTTTGGGTGAAAGATAGTCTGGTCTTCCACTTATGTTAGACCAGCCATGCCCAAAGCTTTTTCATGTGAAACCAATCGTTAAAATGGGTTTGTCTCCTAGCCTCCTTACACTTCTCAGCCTTTATATTCTAACAAAAGGATATATTTCAAAGCTCTCAGTCTTCTCACAAATATACCAAAAACAAACAAAAAATTGCACTGTTTTTAAGAGCTTTTTGTACATCAAAGATATTCATTGTTTTGAAACTAGATTTTAAAGTTCAGCAAATATTTATTATTTAACTGCCCTGAAATTAATGTGACGTTTTGTTCTTGTTGTTATTCCAAAAATGATTACTTTGATTTCTGTTTCCCCACTTCATTCTCACTCACATATTATATTCCAGTTAGGAATCTGAGTTTGTCACTCTGGTTAAAAATACCACTCATCCCAATATTTTCGTTTTAGTCAGAATTAAAGCTTTTAATTAGAAGTGATAAAACAATTATTGATAACAGAATTTTGAGTGGGGGATGAATATTTCTGTTTCCTAGTACATTTAAATAAAACAGCAGTTGGTCTAAGTTTCTCCTAATACCTATAAATAAATGCCAATCGTTAGGTTTCTATAATTCAAAACTATGTACTCTATCTGAATTAAATTAGCTAATATGTTTTATGTCATAAATAATAATAGATTTCTAAAACGGTGAGTGGGTAAGGAAACAGTGTGTACTCTAAATTGCATATTCTTATACATTATGCAAAATAGCTGTGATCTTAGTTTTATAAATATTAAAGAGTGCTGACTGCATATTAGTAATTATAGGAAATATTATGCTTGTCTTCCAGGAACTTACTTTTTAAATCAGACAATATCAGAATTCATCCAATTTTTATTATTTTAAACATTTTCTTTTCAGATTTATGAAGTTTGAATATCATCGGTATTCAATCAAAATAAATTGGGGGAAACTTTGGGGAAGAATATTTTTATGAGAAATGAATTTGGGACTCTCTTGATAATATAGGACTTAATGAATAATTTTATTAACTTACAAGAAACCGCTCAGAAACAACCAGTGCTTTTTCTACAAATGTCTTAGGAGCATTTAAGAATTACGTACATTTATGGTAAAATAATAAATAATGAATTTTCCTTATTTAAGTAGCTGCATACACTTCAATGAAACAGGAATAAATACGGAAGTATTTCCTAGTTATTTGTAATTTTTTTATTTTCAACAAAAATTTCCCCCTATTTCATGCTTAACAGAAGTAATCATGAAGACCCATTATGACAAAGGAAATATTGAAGAGTCTAATGAAAAAAATCATATAATCATCAGGTTAATATGTAATCCAAGTACTAGTAAGTTACAGAAAAATGAGGTTAAAATAAAGCCGAAAAGTGTGTGTTCTGAACCTATGCTTTTTGAAGCGCTGTTTTCATTAGATAGGAAGTCCGTTTACTCCTGTGTTGTAACAAGGCGATGGGACTAAAGAAAGAGGTTTTATCCCTGCCTTCTGATGTTTCCACACAATTTATAGAGACTTTGGTAAAATTGTGTTGACAGCAGTACCCTAACTATGTGTCGTAAATCAATGGTATTGATTTCAATTATGTCTGATTTCTGCTTTGGGGTTAGCAGCTTGGAGCTAGGGCCCAAGTTAACCATTAAATATGATTTCATGGCCCCTTGCTCACTCCACTTCTCACTTGATTCCCATGATGCAACTGTAATTCCAACGATTCCTTAGAAAGTTGTGTTAGCCTACTTATTTCCCTGGAACATAGGAAGCCCAAATCTCAAGGACATACTGTCCTTGTTTAATGGAGGTCCACATGGAATAATCAGGGTGAGAGAAAAATATTTCATAGCATCTGCCTTCCCTACATATTTCTAAAATGCCTGCTTCATGGCCTAGCTCAGGAAGCTTGGGACAAGCAAACTCTCAAGGTTATTCTGCTCTGACCTGAGTTACACTGGTATCTAACAGGAGTGGCCTGTGTTTAGAGTTACAGTTCTCCCCAATCTCTTTCAGACACTAATGCATGAAAGTTAAAGACCAGATCCTTCCACCAGGCTGATATTTATTAGTCAGACACATTTTTTTGTTGTTTTTTCAGCAAGCTGGTATAAAATACTCTATACCTTCTGTTCTGGAGGCTTGATTTAAATACAAAAAACTCTGTTATGTTCTTTGATCAAAACTTCCTTAAAGGTTTCATTCTAAGAAGTGAAAACGTATTCTATAGGCAGAATTTCTTTTATCCTGAGGATCAATAGCCACCAATCCCCATTGGTCCAGCGGTAGGACACAAAATAAGTTGTCATCCCTAAGGTGACATACAAGTACTACATGGCTTGTAAGATGCTTAAGGTCTGCTCATGCAGGGGTAAGGAGGGTTTCTAAATAGTTCAAACATTTCACCTTTGCTGCCAATCTCAACAAAGATCTCATTTTTATTACCCATATTGTCATTTAGCAAGCGACTAATTTCATAATTGGATAGCCATTCGTTATGCTAAGCATATTGGCAAACCTTCTAATAACAATCAAATAAAAATACAGCTAAAGAAGTAGCCAGATCTGAAATACGAGCTTTCTGGTTAGAGTGTTGGGAGACACGCCAGGAATATAGGCTGTCCTGATGCATTCATGGTGGCACTACTACACTCCCCCATTGGATATTTGATCACCCGTGATTCACTCAGGACAGAGCATAGAGGGAAACCTGTTTTTTCTTCATTTTACTTGACGTATTGGACAGAAAACCTAACACTGACGTATTAGGTCAGTGAACATGCAGCATCGGTAAGCGAATCTCCAACAAAGGATTGAGTGCATCCAGAAAAAGTGCATAATCTAGGTATGCTGAATTTGAAAAATCGCCTCTTGCATTTCTTATTTCAGAATGAGGTCATTATAAACCTTGTCAGTTGAAATTAAGATTATATGACTTCAGTGAATTTGGAGCTAAATATTTATTTGAGGCCGTTGAGGTAGACAGAAGTCTTGTAAAGGAAAACACAGATATTTCCTTCTTGGACAGTGTGTTTTTTCTCTGTTTTCCTATCAGAGACCAAGGCAGAACCTACAGTAAAGGGAGCAGAAAAACTGACATTTTGAAGGGATAAGCATGAAATACTGGACTTCCTTCTCAGCGGTTATAATCCAGCTTATCAGTTTAATGAAGCAATCAGGAATTTAGATTCCAACACTTCTAAGGAATATATAAGTTCTTAGGACTATAATAACCAATGCTCTGTATTGTTACAGAAATTAAGCATGCCTCTTATCTCCATGAATTATAGCAGGAGAAGAGAAGGAAGTCCTCAAAAAGACAAAGATATTGATTCATTTCTATATATAAATAAGGAAATGTATATTAAATGCATATGATATTTATGTGTACACACACACACACCCCATACCCATGTCTATATGGATGTGTGTGTATCATTGTTTCTGAAGACTGAAGATGTGTTTAAGAAATATTGCAAGGTGACTCCAGAGTCCTGGTGACTACCTGACCTTGCCGATGACTATATATTTTACCTCAAGCAAAATATTTAGAGTCTGGGGGGCGCAATTTCCATTTCAGTAAGACTGCAGGAGAGGAAGGCATGAATGTCTAAGGTCATGAAGGTTCTGGTATTCTTTGATTCTGCTTATCTTCAATTTAAAACTTTTTTTTTAATTTTGTGCTTTCTGCAGATGATTATCAATGGCTGAAACTCTGAGAAAAATAAATATTGGAAGGCTGATATTCCTTGATAGCTTTGAAAGTGCTTCTTGGAGAGAGCTGTGTTTCCAGAGCATACAGCAGAAAACTATTGTGCTTTAGGTCCTGCCTTAAAGCAAGATAACACTTCGCCACTCAAAGAAGGCAAAAAAACGACAGATGGAGGTATGTGATTTTTATTATCTAATACCACTCATAGCCTCAGTGAGAAATGTAATTTTTATATGATAATACTTTAAAGTAACTGGCTTTTTTTTTTTTTTTTTTTTTTTTTTTTTTTTTTTTTTTTTTATGACTACAGTGTGTGTATATGTTGTTTCTACGTGTGTGAACTCTTTGTGAAACTATGTTTACTAAAAATGATTGTTTTGGATTAGTAAGCAGTACAAAATGAAAAATTTATTAATAAAAAATGCCCTCAAGTGAGCCTATAATTACAGTTTATTCTTGACATATGTTGCTTTTTACTTAACTTTTTAAAGGGATGCATGGTTGCTGTCTGCAGAGAGCCTTAGCTTTTATGGAATGGCGAGTTAAATGGAATACACAGTGGATGATATGCCACTGTCACTATTTTCTGGAAAAGAAATATGTGAAAATTGACTTGGTTATTCATAATTCACTATATTTTCAATATTTCTTCTTTTCATTTTTATTTAATTTGAAAGAGTATTATACATCTAGCATTCTATGTTGAGACTTTTGGTCATACTGTATAATTTCGAGTCAATGAAAATATAAAATTTCTAATTTTCTTGTGCATTATTAAGGCCAACTTTTTCATTTCTAAAATGAGCTAAGGGATTAAGTTTCCTGATGAGAAATTTAATTTGTGTCTCAAAAGTTTAATCTTCTATTCTGAGTTTATTTTTAGTCTAGGCAGCTAGGCAAAGTCGAAATATTCTTTCCATGAGCTGTCCATCACTTGCATTGTATGAATAAACATAAATCTGAAAGAATGTATAAAAATCAATTAACCAAACAATCATGCATTGAATGCAAAAGATGTAAATATTAAATGCTGAAAACATATTCAACCAAAAAGCCTAGCAGATTGCTAACATAATTATTTAATTTTATGTAATTTATTTTTATCATGATATTTTAATCTAAGAGTCAACTTGAGTGTTAGACAAGGTAAATGTAAGAATTCTGGTTCATTATTCTTCAGTTTCAAAAAAATGTATATTTATGTGGGTTTATTTCTGGGTTTTCAGTTCTATTCCATTGGTCTGTTTTTCTGCCAATACCATGCTGTTTTGATTATTGTTGTTCTGTAGCACAAGCTGAGGTCAAGGAGTGTGATATCTCTAGCATTGTTCTTTTTTCTTAGGATTGCTTTGGCAATTCGGGGTCTTTTGTGGTTCCATAAAAATCTGATGATTTTTTTGTTCTATTTCTTTTAAAAATGCCATTGGGACTTTGATGGGGATTTTATTAAATCTGTGTATTGCTTTGGGTGGTATGGCCATTTTAACTACCGTGTTTCCCCGAAAATGAGACCTAGCCGGACCATCATCTCTAATGCGTCTTTTGGAGTCCAATCCATGGGCATGGAATGTCTTTTCATTTCTTTGTATCTCCTTTAATTTGTTTTTAAAATGTCTTATCGTTTTCAGTGCATAGGTCTTTTACATCCTTGGTTAAGTTTATTCCTAGGTATCTTATTCTTTTTGTTGCAATTGCAAAAGGAATCTTTTAAAAAAATTATTTTTCTGAAATATCATTGTTAGAAAATAGGAATGCAATGGCTTATTGTACGTTGATTTTGTAGCCAGCAACTTTATTGTATTTATGTATTGTTTCTAATAGCTTTTGGTGGAGTTTTTAGAGTTTTCTATGTAAAGAATCATGTCATTTGGAAAATGTGACAATTTAACTTCTTCATTCCCAATTTGGAGGCCTTGTAGTTCTTTCTCTTGCTTGGTTCCTCTGTGTAGGACTTCTGATACTATGTTGAAAAGCAGAGGTGATAGGGGACAGCCCTGTCGTGTTCCTGAACGTAGAGCAAAGGGCTTCAGTTCTTCACCATTAATTATGGTATTAGCTCAGGGTTTGTCATATATGGCCTTTATTATGCTAAGGTATTTTCCTCTTAGACCCATTTTATTAAGTGTTTTAATCATAAATCGATGTTGTATCTTGTCAAATGTTTTTTCTGTATCTATTGATATATGATTTTTAGCTTTTGTTTATGTGTTGTGTCATATTGATCGATTTGCATATGGAAAGTGTAAGACTTTCGTTGGTCTGTGCTTATACTAATACTTGTATACAGCACAAACTGCTCAAATAAAAGAAGAAAACGCGCTCAAAAATGAGTCAAGTATAAATGGAATGTGTGCATATGTCATCCTAATGATTCTCAAATACAACAATTAAAAAATCAAACTTTATCAAACACTTATCCATTTGAAACTAATACAAATAGAAGGGTTGGCAATGAAAAGGCAGAGTTTTAACTATTTGAATCTCTAATAAAATTCATTCTTTGCCATGATTCTGTAATCAGAACAGTATTAAAACTAGAAATTTTGAATTGCTCTAAAATTTAGTGTCAGAATTTTTGTATGGTACGTATGTCTTTGCCTTTGTACTGTGATCTTACCTCGAACTTCTAGTTGTCGAGCTTTATTTATAAATGAATAAATTAAGGAGCATCAACTCTGTTCACTTTAGTAAACCCTTGGCCTAATTATCTCTGACACAACTGTGTGTTCAATGTCATACACGTATGATGCTGTATGAGTCAGACACGGGGTAAACCAGGGCCTTGAATAAATATGTTGCATCTTAAGTCTCCTCTAAGGTACTTGCTCAGAAATTTGTAAGTGGCTTCTGCCTCCGGCTGACTTACGGAGGTTATTAAGCAGCCACGAATCTCGTAAGTTGCCAGCAGAACTCCCCTATGCACTCCTGACAATTTTCTCCTCCACCGAACTAGGATTTCAGTTTCTGAATAGTACAGTAAGCGCTCGGTTCCATCAATTATTAATAAGGATGTCTTATTAATAATAAGAATATCTTATTTGAGACCTCTTTCAGCCAATGTAGAAATAAGTTCCCAATAAAAAAAATAAAGATTTCCATAGGCATGTTTTCCATATTAGCTCATTTGACCTTTGCAACATTTTACCAAAGGCTAGATGAGAATGACTATTTACATTTAATTTCCCTTTAATATAATAATTAAACCAACTAATGTCAAGGGCTGAGCTAATGTCATCACGTTGTTTCTCTGTCCCCTTCTTTGTTGGGGTTAATAATCTTGTTTCACTCCCCATCTTTCAATATTGTTCATTTTTACCTGCTGTCACTCATATTCAAGGTCCACTGTTGAGGGTCCCTAAACATCACCTGGGAGATTAATCCCACTGTAAATTCTAAGCTGAGTCCTCAGGTGGAGGTAAATTCACCAGAGCCAAGAACAATAAACAGGCTTCTGAACCTAGGATTCGTTGATTTGAATAATTTCAATTTTGTTGTTTGTGTGCTGCTGATACTATTTATTTTAGATTTATAACCAGCTGTACACACTTGCTTGGTTTTTTGGATCTCTGCCATATGTACTTGTTATTTTAATACATTTGTTTTTTTTAATCTACCCTTATGCTAGCCTTGGCATATTCAGTTTCTCTTGTTGTTTATCTCACATCCATTTATCTCTGCCTGTCTCTCTCTGATATTAATTTAGCATGACTCAAACGGTGCAATAATTTGTCAATTGCTTACATCAACAACCGCCAGTCTACATAATTTCAGATGCCTTTGATACCATTTTTGATCCATTTATTTAATGACTCAGTTATTCCAAATTCCAGGAGTAATCGCTGGCCCTAAATGACTATAAGACTGCATCCCATTGAGTCTTAGACATGTGTTTGTATTGTCTGGTACCTTCTTGTCCAACCTCAGCGTATCTATTGTTCTGCTTATTTAATTGTATTTTCCCACATGTTATTTTAAATGTACAAAAAAATGGAAATATAATATTTATCCATACTGGAGAGGAAGAAGTTCAAACTGTACATCTTCGTGAGAGGATTATTAAATAATAGGTGGGCATGCGTTAAAATCAGCAGAGCAATTAATATATCTTTTGGGAGACATCCTATCAGGCTATGCAAATATGCTGTTTTATCCGTAAAAATGTGTTCACGAATTTTATCATTCATCATCGGTCTTGCCTACAGCCCTTAATGTGGATGTCTAATGGTGATTTTTCTATATCCCACATTCCTTCCACATTTGTTACTTGGAATTGTGAGGTAAGGAAGATTTGTCTTTTATCCCTTTGGTTAAGTCAGACTGATTCATGGTAATCATATTAGTTTTCTAGTGATGCATCAAAAATACTACACAAATTGAGCAGCTTAAAACAACGCCCCTTTAATATCTCACTGTTTCGATGTGTCAGATTCTGGGCATGGTGCAGTTCAGATGCTTCTTCTGCTCTGAGACTCACAAGACCGAAAACAAGGTGGCTACAGGGCTGAGTTTCTTTCTGGTAACTTCCCTGGTCACTCGGATTGTTGGCAGGGTTCAGTTCCCTGTGATTGTTGGGTTGAGTTTACTTCCTGGATGTCAGCCAGGCCTCATTTTCCCCAGCCAGAGGCCACATACAATCCTTGAGTACCAGTCCCCTTTCTAAACCAGCAATGGTGGTACAGTCCTTCTCATGTTTCGCTTCTCTCCTGTGCTTCCCTCTTCTACTGCATTTCTTTCTGAGCCCAGGTGGTGAGGAAGCGCTCTGCATTTAAGCATTCAAGTGATTAGACTGGGCCCACCTGGAGAATTGAGGCTGATCTTCTTAAGGGGCATAACCTTACTTGTATTTGCAAAATTATTTGTGCCACGTAACATAACATATTTCAGACAACAAAGGCCAAAGGGAGCCCACATCATCCCCACCAGTTATTTTTTATTTGGTTTATAAGCAAATAAATTTTTATTGTGTTCTGTTGCTCACGTTCTTTTAGCTTTGACCATTGGGAGCTCTTTCAGGTTGGGTCCTCTAGGTATCCTTTGGGCCTATCCTTCTCCTTTTATGAAGCTTTTTTTTTGGTTTTCTTTGTGGCACTACTGAATACCGTGGGCTCATCTAGTATTTTTTTCTGCCCAGACTTGTGGTAAGCAATTGCTACAAGGAGACCTGGTTTCTTTTATTCTGAATTCTGTAACACTCTCAAAAACACAATAAAACAAACAAACAAAAAGAGAGCGACCACGAGACGAGAGACAAACACCCAATTCCTAGAACTAAGGTAACACATAACTAAGAAGACAGAGAATCCTACAATTTCACGTTAGACGTGAACACTAATCCTTCAGGGTCACCTCTGTCCTCCACGACGGATGGGCAACTGAGAGAGAAACTGCCATCCAGATTCAGGTGCTAACATTATCCTATCACTCCCTCATGCCCTCCTTAAAATCTGGGTAACTCTGACCCTGTGTCCTTGGTCTATCTCCTAGCCTCTTGTTTTTTGTTGTTTTGTTTTTCCCTGGAACTTCTGTTGGACATCACGATGTATACTGTCTTAGCTTCTCATTCATATTTGAGGTTAAAATTTTTCTATAATGTGTTTCAAGTCATTGGTTTATTGCTATCTACAGATTCAGTTATTCCTTTATCTGCTGCTTAACCCACCCACCAACTGAGATCATTTTTTGATATTTATATATTGTCAGAGTTTCAATTTTATAATTTATCAACTATCAGTAAAGACAAAGATAGAAATAGCATTACCCTTTGTCGCATTGTACACATATGTGCAAATTCTGGTATTGCTTAAATATGGCTTCCTTAAAATGAACAGATGTTTTTTGGTTTTCTTTCTCAACATTCATAGTGATAAACGTTATTTATAAGCTGTATTCTGTGGGATACTCCACTTTAATAATTTGACAACCTTAGAATTTTAATTACAAACAAATTTGACTATGAATTTAGACCTTTCCAAACGCTGAGACCTACCTAGTTGAATGTTTGGTAATTTGTGTTATATAAACAAGACTGGTGAGATGTGAAGAGGTTAACTTTCCCTGGGGTACAGAATACGTGTTTGTAAAATCAGTATACAAGTCCCCTGGTGATCTGATCATGGAATACGTTCTCCTAACCACTATCCATTACTGCCTTGTAGTAAACAAACACAGTTCTGCTAGGTGGTGTATCATGTAGAAAAGCCATTGTGGTCCAAAGGGGAACACAAGGGAACAAAGCATATAGTAGCTTCCTTCACAGAATTTACGTCTTATTTAGCATATTTCTGGCAAAGTCTAACTTGTTGAATCGAACAGTATTGTAGAGGATCAAATGTGATGTAAAATCCATTATCTTGTGGAGCAGGCAAAGATAGAGCCAATGGGTTGTACCGAAAAAAAAAAAAAAAAACAAAAAAAAAAAAAAAAACAAACAAGAGAAAGAATGAAATAATAGTTAAATGAGAGATGTAGCATTGTCCTATACTTTTTTTCAGGTATCAATGTAATATACTTTGAAATTTTTTTTTTTTTTTTTGGTTGGAGGGCATTTCTTTGACATTTGTGGATATGCAAAACTCACTCAATTTATAATCTGACACCTATCAACATGTGTCACCTCCTCAGATTGTTCATCACAGTTATGTTAATTGTGCGGAGGTCTGAATAGTGTCTGTTCTCCAAATTACACCATAAGGTTCATGATAGTAGGAGCCACATGTATGTACTGTTTAGTTTTTATATCTTTTCTCATGACACTTACATGTCAATAAAATAATTATTTCAAAAATTAAAAATAAACACTTTTTTCTAAAACACAATTAACTACTGTCACATGAAGACCGAATATATTATAATTTTTAAGTTATGCTTTCCTCCACTTTTCTACTTGAGCTTTTATTTTATCTCATTTGTCATACTTTCCATTGCCATCCAATAAAAAACAAGAATGGCTCATTCACCCAGAATATTAATTTCAAAATGATGATTCCATAATTTAGAGTGTGCTCATCCTTTGTCTTCCTTAACCAAAACCTTATTTTTGAACATTAAAGGGTAAATTCCACTTTTATTAATATAAATAAAATGAAAGACTATTGGAATGCATGAAACTCGTCCTCTTATGTGTAGGGTTCTTTTCTTGGGCTAGATTCCCAGCATTGTAATTGCAAGAGCTGAGAGGGAACATTGGCATATTGAAATAGGATGCTTTTCAGATTATGCAAATTGCTTCCTGAGGGCACCTCATATGTAATATTAATAAGGCAGATAAAGTTTATAATTATAGTGTTTTGCCATTGGAAACATGGAAATGCTTTATTAGATAAATTACATTTTAAAAATTATATTTTATAGCTATGATTTTCTGTGTGTCAGTGAGGTGTTCAGTAAGAATTTTTGATGCTAGTTTTTGCAAAAGCACTTTATTCAAAGGAAAACCATCGATGCTTCTTGTTATATCCAATCATGAAATGAATAGCCATTCACGGTCCTGCCACTGTGTCTCTTGTATTGTTTTTTTGCATAGCACATCAAAGTTTAGATTGGAAAGAATTTGCTGAATTTTGCGGTCCAATAGTTGTATACTTAAAATTTACAGTTTTTTTCTTGCATTATTTCTGTTTTATGAGCTCTTACCTTGTATAACAGTATGAACAAGTGGTAGGAAACAGTAACATTTTAGGTATAAAAAGCAGAAATGGAGTACCTATAGGGAAGTATAAGTCTTACAAAATCAACAACTACATGTCAACATCTATTACCAGAATTAATGAGTTTGGGACCAAATGGTCACAAAAAGATGAAGCAACAAAAACATCAGAGTTTGCCAGGGGTGAGGGTGGAGGGAGGTGAATAGGCAGAGCAGAGATTTTAGGACAGTGGAAATACTCTATGTGACACCACATGATGGATACATATCATTATACTTTTGTTCAAACCCATAGAATGTCTGACAGCAAGTCTGAGCTGTAATGGTAACTATAGATTCTGAGGGATGGTGACGTGTCAGTGTAGGCTCATCCTTGCTAAAAGCATATCATTCTGATCAGTGATGTTGATAATAGAAGCTATGCATGTTTGGGGGCAGGAGATAGAAGCAAAATCTCTTTCTCTCAATTTCATTGTTAACTTAAAACTGCTCAAAAAAAATCTTAAAGACATTTTTAAAAATGAAGAACACATGGCCATTGCTATGGTCCAAGAATTACAGCCTCAGCTGCTCCTTGCCGCTGATTTAGCGATTGGCCACCAAAATGCTGGCTTGCCGGAAGAAACAATGATCAGATGATGGCTCCACTTCTTCTTACACATTTCTTCTGGATGCAAGCAAATGCCTCTCACTCTAGAATGTACCTCCTCTCCAGATGTAGGCAGAGGATCTAGGAGAACAAGTAGTTTTGAGTGTTTCAGTGTCTGCTATTCAGGAAGCTACGCCAGGCGAGGATGAGAACGGATACTGAGAACCACTAAGACATGTCTTACCCTGGTTTCCCGCTGAAGATCCATACAGCGTACCACAGACACATACACGTGAATAAAAGAGACGTTAATAAGACAACTGTTACCATTAATAAATGGACTTTCTCCTAGCCTGTGCACATACCACACACACACACACACACACACACACACACTGAACATTATCCCAAGAGATATCTGAATATCCTTTTAGTTACTTTATCCATCTGTGGGTTACATTATTATTATTATTATTATTATTATTATTGTAATTCAAAGACCAGCAAACAACCTGTAGCACACAACCTCCTCAAATGGTATGTGTGTGATTTGGGGAGAAGAAAGGAATAGATAACTCCTATTTCTGCAGCTGGCCATAATTAACATTTTAACTATGTACACCCTATGTTCCCTTAGTTTTTCAGATGATAAGTGTTGTTTATCGGGGCGTAGGAGAGACCAGAATCTCTATTCCTGAAGAGTCTAGCTCTCTTGATATTACACCTGTATTAGGGTTCTGTCATCAGCCACTTTCTTTTACCACTGGGCATAGCAGTTTGGGGAAGTAACTCAGAAGAGTGGTCACCGACCTGCTTTCCAGGTACACTGCCAAAGAAACTTGAAATAGAAGGTATTTCAAAAATGTGAAATCAAATGTATGTCATTTGAAATTTGACGTCTAAAGCTTTTCGTCATTAAAACAGTTCCAAAGTATAGTTTCTGAGGAGCTGTCATTATTGACTTTAAAGCGCAACTTCCGCTTTTGCTTAGGATCTAGTCGCAGGAGGGCTCACTTGCACCCTCACAACATGAACGAAACATCTGAGAGCTTCCTTGGGAAAGACTCTAAATAACTAAAACCCACCAAGGGGCAGGTCTGTGTGGCGCTGGGAGGGACCCACGCCAGCTCTCCTCCTTGGGAAAGCAGCAGGAAGTAGACGGACTGTCACAGAGGCAGGTGAAAACACTGACGGAATGGATCACATTTGTAAACCATGATGGCGGTTTGGCAGGATGGTGTAGAATCCCTGGGAGGCCCACACACAATGGGAATCTCCGTGCAGTCTCTGGGGTGATTGGCAGCATAGCGGGACACTGCAAGGGGCTCCTCTGAGGAAAGATTGCTGATGTGTGAGGGCGGAGCTGCACGGGGAGACATTTCCAGGCACTTCAAGCCTCACACTGAGGACGCAAGTGCCGTAGAAATCCCACGTGGGACGGGTGTGGAAGAAGGCTGAGCGAGTCCTCCATAGAGGTCCTTAAGAATCCTGCCAAAATCTGATATTAGAGGGCAACTGAGAGAGACCCATGAACAACGTAAGGCATCTGCTACTGAAAGGTGGGTAAGGAAGCGGAAAAAAGAATGTCTACCCACTAAAGATTAAGCATAGAGTTTCTGCTGAATTCTAAATGTTCTATGTTGCCATTTTTTTTAACACTCTTATTTATTTCTAATTTCATTCTACTGTGTTTTGAAGACATACTTTGTTTCCTCTTCATACTTTTAAATATATTGAGACTTGTGTTGTGGCTTTGCATTTGGTCTGTCTTGACATGCGTCCCATGGGTGCCTGAGAAGAATGTGAATTCTCTGGTTGTCTGGAATGTTCTACAGACATATATTAGATCTAGTTGGTTTATAGTGTTTTCAAGTTTTCCGTACCTTATGGATCTTCTGCCTGGTTCTGTTATCCATTATGGAACATGGGATATTAAATTCTTCAGAGCTTCTTAGTCAATTGTCTATTTCTCCTTTCAATGATATCATTTTTGCTTCGTGCATTTTTGGGTGCTGTTAATAGGTTAATATATGTTTATAATTGTTATAGCATCTTGATATAAAACTTGCAATATTATGTTTTATTGTAAAATATTTAAGTAACTTTTTAATGCGTATTTTAACAGTAATATAGTCATTTCAGTTCTTATGGTTTCTGTGTGCATAGTTTAATCCTTTTATGTTTGATCTATATGTAACTTTGAATCTAATGTGTGCCTGGTAGACAGTATGTCATTGTTCTCTTGACTCTGCCTGCCTGGAATGCTTCCTGCACCATCGAGCTGGGGTGGCCTCCAGCCCCTCCTGGAGCGAATATGTGTCCTGAGCCTGGGAGCCCGGGGATGTGGCAGCTCTGTGTTCTTAGCTGCCATTTCCGGGAGTACAGTCCCGTCATGCTGAGCTGGTGGCGGGGTGGGGGGGGTGGGGGGGTGAGGGGGGTTGGAGGTTAGGAGGGAGGGTGTTGTGGCTCACAAATGTAGCTTTAGTGAAGTTTTGTAAATATATGTTTCTCTGTTTCCTGTATGTTCTTAGGGCCATTCCCAGAGACTCTTATATATGTGTGATTTCCACTTATTATGTGTTCCTTTCACTGGGGAGATAGTCTGTCAGGCACCACGCATTGCCATGCTACAAATCTCGGTTCTTTTCACTGTAATGCTGACCTGCTGCCATCTGCCCCATCCTCTCCCAGAGCAGAACCATTGCTCACCTTTTCAGTTTCTTAGCTCTCACATTTTGCTCCGTTTATTAGACACTTGACCAGCAAAAATGAGAAAATGAAAGCTTAACGGGAAAGTTAAGACACAATATCTCGCTCACCTTTCAGAGGCTCTATTTTTGGGGGGCATCTTGATCCCTGAAGTCCAGGGCACCTTCATAGCCCGAATCTCCAATGTTTTCTAGCTACGTGAGACTGCTCTTGTTATGATTTTCTTTTTCTTGACACCTAAGCTGGATACCAATTAAGATCCCACATGTATCTCGAGAAATGAGCAGCAGAGAATGTCGGCTCACATCTCTGCATTTCCTGTGTTGGGGCATTGACCCTTACATCTCAGCTGTCTTGGGTGCTTCCTAAGGCTTTCAAATGTCAGCATGTTTGGATTTCATCGGGCTTTTACAGTTGTTCTCGTTGTGGCATTTGCAAGCTCCTCAGTCATAGCCAGGGTTCCCTTCACTGTCTAAAAAAAGCTTAAATTAAAAAGGGTGCCATGAAGCAGGTCCAAGGAGAAGTATCAGAAGTAGCTCATTCCAACTCTCGTAATGTACATATTCTCCTTGGAACAGATTGAGTTTTCTTCAAATATGACATTTTATAATTCAGTTTTGATGCTTGATGTTTTTGGAGGGAGTTGTTTCAATGGCCGCTTTCTGTTTCTGGTTGTTATTTTAGATGTGTGGATACTGGGGTTTGATTATTTCAGGTATTTGGAGAATATTGGCATTTGGGAAAGAGATAGCAGGAAACAGATATTTTGTGTATTGTTGTTTCGTTGTGTTTTCTATTAGAAAGTGAAGGGAATCCTGTGTGAATTTGGCCATCGCTCTTCGTATTGTCCTCACTTCAATTGAATTACATGCACTGTTGTCAGTCAGCATGTTAAACTGAATTGCCATTTAAGTCTTCAGTGAGATCGGATTAGTTCAGCATTATCAGAGAAACCGATTGTATAAAAAGTCAGGAAAACAGAGCAGAGAAGCATAATTTGATAGAATCAAAGCAAACATTCATTTTTAGAAGAATGACTAGAATCTCATTTTCTTTTTTGGAAAGCAACCAACAAGAGCTGTATAGCGACGAAGAAAGGAGAACACTCATGGTGTCTCCAGATGCGAGTTATGTTTTGTTACCGAGGTACATGCTCCGAGATTTCCTATCACATATGAAGCCTATGAAGCAGGGTCCATTAGAAAGGCCGTGTAATAAAGGAAAGAACTCATGCCAATGAGAAATAGGAGTGATTCCTAAGTTGTGCGGGGTTCTTGGTATTGTACCACACTTTAATTGAAGGGCTTTTCTAAGTTTTATAAAAAATAATTGAAGACAATCCTCCAGCATATGAAATCTGGTATTGATCTATTTATTCTTTCTTCTGTGTGTTTGGTGCACAGTGCCTTATACATACCACATACGTGTTTGTACATGTTTAAATTACCAGGCTTCTGGCTTATATACTCAAATTATGACTTTATGCTTATTGTTTTGAAATAATCTACATTACAGTTGTCTTATCTGAAAAGTTTAGGTGGTTCTGTTTTTACACATGAAATTTCATGTGCTGTTTATATTCTCCATTTTATAAATGTTTGATATTTTGAAGCCTATTAAGGGTTTGCATTAAACAACAAAACTGGTTACTTTTGTCTGTTTTTACAGCACACACATATCCCTAGAATTTTCTTTCGGTTTCAGTTGATAAAATGCTGAAAAGGGAACTGTTGATCATCTGGGATCTCCTGGTTGGGGAGTTAACATTTTAGAAAACAATGAATTTTCCCATTTTAGATAAAATATTTTTCTATGATATTTATTTGTATCATATTTGGAAAACCTCGGAAAACGCGACAGATTTCTTCTTAGGTTATGGTCTGGACACCATGACTATAAGATGTAGGTTTGAAACTCTCTGGGAATATAGAGAGTGAGGTTTTATCTTTAGAACCATTAGTAAGGTCATTTCAGACAAAAACTGCCTCGTCAGGCGTTCATGTGCTCATATAAAAACTGAGTTAGCTGAAAACTCAGTTCTGGATAAATTAGTTATATTCACTGCTCTTTTATTACGATCGGAATACAATTACTAAAATTCTTATTTTACAGGTCAAGAAAAACATTGACCTTTTTTTTTTTTTTTTTTTTTCTAGTAAACATGATGTTTGGGGGAAAGGTGCCCCAAGTGACCAGTAGTTGTTTTCACTTGGGGAAGTCTTCATGACTGAGTGAACGTGAGAACAGGAGTTAGGTTTTAGAACAAAGATAGGTCCACTGTAAAATTATACAGTATTTCTACTTTAGAAAACATAAGAATATATGAAAATTCTTCACAGGTTGGTTCACCAACAATACACTATGCAGGGAGCCCTTGTACTTTTCAGCATACGTTTAGAAATAGCATTTATTCAGCAAAATCCATTTTAACATATTGCATTCCCTTTGACTGTCTTACGTTTTATCATATAGCAAACTGATGAAAATAGTCTTTGGTCAGCCCTAACATGTACATTTATCTCATAACTGGTCAGCATCTGCTCTTGACGGAGAATAAAAACAGCAATGCATCGGTTTTGAAGTGATGAATGTCAATCACTGGGAACCATTACATTGATGTAAGTGGGCTGCTCTGGAGAGCTGAAGCTAGCTTTCCTGCAGTCTCCCCACCAAGTGATGTGAAGAATCCTTTGACCGTGAATAATCAATACTTTGCATAGGGTACTATCTTACTTCATTTCAGAATTGTGGATGTCAGATAAGCCCACCACCTTCATTCCCTGTATTCTCCATCTGTATCTAATATATTTTGAATCCAAAAGACCTGATTGGAATAATTTGTCCCTCTTCCAGACTAAACCAAATCACTACTTGATAAAACAAGAACATAACCCCTTAATCAATACTGCATACAGTGGAGCATGCCACGATTGTGAAATGTCTGATTATGTTGCATTGTCATGACGTAGTTCATTATAATAAAATGCATGACATTTTTAATGTTTTGGAAATTAGAAGTTTGCTACTCTTTTTTTTTTCTCCCTTTTTAATGTGGTGGTTTAGCTTAATGAAATTTGATAAATGGCAAATTGAACTTATTCATTGCTGCTATGATTCATTTTAGTCACAACATGTATCTTAAAGGTCTTGATTTGATAGTCCTTGGGATATGCAAACACTGATAAAAATAAATGATTAAGTGAACATATTTTTAAAAGCATTAAAATACCATATGAAAATCTGTAAACAATACAATTTCACTACATTTACTTAAGTAAAACTCTGATTAAGAGCTCAAATTGAGAATAATAACCAATGATGGATAAAAGGCTACCAAAAAAAATGCCTGCTTTTTATAATGATGGTACCTTTCAAATGCAGAATTGAGCTTTTGATCGCGTCTGATATACCATGGAATATAAAGCCTGGCTTTTATTAATACATCAAATCCCAATAAAATACTGCCAGATAAAGTAAATTTTATAGAAGTGTTCTTCATTATTTTTATTGTAAGAAAAAGAAGTTGTTGATGAATGAGATTTGCATTCTACACGATGATGATGTGAAGACAAGTACTTTTGAGCTTTGACACTCGGAACATCTGGCTTCCATCTGGATGCTCAGGGTTGGCACACTTGCTGTCATTCCCCAGCCAAGAGAAAAGATGCAAGGGACCAGGGGTGCAGAAAGCCAATTATTTCACCAACAAAGCCCATATGCAACACCAGTGGTTGCTGCTCATACAACCCAGTGGCCAGAAGTTAGTCTCCTCATCATAGCTCACCCCAAGGAGAGAGAGAAATGGGAAAATTAGTGGTTCACCAAAAGAAAATCGCCCTGCTAAATATCTTTTATTATGGAAGAAGAAGAAAACAAATATGGACTAGAGGAGTGTATCAGTGTCTGCACCAAGACCCTAGGAACTGCCTTAGGTATTTGTCTAACAATTCAAAAAACACACAGGAAATTACAGAAATAACTATGATGAATATCATTATTTCTCTAAAGAGTTTTGGTATTTCACGTATCCAAAATAATTTCGTATTAGAGGGCTCTTTAGTCAGGCCTTTTCAGGGTTGCACATTAGAGATGCAGTGTCACCAAGTGTGGTTTAGGACACTGGACTCTGGGAACCGATTGCCTGGATTTGATTCCTGGCCCCACGCCGCCTACCAAGGGAATTTCACAAACTTCTTAATCTCTTTGTATGTCAGCTTCTTTACCAACAAAATTTAAAGACAATACTAATGTGCCATTTTGGTTTTTGTAAACATTAGGTGAGTTAATATTTACATTTATGTCTGGAGAATGGCAACGCATGATGTATGGGTCAGCTACATCTGTAACATGCTATTATTATCATCTCTAAGTTTTGATATCTGTTCTATTGTATACTTTCTAATAGTTTAAAATTGTTATTAATTTTGAGAAGAGTATTACTCAAAAATATTTGTAAAAAAAGCAAACCCAAGAAGTGTGAAACAGTGCATATTTTAACTTATGTTTTCAATTTACTTTTCGTTTGTAGAGACATAATGTGATTGTAAGTTCAGGAGTACCTGTATAAAGAACATTTAACATAGAACTTATTAAAGAGAGGACAAACAGCCCAATAAAAAAAGGGGATGAATGGTTAGAACAGAACCTTCACCAAAGAGATATATGCATGGCAAGTAAACAAATGGAAAAATACTCACTGACATTGAAGAAATGAAAACTACATCTCAATCTGATAGCACAAAACACCTGCCAGCTGGCTAAAATGAAGACTGACTATATATTGTAAATGTTTTATTTATGCTTCACTAAAGAGAGCACCACTAAAGAGACATTTTCTGGGATCAATATTGTAACTGTTTTTAGGTTAAGAAGAGCAGCGACTAAGGTCAATGTGGCAGTAGTTAGCATACAAAAGTCAAATAAGTGGATTTCCTTGTTTTCTGAAGATTTTCATGAATGAAGACTTCATACCCCCCGTAAAAATTTAATAGTAATGCAATTTATGACGTCTTAATGCTATCCTTCACTCAGTATACAGTCATAAAAACAGATGAATCAATCAGTTCATTTATAGCCTTAATTTCTGTGGACAAATTAAGGAGTCATTACAGTTAAAAAAAAAAAAAAAGATTCGCAGTCCAGGAAAGGGCCAAATTATCTTCAATTTTTTTCTCTACCTCTTTGTGTATACATGAGATTCATACACTTACAAAGATTCAAAGGTAAAGTTTTTCAGTAGTGCGTCATTGCCAGAATTGAATTGGGCTATTGGTAGGCAAGAAAAAATTAGGTGTAAGGAATCTCAGTACATGCTTTTGAATGAAGTCGAGCATCATATTGATGGCAGCAATGGAATGTCTAAATCTTGATAGCAGCTGTGTAGCACACACAAATCCAAATTACATTCGTGCCAGTTGTCTACATTTTTTTGCCAAAACTTCCTCCTCTCTAAAGAAAGAAAACGTGATTAGAATTAAAAATATATGGACCAGAGTAGCATCTTCAGAATTTGATGGGAAGGAAGAAGATGTCAGCGATGCAAGGGGGCATCACAATGTGTTTAGGTTACAGGTGTTTGTTTATTGCTCTAAGAAGAAGGAAGCCGATAATGTTCCTTTTATGTTTAGATGCTGGCATCAGAAATCCATTTATTATTGAGTTTTTGTCTCATGATCTTCAGGGATTAAACTTCAGGGATGCTGAGAACAATCACCCCGGAGATGTGTAACATCTCTTACTGCTTGATTGAGCACAGAAGCCTTAGGAAGAAGTGCTAGGGGGAAAATCCACCCTCTCGCTGTGTAGTTAAAAATCATTGATGCTGCGTGGAGTCAGCACACGAGCAGGCCATGTTAACAGAGCACCGCAATTAACCTTTCCTATGCATTAAATGTGCAAATGTTCTGTGGGGCGCACGCTTAGAATAATTTTCCATCATTTACAGAAAGTGTTAGAAAAATAATGTTCTACCAATACCTAGGCAGTCTGAAGATTAAGTATGGATTTGCTTTTGATTTTTTAACAACTTACCTGTTTTTGTGGATAGGCGAAGAGCAACGGTTGTGTGTATGTGTATATGTATGTGCTACTGTTTCTCTCCTTTATTCCATTTCAAAAGTGCACCCGTCCTTCTCGAGAAAATGAGAGTGAAATAGCCATTGTTTTAAAGAATGCATTTATGTTTCACTAATAGTTTTATTAATGTCTTTTTCAAAGTCATTTGTCTTTATTAATTGAACACATTTACGGAACATCATTTTTTTATTATTATATTGCTGTGGGGAGAACACAACGTGACATTTACCCTCCTAACACATTTTTAAGTGTACAGTAAAGTATTAGTAATTGTAAGCACAGCTAATTTCGGGGTCTCACTCCTGAGTAATTCAGACCTTATGTTGGTTGATTAGCGGCTCCCTCCTTCCCCTCCCCCAGCCCCTGGTGGCCACTATTATATTCTCTGCTTCTCTGAGTGACTCTTTTAGATACCCCCGGATAAGTGGGATCATGCACTCTCTGTCCGTCTGTGCCTGGCTTATTGTACTTAGCATAATGTCTTCAAGTCTCATACATATGGCAGAATTTCCTTCTTTTTCAAGGCTAAGATTTCATAGTGTGTATATATCACATTTTCTTTATCCATTCATCCTTCAGACTGTTTCAGCATCTTGGCTATTGGCCATTCAGGCTGTTTCAGCATCTTGGCTATTGTGAATATTGCAGCTCACGTGGGAGAGCTCTTTGAGATCCCGATTTCAGTTCTTGATAAATACACAGAAGTGGAATCACTGCATCATTCGGTAGTATTGTTTTGTTATTGTTGTTTTTAATTTTTTGAGGAATTTCCATATTGCTTGCCATGGCTGTTGCACCATGTTGCATTCCCACCAGTAGTGTACAAAATTCCTATTTCTCCACGTCGTCACCAATAGTTACCTTTAAAAAAAAGCATACCCGTTCTAATAGGCGTGAAGTGGTATCTATTGTAATTTTGATTTGCGTTTCCCTGATGATGAGCGATGTTACCTGATCATGTAACATGAGGGTGCAGAGCAAGAGCATCATTCTGGCCTAAAGACACATGTAGGAAGTTGAAGGCTGACTCCAGGGAGGGGACCTGAGTGTGGTGAGAGGGGGCAACGGGCTGTTACTGTTGTTACCCACCTTCCAGGACTTGTTCTTTCAACTTATTAAGTTGTTTATTTGGGTTTTTATTTCAATACATTTCAATATATTTAGCTATTTTTATTTGTATGTTTTATATATTGTTGATTGGTTTTCATTTTGTTAAGTTTGCTTTTCTTCCTCTCCTCTCTTCCCCCAGTACACCCCTCCATTCCCTGTGAATATGTCCCAACACAGTTATGTCCCTATAACTGCTCAAATAGTGTGCTATGAGCTTGATTACTATTTTTTTTTTTTACAACCTTTTTTCCCTTAAGCTCTGTAGTTTCTCTTACGTGCATCTCTGTCTCATTTTCGTGCACTTAATTTTGTATGTATATAACTATTATATATATATATATTTTTTTTTTTTTTTTTTGCACATTCCCCTATATAATTGCAAAATCCCGTGTAATTATATTTTCTATAAGATCAAATAAACCGACAAATCTATTAGGTTTTGTGTTTTCTTAGGGACATACTTCTGGGATTCTCTGTCCCTTCCTTTAACCACGGACTAGTTGTTCTCTTGGTCTGCTTCACATGGGCCTCTCCATTTATCTGTCTTTATTTCCGGGATCCAGCGTCTTCCTCTTTGGTTTGAGTGGAGATATCTTTTTGTAACTTCCCAAGAAAGTGTTCGTGGGATGCAGTTTTTGAGAAGTTGACCATCTGAAAATCTTTATTCTACTCTCATACGTGATTGAACACTTGGTCAGGTAGATAATTATCAGTTGAAAATACATAATTCCCAGAATATTTCATTTAAAAAATTATATTTTTTATAATACACATGTGCACATACAACACACACACACACACACACACACATATTCTTATACTTACATAATGGTCAACTGGTATTTCACAAGGGTGTCAAGAATACACAGTGGAAAAAGGACAGTCTCTTTAACAAATGATGTTGGGAAAATTGGATACCCACATACAAAAGTGTAAAAGTGAACCCATATCTTATATCACATGCAAAATCAACCGAACACCTTCTGTATGTAACAGCTTACTGACAGCGGTGAACAGATGGAGGTAGTCTCCTTGTCCTGGAAAATAAATATGTGTGTGTATAATCTATTGAAAATGTTCTATTTAAAACATATTGTATCTTATATATATTTGTGTAATAGACACCAATTTTGCTAAATAAAGCTACAAATATACAGAGGATGCCAAAAAATGTATACGCATTTTAAGAAAGGAAAAAATACTGTATTAGAATTGTAATACTCAATATATACCAATAACAAAAGATGAATACAAGTCATGTGTAAACATTTTTTTGGCACCCCGGTATATTTATATATACATATATGTATATATACGAGGGAACCAAAGAAATGAATACACGTGACTTATATTCATCTTTTGTTATTGGTATATATTGAGTATTACAAATTTAATACAGTTTGTTCCTTTCTTAAAATGTATATGCATTTTTGGGATGTTATAAATATATTTATATATCAGAAATATGACATACCTACATTTAAACATTTTTATTGGTTAGTTGTTTGCTACTCCGCACTCTACCTTTAACCAATGAATGCACTTTTTTCAAGAATTGATATAACAGTGCATAATGACAAGACTATTAAAACATATTAATTGATAACCTGGATTCAGTGTTCTAGATATGCTTAAATAAAAAATAATAGTAATTCTTCAGTGATAAAGGAAGGTCTACATAACTGATAATCACATTTTATTTTTCTAAATTGATTAGTAGTAATAAGAATTCACATCAGTTGATAAAGAGGGAGGTTATATAGCTTATTTCAATTGATAATAGGGAGTTTTGTAAAACAATTCTAAATCAAACCATCTTTTCAATATAGTGCTGTGAAAATAAATCCACTGAATTTCATCATTATTAATCCAAAAGGAAAAAGCACATAAAGGTAAAGAAAATACTATAAATTTCATTATAATGGTACCTGTTGTATAATTTTTTAAAAATTTATTGGGATGACATTGGTTACTAAAATTATATACATTTCAAGTGTACATTTCTATAATATATCATCTGTATGTTGCATTGTGTTCAGCACCCACAGTCAGTTCTCCTTCCGTCAGTATATATTTGAGCCCCTTTACCCTCTTCTACCACCCCCTCTCCCTCTTTACCCTCTGGTAACCACTAAACTGTTGTCTGTGTCTATGAGATTTTGTTTCTTCGTTTGTCTTGTTCCTTTCAGTTTTATATCCCACATATGAGTGAAGTCACATGGTTCTTGACTTTTTCTTTCTGACTTATTTTGCTTACTATAATAATTTCAAGATCCATCCTGTTGTCTCAAGTGGCACTATTTCATCTTTTCTAATGGCAGAGTAGTATTCCATTGTGTATATGTACCACATCTTCTTTATCCAATCATCTATTGAAGGACACTGGTTGTTTCCATGTCTTGGCCACCATGAATAATGCTGCAGTGAACATCAGGGTACATATATCTTTACAGATAAATGTTTTCAGATATTTTGTGTAGCTACCCAAAAGAGGGGTCGCTGGGTCATATAGTAGTTATAGTCTTAATTTTCTTGAGGAACCTTCTTATACATCAATAATTAAAAGAAAGATGCTTGTGGAAATGATCAGAATGCTTATTGAGATTGCAGCTAGAAGTACTACATTTTATTTCTGAGTAATATGGCAGTATAAATCATAAAGTACTGTGGAGCTTTAATTAATAGTTGTTAATTGTGCAAGAAAAAAGTCAGTGTGTCGGACAATTCTGAATCTTCAAGGGACTGGAATTTGACTTCTATTGCTATGAAAACTACACTGTGGAAAAAGGGATTATTTATTAATATAGGCAGTCATTAGCATAGAAAAATCTACCTCATTTCTGTTATCAGTAGTACTTCTTTAACCATGCTAAAAATCAGGCAATCTTAGAAACATAGAATAGAATCAGAGATGTATATGCTATACAAACATAATACTCTCACCTTTGCATATAGAACTCACTATTTATTTTATATAAGATATTTCATGCAACCTACATTCACAGACTTGAAAAGATAACACAGTGGTATTTTCAAATTAATATTGATTTCATCAGAGCTATTAAAAATACATTTATTCCATTTCACTTCTTTCATTATTCATAGAGTTCTTTCGAGTACTGCATTTTATCCACCTTCTGAAACTGAACACATTCTCTCTAAGACAAGGCATTATAGTAATGGGCGTATGGCCTCCACTGATGATTGTTTAAAATGATAGAATGCATCCATATTAGCAATAAAATTCCTCATTCTAACACAGGCAAGTTACATTTCTATCTTGAGCTAAAATAATAGTGATCACTGGAGAAAATCGGAAATATAAATGCAATGATCTATGCTATGTCATCTCAAGTTCACCTCCCATTGCCTTTCTTACAAAATATGCATGGAGAAAAATTTTCTTGTTTTAGATTGGCTTTTTTTTTAACTTTTCTATTTACGTCATGTTCTTAGTCACTATTTTAATTTACCGTCCATAATGCCTTTTCTGTCTTTTGGGGGGTTTTCTAATCATAAATTTGTGTGTTATGTTTTATGGCACATTCCTGTGACGTGCTTGACATCTGTAGTTAAGTTGTATAGTTTTATAATTACACACACACACACACACACACACACACACATCAGGGGTGCTAAAAAAAATGTAGACACATGACCACATGACTTGTATTCGTCTTCTGTTATAGGTATATATTGAGTATTGCAATTTTAATACAGTTTGTTTCCTTTCTTAAAATGTTTGTACATTTTTGGGGGGCACTGTGTGTGTGTGTGTGTATGTGTGTGTGTATGTGCGTGTGCGTGCATATAATATTTGAAATAATTCCAATTTTACATGGTATCATATACAAATAAATATTTACTATTGTCTGAAAATTAAGACCAAATAGAGCGACTTACCTAACAAAATTATATCATATAACATGGATCATGTTTCTCAGTATTTTGGACAACAGTAGATATTTATGTTAAATGACCATTTTATTCTTAAAAATGAATTATGATGAAAAAAACATTCAGTCCTAGCCAAAATTTATATTGCTAAAAAGTAAAGAAGACATTTGTGCTGGATTTAGAATTACGGAAAAAAGCATATCATCGTTTTTTGGTTCACTAGAAAGGATCTACATAAACCCCTTACTTTCTACATGGACAAATTACATCAATCGAGGCTAATTGACAAGCCCGGTGTTCAGGTGTTCAAATTTAATAGTCTGAAAACTTCAGTATTTGAAAGGTTAGATGAAATAGAGGATAGAACTGAAGTTTTGCATACACAATCTCAGAAAATAAATAGAATGCCAAAATGTCACTAAGAGAAAAATGAAAATAAGAATCTGACTTATGGCTATTCACATTGTTTTAAGTGCTGTATCTTTTGACATATAAATAATTTGTGATTCATTTTCACAGCTATATCCAAAATTTTTCCGAATCACATGGAGCTATATAGGTCATCAGTCCAAACACTTGAAATTAAATAATGTTTAAAGAGAGTTCAACGTGAATATACAGTTTATCTTTCTATTTTTCCAGCCTTTCTAATTCTTTTCAGAAAATGAATAACCAACATAGGTTCATACTTAGTATGAACAAAAGTTCATACTTAGTATGAATAAAGGTTCATACTAAATTATTTTTTTCCATAGTTAAAGAGTAGACAGATTGAAACACAAGGGGACATTCTGTGATGATACAATCTATATCAATATAAAATAAATTCACATCTTTGGGAAGAAGAATATAAAATCCATTGCACTGCAAAATAAAATCAAGGTTGGAAATGAAAAATAAGTACAAATTGATGATTCACATATTTCTTGAGAATAAATTGGGGACTTTATATTTTCTGGGGAATAATATTGTGGTTTCCCTATAGGATCGCCAGATAAAATACAGGCTATCTAGTTAAATTTCAGTTTCAGATAAACAACAAATATCTTCTTTTAGTACAAATATGTCCCAAAAGCATTTGCAGGGCATACTTATGCTAAAAGAAAAACAAACGACGCTTATCTGAAATTCAAATTTCACTGGGCATTTTGCATATTTATTCCCTGTAATCCACAACTCTATATTCCCTGCCCAATTCTGCTGGTGCATTTATACTTTATCAGCTCTATCCCTGAGCAGAACAGCAGGTATTCCAGCATTACCCATCAGAGACAGCTCTAGCATACATAAGTCTGATCCTGTGTGTATCCTCTTTTCTAAAGCTCTGGGCTAATTTGATTTCATCTTTCTCTCTGCTGTTATGTCTCTCAGCAATGGTAGACTGAGTCTTTCCAAGGCAAACAGGGAAGCTGTAACCTCAAAGTTTATATCTGGGCTTAACTCTTCCTAAAGATTTATGTAATCTGAATTAGTTGTCAAATGTTTAATGCTGTAACTGTTTTCCTACCCTAAAAAATCAGTGTGGGCTCTATTTTTTTTTCTCACTTACCTCATTCAGTTGGATCATAGCCACATTTGCATTTAAAAAGAGTGAGAGGGAGAAACTAATAGTGAATATATGACTTCATTTCAGATTATTTTAAGTATTATCATGTATTAAATATTAATATGTGCCAGAAACTGAGGGTAGTATTTTACATATGTAATCATAATAAATCCTGACTCAGTTGTGTGAAGTAAATATCATTCCTATTTTAGACAGAAGAATCTGAGAAGGTGTATACATTGCCCAAGGGCACATTTGTAATAATAGGTTGGATAGTTGAAAAAAAGTCACCTGTAGAGCTCACATTTTCTTTTTTCACTCCATGTTGAATACACTGTAATCTTAATTTATTTATGAATAAAGGCATCTGGAAAGTGAGAGCATTAATTACAGTAAATAAGGTATTTCAGTGTTTAAAGTTGTAACTTACACTTAAGCTGATTTTATTTCAGAAAAACGTTGTAAAGTTGTAACTTACACTCTCTGAATTTTATTTCAGAAAAACACTCTGGATTACTAACTAAATTCCCTAGTTAGTATAATAAAAAATGTGTGGTCAGAGACTCTTCTTAGGAACTCACATACTTGAAAGGATATATTACATTAGGTGAAAGCACAAACATGAATCCATGGTAGCAAAGATACAGAAATCCTGTGAGAATTTTTGCAGTATTGGACAAACCTTCTCATTAGAGACTTCATTGTAACTTCACCGTTACTATAATGTTTAATACTCAGGAAGAATAAACGTTTTGATGTTACCAGCTGTTATAAAGTGGCATCACATCGTACCAATTGTTTGTTACATTTTGGATGTAGAGGATTTGGGGGTAGAAAGGAAGAAGCAATCTTTTAAAACCAAAGGCCTGGAAGTATGGTTAGAGATCATCAAATTAAAACCCTGCCCAGTTTTTAAATTTTCCTTCACTGGTATACCTGTTGGGTTTTTAATATTCATCGTTGTTAGTTTTCATAATTTTCATACAATAATATTTTTTAAATCTCTGAATATGAAAAATGTCTGAAATTAGAAGGTGACTGACTTAGGAAAGTCTGAGATGGAATGACACACTAGTGACAGGAAAGGTATTGTGGCAAAGTAATGTGTCCTGGATTTTTCACACTATCTGGTGAAAGCCCTACTTTTCTGGGACATAGAGATATATGTGCTATAAAGCCAAAGACTGTTGGAGTTCACATCTCCTAGAAATATCTTGACATGCCATGAGCATTAGATCTGTCGTCATTATCTGGTTGACCCGAAAGGATCAGATAAGGATATATCTGTCCTTATAAAGGCCAAGTGCTTACAGCCTGGCTGGGCACGGTTCCTATGATGCCAGGAAGAGGACTTCAGCCCAGAAATTAAAGACAGCACTCGGCGGGGAAAACTAGAGAACCCTGGCACTCTCTGGCTCCGGGAGGCACTTTGCTATGTACCAAAGTATGAGAGTCAAATTCAGACCCATTCGTTGCCAGGGAGAGTCTCAGGAAGGGAAGGAAATGACTGCCTCCTTCATCTTCAGAAGCAGAGAAGAAGCTTTTTTCTTTACCCCTGACCTGGGTGGTGTCCAGTTGCTTCTGAAGCTGGTTCTTACCCTGTCACCCTCTGGATATAGATGAGGGCGAAGGGAAGCCAACACGTGTACTATTTACCATGAAGTGTTTAACACACATTTCTTCTTTGATCCGGAAAACCACAAGAGTGTGTTCAGGGTAAAATAATTCATGGCGAATATTAAAAGCCAACAGACATATCAGAAAAACACTGCAAGAAGCGTGTCATGCACAGAACCTAAAATATGGGAAATGGCTACTTCACAAAGTGAGCAAAACTATACATATAAATATTTTAGACTTGTAAATATCTGAAATTTAAATTATTGTTCAAAATTTATGTTTCTGTACTTTTTATATTTGTCCGTTTCCTTTCATAATATAATTAGGTCACTTCATTAAGGTGACGTGGACGAGTGTAGAAACATAAAATGAGAGAAAGATTAAATAATGGCCTTACTAATTACTTAGAAACACTGAAATAACTTCTAAAATATACACAATTGAATATAATAAGATTAAGGAAAAATGCAAAGGAAAATTAAAGATCTATTAAGAAAATTTTTCTACATCTATGTTAAAGCTGTGATACCTTGTACTGTGATTTGCCCACAATTTAGCTCCATTCTGTAAATAAAAACATATTTGAATATAAGATTTATTTTATTGATAATGTAAAATTGTCCTCAAAAGAGTCACATACTTTCTTCCAAACGAGAGTTGTAGTAAGGAAGGAGACTAGAAACTACTAAAGAACATACGGCATTTCTCTCTGTGTTCAAAATTTATGAGTGTCTTCCCAATACCATGGCAGACTTAGAATGAAAAATTGAAAATGTACAAAAAACAAAGACGAATCAATAAATAAGGGGATTTTAGACATGAATAAGTCATCTAAAGAACGTCAGATTGAGTGATGGAATCCACAATGTCTGTCGAGGTGGCAATGGGCAAGCTGCAGAAGCTGCCTCTTGTTGCGACAGACATTGTGGACAGATACTGGAGACCTCAACCCCTGAGAAGCCTGGAGAACTGGGCTCAGAAAAGGGAGCAGGAATGAAGAAGGCCACGTGGCAGTCAGATCCGCAGCCAGAGGGACAACACTGAGTGAGTGCCCTGCGCCCGTGGCCCCTGGGCTGATGACAGGGTGCTGGCCCTGCCGACACTGCCCTCCTGCTGCTGCTTCTGCTCCATCTCCCAGAATGCATTGCCCCTTGTCTGGAGACTCACTGGACTCAGAGTGAATGAATCTAATGGTTAAGAGTAGACCCATGCAGACTGCAAGGGAAACTGCAGGACCAAGGAACTTCAAAAATCACTAAGCAATTTCAGAATTATGGTCTGACCAAAACAGAAGGAGGGTGTAGAGGGAGGGAGGGCAGCAGAGGAACAGGGATCAAAAAAATATGTGCCTAGATATATAGCGGTACCTGACTGAGTCCAGCTGAGACCACACTGAGAAGTCGAAATCATCCACTAAGATACCGAGATAATTGCTTTGGAGGAATCTTGAATAGCAGATGCAAAGGGCCAGAAATAGAAATAAGGTTGGTGTAACAGAAAAACAGCATCTTCTTTGCGGTTGGAGCCCAAAAGGGCTGGCTCTCCTTTGGTGGCTGATGTGGTTGGTGAGTTGCAACAGAAAAGGAAATTCCCATGTTTCAGAAGAAAATGAAGGACTGAAGACTACAGCTCTGTATCTGCAGCCACCCAGGGACTTACTGGACCCAAGCGTTAGTGGTTTCTGCTTTCCTGCCCTCGCAGGGACTGGAGCCGAGGTTTTTGAGGCTCCATGTGGAGTTGTGTACAGTGCTCTACAGGGAGGGCACCATAAAGTGCCATGGCCCTTAATAACCACAGGTGGCATTTGAAGGCAATATTTAAGGATGTTCTTCATGAAAAAAAAAATGCAGGAGTGGAATACTGTTAGTGATGGTGGAAAAAATGGGGGGGCTTCATTGTCAAAAATCAATAATGATGATTAGTTGGAAGCTGTGGTTAAAAATAAGATGTAAATAGAAAACAGTAGAAGATAGGTTTGGAGGGAGTAATGACAGGAACAGGCTTTGAAGAGCACGTATTATTCAAGAGATGCTCCAATGAGCTTACATCCATCCAGCTGTATCTTGCATTATACTCCGTTGATATCCCAAATCCAGCTGTTTTTTTCCTTTGCATTCTTCTAAATAGCTTTTCTTTTCTGCTGCATGGCCTTTGCATATATTTATATTGCCTAGAATAAATTACCCCACTTTCTTATCAGTTTCTTCTCATCTTTCAAAGCTATCAATTTTTAGAGACACTTTCACTGATGCCGTCAGCCATATTTGATGCAGTGTTAGGTGATTGTTAAGAACTCAGGCTCTGGCCCCAAAAGTCTGAGTGCTGTTCCCCACTCAGCCACATACTAGTTATGTGGCCTTGGGTAAATACATTAGCAATTCTGTATTTCACTTTCCTCTTAATATGGTGGTTGTGTGGATAAAGAGAGTTAATTCACATACAGTGTTTTGAATAGTGTTGGAAACATAGCTGAAACTAAATCATAGTTAATTATTATTACATATCAATTATCCTTTTTTTTTTTTTTTTTTCTGAGAGCACAGTTATCTTCCTGTTGTAACATCAGGACAAATTATAATTGTGATTCTTTTGTTTCTCTCTACCTCACCCACTAGCCTTAAATCTCCACGAAGGCAGGTACAATGGATGTTCTTAGTCACCATTATATCACAAAGTCCTGTTAAATGACTGAGTTGATTAATAAGCCAGTGAATTATTTATCTTTTTTATCATAATTTAGACATTTAGAAACTGAGTGACTGGGAATACAAAATATAGTTTACTGTAAAATTGTAAAAAGGCAACCGTGAGCTATCTCTGCATATGCCACAGCTACAGGCAACGGAGCCCTGCATGTGCAGTGACGTACAGAGGCTTTGAGACTCAGACACGTAACAGACTGGACACAGTAGATGGGGAGGTAAAGCTAGATTCTCAGCGTCTTCCTGCAAAGGCCAGAAGATAAAACCTAGAAACGCTGGGAAGTTGAGGACTGTGAGAATGGGATTTTTTCCAGTTGCATATCATATCAATTATTTTATTGCTCTGTAACAGTGACCACAAATCTTAAGATGACTCTTCAGTTGTTGTGGGTTAGGAGTCTGCATGCAGGTGAGATGAGGCCTCTGTTCAGAGTCTCACAGGAGGCCGTCAAGGGGTCACATGGTCTGTATTGTCATCTGCAGGCGTGGCTGGGGGAGAATCTGTTTCCAGGGTCTTCAGGATCTCAGTCTGTCGTGCGGGAGACCCTGCTCGCTGTGCCATTTGTCGTGTGCGGAGGCCTTCTCGCCACGCCATCTTTCAGGCGGGGTGGCCTGCAGGGTCTCTGCTCCCGCTCTCCACACAAGAACGCAGGATATGGTGAGGCCGAAAAGGAACACCCACGGAGCCATAGGTAGGGGAGCCATACCACCACGGTCTCACTGGAGGCTGGGCCCACCGGACACCGACCTGCCGTCCGCTTTTCCGCCAACCGACCGACCGACGACTCTCCTCCACTCTCTCGACTCTGTTCCTCTCTCTCAGCTCTCCTCCTCTGCTCTCCTCGGCCCTCCTCTTCCGCTCTCTTCGGCTCTGCTCGGCTCTGCTCGGCTCCTCAGCAATCCTTCGTAGCTGCAGCAGTTATACCAGCGGCCAATCGGCTAACCGGCCACAGCCGACGGCCAATCAGCCACAGCCGACGGCCATTCACCACCCAAGCCAGCACCCTTCCACGTGAGGCCGAGAGCCTGTAAACTACTTTCTGGGGCTCTGTCCCCACACAGTCAAAGCTGCTTCTTTGCACTTGCATGACTGCGGGTCCTCACGTCCTCCTGGCTGTTGGCGGGAGGCCCCTCTCAGGCTCTAGGGACGGTCATCATTTCCCTACCAGGTGGCCCTTTTCATAAGCAGTTTCCAGTACAGCTGTTTGCTTCTTACATCCATATAAATAACGTATTTTACAGTCTAGGGATGCAGAATCACAGGTGTGATATCCCATTCCCTTGCCATATAACATTCTACTTCCAGGAATGCACCCTTACATACATGTACAAACAAGAATTGTCATACCAGCAATATTTGTAATAGCAAAAATCTGAACAAGCCAAAGCCCACCCTAAAAAATGAATAATTTATAGACTACTGTATAGTAGTGAAACAGGTGAATCATAGTCTTTTAAACATCAAATGGCAACACATCCAAGACAAAGCCACTGTGAATCCACACACAATGTTTGAAATATATTAGTTAGGTACACATACCAGCATGGTAAAAGTATAGAGAAAAGTAGAATGATTCGTAAAGTACTGAGGACACTAGATAATTCCTATCAGGGAAATGCAGTCACTTAGGGGCCCCAATGGGCTTCAGACATATTATTCCATATGTGAAATGGGGGGGTTTGGGTAAATCAGTGTTTTCCTGTACTATATACTATTCTTTCAAATGTCCATATTGCGTATGTATGTGTACTTGTCCATTTAATATACTAATTTATATTTACACAAATATGTATTTAATACGCAGCAAACAGCATGTTTCTCAAGAAAGTGATTTTTAGCAGGTTGGTGAACTTTCGCTCTTCGTGCTCTGAGGAGTATAGTTGCACGGCTCTGTTAGCTTATCCTGTGTGTGCATTTGCTTGGACTAGCATTGCTGGCCTTCTTTGCACAGGGAGCCGCTTTGCACTACAGATTCTCGGTTACCCAAAGCGTTTGTCAAAACACAGGAAATGGCCCACAGTACATTTAGAAATCTTTACAATTATAAAACCACGAATGCTAGACTTCCCCATGCAATGAATACAATAAAAGTTATGCACCCAAAATAGCATTGTGTTCTGAGTGTAGAAGGAGATACATAAAAATTAGGCAACAAATTGATTCTAAAAAAATTTGTAAGTACTAGCTATGCATGCTACCATTTTGTGTCTATGTGGTGCATACTTTAAAAACGATTTCGAGGAATGCATATTGGGTAGAGAGTCAAGCTGATGGCAAGAACAAGAGAAAATACTGCATTCTTTTGTACTGTACCCTGGCTACAATCTCATGAGCAGGCAATTTATACAAGAAAATATGTTTAATTTTTGAAATCCACAGGCTTTGGTAACTGTTCCATCTTTGTCCTCTCAATTCCTCTTATATTTTTTGAGAATAAGGATGTTCCTCAAACGTATAACGTTCTCCTGAAAGATACATTCATTGAAAATGTAATATACAAATCGTAGCCCCACCATAGTGAAATTAAAAATGAAAATGTCATGTCGTTCTATAAAAATGGTGATCACAACGCCAGCTACCACTGTTTACTAGGGAGAGAAAGTTAAATTGTGCTCATGTATAGTTAAGAAATTAGGTAACAGATGTCAAGATAAATGGACTATATCGATAGTATGTAAGTTTTTGATAAACATAGTCAACACAGTGTTTCCAAAATATGGCCCTTCAGCAACTTTTTATCTTAAGAATTTTAAATTTGCCTTTCCCAATCTAGGCTGTTCTAAAAGGACTTAAATGAACTGACATTCAAAAGTGGAGGAATATTAAAGTTTGCGAGGGAAACATGATAAATGCAGAAACTTTATTCCTGGTGAATAACGGATAGTGACACAAACTACCTCACAAAGAAGAAAGTGTTAGAACTGCCAATCCTACAACGACAGGGGGAAAACGCTTCTCTACTGTCTAACCATCGACGAACGTGCCGAAGCCAAGAGAAGACTGGCTCTTATCCCAGCTGAATATGAACGAAATGAAAGGCCTTACAAGGCACAGGTTCTTGTACACCAACAGACTTGCATGCAGTATTAATCACACGAGGAAGTGTGGAATTGCTCCTCGTGGGACACAGAATTATTCCAGCCAATATGTTCCTACCCTCAGAGATGTGGATTAGGAAGAAAAATTGAAGAACGTAAGCTAGTTCTCAGAGAACTAGAATGGCAGCCACTTAATTATAGTTTGAAACCCAGGGGGGATCGTCGAAAGCGGTCCAAAGGAACGCCTTCTACTTGCGAAACCGAGTGACAAAAAGGATGAAATGTTACTGGAACCTTCATTCAAGGGTAACTGGCTTATAAATCAAGGGAAGCTCAATATTTTGCCCCTGTATCCCTCATATTACTAAATCTGTTTCTTACTATTTATAGCACGCCTTTTATCTAACGGATTTGAAATCACTAACTGGGGTAGCATAGGGCGTAATTAAGGAATCACATGAAACAGGCAAGGAAATGAGTGCCTGTGGGACACCACAGGTCACCTGGAATGAGCTAATTTGTACCGTCGGGCTGTAAATTTGGTTTGGCACTAAATGGCAGTGGACTGTGAGCATCTTGAATTCACAACTAACGTCACATTCTTTTTTGCATCGCCATTGCCACGCATGTTTCCTACACTGAAAATATCTAAATTAATGAATGCACTTAAAAGAAAAAAATAAGTTGTGATAAATTGTGTTTTTGAATTTAAAAATAATATTTGTTCAGCAAGTATGGAGTGTATGTTTGTGTCGACTGTTCCGACGTGAACAAAGCCAGACCCCTTTCCTCGAGTTGCTCATAGCTCAGTGACTGAGTGAGCCAAGAAAATAGATGATCTCAATACATGGTAAGAGGTTCTAAGCCAGGGCAAGTTCATATGCTACATACACACATAAATGAGTACCTCACCAGGAGTGGGTGGCTAGAAACGTTTTCTTGACACGTTTTGCATGATCAATAAGTCAGAATTAACCAAGTGATGGGACAACATTCTAGTTACACAGATTAAAAAGTTCATACGCAAAAACATTTCTTTCCAGAAACTTTGGTGTCGTTCTCAGCATACAAAAATTGACACTGTAGTTTTCTTGCTTCGTAAATTTTGTGAACATAAATGATTTTAATTAACTGGAGCCAAAAAACAATTGGAAAATTGGAGCAATGCAATCTTGAGGAGCCCTTGATGTCTGGTGGGTAAGAACCTCCCCTAGGCCACTCTGTATTAGGTACTTGAACAAGCCGTACTATAGAAGAGCGTGTTAGAGAAACACCCGCATCAAAATGAGCTCTGGTAGTCACCATAGGAGGGGGGGTTCACGTTTGAGGAATTAAAAAGACACGATAGTCACGATACGTTTTTGCTATAAGAAAATATTTTCACATGCAGCAGTGAGAGTCGCATGATTGTTAAGGAATAGAACTTATAAAACAAGTTCTGATTCGAAACCATTATTAATGCAAGAGAGAAAGGCAGTTTCCTTGAAGAACGTAGGGTAAAATGGCACTCACTTGTTGAGTAAAACATCTCAAAAATATTTTGAAATCTCCTGCTTTAATATTATTTTACTCGGCATCTAATGCTCCCAGCCTAACCATCCCTGAACATTGTCTCTGAAACAACATGGTCAGAGGTGACAGGGCCATGGTAAGGATCCTAACGCTGCATAACAAATGGGGAGTCTGATACACAGGCCTCCAAGACAGCAGAGGGAGGCATCCTTGAAAAAGTGCAGAACTTGGGCAAGCTTGTCAAGAGCCCTTTTCTGTATGGAGTCATGGCGGTGGACTTCATCACACGACGGCGGATTAATTACCTGTCCGTGGGCTGTGCTGAAGCATCGCTGAGGTTGTCCCGGCCTCTGCTTGCTGTCATGGGAACGATGGATGTGTGTGGCGGGGACCTCATCCCAGACCGGTCCGTGTGCCCTCTCCGGTCACGTCCTCCCTGCAGCATGCGAGGGTCTAAAAGCAATGCCAGTGAAGGGCTTTCATAGACTTTTATCACCAGAGATTCCCAATGAATCTGAATGATGTTTTCTTGACAGGTAGGAAAGGCAAAACGCAGTAGTCAGAGAATCAGCCCGCTTTTCACCATGGCTGATGACCTGAAGAGCTATTCTAGGGACCAGGCCAAGTGGAGCCTGGTAGGGGGGAAGCTGATGTGGTGATGACTCGTTACCATATCTCTATGTCTGTTGATAGCTGCATTTTGAGACGATGCTGTTATTCCACACAGTGGTAGCAGCCGCCATCCTAGTGGGAATCTAGCAGTGAACACTAGAATAGTCAACTCCTGCTTCTAAGGGAAGTACAGGGACTACAGACAGATAAGCAACTAAACGTGTAGTGTAATATGCAAGTTCTTCCTAGAATTAGTGACGATTCTCTATAGAATGTTACAGGTATCATAAACATCTTACAGATTTCAACCGGCGTTATACGTGTGAAAGCCACATGGTTGAAACAAGATAATCAAATAATTAGCTATCAAATCATAATATCAAAGTGTAGGGCAAGAAATATTGTTGAGGAATCACTACTATAACTACAGTTGTTGTGGTATTACTGTGATTCCAACTACTAGCTGAGCTTTCATATTGAGCATTAATATGCACGGAAATGTAATTAGAATTTATATAAATCTCATTTAATATTCAGAACGTTTATGGAAGTGGATGATATGGTTAATTCAAATTTACATATAAAATATTTTGCCCATGCATAGAAGCATTAACTAATTTATACAGTGTCACACAGTTACTAATAATCTTTGTATTTGAAATTGGGACCGAGACCTTTTTGATTACACTCTGGTAGCTAGTAACTTGTATTACAGAGGAAATGTTTTCAGTGAGAAATAAATGATGTCAGGTACTCATTACTGGATTTAGTTATCAACCTAGTACCATATACCATATACCATTAAGTTTTAATAAATTTCCTTTAGCTTTATCTGGTCAATTTGTCTGGAAATAAGGAATAAGCAACCACTTGTGTGTGTCCAGGGCATAGTATCTCTGGTCTCTGGGTGGGACCTCAACCCAATGCAAGAAATCCGGGATTCCTAATTGTTATTTCTTGCCCCTCATGCTATCACCATTACAAGCCATTATAATATAATTATTATATATAAAAATATCTAGAAGCTCTCATCTATCATCATTATTTTATTCTCATCATTATTTTATTCCTCATAAAAATGTAATTAACATGGCTGCATGATATATATGAAAGTTGTATAGAGACTAAATCATAGGAGAAAAATGTTTTTAGTATGTATACGAGTATGATGAATGTTAGCTAAACATATTGCAATAATCATTTCACAATATATGTAAGTCAGACCATTATGCTATATACCTTAACCTTATACAGAAAGGAAGGAAGAAAGGGAGGGAGGCAGGACTGGCAGGATGGGAAACAGGGAAGGAAAAGGAAGGAAATTACATCCATATCTCACAACATAACCAGAAAAAAAAACAACCTCCAATGTGATGAGAAATCTAAATGTAAAACCATATAAATATTAGAAGAAAACATGGGTGAATTTGTGCATTTCCCTAGATTGAAGCAGTCGATTTAAATGTGATGTAAATGTGACTAAAAATGTGAAACAAAAATGACACAACTGGCTTTATAAAATATAAACACTTCTTTACGAACAAAAAACACCCAAGCAAAGTCTAAAAATAACGACAACCTGCAGAAGAATGCAAAACGTAAACGATAAAATCACTCTTATATTTAACATCTCCTAGAAATCAAGGTGGGAAGCTCAGGAGGAAAAACGACAGAAAAAATATGAAACAGTTCATAGAAAATGAAATGTCAGTGGCTTTTAAATGGAAGAAAAGAGAAACTCAGTCATAATAAGAAAAATACAAATAATAGCTACTCGGATATGCCATGTGTCTCCATGCAATATTGGCAAAAGCTAAAAGTTTGAGAATCACTGTTTGGCTTATGTGTGAGATGATTAACTTCTTTGTTTCATTGGATAATCATAAAGCAATATTTTAAGTGATGGTTTAGTAATACCAGCGAAGAATGCACCTGACTACATTTCAGCTCAGATTGTAGGTATCAGTGAATGTGCCTTTTGTTTTCCCTTGACTAGATATCAGGTTCTTCAAAGACAGAAAAATCCTCAAGACTTTTTTTTTTTTCTCATCCTTACACATAATTTGTGGTAAGAAGAAATTAGGTCGTGAAATCCCTTTCTTCTCAGGTAGCTTTCCAATCCTGTACCTAGAGTTGATACTTTATATAACTGCGAACTATTTCGAGAGACACTTGACACAGGTCTGTCTTCATGTAAACCTAGGGCGACAGGTAGTGCTCAAATTGCATTTACTAATCTTTAAAATAGATAGAACCTTACCTAATGAGATGGTTGCATTGAAGATCGAGGAATATATGTTGAGTTCTTTTCAAATGATGATGTGCTAACCAATGTAGGTTGATTTATATAAATGAACCTATCAAATTCACTTTTCCTTTGCAATATCTAAAAAGTAGAGAAAAGGAATATTTTTTCTTCTTTATGGAGACTGGGTGAGTAATTCTGTCAAATTTAAGACACGTTCTGAAAAACTTTAGAATGAGCTCTCTGGAGGAAAACATGCAAAACCTACCATATGTTCTCTTGTTTTTACCTTTTATGATTCATGAGTCCAGAGATAGTTGTTACAGACATAAACTGCATGTGAAACTAGACAAATTATTTATTCTCAGGAAGAAAAATGGCTAAGGCCTCCCATTAGAGGCTTTTAAGACTTTGAGGAAATGTTTTGTAAACTCTAACCTCACCAAATGCCTGTGCTCACCTGTGATATTGTAAGAAAACATTTTAATAATACCATAGTAAGTACTCATGAATATTGGAGGACTATAAAAATCACATATCTATTTAGGTATCCTGATAATATATAGATTCAAAGTATCAAACATATTTAAAGTATTTGCATACTGTCGCTTATATGGCATTAACTAGACTTTTATGTACCAAGAAGTTTATATAAATAGAAATTATAATGACTATATTTGACTCACACATTTTATGATATCCAGAGCAGCACAGCTGCCTAGCATACACACAAAAAGAGTGTTGTGCCAAATTCTTTAATATACTATGGAACTCCTGCTAGAAAAAGAGGCAGAAATCATAAGCAGGTGGTATTTTTATTGTTTATTATTCTCTTGTTTCTTCCCTTTGGCTACCATTGCCTACCAGATGTGCTTTTTATCTTTCCTTTTAATTAAAAAAAGCTTTAATGTGATCTATATCTTTACTTGGTTTTATGCCCCAGGGAAAAAAAAAATGAGTTTATATACCATTTAATCACCACGATAAAAAATAATACTGTAGAGTTAAAAGAAGACTAGTTTAATGCAATATGTAGAAAATAACTTTTCAATAAATATTGGATACATTTTCCGTGCTTAAAATTTCAGGTTATAGCATATTTAATAATTACGTATTTCTAATAGTCAATAAAATATAGTTATATCACTGTACGTTTATATCAACCTTCCAGTGGTAGAACATTTTCAACATTAAAATGTTCTCAGTATCTGTATATTATATGACTTCAAAATATGAAGCTTAGTATTTTTATTTTCTTTGAGATTAGTTTTATGACAGACTCATAAAATATTTTTTTTTTCTTAAATGATGGGAAATTAAGGAAACTTAAAAGAGAAGTCACAGCCCTTAGTAGAGTTTATTTTCTGTTTAGGTCAAATATAGATAACTTAGTCATTATCTTAATCATACTTTTTAATTCATATATTTAAAAATAGAGAACCAAATAGAAAAACACATAGTGAATATAATAGGTGCCTCCTGTGTTAAATGCCATGACTGTGTAGAAAAAGCAACCGTCCTCGTTTACAGGGATCTCACAAGGTACGAGAAAGGGCTGGAGTGGAGGTAAGTGGAGGGAGGCATTCCATACATAAAACTTGAACAGAATAATGAAAAATGTAATGTCCTGGTGTTCTTGAGACCTAAAGAAAAATGTCACCGAAACTAGAAGAATAAAGGAAAATATTCTGTAGAAAATCAAAATCATTTTTATCTGGAAACATGAGCAAACTTTTTTTTGTTTGTTTTGTTTTTTTAGATTAAGTGAAGGAAGGGAGCGATATCTGAGGCAGTTCCAAGGGAAGTGTTCCTAGAAGTTGGAAGGTGGGGTAAGGTTTAAAGGAGTTGGCATGAATAGGAAAAGTAGATGCTGCTAAAATTCCAGTGTGTTTTCTAACTCTTATGCACACACACGCACACACCTTTTGCCTGTGACCAAGATAAGTGAGTAGCTAGCTGAGCAGAGATAAGAAAGGAGACCTCCTTGTGCTTCTGACTTGGGGATATGTAGGGAGACGAATGAGAAGTGAGATACTTATCTATTTCTATGCAGTAGTTGCAATCTTATCAGACTAAAGCAGCAATCACATAACTACCATACAGTCTCCAAAATAACAAAAAGCACAGTTATTGTCTCATTGCACTGGAAATGCCATGTTGCTTTCCAAGAGTATTTAAAATAGAGTTTAAAAAAAACACAAAACAAAACAAACAAACAAACAAAAAACACTTCTGTCACGGCACAATAAATTTTGCAGAGCCAGCAATCCTGTTTACTTGCATAGATGTAACTTCTCTTCCTATATCTGCTCCTTCAAAATTAGAAATACCTATGGCCTAGAGCTGCCCTCCTTTTGGAGTGAGGTCATGTGGACCACAGATCCCAGATAGTGCATCTAATTTACACTCAATTTACAAAATATCAAAATTCTTTCAGTATGCATGTCATCTCTTCCTAGATCAGGCTTGCTATTTAATACTTTGGGTTGGATTGGAATGATGGTCTAGCTGAGTCTGGAGGCAGTGAGAGTTGGTTCCTGAAACAATGACCATCCCTTTGCCAAGAACTTAAGTGAAGGCATTAGAATTCAACTACACATCTTCCTGTCGCCCCAGAGGCGGGAGAAGGGGTGCCAGAGAGATGAAATGGACTCTGCCAAAGTCACCACTATCTATGTCCCTACTCTTTCCCTATCACTTCTATGAATTTCATACAAAAGACTATTTTAAATTACCTTATGATTTTGCTGCCTGCGTGATCAAAGTTGAGATCTTGAATTCAGAGATTGTATCTAATTTTTTCTGCCTTCTATCTCATATTGCCTTTATGATTTCAAGGAGCCACTGAGTAGTTTTCTGTAGCATTAATAATATTTTAATCCATTCTAATTTGATCATTTAGGTTAGAAAGATTTATATTCTCTAGGTTGGTATAAAATTGCCTCAATAATGTCATTAGTGTAATCTTGTATACGGATATGTATACTGTATCATCACTTTCATTGTTTCCTTTGAAATATTACTGGTTACACATATTTCATTTCTTTTTTTTTTTTTGCTGGAGAAAGTTACAGCAAGTGACCTTAAAAGGAGGTTACATATGCATAATGCATAATACGAGCCATGTGAGTGATGACTCTCCCATTGGCCTGTAGAGACACCATTGGAAATTCAAATGCTGCAAAAAGCGAACATTCTTGGGAAAGCCAGTACTTAAACTTTTAGCTATTATGAGTGCTCATCTGATAATTATATTCAATTATTCATGAATTCTGACCTATTTGGTATTAAGTAAATACGGTCGACTCCAAGTAATTTATCTTACAATTAGAAACAAAACAAAACAATGAGCAGATTTGTGACATTTCTTCATGAAGTCTCACAGCAAATTGGAATTCATGACTGAGACTTCCTCAGTGAAAATTTGTAAGTAAATTGATACAATTCTTTGACATTAAACATTGTAAATAAACTAAAATTTCTATAGTAGCAGTTAAAACATATTCAAATTTATGTAACTGTATTATAAGATTTTTAAATTGATTATTTCTTATATAAAACACCGTACCCTGTAATGAGTAATCCAGTGATACCTCAGTTTTAAGAAAACATTTGATAAAAACTGGAGGATATAGTGTCTGCTTCTATGTACTGTTTTACTAAGGCGTTTAAATGTCTCCAGGAGGAAATCCCACTTTATCAAAATGAAGGCTTGATGGTACATAAATTCCTTTCCTCTTTGAGTGCAATGTCAGTTATGCTGACGTTGCTATTAGCATGATTTTCATTACCTACAGCGATGCTCGGCCTATGAAAAACAGATTACACATTCTTCTACCTCACCATCATAAACTCATGGCAACCATGAAGGCTCTTGTACAACAACAACTTCTAACTTTGTTAGGCAACGTTGGTAGGATAGCGATGCAGAGATACCCTACTGAGCCGTTGTTTTATTTGGGTTCGGCTATGTGATTTAAAGACGAAAAGGTGTAAAAACATCCCATAAATTGGTTCTTTTCTACATTATAAAAATGTTCTCAATTAAAGGCTTAGTCAGAACTTTTTATATATGTCAGACTAAGGAAGAAAAATAGGACTTTTACTTAAAGGTGGCACATTTAATACGTGAATTTATTTCCACTTTACCCCAAACACAAATGTAATGAGCATGATGTCATATTTTAATGCACAAGCCCATACGGACAAAAAGCCTGCAAATGGTAAAAATAAAAGCAACAACAGCAAAAATAAGGGCAAGTGACAATTATTGGCACGTTATATGTTTTATATGTATCTTGTATTTCGTTCTATGAAAATAAGATGTCTTGTCTTTAAATCTTTTGCTCTTTGTCTTATTCCTTCCATTTTTTTCGGAGATCTAGAATGGCTTACATGATTTTATAATAGATGCATACATAATTTACATAATAAATAATGTATGCATGCTCAAGAAATGGATTTAAAGATGTATTACTATACTTGATTTAGGATTAAACTAATACCAAAGTGAGAGGGGAGAACTAAGAACCTATAGGTCAAGTGAGATTGAAATGAACTCAGTCTATAGTTCTCAGAATAAGAGTAAATAGGGATGAAGAGAGAATTGATGTGCAACAAATACAGTGTGATAAAATTGGTTCAAATATGATATTATTGATTAATAGGCAAAGGACTTATGGTTAAATAAGGGAAGTTCTTAAATGAGAAACATTGGGGAAAGAGAGAAGTTGTGAAGCTGTGAAAGAAAGAAAATCAAGTTTCAGGAATGCTAAGAAACATGGTTGGTAAGAGTATTAGAAAGTAGAAAATCAACTCTAAATCTCTGTACTTAACGACAAATTTGAGCATTATATGATATCTATATCTATAGATAGATAGATAGATATGTGTACATATGTATACATACATATATATTTGTATATATATAACAAATATGTGATGTGTGATAGGCACAGTTATGGCTTTGGGTGATGATACTGTGTCTATGAGAAGAGTAAGTTACTTAGTTACTAATGGAGATTCTATTAAACGTGCCATTGAACTGCTAACAATTACTTCTATATTGAAGAAACACTTTTATAGCATCAAATTAAATTATTTTTTTCCTGATCCAAACAGTGTATGAATTATAATTCATCCATAACTTCTGCAGTTAAATGCATCATTTACAGAGTTTATATACGTTGTTATGAGACTGCGTCTTAAGAAACTTAGTTAAGCTTAAAGCAACACAGGAATGACCAAAATGCTGTATTACTCCCAACGTGTGGAACGAGCTCTGATCCTACACCAGCTCTTGCATTATCATCAGAAAGCTACACTTCAATAGTTTTCAGCACTGCCTGTGCTTTGTATTGGAGGACTTATCAGAGTAAATGGGCTTAATGTAGTATCAAGGTTTCCATATATAACAGCTCAGATTTTCAAAGTTTAATAAAATGAATGCAAATACAGCGTAGGTAGATTTACTCTGGAAAAGAAATAATACCAGAAGCTGTATACATTGTTATTATTATTATTTTGATTTATTTACAAAATTATGCAAAGAACTTTGCAACTGTTTTATTTATTATGCTATCCATAAATTAAATTAGGTAAAAGTTAAAATTTGGGGAAGTCAACATTATTTGTTCAAAGCAAAGGAAGTTTGTTAGTAAATTCTACAAGAAACTGTCAGATGACAGGCAACTGAAATTACTGTTTAATTTCATGCCTTTTATACAGTATTTCTAGGTTTCCTTGAGTTACTTATAATATAGACAGTCTCACAGACGTCTTCTAATAGTAATAATCTGTATCCAAATAAATGAAAAATCCTGATCATTGTCGTATCACTAAATATTATATTAAAGCAGAAAGAATCAAGTACTCAGGGGGGATAAATACTCATGAAGACAATGTGATTATTGAAAATTGATAAGGTAAGTTTTAGCCCTTTGCCTAGTTACTTTGCCAACAGGTTGGGTATGAATCAAACTAAGTATAAAGGTGCATGGAGATCAGGCAAATAATTGATTAGCTCTTCAGTCTGTTCAGAGGCTAATGAGACCAATTTGTGAATGTATCAATCCCATAATTACTCAGGCTAATTACATTAATCACCTAAAATAGGTTCGTGGGAAACTGCTAATGTCTAACCTTGTGTTGCTGCCATGACCTTAGTTCAAGGAGGGAATGGTATCCATGTATGATTTGCTGTACGTGGTTTATGATAAGCGGGAAGAATAGGAGTTTTAAAATTAGACTGATGGATAAGTAAATGGTGGTAAACTCTGGGTTAAAAAGAAACACACTTGGGACTCTAGGAGCACTCCTTTGCATGAGGACAGGGACAGATAAATATGTAATGATAATAAAGTTCCCAAACTTTTAAATACCTTATTTCTACTCACATATTAAGGCAATATTTATTAACAGTGAAGGGATGGTCATCATCAGCCTGGAGCTTAATGCCCACAATAGGCAGTCAGAAAGGGGAGACCGCAAGCCCAGTGGGACCTTTTGGTCCCCAACTGCTCTGGCACTTAAGCCACAGGAGCCCACAACCCTGATAGTGCCTGAAGTATCACTGGCTGAGAGAGACAGTGTTTGGGTCCGTTGGCAGGTCCTATAGGTGAATCACATCTCAGAAGCTTAAGAGTTTTAGAGCCCTGCCCCCATCCATATGTGGATATAGTTTACTTTTGAGCAGTAACTTTTGGCTTGTTACTGAGCCTGTAGTAGAGACTAGATGCCTAGTCCTGGGCCACCAAGAGGCCATGCAACCTGAGTTGTCCGTCTGGAGTCGTGGGGAAGCGGTGTGGATAGACTCTTTGGGTCCAGGATCTGAAGATGCTTTTCCTCTTCAGGACATGGAGACAAAGAAACACAGATTTAGGTGTAGATACAGAAACAGTGAGATATGTACGTGTATCCCTGTCATCTTAGATTGTATAAATGTATATATCTATATAGCTTCTTTTACTCAAGACGAGGATTGTGTGGTTAACTTTAAAATAGAGTTTATCTTTAATGATATGGTTGTCTACGTATAGAAGTAAATTGTGTAGGATTTTGTGCAGCTTTATTACTCAGAAAACTAAGAGACATCAGGAACTGATCTAGTAATGGGAAATGAAAGAAGTAACACTCTGTACAGACAACTGTAACAAATCAGATACCCTTAAAATAATCAGTGTTTTTAATTAACACCAATAACAACAATAATAACAAGGAAAAAAAATGTCAGAAGCCCCTTTCTAAGGAAAAGTATCTAATAGCACTCCACCATTTCCCTGGGAACTTGAGTGCTCTCAGTAATAAGGTAAGAAATATTTTCTTCTACCTAGAAGTGTACAAAAATAGATTGCACCAAAAAAGTTTCAGGTCAATATTTTTATTTTTTATTTTTTCAGTTGCACAGCCTATTTGATTTTTAAAGTTCTTCTTACATTGTTTTTGCTGTTAAAGACTGAAGAATTTGTGAAGACTGAAATAGATGTAGTTTATTTTCATTGAATTGTATTTTTTTTTAGAAATGTTACCTGCATTTATGATAAGCAATCCTTTGGAATTTGTTTCAGAGCACAAAATTGAAGTAGTGGTCAAACTAGGCATACAAAATAGGCATGGTGTATTTTCAATGTTTCTGATCTTTATATCCAATTTTATAATTACATGTTTAAATTACCCTTATTTTTAGGGCACTCAATTTTGCACAGCATTTGCTTTATATATTTTGAATTAAAAACTATGTTTACTTTTCTTTTTTTAAATAATATAAATATTTAAGACAATCGACATTCCATTTTACTCCATTAGATTTTACTGGCCCGCCTGCATGGTAGGTATCCTTTTAGACCTTTCCCTATGTGTTTCCATAAATAACTGGTTTTGTGTATACTTTTTATTTTCATAAATGTCATCGTGCTATACAAACTATTATGCCCCTTTTCAATTGCAATAGTTTTACTACGTATTTAGTGATTCAGCTTTATAGAAAAAGGTGAAAGTATATGGTATCTAAGTTAGGACATACTGATATTTGAAATGCAGTAAGTAAGGCCGTGGGAAACGATGCTCAAGATCCAGGCTCTGGGCTCCACCTGGAAGCCCACCCCAGGCAGTAAGGGCTGCCACCAGGCCGTGGGAGAAAAGCAGAGATCAGGGGGAAAATATGAGCCCCGTACCTTTCTCTCTCATTTGTTCAATGAAGGCTGTCCTAAATATTACATGGATTTGAAAGACTTTTACAAGGTTGTAGGTATACTGAGTTCTTACCATCGTTTTTCCTAATGTTGCTTAATTTTCTGTTATTAAGCAACGTCAAGGAAACTGTGTACAAATAAGCACAGGGGGATAAAAGGTACTGTCCTTTCTTCCCGGGACTCCTTCCTCCCAGTGAAGAACTTCATTCTCTAATTTCTAAAAGTAACGACTCCCTTAGGTTGATGGCTAGGCCTGTGTCAGAATGCAGGTATCCCTTCATGTCATACCTCAGTCCATTTCTGGTGCAAGTCATCCACGCGTTTCCAAGTAGGTTTTATTTTATTAAATTATCACAAAAGAGGTCACAGTGACTTAAAAGAAGTAGGTAGCAAAGCCGGAATATGCTCAAGTAGACTCCAGCCTTGTTGGGCCTGAGTTTTACACAAGAAGGCGACAAGTTAAGCAACCCTTCCTAGGAATGCGAGATTAATTCAAGGCCCACTTCCCCATTCTTTAGGCTGTGACAGGTTAACCGTTGCTGCCTGAATGTAAATACCCAACTAGGGACATTTCATACCAAATGAGTTTTGCAACTGATATTCTGAGAATAGGCAGAATGAAACCCTCGATTGTCACTACATATACACACAATTCTTTGTCTTTAAAACATTCTTCTCAAATGTGTATCACTTGTCTTTCTACGGCAAAAAATGATTTGTAATGGAACTCACAGCACAATATCTCGCTGCCTGTATTAAATTATAAATCCTCCTTTTGAATGCACGAATTTGGAGTCATACCGAGTAGCAGCTATACCTTTCAGAGGCAGAAAGCTTTGAAGGCCAGGAAGCTTTGAGAATGAATAAACATCTCTAGAGAAATATCCTGACAAAACCATAATGAAAAGGTCATGCAGAGTTTTCTGATTTAGTACGAGCTGTGTACCAAAATTAGTTTAAATTACTGATAATTAGAAATATTATATTTAAAGAGGAAATCAGAACTACCTTAATACTAGATTAAGCACACTGGGGTAAAGTTTTAACAAAATGACATCCCTTTAATACTGGCATTCAGATTTATTCTCAGAGCTTTTTAGGTTTCCTAAAGATGAAGGGCACAGAGTTTTGCAGTTTCTATTTTGTTGTAACTCGAGGCCAATTTTAAACTATTATTACTTTAGGAATCATGACTTATGTCGGAAGGCAGGAATAAGAACAGAATATAAGTTTACCAGCACATAAATTTAAATGGATACATGGACAAATCAGAAGTATAGAGCTTTCCATAAAAATAGTAAAGTGTTTATTAAAACATGTCAACACATTTTTTTAAAGAATAAAATATTTAGATCTTAAGTTTTATGAAAGAGCAAAATAGAAAGTACAAGCCATCGTGTGCTTTTTATTGAACTTCCTTGCAAGGTTAATTTAAATATCATAATGTGCAGCTGAAAGACTACTGACATGGGAGTGACATTTTTATTCCTGCTGAGAACTTATTCTGAGCAATATTCCTATCAAACTAAAAGAACTTCAAGCAATCAATCAGAAGCAATTGCAAATTTGAAAATACAGCTGGGTTAAAATCTCGACAATGCTATTTGTTAGTTTGTTTACCAAAGAGAGGCTTCTTCATTTCTTTTAATGTACAGTTCTTCACCTATGAAACAGAGAAACTTGTGTTTGCGTTTCAGGGTTACTATGATATGTAAATAAGGTCATAGGCAGCTGCAGTGGAGCTTCTCAGTAAATGTTACAGTATATCATCTTCTCAATCAGGTCACTAGATCTGGAAATTTCGAATCCTTGGGCCAAGGACTTCGGTATATTTTGATGGCTACAAATATACTTTGAGTGGCCCTAACACAAACTTTCAAATAATAAAATATCTTAAGCATGGTACAAGATTTGTCTAATGTACCAATTGACTCTGAAATTGGACAAGAGAATGTCTTCGGTATGGAACCATCTGCAGAGTTTGAGGAGAAATTATTGAACATCCTTTGGCTAAATCCTGGAAGTTTTGATCGAGAAAGTGACCTAACTATAAAATTACCTAATTTGTATGTGGAGGGAGAGGAGAGGTAGGAGATACCATCGGAGTATAAGTGCATTTTCCTGAGATTAGTGTTTCATCTATTGACGCAATTAATTGATTATTTCTAATATATAGGTATAGTCTGCGTTTGAGGAAGAATTGTTCCCTCTCCCTTTGCCTACAATAATCATTTACAAGAGTAAAAGAAAAAGAGGTGGGATTACTAATCTAACAAGATTTCAGATACAAATTTGCTATGGTCTAATCAGATACCTAGATTGTGCGTATATTGGACTTTGTATACTTTATTTTGGTATGTGGGGCAGGGGGTAGCTGGGCACCTGATGTTAAGTTGCTCTGTGTTGTGTGAACTGCAAGTGTGAGACCGGTACCTGCACCGGTATGTGTTTATGTTTGCATCTGTCGGCACGCTGTACTCCTGCGATTTGCTCAAATGTGTTTAGTGACAGCATTTGAAAAAGCTCGGTGGTTCAAAGCTAACTTATTTTTCCTGTGCGAGTTATTTTTTTCCACTGTTACGTATGTTTCCTCACCTTTTATTTGTACCAGGGCCTACAACTGCTGTTTTCAGCATTTGTATATTACGGGTAATTTATCACTGTGCATGTAGATATCTAGAGAGGCACATTATACAAAGGACAAAGGAAAAACCTGTAAGTTATTATATTCCTTGAACTCACCTTCCTGTTGTTATACTCTTTAAGAATAGGAATAGGGACAGAGAATTGTGAATTTACTTTTTTATGTAGATCGTAAACATCTCATCTTAAGGAAAGTCTTAGCATATAATCAAGGTTCACTGTATTATCTTCTTTATGTGTCAGTGGTCAGTGTATAGCTTGAGATTTAACATTTCAATTTGTCAAGAAAAATAATCATCTTACAGTCCTTCAATTTGAAAACCTTAAACCACTGTCGTGATTATATATATCATGAAAATGATTTAAGGTTATGTATTATATGTGCATATATTCACATATGTTTACATTTATTTATCATTAGAATTTTTAAATCACCCAAATATGCACGTGGACACACACACACACTCGCACACACACACAGGGTCAAAAATATATGTACACACACTTTAAGAAAGGAAAACTGTATTAAAATTGTAATACTCAATATATATAAATAACAAAAGATGAGTACAAGTCTCATTTGACTTCTGCAATGACAAGAGGTGCTCAAAGTGGTTCCCGTCAGAGTCCAGACACTTCTGATTACAGCGAACTACTGCTTGAGCGACGTTGACCCAAGCGTCCACTTGTGTACATTTTTTTGGCACCCTTGGTAGATTTTCCTTTACCCGTGGTTATTTGTCAATATTGTCGGTAAAAGTGTGCCTACAGTATATAGCCATTCATATTAAATGAACACTGAGATGAGGATTGTCTATATTAAAGTGACAGTGTTAATTTTTCAACTCAAGGACAAAGGCATTATTAAAAAAGACAGGCAGAGATGTGTGATATTAATGTCATTATATAGCAAATAGAGTAAAAAACATAGATAATATCAAGTGGACACTCAATAATAGCAATAACGGGCTCAAACTTATTGTTTTGCTGAACACTTGTGTTCTTTCTTGCTTTATTCTATGTCAGATATTCACAGGAATACCTATTTCCTTATAAAATGTATACCTTATTGCATTTCCTGTCTGCAAACAAATTAAAATGAGGAGAATGTGCTACAAAGAAAAAATCAGCAGGCAGTCTTGTTGGACACCCAAGCTGGTATGGAGATAAAACTAAGAGACTTGAAGCCGCCTAATTAAAATATCTATTTAGAAAATATATAGCTGTTCTAGAAGCACATACTTATTGCAAAGCACTCCTGGGAGGTTCTCTTTTGAAATTTTTTTTTCCTATAAAATTTAGAGCAACTTCAGAAATTTCCCTTCTCGCATAGAGACTGGACGAGAGCATTGAAAAGTACAGGAAGGAAAGTTTAAATAAAAGAGACTTGCAGAAAGATAGTTTTCTATGGTTTTCCTCTGTGTTATTTTTTATTTTTTTTACTATGCATCAGCTTTTGTTTTCAGGAATAGTACATGAGTTAAATTGGGCGTGGACTTGGCAAGGGCATTGATGAAATCAGTGGTTTTTAAAAATGCGTGGAAATGGTCTCACTGTTGCATATTAAAATGCAGCTGTATTTTATATAAATTCAGTAATATCAGCCTTCAAAACTGATATGATAAAGATATCAGCAAGATACGATCAAAGATAGAAATAATAATTCAATTTTTATTTCTATAGTGGCAGAAACTCTAACGAGAAGATTACCCAACTGACACGTATTGGAAAGGTTATTTAGAAAGTGAAATATAAAATCAGGTGATGAATGTACAGACGATTTGCTTAGAAGTCACTGAACTTGAGTGAGTAGGTGAAAACCTGCAAATACTGAGGATGGAGAGGGATTGGGCTTTTCCTCATACGTCCTGGAACAAGTTGTTTTTCCAGGACAAGAGGCAGTGGTGTGTCACTCCTGGGAGCTATTCGGGGGCCTGAGAGCATGGAAGTATTTCTTAACCACTTTATTGAGGTCATCCAATCTGCCAAGGACTAATTAAAACTAGATATGTGTAAGTTATTAAAGTTACGACCCAGTAGTCTTTTTGCACTAAGTAGCCTGCGGAATCCCTACCGCTCAGGGGGCCTTGACGTCTGCATTACCATTTACTTCCTCAATTACCACTGATGTAGCTTCAGTAGAGAGAGAATGAATGTCAGTCTGCCTTTGAAGCTTGAAAGTTAATTTGATTTTAAACTTGAGACCTAAACTCCATGAACCACAGGTGTCAGAAACAAATACCCATTTCTATATTCTTGTGCGATGCTTCCACTTCTCAGTGCTGTGCATACACATGTACGATGCACCCTCAAAAATAGACTGACTTCTCAATTTGTTTCTACATAGTGTCAAGCAGAAAAAAAGAAAAGAACCTAGAAGTTTTAGTGACCCAAGGATTTCCACACTCAGATGCTTTGACATTATTAAAAAAACCACATGAATAAGAAATGTCTTTTTTTTTTTTTTGAAAAAACTAGTATGTTATCTAAAATAAGACAAACGTGGTAACTTAGTTTTAAATTTATAATTATAAAAGACTGCATTTTGTCTGCATTAATCTGCTTATTTATGTGATCTCTTTTATGTAATTGTTTGAAAGGAAGTCTGATTAACATGGAGGATGCAGGAGATCACCTTCCCAGGCGCACGGCAGGCATAAGATGGTGTGTAAAGCCACTCAAATGAACAGGCACATGTATGATAAGAGTATAGAGAGAGGAGTCAGAACTGAGTTCTAACCTCAGAGAAGTGAGGAGAAATCAATAATAATAATAATAATAATAATTTTAATAAAAACTGTGAAAAAAGGGCATTAAAGTAAGAGGAACATCGAAACAAAGTGGAAACTAATGAAGAAAATATTTTAAGAAAGAGGGAGTGATCAACTGTGAGAAATGATTCTGATAGGTCCAATAAGATGTATCATGATGGTTTACCATTGGATTGAGCAATATTACGGTCACAGGTGACCTTGAACGGGTTATTTTGGTGAACTCAAGGGGGGACGAAAATAAATTTTAAAATAAATTCCAGGGGCAAGTATACATTGATGACAATAATTTAGCAAGTGTTTAACTGTAAATGGGGAAAGTAGCTGTAATTTTACTGATACACCATGGAGATGAGTATGTAAATAAGAAAGGAAACATTCATAGTAGACATAGAAGAAATGAAACTAAAGATTGCCGCATCAGTGGACTGGAGGCCCAGTGGGCTCAAGTAGTTTTTGAAGTAAGAGGACAAGTGGGATGATCTGGAAGGGACAATTACTGGTTGAAAGAAGAGGTACTAGAAATTGATGTAATGAAGTGTGCACAGCAGATAATAAGACTCATGAATGACCATGGAGTGTGGGCTTAGGGCAGGATGTGGGTACATCAGGAACCGACAAGCTCGTTTATTGGTGGGCACATCAGCGTGTTGCTGAAACAAACAAAAAACCAATATGAAAAGAGTAAGTTTTGAGATATGGAATCTAAAATTTTCAAGTAATGAGTTTGATTATATGCTTTGCATATAATTATATTAAGCAAGAGTGGTATAATTACTATCATGAAACAGGTTTCTCTGGGGGTGAAGAATTTAAACCGATCAAGAAAATATGGGGGATGACACAGTTTCAAGTTGAATATATTTAATATTATAAGCATATAGATTTGGGTATACACATGTACAAAAACAGTGAAGTTCTGTAATTTTGTTGTTATTGTGTAGAGTCACTTTTTCATTTGTTCTAGTTCCTCAGGAAAGTTAAATGCCATCAAAATGTTTAATAGAAATGAAAAAAATGGAGTGGTAGTGATTCTGAGACAGAATTTCTGCCTAAAATGACCTTCCTTAGGCATTTGCTAAATTTCTGTCTTTTAATTTTTATATTTTCGCTTTAAGAAAATAGATTTCCATTTGAAATTTCATCATTTGAACTTAGAATCTTAATTCCAGAATTCATTTTCCCCCCATTGACATGGAAACATGAGAAGTATATGATGGGAAAAAAGCGAACCAAAATTGTAATACATGTAAAGTGATTTTTAGAATGTGAATGCAAAACTCTTATTATTACAGTGTTTAGATTTTCAGAATGTTGAATTTAATATAATATGTTTTATTCTTCATGAAGAATAACATAATTAATGTTAGCTATGAAACAGTGAAAAGTGTGCAAAGCACTGATCAGCCATGCATTGACGTATGTCATCTTCATTAATCTCAGAAACAATGAGGTAATTGGGACAGGATCCAGCGTCTCTGAATTGGAATCCTCTTTGTCAGTTACTGTGTGAGGCAGTTAGTTACTTCACTTTGCCTAGTCATCTATAAAATGCAAACGACCATTATCTATTCCATTGAGTTTTTATGAGGAAATAGTTCAAACATATAAAACATTCAGAATGCTTGCAAAAATACTGTTCATTATTATTTTATTAGTATTAATTTTGATAGCAACTTCACTAGTCAGGCATTTATTTTCTCTGATGGAAATATTGTGCAATGGATAGCTTTACCTGATGTTCACACGATTTAAATATATCAGATATATTCAGAATGTGATATATCAGACCTACTGGAATTTGAATCTATATACACTGTCAAACAACTGTAAGTGACAGAGCCAAGATTCAGGTTTGAATTCTGCCCAATTCCATCTCTGCTCCTTCCATCTCATCACTGTATTCATCTCGTCTTATATTCATAATATAATTTCACTTACATGGCAGGTCAGATCTGAAAACTAAATTTGTAGAGTTTAGGCAATTGTAAAAACAAGAAAATCCTAGAAAAATAAAAATAAAAAGACTATATTAAGATGCATAAATTTAGATATCTCAATGCGAGATATTTAAATTGAGAACAGATGGCACATACATGTTAATAAGTTTTAAATACTACATAGTGTTATTAAAGTTAGTGGGGGAGATATGCCAGTTAATCTTTGACTTATAAGTTACAAGGATGAGATAAAGTCTTCAGTAAGTGAGTGAAAAAATAAACTATTGAAAACTCAGTACTTTTAAGGAACATGTCAATTAAGAGGAATTTATGCACTTGTATTTTATGGGGGAGCCTACATTCAGATTTTAAAGAGACTATTTGGGTATAATGGCTGAAGATCTCAATGTATATCTAAATTCAAAAAATATTGTTATGTTTTAAAAGTAAGTGGTTTTTAAATAAAATAAATAACAAATATACGAATAAATTAATAAGTAAATATGATAATATTCCTCTGGCGGAAAAAGCCCTTCACTCTATGTAACAGAGCCTAATATATTCTCGAATCCAACCTCTTATTGAATGGTAAGAAAGCTAGCAGTAAGAATGTGCTAGAATCAGAAATAGATGACAATAATTTAAACGTAAGATACAGGTAAATAGCTCCTTTTTAACAGCAAAAACAGAACCACAACAAATTCTAATGCCTAATTTAATGATATATAATATACAATATGCACAGAGAGTGAACAACATTTTAATAAAATCACAAGTAGTTCTGATCTGTTACTTGAAAAACAAAAGGATCTAAGGGAAATTTTTGAGGCACTTTACCTTATGTCATGGGCTTTTGAAAAGGACATTTTTAAGCCCAGATCCCTACTGGTTTTTAACAAGTTGTCATGCTTTCAGTTATGATAAAACTAAAGTACTTTGATAATATTTGTTTATTTTTATTAAATTTATTGGGGTGACATTGATTAGTAAAATTACATAGGTTTCAAGTGTACAATTCTATAATACATAATCTATATATATCACATTGTGTGTTCACCACCCAGAGTCAGTTCTTCTTCCATCACCATGTATTTGATCCCTTTTACCCTCATCTACCACCCCCCTCCCCCGCTACCCTCTGGTAACCACTAAACTGTTGTCTGTGTCTGTGAGTTTTTGTTTCTTTGTTTGTCTGGCCCTTTGTTTGCTTTCAGTTTTATATGCCACATATGAGTGAAATCACGTTGTTCTCGACTTTTTCTGTCTGACTTATTTCACTTAGCGTGACACTCTCAGATTCATCCATGTTCTCACAAATGGCAGTATTTCATCTGTTCTTACGGCTGAGTGATATCCCATTGTATATATGTAGCACGTCCTTTATCCATTCATCTATTGAGGGACCCTTTGGTTGTTTCCATGTCTTGACCACTGTGAATAACGTTGCAGTGGACATTGGGGCACATATGTCTTTATGGATAAAGGTCTTCAGATTTTGTAGATAGATACCCAGAGGAGGAATTGCTGGGTTGTGTGGTAATTCAATTCTTAATTTTTTGAGAAACCTCCGTACTGTTCTCCATAGTGGCTGCACCAGTCTGCATTTCCACCTGCAGTGTATGAGGCTTCCTTTCTCTCCACAGCCTCTCCAACACTTGTTACTATTTGTCTTGTTGATGATAGCCATTCTAACTGGAGTGAGGTGATATCTCATTGTGGTTTTGATTTGCATTTATTTCTCTATTCGCTAGTGAAGCTGAGCATTTTTTTGTATATCTGTTGGCTGTTTATTTATCTTCTTGGGGAAAGTGTCTCTTTGAGTCCTCTGCCCATTTTTAAATTGGAATGTTTCCCTTTTTTTGTTGATTTGTATGAGTTTTTAATATATTTTGGATATTAGCCCCTTATCAGAGGTGTTGTTTGCAAATATCTTCTCCCATTCGGTTGCTTGCCTCTCTGTTTTGTCCATGGTTTCTTTTGCTGTGCAGAAGCTTCTTAGTTTGATACAGTCCCACGTATTTATTTTAGCTTTTCCTTCCCTTGCCCTTGAGGTCACAATATTTAAATCCGTTGTGTAGTACAACACACGATCATGATAAATATGCGGTTTGTACTCTCACTATTTATACTCCCTGTTCTTATTTGTAATTTACTGTTAAAAGAAGCCAACAATATCTCGTTGGAAATTCAGCACTTGAACTTGAACCGCTATAGCTCATCCCAGGATTTCTTTTGATTCCTGTAATAACAAATGAGATACATAAATAGATGAGAACTAAAGACCTAAAGCCAGAATTTCTGTTCCTGCCAAGACAGAGGGGTTACATGTTGAAGTTCTTGCCATTAAAAATACACTAAAAATGTCATACAATAAAATAACTTTTGTTACTGGGCTTTTTTTTTTTTTTTTTTGAATTAAGAACAGTAAGCATTATCTTAAAGACAAATAATGACATTATTTATATAATAGAGGAATTTACTTTGGTGCCAGTGACAAAGTGGGGGAGCCAAACCAGAGACTAATGTTTATTATTACTGAGAACCTATTTGATTAAAATACAGTATTTATAATAGTTAAATAATTTTATTTTATGACTATAACAAAATTGTAAAACAGATTTTCTGGATATTTTTGAATTAGTCTCTGAGCTCTTTATGCTCCCCTATTAGTCTATTTATTCTTTGATTTGAAAATTTGAGATAAATTTATGTCTACATCACACCACCAATTCTCAGAAATATACTCAGGTGAGATTCTAATAATAATGTGTCCATTCTCCAAAATTAACATTGAGTCTTCTATGCAAATCTCGTTAGACATGATTCAGGAAAGTGTGATTAACACATTAATTTAAATTAATTTAGATAACCATCTAAATGCCAAAACCTTTTAAAATTCAACTCATTCCATCTGACTTTCAAATCAGAAGAGACATATGGCTCTAAATGTATATTAAACACCATAAAATGAGAACTCCATAAAATAAGAAGCACTGGAACACTTTCAGAAACATTTTAACTCTTTTGAAAACATATGCAATACTGTCTATTATGAAGAGAAAACAAGATTAAGATACTAACTTTATTTTGTTGACCAACCGGAACTTTATTTAAGCATTACAAATTAGTTCAGACATAGCTCTTCATGCAGAAACATTTTTAAAATCAGACAAAGACACGTAAATATCTACTGATGAATGCCACAGTTTTGATCACGGCTCTTTCCTCCGTAGCCCCGCCCTCTTCTGCAGGTGCTGAGTCTGTAGTCAGTTTGCTCAGCCTCTACCAGGTACGCAGCCGCTTCTGAGGACATACACTTGCCAGTAAATCAGGCATCTGGCTGTTAGCCGGCGTTTTTCCAACTTGTGGAGATGTCAAAGGACAAATTATTTGTGACAGTTATTCAAACGAGAAGGTTGACTGTATTCAGACAGGTGGTCACCATAGGTAAGGGACTATTGCAGGGGGTTTGTCATCGGATGTGAAGACTGGGCTCAACTTCGATTTCCTTCCTCCAAAGAAAAAGTGGAATTTAGAGCCAAGGAGCAGGCATGTGTGTGTGGTCGGGATGAAGAGGTAGTGACTAAAAGGAGACCTCAGGGATCAGGGAAGATTCTGGTTAAGCTGACCGAACAGGATTGTTACAGAATGCGGGCCAAAGTGATGTGACATTACTAGGAGCAGGGGAGGGTCTTTGGGAATGAGAAATTTGGTCAGATGTTGAGGGTGAACCCTGAATCAACAGGGCTGTCGCTAAAATGAGGCTCTTGCAGACGTGCCCAGTGCCTGAAGGATGGGGCCCAATCAGAAAAGAGCTCCGAGCCCGACTGGAGTTTGATCAGGGAGAGAGCCTCCCATTTGACAGGACCCATGCAACTGCCAATTTGCAGCCATCCTGGCCCTCTACAAACAGCAGTCTCAGTCAGTTTACTATTAAACTTTTATGTCTTGTTTAAGTTTAGTTGCCATATAGTATTATATTAGTTTCAGCTGTGCAATGTAATGATTTGACATTTAAATTCCTTACAGTGATCTCCACACTAAGTCCAGTAACCAACTGAAAAGGGTAACAGTTTACGTAGGTGGAGAAAAAAGAAAGGAGAGAATCTTTGAGAAAAAAGATCAGTTTCATTCTGAACTATTATCGCCTTAGAAATTCAATTTCAAATTTCTTAAGACGTTAACCACTGTTTCTTAAGACGTCAATAATTTGGACTATGATGAAAGATGTATAGAACAAATCGCTGTCTCTTCCCCACGTGGCAGACAAATAGCACTTGTTTAATCTCGTTATCTTGTGGTTAACCATTCTCATCCCTCACGTACATTTTAAGTCATTAGAAGCACCAAATAGAACTGTAGTTCAAATTTTGGATTTTAAAATTAGTTTTCCATCCAATAAATAGCTTTCACATGTCTTAAAATCGAGGGAAGAGAAATGCAAAGCAATGCAGCATTTTATTTTTAAATACAATATATTCAATACAATGTAGGTCAACAAAGATTGACATAACCAGAATTAGAATATAACTTCAAATACAAATATAGCAGAGTTTAGTCTTAACTTTATTTAACAAGACGTAGTTGTCGTATGCCTATTATAGGTGAGCAAACAGAAAATTATCCCTGGTCTCGCAAAACCTATATTATAATTAGGGGAAAGGTATCAGAGTCTCATAAATAAATGTATAGATACATACATACACATATATAAATACTCAGATGCATCAATAAGTAGAAACAGCATGCATACATACAAACGTACATAAATGCATGCACACATACATACATAAATGTGTACATACATGAATGCATGTGTACTTACACATACCTACACACATGAATGCATACTTACACATACCTGCCTGCACGAATGCATGCATACTTACACACATACATGTGTGCATACATACATCAATGCATGCATACTTATATATACATGCATACCTGCATGAATACATGTGTATTTACACACATACGTACGTATGCACATGCACGAATGCGTGCGTACTTACACACATACCTACATGCACCATAAACTCTTTAGTATGGTAGGAGGGCATAGTGTCTCACTGTCTCAGGCTGGGGGGTCTATGTGGTCACAGTCTGGGGGCTGCAGGTTGCAGCATTGAACATGTTGGTCAGGAAGGGAATCATTGAGAAAATAACATTTTTCGAGGGTGTCAGGAAGGGACAGAGAGATAAAAACTCCTCAGCACGCTGCCTGGAGGCCTTCTAATTGATCTCCACGCATCTACAGTTGCCTCTGTACAATCTGCTCTTACACAGCAGCTTTGTGGGGTTCAGGACCTGTTCCCCAAATGTGGCAACTTCTCATAGTATTTTAAGCTGAATGAGGCTGAGAAATCAGCAGTACAGGAAGGTCACCCTGAGTCCCCTCCCTGTCCCCTAAACAGGACATAAAACCCTGCTGTGAGAGGTGCCCTCCCCATACCCAGAGGGAAGGAGCATCCTGATCTTGGGGACAAAGGGATTTCTTGGGGACAAATCCTAACAGACAGGCCTTGCTAAACCCAACCCCCATTTTCCACCCTTTCCTCACACTCTCTTGTCCATCATATTTTTCCACCACGGGCCACTGTTTATCAAAGCTAGCATAGGGTTTCCCAGCTCTGTTTCTTCAGGTTTTCATTTCCCTGTGTCACATACAATGTGGGTTAAATAAATGTGCATGCTCTTCTTTTGTTAATCTGTCTTTGTCCTTTTAGTTTTCAGAGCCAGCCTGGGACCTTAAGCGGGTTGAGAAAAAATTCCCTCCCCTAGAAGCGCAAAGGCCTGAGTTTTTCTGATTTTGTATAGACGTGATGTGGTGTGAATGGAAAGTGCAAAATGAAGTTTCCGCATTGAATAGCCATATGTGCGCTTATATGTTCATTTTGACCACAGTTACTTCACATTAGAATTCAAATGTACTTATTTTCACACTTCTTGCCAATGTGACAGTCCTTGGTATTTAGCACGTTTGATGGAAAAAACGAATATGTGAACTAGATGAACAGTCCTTTCCATTTTCTTCAAATGTAACGTTTGTTAATTTACTGTTGCATACAGACATTACCTTAAGTGTGCACTGATCACATTCCCCCAATTCACTTCAGCAGTTATTTCCCTAAACAACTTTAGACAAACTGTTTGGTAATTAGCGTTGTTTCACAGTGGACCACAGCGTCCCCAAATCTCTGTTCTTCTGTGAGAAACTTGCGAGTTTTTCTTCTGTGCGCTGCTTGCCGATACACAACTTCCCATCATGTACGTAGCTGTCATTCATTCATCAAACCTATCCCTCCCCCCAGCATTGTGCTTGAGAGGCGATGTTTCCCTGTTGGCTCACGGGCTCTGTTCCAGAATTCTTTTTGGTTGATATAAATATAGCTGAAGTCAGCTGGTGAAGGGGAAAGGCAATTTCCAAACTAAGCATATATGTAAAAAGCCAATTCTCGTCACATATCCAGACACATTTTAAAAATAATTCCCTCAAGGAAAAGGGTAAAAAGACTTCCATAAGTTACGGTGTATCAAAACTGACAGCACTATTCCTTCTTCTGTGCTTTACCTTTTTTAGTAAATGTTTAATTTGTATCTTCACGAAGGGCTTTCTATCTTATTCAGATAGGACAAAAGAAAGAACCTATGTTATTGAAAGCAACATTAACAGGTTTAAGGATTCATGATATTAGCTAAATAACATAGTTGTAGTTAAAATTTTAAGACTTAAGTCTTACCTGCCCCTATGGAAAGATACTTGAAAGATTATACTGATTTGTTCCTATTAGAGGACGTTGCTTTTATCATTCCCATCCCTCTTTTAACCTAAATCTAAAATAAAGAGTTTGTACTTTTCCCAGACATTCTAAACTCTTACTGTCACCAGTCCTTGAACTATTATTAAAGTGCTTTCTAGCCGACAGCTATTACCTTCTTTCGGTGAAATCCCCTTTGACTTTCTGGGAATACAAAATATCAAACTAATAGGATGTGAGTGGAATTCCTTTTGCTCCCAAATTGGTAAATAAGCCCTACAGCAGATGCAGAGGCTTCTAGAAGAGTACATTCTAGTGAAAATTATAACGACTTCTGGCCACACTCGTTTTAGGGCTGAGAAATCAGTAGCCCAGAGGTCACAGAATTCCTCCTGAGCCTTGTAGCACATGATTGCTGCTTTCCCCAGATCTTCTCTGCTCACGTGACTCCCGCATCCGTGGTGGGCAGTTTGCAGCATGCTGGCTGACGTCCGCCTCTCACACCTTCTCCTGTCCACTTCATGCTGTGTGCTTTCTCTGTCACCACAGAGCTTCTTGGGCTGTGAGCAGGACTGACCCATACCTACTGAGGACTTTCCGTCCCTAGGGGGTCATCCTCAAGCAATAGAGAAGTAGACTTGGTCACTTCAGTGGATGGCCCATTCCCTGTGTTGGTTGGCATCGACCCTGGTCACCCACAGTGGTAACCTCGGGGACAGCCCTTTATTGGTTTGCCTCCCTTCCCTTTATTTTGTTCTGCCCTTCCTCATTTGTGTGCTGGCAGTTACTTTTCAACTAAACTGCACCTAAATCTTTGACTCCGGGTCTGGTTTGAAGGTAAAGCAAGTTAAGATAGCCCAAAATTATAAATCAGTGGACTGTTAGAAGGACAGAGGGAGGAAATTGTGGAAATTGGGGGAAAACTGAAGCTTCGTCCTTCCCATTCGCTTGACTGGAGTGCACCCTTCTTCACTCAAGCCGGGTGACAGCAGCTCCAGGAAAACTCCTGGCACGTGGTTAGAAAGCCCGAAAGATGGCGAGACCAGTATCTCAGCACTCTGGGAGACATGAGTGAGAGTATTTGTTTTTCCTTCAGTGCCTACCTATGGAAAGTAATTTTTAAAAAATAGAGTGACGTGGTAGATGAGGAAAGCACTGTGGTGGAAAGATTAGCATTTCTGCCGTTTCCTATGGGACAGTGGGCACAGAGACCATAAATATGCCAGGGCCATCTTTGTTAGTGCCCCCCACACAGCTTCTCCTGGACTGTGGGACTTTAACAGGACTAGGCTTTAAACTGTATCAGGCGGGCGAGAGCTAATTAACTTGGAAGGCTGAAAGGACATAGGTTGCCTGTGTCGGGGAGTTCCCTTGTGGGGTATGTGAAGAATGTATGCAGATCGCCCCATGAGAAGACCAGGGCTTGAATTTCTATAACCTGTACATGTTGGTAAGTAGCCTGTGTCAGCTAGAAAAGCTAGGACCCTTGGAAGAGAACAGGATGCATGAGAGACAGTATGGAGTATAGGACATCCAACTCTCCATTCTTGCCAAATCCTGTCACACAAAGCCTGGCTCATTTAGGAGGAAGGGAGGGGACTGGACTAGGTTGGAAAATGGCCTGAGATAAAGTTTAAAATTGGTTTGACTGGGCTTTTTAAAAATTTGAGATTGGCCTGAATGCTATGGTATGTTACAAAGTATTAATAAAGGAAATTGGGTAGGGTTTTCCATAAAAGTAGTGCTTAGCAAAAAAATGAAGCTGTTTAATGTTTGTGTGGTACAAACTTCATACTCTTCATTAGTGGTTATGCATAGACAATAGACATGTCAACACACACATATATTCTCTTTTCCATGTATGTACACCCATGCAGGGCACACATCAAGATAACAGAAAGGACATGTTGGGAAGGTGAAATTAATCAGACATTTGAGGTACGCTTGACTGCCATTTACTTGATTAATAATAATTGCGTGCCTACTAAGTGCCTGCAATTGAGCTGTGAATTGGGCGTTTATTGGTAGCAGTAAACAGACTTTAAAGGGACTTCAAAACAAAACAGCCTACCTTGGGCAGGTTGGAGGAGAATTGGGAAGCTGAGCTCTCAAGGATCAGAAGTTGATAGATACGCAAAAATTAGTCCAGGTGAGAGTGTTGAGCAATGAGCAAATGTAGCTGAAAACATCCCAGGCATGGAGAAAACCAGAGTCCTGGGCACCACCTTGGTGTGTGTCAATAATTTAAATAATTTAAAGAAGGGGGAGAATGTGTGATGGCTCCTGGAATACTCATTTTAGTAACTAAATGGCTTAAATTTCTGATATTTGCGGAAGACTTGTAGCAAGAGCCAGGCATGGGGTGGAAAATCATCCTGCCATTCACGTTAGCAAGAAATGGAATTCTTAGCTGTCGTCCTTGAGGTCGATTACATGATAATATATTTTGATTAGTTTTAAAAAAAACATTGACTGATTCTTTGGCATGAGTCTCTGTTCTAATACTGGTTGTCATTTTTGGTTACCCTAAGACACCTGAGTCACTAAATATGGATGGATGTGGTAGTGACTGCTGGTTAAAGAAGGAAGCATAGGGACGGAACATGAGAAAAAGTACAAAATTCCATGCGGTTCAAGAGAGATTATTTAACAAATAGTTCCAATCAGGGAGAGATTGGAAAGCGTCTAAAACAAAGGTGGCCCACATGAGTGAAGGAGGCTCACTTATGCTGTCCATCTTCGTTTTAGATGCTTTCCAAAGGAGGCTGCATGAGTGAAGACAGATTTTAAAAGACTCGTGTAGACAATATGGACTGTGGGTTATATGACCAGGGAAATACACAGGAAACTTACATGGATAAATAACAGTATTGATTGGAAGAATTATGAGGTGACGAAATCATTTTTGTTTGTTTTTTATAAAAATAAAATAATAAAATAAAATATAAAATAAAATAAAATAAAACCTGCCTTTAGACCCTCAACATAGTTGAGAAGGATTGACAATCCTTATTTTTAGGAAAATGAGCAAATGAAAACAGATGATAGAAAGCAACTCTGTTTAACTTGCATATTGTTGTCTCATTCTATGAAGGAAGAAATGAACAAACTGACAAAAAAAAAAAAAAAAGATTAAAAAGTTGTTTGAAAAAGGTACTTGAGGAAATTTCTGTATAGACAAGCATCTGACATAAATGTATTTTCAATAAAAATACTTTAAACATAAATAAAAGAAAAGTTACATCGATAAATTAGATAAGGTCACATATCAATACCCAGAATGAATTTCTGTAAGTAATAAGAGCTAACAATGATTCTAGGTCCTTTAATATATGATATCACTTACTCTTCATGAGACTAAACTTAGGTGTCTTTTTTTCCATTTTATAATGAGTCACCTTGGGATTTTAGAAGTTAATATTGTAACAATCTAGACTACCTAGGGTTTAGAGTCAGGTCTATACCTATTACAAATACTGTAGCATTCAGTCACTGATGCATGATAGAAAAATGAAGAAACAGTTTGAATAACTTTAAATTAAAAAGGCAAAAATCCAGAAACAATACATAAAATATTTAGTGAGTCTAAACAAATAAAACTGAACACATGCAGAGTCTTTTGTTTTCTTGTAACAATTGGTATGTAATTAAAAACAAAACTATTGACTTTTTAATAACATTCAAAAGATATATATATAAAATTAAGATTATCTATGAGAAAATTAACACATATTTTAGTGTTAGTTAGGTATATTGTTCACAGTTATTAGAATGGGAAATTTATAAAAGTTTTGAGATGAAAAAATAATTAAAATGGAATGCATTTTAATATTATGTTTGAGAATGTGGTTCTAATAGAAGTAATCCCTGCAAACATTTTATGTTAGTAGGTTACTTTATTGCCAGCTAGTCTTAGTTTGGTAACATTTCTATCTCCCATCTTTCAGGCCAGTGGAGGAAAAGTTACTTTACTTTGAATGACAGTCTCACCAAGACTACTTGCAGTAGAACAGGGCAGGTTTTTAAAGAGAACAGTAGAGAATAAAAAAGTATAAAAATATCTAGTATATATAATGTATTCTGGTATAAAATTCAGCAAGATGGACTTGCAGAGTGCTTTGAAATTCAATTTAAGTGCTTAAATTGTAGTAATTTAAGACAGAATGAATCTGACATTTTTATTTCTGATTCTAATTCTGAATGTATACTTTCAGTCATAAAAAAATTGTATTTTTACCTCACTAACCTAAGTATCTTTTATAAGAGCTATATTATAAAATTTCATTATTATCTCTTTTTATGGCTGTATGTTTCATAGGGAGGAGATTTTCATTATAAACTTTGCTAAAGATTTGTAGTTTTCTACCATATTTGACCTGTCCTGCTACTCATATAATTTTTAAAAAGAATATGTCCTTGCTGGAAAATGACTTTTCAAATGTCACTTTCTTCATGTGTAAGATGAGTGGTATCTGTCACCGAATATTTCCCTGAAGACGTGCATAACATCACCACATTCAAAATGTTTTAATTCATATGCAGCTTTTCACCATATAGTATAAAATCCTTCAGAGGACATCTGTTTTAGGGTCCATGAACAGAACATCCAAGTAAACTGCTCTGAAACTAAAGTTCTCTGATTTTCAGTTTCGTGACAAGTAATAAATCTTTCAACTTACTTAAATATTTAACAATAATAAATACAAATAACTAATCATCACTGCCCACAGCATTGCCAGTTTTCTAATGTTTATATATTTGACCCTTGAACAACGTGGGTTTGAATGGCATGAATCCTCTTATAAGCAGATTTTTTTATCAGTAAATTTACAGTCCTGCGTTTGACATCTGCATAGTCAACCAACTGAGATCCAAAATGGTACTTTCGATCAGTGGTTGGGAATCGGCAGATGCCGAAAACTAACTGTGTGCATTGATCTGCGCCATTTTGTAGCAGTGACCTGAGCATCACTGATTTTGGTATCCGGGAGTCCTGGAACCAACCCCCTGTGGATATCAAAAGAGGACTAGTTAAGTTTTTGGAGAGTCAATAGTTAAATTCAGATTTTTGACTTTGCAGGGGTCTGCACCCTTAACACCCCCACACACACTGTTTAAGGGTCAACTGTATTTTAAAATTCCAATTTAAATATCAACAGTTATCCTTGAGCGATAAATTATACAATGCAAAAAGCATGAAATAAAAGGAAAGAATCAGTCATCTGAGAGGCCTGACTACCTGAGGCCTGGGCATCATTCCTGGTCTTCCATTCCCATTTCTTCCCAAACTACTTGACTGGCCTGATCCAAAGAGCTGCTGAGATCTCTGGGGAAATAGATGTTGATGACATGCCTGGCTCATTGGAGCTCACATGTGGAGAACTGAATCAATGCACTCACCCCTGTGACTTTGGAAATCAACTGGAGGGTTTCAGAACCAGGAAAGAGAGGTCCTATCAATAATAACAATAATAAGTGTTTGAAATAGAGGAGACACAATTTTAAGTAAGAACCAAGACATAAAGCCAGTTACATATAGTTATAGAAAGAACAAGGTGAACATTTGGGCTTGGGAGGGAGGAACTATGAAAACAGGAGTATTTAAGGAATTTAAAATTTTCTAAACTGAAAAACATCTAAAAACTAAAATAAAATTAAACTTTTTAATATTTTATTTTTTATTCAATTTATTGGGGTGACACTGGTTATTAAAGTTATATAGGTTTCAAGTGTACATTTCTATAATAGATGGAAGAAAGACAAAAGTAAATACACAATAAAAGGGAAAAGAAGAGGAAGAGGGCTTAGAAAGTACAGGGAAGAGTGATAGGGTGCTTAGACCACCTTCAGAACCAGTGACAAAAGAGGACTCGGGGAGAATGGAGCCCCTACTAAGAGAGCTGTAGGGGGAAAAAATAAAAAAAACAAAACCAAAAACAAAAAAACAAACACTATCCTCAGGGAAGCATTTGATTTCCATGACAGCAGAAATTCAAATAAAACTAGAGAGAAAATTGTTGCAGTTACACGGTATTATGCTGATGGGGGGCCAAGAATGGTTGCTGAGGTGGGAGAGGGGGTTTGGTTGCTTCTTCATAAGTCATAGCTCCATGAAAATGGAATAATCTTTGAGGAATGCTCTGGAATTCTTAGGCTCTTTGATGTGATTGATGGATACAGACATGTGGCAAATGATGGCATCAGCCTAGATGATCTCTTGGATGCAGTTGTCTCGTTTTGCCTAAGAACAGTGGTGGTGATGGTCATGGGGAGGTATTCTTGAGGAAAGCAAAGAAAGGGGTTTGGGTCTCCTGTGCTGTCTGTTTGATGAGGGCCAAGCCAGTGTCAAGAATAGCAAGTAGAGCCTAGTGGGCACTTTCTAGCGATCATTCCAGTATATACCACAACACATATGAGTTTCTCTCAGTACTATATTTATGGAAGCGTATACCTGTGTCTCTGTATCTCTAGCTACCAGATATCCTGGCTATATAGATACAGTACTGGGTTTTCTTTCCAGTGATAGATGATAGAGAGATGACTCTAGATAGATAGATAAGAGATAAGATAGATGTATATACATATAGACATAAATATACATACACAAAAATGTTTTACATATTTTCTATAATTTTATATATGTCAATAATTGCCATTATTTTATCAACATTGAGCTATGTTTATATAGTATTATCTAGGCTTAGTTCTTTTGATTTTTTGGGGGGGTTCAAGAGGAACGTGTCTTACTGTGAAAAACTAACCACTGCAATGATCGTTTTGCTCAATTTCATTAGACAATATATGTATTTCACATATTTACATGTCCCCTCTTCAAAAAAAACAAAGACAACAATACCAAAAAACTTGAAAAAACAGTTTATTGAAATCAGTTTTATTTATTATACAATACCAGTCTTATATTAATTTTTGCTCCAAAAGATGCATTAGAGCTGATGGTCCGGCTAGGTCTTGTTTTTAGGGAAACACGGTATGTGTCACCCAAAAATGTTTTAGGCACCTGTCTGCTTTCTTATGCTCCTTGCTACAGGCAAAATGTCATCTTGTTAAAGATGATACTTGTGTGTTTCTTGGGCATGTTATGACAATTCAGTCTCAAAGTAATGTAACTCTAAAAACTTTTAAGTATCTGATATCGCATACCTTTCTCTTTAAAAATGTAAACAAAAGTGGGAAACGGCACAATCTCTTCATTCTCAGCCTTAGGAGAATTTCTGAGGCATACGTATGGGGGTGTGTGTGCGTGTGCGTGTGTGTGTATGTACATACGTACGTGTGTATGCACATATTACTATTGAGGCCAAATTGGGAGAGATCACAGTCTATTTCTGTTAGCTGTTAAAAAATAATGAAATAACTATTAACAGATATGAAAATTGATAAATATTCATGTGCAACAGCTGAAAGTCAGTTGAAAAATTAGAAGAAACTTTCATGCAACGGAGAGTAATATTTTTCGGTGAATACGTATATATTAAATGTCACTTAGCCCAATAAATTATTTAGAGCTTCTGATAGATAATCGAAATGTCTGAACATGTTATGCTTTAAAGCCTTGCTTGCTGTTAACAAAGTGTGGTGTACACCCCATTGAACAGGCTCTGGCTTATCTGAAACATTGTTTTGACGGTTCGTGGAGTGATAGACCGCTGAGTTCCAGGTTCTATTGTGGTGATTGGCATTGATTGCAAAAATATTTGAATTGAATGGAAGCACCACAGTTTGTTTCTGTTTTTCCACAAATATCGACAGCACCAAATTGTATTTTATTACCCACTTTAGTGAAAAGTACATATTTTCGTTAAAGTAGGAAAATGAAGAAGGTTAGAAATTGTTATTCCAACTATGTCATTGTTGGTTTTTCTTTCTTGATCACACTTGATTCTGATTGATTTTGAAGAAGAAGAATACATTTCAAAGGCTAATTTTAGATCAGCCGCGTTCAGAGTGGTATCAAACAATTCATTTCATTTTCATGGCATCCCTTCGATTTAAAGCCTTTTTATCTATTTTGGTGTGCTGAGTGATATGATTTCATTATGCATCACTTCACAATTGAAGCGGCGGTGCCATAATCACTTACATTTACATTTATATTAAAGTTTGTGAGCTTAGAGTTCAAAACTGTTAATAAGTAGGGTAATATATTCACAAGTAATTATTAGTCCTTCATATGGTTTGGGTTTGTTGAAGACACACATTGCTACAGCCTCACCCGCATATCATCAAGAATATGTGAAAGGACTGACGTCAGTTGAGAGGGTACATTTCTTTTAATAAAATCACGTTGCCAAACTCAGTGTCTGACACTATCCTCGAGATAAAATTGAGAGCCAGCCCCTTTGCAGCCACAATATATAGCCAGATTGCAATATGCTTTGACTTCCAATGGCCATTCAGTTCCGTGTCTATTTAATATCTACCCCTCCCTCCAATCCCATACAGATATACACCAGTCCCATAAGTTCATAAAATAAAAGTTCTGGAAAATAAAAATGCTAACAGGTGCTAAACCATGTGGGGGGAATTAAAACTCTAGCGTATATATTATTCTACTGTAAATTTTATCATTTGACTGTATCACCACTTACCTCTCTTAATGATATTTTTTTCTACCAAAATTTCTTGTCATCACAACATGTTCGTTGAGGATTTGTGTAGTGTCTCAGAATTTCCTCTTCATCACAACAACGGGGATATTTTGCGGCTCGAGTCATTGGGTTCGTCTAATTTACTAGCCTTACATTCCCTCGACCTCGTCACCCACAGTGATTGTCATTTGCACCCAGCCATTTATGCCTGGAAGCATCACTGTACATCCGTGTTACACAGATTCTCTGAACGCTTGTCCAAAATCCACACAGTTTACTCCCTGACAATATCTTGTGTTATTTCCAGTGTTTCCATTCTCTGTTTCTCTTTACAGCTCTTGTGTAAATAGGTAGGAACTGTTCTCTTTTTTTGTATTTTATCCTATTTTTACCCTTAGCTATTATTTTCCCTCAATGTTTTCACTCCATTTAAACACACACACACACACACCCACACACACACACACACACACACACACACACACACACACCCTTAATTTTTTCCTATTGGGTATTTGCTGTAAAAAAGTACCACAGATTCAGTGGCTCAAACCGTGCAAATTATTATCTCATAGTTCTGAAGATGAGAAGTCCAGTACGTTCCACTCATTTGTCTTCTGTGGGTCGCAGAAAGCAGGGACTTTATGAGGAGATCTGATTCTGGGCTCATTCAGGTTGTTGGCAGAATTGAGTTTCATGTGTGATTGTGGGACTGAGTCCCTGTTTCCTGCTGGCTGTTGACCGGGTTGCATTCAGCTCCTACATGCTACTTGCGTTACCTGGCCCAGGGTCCCCTTGCACTGCATGTGAAGCCAGCAGTGCCCGGTCAAGTCCCCATGCCTTTAAATCTCTCTGACTTCCCTGTGTCTCATCTCGCTTGCTTTTCCTCCACCACAGCTCTCTGAGTGACTCTACCCACCGTGTTCAAAGAAGCAGAAAACCGTGACCCACAATTGACATAACTGAGAATCAGCAGTAGCTTACCACAAATAACCCTTAAGTTGGACTAACAAACAAGATTTTAACTATTTTAAATCACTGAAAATTGGCTAAAGGTTAGATGGAAGTCAAGATGATCAAAATGGGTAAACACAAGGAACTTTCCAGCAGAGAGAATGCAGTTCTTTCCAAATAAGAAACAAAGGCAATTCTAGAACTAAATAATGCAAAAGACAAAATGAAAAATTGGCTAAAGGATATTAAGGCTGAAAGAAACGTATTCCAGGTAGAAGCCCAGATCAGTAGAACTAAATGAGGCACAAGAGAAATGGTAAATGTGTGCATTAATATAAACATTGTTTTTAATTTTTTAAATAAGTACTGATGTATAATGCAAGCATAACAACAATGTATTAAGAAGTTTATAAAATATTTACAAGTAGACTGCAAGAAGATGAGAGTACAAGGGTATAAAAGCGTGAAATGGGACTCTGTAGTGTGAGGTTTCTCATACCCTGTGGGAATTCGTATAATATTAATCCAAAATAAAACTGCCTTGGAACCCAATAGAAGGGCCTGGTCCTCGGTCACTATTATCAGCTGTGTGATCCTGGAAAAACACAGGCCTTAAGAGTGAGGGGGTATTGCCAACGCTGCATGTATACAAAGTTCATCAGTGTCACTTTGGTATATCCAAACTTCCTTTGGTCTTCATTGTTTTTAAAAAACTGATAGCTATCTTAAATGATACAGGAAGATTTGTTAAGAGTTATACAGAGATGAATGGAGAATATTTTAATGTTTAAGTTTTATCCATTTCCCACATGTTTAATATTGCTAAGAATGCAGATAAAATCTACACGTATACATTCTAATTCCAATGAAAACGACAAGCATTTATTAGCATCATTATAAGCTAGACAATCAGCTACATCCTCATGAGTTATTTAGAGGTATTCTCTCATTAATGTTCCACAGCACCCAATGAGGTAGAAATTTGTCTTTAATTTTAGTACATAAAAAATGAAACTAAAATATTAAGTAATTTAGTTATGGTCGCAGCTCATAAGTGGTAGAGTTGGGTTAGAAATTAAATCCATCTAACCAGCATCTTGTACTAAAGAGCACCAGTGTATCACCTCCCTCCTTGGGCCAGCACAGTGGAACTTGACGTTTGAATGAGATGGTACATCTTGTCCTTGAGATTCTACATAAGATTTCCGTTGAGTGTTAATGGAAATATATACAAGTGTAGAGCAAAAAACAAATACAAATTGCCAGTAGGTTCTGTGTTAACATAAGATCAGTGAATCAAGCCTAGCCATAGGCACATAGTCACAGGAAAGGCCAGATAAAATGAACAAGGACACAGTACCTCGATGGTACTTCAGGCTAGAATCCAAAATATGGGGAAAGCAGAAGTACTATTGGCCATTTTTAGTCAGTCTCTTCAAGATTCTCTTTAGTGCTAGGGATTCACAGGAAGTATTCCAACTCCTGGGAGTGCAGCCACTAAGAACAAGACGAGAATAGAAACCAACGCAGAATTCATGTCCTTGAAATCAGGCTTTGTAATCATACTGACATGGGTATGGATTCTGGTACCATCCTTACTAACGTTGTGACTTCGAGAACGTTGCATAACATGTGAGCCCCAGTTTTGCTGTTTCTAAGTAGATAACAATAGCGCTTAACTCACGAGACATGGAAAAGCACTGTTTTACATAAAAGACACTTGAATAACGTTGACCCCCATCTTCTGGGTCTGTGCTGGTGTGGCCTCACCATCCAGTCTGGGCTGAGTAATTAACCTGGAACCGGACTGGATGGGTGCCCCTTAGGCTGTCAAACATTGTGCGTGCAGATCCTTCATTCTACAATCCATACAGATCTCCTATTGAGAAAGACTCGACTCGACCTACTTATTACTGTTTCTGTTTTTACAAAGATGATATTCTCTATGCACCTGAGAAACGATTTGTTTCTGGCAAACTGCAAATGAAACACCTGCTTGCAAAATACATATGGGGAGTCTGCAATAGCTCGTATATTGGCAGCACATCTTGCCTGGCAGTTTCTGTAGGTGTAATGAATTGGGAAAATGTGTTTTTTTACAGAAACTTAATGACTTTCCATAGCACAAGTAGGTAGAAAAAATATGAGGAAACTGATCATTTTAGCACCTGTGTTTGTTTAATTCTAGCCAAAGCAACAACCTGATGTGTGTGTGTGAGCAAAAGTACAAACATTGGTTGAAAGAAAATAAATGAAAATTTGCTTGATTTCTAACTCTGAAAAAAAAAAATGCAGCAAGTTTTGAACAATTAAAAATATCCCTCAAGGACACTAAATAAATCCCAGACAATATCCCTTTTTTAAACATCTTGCTGAAAATTTTTTCAACAGATGTGATTCTTGTCGGTAGTATGTAATGAAACACTTTGATGTTTATGTATCAGGATTAAGAATTGTGAATGAATGTGGTACAGATAAATACTTAATTTCTTTAATATATTTCAGAGTAAATAATATTGAACATTTTACTAACAATTCTTGTTAGATTCATAGAGAATTGTACTTTTTACACAAAGTATATGCATTAGAATCAGATATAGACATACCTAGCCAAGCTGTTTATTTGGTATTTACAATTTAACAAGTTACCTACCTTTTCCAACCCTCAATACCTTAATTTCTTTTGAACAACTGTATTGAGGGATAATTAACATACAAGTAACTACACATATTTAATGTATACAAGTTGATGAATTTGGACAGTTGCAGACCCCTCCACCTATATAAGGGCAGCTATTCCCACTTCATAGGTTTGTGCCTGTGTGTGTGTGTGTGTGTGTGTGTGTGTGTTTGTGTGTGTTTGTGTGTGTGTGTATAAGTGTAAGAAAATTATGTTTTAATATAAAACAACATATGTAAGACACTTGATGATAAGTGGTAGCCATTTTTTAAATTTATTGGGGTGACAATTGTTGGTAAAATTACATAGATTTCAGGTGCACAATTCTGTATTACATCATCTATAAATCCCATTGTGTGTTCACCACCCAGAGTCAGTTCTCCTTCCATCACCATATATTTGATCCCCTTTACCCTCATCTCCCACCTCCCTCCCCCCTTACCCTCTGGTCACCACTAAACTATTGTCTGTGTCTATGAGTTTTTGTTTCTCATTTGTTTGTCTTGTTCTTTTATTGTTTTAGTTTATATACCACATATCAGTGAAATCATATGGTTCTCTGCTTTTTCTGCCTGACTTATTTCATCATTTTTAATGAATTAGAAAACCTTATAGATATCAAACTTTAATCAAAATTAACATAATATCAGATATCTCGAATAATAAACTTAGTAATTGATTTTCAAAAAAACACACCTTATTTTTGTATTTTCAAATACTTGTGCTATTTATCTTTTAATCAACCAATAAAATAACCTATGATGCAAGCTGTTGTGAATGATACAAAGGTTGCATAATATATTTTTTGACCTCTTAAGGAGGTTGTATTCTTGTTGAAACAACAAGACTTAGACTTATTAACAATGAAAGAGTAAGAAAATAAAGTGCTGGGCTGTTTGGCATAATACATGGGCAATGAGAATCAAAGACTACTGAAATCAATGTGGTCCAGAGTCACCAGGATGGACCATTTTCAGTTAAAACTCAAACATTTGTCGCTTATCAGTATATCCTCTTGGCTTCTCTTTTGTCTTTGCTTGCTATTTCCTATAAAAATGCATTCATCTCTAATATATGTGGGTTTCTAGAACGCAGCATATTGGTAGCTCACCTCGGAATGGCTGTATGTCATTACTGATGGGACATCTGTCAATTAAGTAAGGTAGTCCCAGTAAGAAAGCAGTTTTGACCGTGTGCTTGTAACCAGAGAGCTATTTATAGACCCCAGTGGTTGATGTGCTCTTATAAAAAGGTAATGGCATATCGGCATATGAACTTCTATAGGATCATATTTCTCAGTGGGGCCACTAGTTGCCGTTTGGATGGGATACATCGCGATTGTGAAGAATTGTCCTTGCATTGCTGGTCTTTAGCATCCCTGGTTCACATTTAACACCAGCAAAGTGTTCCATCATTGTCATAACCCAGTGCAACCCAGTGGGGTTCCAGGTACCTACATATGATCCAGGGAATACGTGGGGATTCTGTCCAGACATTTTACAACAATCTTAAACACACACACACACATACACACATGCACACACACACACACACACACACACACACACACACACAAATCATGTTGCTTTTATGTGACAATCCATGGCCACATTTCCCTCTTCATACCTCTCAAACATTAAAATAATATCTTTCAAACAGAGAAGATGCAATCAAAATATCTACTCAAATATTCTCATCTCAGCCTTACTTACTATTTATAATACCCCCAGCCAATATTCTTTTAATCGCTATGCTTTTAAATACCATTTAAGAGATACTATTCACACAGTGTCTCCTATTTAATTTTCATAATTTACTTTTTTCTTTATTGTTTGTGGTATAATTACTCATGTGATTTTAATTTTGTTTTTTGAGCTCCTCATCAGCAAGGTTTCTGTTTTTGTTTAGATTTTGGTGTTTTTATTTTTTGTCTCTTGAGAGCCCAGAGTGTCCCAGAGTTTGGAAACACACCTGCACAGAAGTTTTTCCTGTGCGTCTGTCATAACTCTGAGGAATTTTATCACAAAAGGGTATTTTGTGTGTGTGTGTGTGTGTGTGTGTGTGTGTGTGTGTGTGTGTGTTAATCCCCCATATTGAGTACCTCCAACATAAAATTGGTAATAATTCAGACCCAACATCTCAGGATTTTCCCCTTTGAAACTCCAGAAGATTCTTTGCTTCCCAGGAAGCTCTCTTAGGACCCTATGATCAAGATATATGATCTCAGTACCTCTTCTCAACATTATACTGGATATTACATAGTATGAGCAAACAATAAAGATAGGAAAGGATGATCTAAGTAGAAAATCTAAAACTCTGTAGAACAAAATTACTATAATAAATAAATTTGCTAGTATCACAAGATCAAAGTCAATATCTAAAAATAATTGTGTTTCTACATACTAGCACCTAACTGTTGGAAAACAAAATTATATATACATATATGTGTATATATAAACGTGTGTGTGTGTGTGTGTGTGTGTGTATATATATATACATATATATATATATGTATATATATATATATATGTTTATATATGTTTACACAGGGCAATCACTTCAGCTTCCTGTTACATTGGAAATGGGATATAGTTTCCTGTGTTTACCTGAGTTATCAGTGTGGCATATATCTACATCTGATGTCACACTGACTACCAAACATTCACCTTTTACTTAACTCGTAATTTTTAGTTCACAAAAGCCTATATTTTTTTCTAAATTTTTAGGGAACGATAACTACTGACAAATGTTTTAATATATATTCATTTTTGTCCTCATGTTCAAATACTCTTTGATGACAGAGAAAGGAATAATGAAGCTGATAAAAAATATGAAAAGATCTGGGCAGCATTGTAGCCTTAACTAAAATGATTTATAAAAAGAATAATTCCCGCTTTCCATTAGATGGCTCAAATCCTTTGGGTCATTGGAATATTTACAGACTTGCTTAAATAAAATCTTGCAGGATATATTTTCATGAAATTTTTTTTAAGACGACTTATGAAAATATACATAGAAATATGTGGCAAGGAGATACTGATCAAGATCAGAGGGTGAACTGAAGTAAAGAAAACTCACAGCTGGGCTATGATTTATTTCCTTATACTTGGGGGTTGCACAGGCAGTAACTGAACTAGACTAGACCTTGTAAATAAGCTAATAGAATTTACAAATGGAAATGTACTTGAGAGTTCTTTTAAATAATTGCATTTTGGCAAGAAATGATTTGTCTGTCAGGCTCTCTTATTGTAAATAAACCCAGAATTTAAGGATTTGAAGAACGTGGCCAGCTGGAGAAGGAAAATTAGTCAAGCAGATGGAATAAAAATACTAAAAACACCTTCATCTAACAGTAATTTTATGGACACATGGTTAAATGCTCATGTTTGTATCATCCCAATGTGGGAGAAAAGAACATTTAGAAACTGTTTCCAATGGGTTTTGGCCTCTCCAGGAAGAAGTTGGTACTTCTATGTTGCTTGAATCATTTGAATAGTTGCTAAAGTTGGGTGTTGGAGATGATCTATGATTTATGTGAGTTGTTTTTGACAGTTCAGTCATTTTATGGTAATGCAGTAACGTTGGTTTAACGTTTGACAAAAATCAATGAAATTACCACATTAATAGAAAAATGGAGAAGAAATAAAAAGTCATTTCAGCAGATGCAGGAAAAGTATTGACAAAATTCAATACATATTCATGACAAAAATATGTAGATCAGAAATATTGAAATAGATACTTTCGGTTCAATAAATGTAGTTTTGAAATCTCTAAATAAGATCATACTTAATGGTGAAATATTGTTTATTTTCCCCTATGATCAAGATATATGATCTCAGTACCTCTTTTCAACATTATACCAGATATTACATAGTATGAGCAAATAATAAAGATAGGAAAGGATGATCTAAGTAGAAAATCTAAAACTCTGTACAACAAAATTACTATAATAAATAAATTTGCTAGTATCACAAGATCAAAGTCAATATCTAAAAATAATTGTGTTTCTACATAATAGCAACTAACTGTTGGAAAACAAAATTATATATACATACACATGTATATATAATTTAAAGTAGCATTAAAACGTAAACCTCTTTGGGGGACCGTTATTCTGTGTCACCAAGTACATAGGAAAATACTGGTATGGTGACAAATATCTATAACAAATATCTCACTGGAGAAAATGGTTGTTTCCTGACTAGGTTAATTTGCTCTATTATATGTTTTCAAAAGATTATGTTTAACCACTGGTTTATGCAGTTATTTAGATTCCTGTGTCATGTATCATCAGTAAGTCTTTGATATCTATCTTTAAGCCATATTTTAAACTTGTGTGTGTATAGTCAATGTCATAATTTTCTGGCCTTGCATTCCCAGTACTGAATATGGTGACTGGTGCATTTGAAACATGAAATAAATGAATAGATTAGGGTAACAGTTCCCTTTATTAAGTAGGATTCATGTTTATAAGTACATAGTTGTTTTGATGCATAGCACTGGATCTGGAATGCTACAGTGAAAAAGATGGTGTCCTTTGGGTTGGATGGTGGGCTGCCTGGTTTATAATCCCTCTTCCATTCCCTACTTATGTGGTCTTGGGGAAATTATATAAAGTCTCCATATTTCAATTTCCTTCTCTCTAAAATGGCACTGTTCACGGGATCTATCACATGAGCTATTGTGAGGATAACTATAAAACACTTAGAACGCTGTATTCTATTGTTATTATTATTACTAGTATTATATTGGAATAGTCAAGGGGCAATGGATTAATTACATTCTTTAGTTTTTTCACAAAGAAACATATTTTCATAGTCTCTGTGTAATTGCTAAACAAAGTACAAAAATTGTAAAAACACATACAGTGATTGATTTCATATGTTTACAAAAGTTTAAAGGAAGTTGGGCTCTACCACAATCTAGGAATTAATCTTGTTGAAAATTCACTTGACTTACGAACACTGTAAGTTGCTGGCTTTCCTGTAGCCTTAGGCTATAATGAAAGATCTAAGGTTAAAAGCACTCTATTTAATGTTAATCTCATCTTCACCTAAATAATACTTATTTAGAGAGATTTTGAAGTAAAATTCAGAGTGCAAATGATATATGAATAAATGACTTAATTTTAAGAAAATGTATATTAGAAAGAGCAGAAAATGTAGAAATATTGTAAATTGTAACAATTTTGCTTTAGCTTACTCCAACACAACTAAGTTCATCATATTTAAAGACAGTTGATGCATTAAATTCTCCATGTTCATATCCACTATATTAGCAAAACTTTCAAATCCACTGCACATTGTTAGTGACCTAGATAAATTTTATTGCAATTGCTATTAAATGTATATTCTAGAAGACACCAATATCAACAACAAATTCAAAAGAAGCTAATACGAAATATTCAGTGTGCATGTTGTTGGATAGCTTTACCCAAAGTTTTCTGTTTTCTATTCAATTTCATGGAGGATGGTTTCTTTAGCAACTAACACTCGGCCACATATTTCCTTAATAGAACATTACTGAAAAAAAAAATAATGGTCAGGTTTTATGTGGCTGAAAATGTGAGATTTTTTACCACTCATTGAAGGTATTATCTATTATTTTAAAATATCAGTGAGGTGTTTGTAATTTAACACCGCTGGGCATTTAACATCTAGTGTGGAGTGTAGTTAAAGAACCATGTTTCCTAAAATTGTCACCTTTAAAAAGAATGCAAAGAACTTGCTGAAATTACGATAAGAATTTGTCTCTATTGTCAGTATCCACAGCAGAAATGTAAAGGAAATGAACTTGCTGCTAGAATAGGTTTGAATTATAATGATAAATAAAGCTCCTTATAAAAGATGAAAATTCTCATGAATGTTCCTTGACTGTGTATTAAAATATCTATTGTCCTGCAACCAATTTTAGTAGAATTGGAGAAATAAATTTATAGATTGATCAGTTATTTTGGAAGTTGTTTGTATAATATAGGACTGTGTGTTTACTTAGGTGTATAAAAGTGTTCAGCATAAACTCCATACATACGTACTCCCTTGAACCTCTCTTTCCTTACGGTGTATGTATCTACAGAAAACAAATGTTTCCTTGGATTCCAAGGAAATGCTTTAAGATGAATTTACTTCATTTATTTTGAGTTCTTAAGGAAGAAAACACACCATTTACTTGTAATACTTTAAAAAGTATATATGTATATACACACATATGTGTGTGTGTATTTTCTTTTTGCAACGAAAACCTGTTTTATTTTTTCCAAATGCAAATACAGAAGTTTGCATGTTTTGCAAATATTGCTTCAAAGCAACATTTCTATATATAGGGCCTTCTGTTCTAATAGCACATAAACATAGATATGTATCCACAGTGCAAATATATATATTTTTTCAATTTGAGTTTTTTTCCGTTAGTTTGGAACTCAAAGTCACCATGGTAGAGATCATAGAAGTGAGGTAGTAATGCCATATTAGCTTCTGTTATTTTGGGCTATGCATTCATTAATTCTGTAAATATTGAGCACCTTATTTTTTTTAATTTGGCATTCATCTATAAATATTGATAATTCAGTGACTATTATGAACTGATTGATTACCCTGGTGACTTAAAATGTTAAAGATAGTTTATAGGAGAAAAGATAGAAAAAAATAACGTGAAAATTCATGCAAATGGAGAAACAAGGCTACAAAAGTATAGAGATGAAGAAATTTACTAAAAATCAACATTGTGGTTGATGCCCTAAATTCAACCATTCTAATCCATTGTAAAAAGTACGTTAGGATACTCCTTTTCTGGTTGGACCTTGGTTATTTTAAGTCAATTACAGTTCTCGGATGTGCCTTGATAGTTTTGCGTTTGCTTCTTTTTTATTCTGTGGAGAATGTGGGCCTAATGTTACCCTGTAAGCACATTCCTGTCATCAGAGACTGGTCCACGAAGCGACACAGGGCCAAGCCAGTTTATACCCCAGTAACTGAGATGTGGAAAACTTTCCTCAGTACCGAAAGAATGAATAATAGTGTGGTCTGAAGATCTGTGTTCCACGCAAAACTCAAATATTGCCATTATAACCCCCAAGGTGATGGTTTAAGGAGGTTGATTGAACCTTTGGAAGGTCATGAGGCCCTGAGGGTGGTGCTCTTATGGGAGAGGGTTCCCAGAGCTGCCTTCCCCGTCTGCCACATGGAGACATGGCAAGAAGGGGCCATGTAGGAACCAGGAAGTGGGCCTTCGCAAGACACCGAACCTGTCAGCATCTTAATCTGAGATTTCCAGCGTCCATAATTGTGAGGAATGAATTTTTGTTATTCATAATCCACCCAGCTGATGACATTTTGTTATAGCAGCCTGAATGGACTAAGACAGATAGTCTTAAAACCCGTGAATGAAAAAGATGGGCCAGTCTCCTCCTGGCCCATATCCTATAATTATGAGCAGGATGAGACTTAGTATGGAGCCAAAATTGTAGATGGTAGAATGAAATGATTGGGAAAAAACTGGAATTCCCTAACCATGTAATTTAGCTGTAACCATGGCCAACCATAGAGCCAGTTGTCACTCTAGATTGTCTCTTTTGTGAGACCAAGTCCACTTAGTTTTTAAAGATAATTTTTGTTGTCTTCTGTTTCATTTAGTTAAAATAATCCTAACTGATACAGAAGCTAACAACTTTAGAACAGATATAGCAGGAAACAACTTGAGAACACATGCTAGTACATAAAAAATGTGACAGATTGAAAATATCAGATTTTCAAAATTCATAGTATTGATATTTGTGAAATGCTATCTATGGGATATAAAAAGAGATAGCTACAGATGCTTAGGAATCACTGTGAAAATCTGAAGATAGGATTGAAGTGAAAAGCAGAAGGAGACAGGATTAAGATGAAAACTAAAGAACGGGTGAGATTTGAGGATTGGATTGAGGCTATATTAAGTATAGAAAAAAAAAAGGCAACAGAATAACCTATAAGGTTAGAAAAATAATCATGAAAATTTGCCCCTAGCGTTAAGAGAATGGCTACTGATGGTATATACCAAAAAGTTTAGAATATTCTGTTTTTCCCAAAATCAAAATGTGCATAAATAATGCAGATATATTCTGATATTAAGTTATAGTTAGATTTTGTTTTTAATCAGTGTTTATGTGTTATGTGAGATTGTCTTCAATCTGAATAAATAACTTCTCTATCTCTATATAACGATTGAAGAAGATATATATATATGTGTGTGTGTATATATATATATATATATATATATATATATAGAGAGAGAGAGAGAGAGAGAGAGAGAGAGAGAGAGAGAGAGAAATAGAGAAGTTATTTATTCATTATGTGCTCAATAATTTGAACATATGAAAAACACTTTGGGAGTCAAAATTCATTTACTGAAAAGGAGGGCCATGTACATTAAATATATAATTCAGAACATAAATTATCCGCACAATAGAGTAAAAAAAAATAAATAAAAATAACCAGAAATGACTCTTATATAAAGGCATTAAAATTTACAAGTTATTGTAAGAAATGTAGTTATAAAATGTTTTTCATCATTATTTAATTTTCCTCTTATATTCAACTGTTTAATGTTATATTTTAGCCGGTATTGTCTTCAACAATTTTTCAGAGAAACATTAAACAAAATTATACCAAGGATTTCAAAATAAAAATCCAAAAGTAAGAAGGAATTTTTTTCTTAAATCAATGAAAATGAAGACAGAATTCACGCATGTACTTAACACACACTAATGATCTGTCTATTTGTGTCATTGTCCAAAGCTGCCACTCCCTTGTGCCTCCTCAGACACATAATTGCAGTAATTCTCTGGCAAATCCTGATGAGATAGTTATCTTGATCCATAGTGCTAATGAATACATTGTATTAGAATTAAAGTAGACAATGACCTTTCTATCTTAGTTCTCAATTCTCTGATGATTACCATTCTGAGTTTTTACATCAAGTAACAGGTAAACAAAGTTAATTTACGAAGACATAAAGAATCATTCTAAAGTGTTTTTTTTTTTTTTTTTTTTTTCCCCTGGTAGTACATAATATTTGTATCTGTATAGCTCTGGTTTACTGGCATCCCTGTTTTTTCTCTTTATAATCACTAGGAATGGTGGATTTTCTCTAGTAACAGTTTCTTTTCTTGCAAAGTTAATCCTGTTTTGTATCTCTGTGCCTTTTATTCCACTCTCTTCCTTTGGTGACCTTCTAATAATTCAAGGATCACCTTTCAAGTAATTCATGAATCAACCTTTTTTAAAAACCTGACTGTGTCACCTGTTGATCTGTGTTTCATAGAATTCTGTATTTATATATTCATTTCCCACTAGATGGTATTGGAAATAAATACAGATAATCATGAAAATTGAAGGAACAATAAAGGAATTTTATGAACAATTCTATGTCCACAAATTGGATAACCTAGTTGAAATGGACTAATTCATTGAAAGACAATCTGCAAAAACTCAATAAGAAATGAATGCTCTATATAGATCTTTAATATCTACTAAAAACAATTGAATTAAAAATTAGCAACCTTTTAATACACAAAGTGCCATGACCAACAGGGTTCACTAGTTAATTCTGCCAAACATTTAAGGAAGAAATTGCAGCAACACTCTGTAATCTCTTTCAGAGAATAGAAGCAGAAGGAATCCATTCTAATCCATCCTATGAGGCTAGCATTATACTAACACTCTAACCAGACAAAGAAATTAAAGGAAAAGAAAACTGTAGACCAATATCTCTCATGAACATAGATACAAAAATCTTCAAGACGCTATCAGCAAATAGAATCTCAAAATGTATAAAAAATAATTATACATCACAACCAAGTAAGATTTATCCCAGGTATACATGACTGATTTAGCTTTCAACAAAATTAACATTCATTTGTGTCAATAGACTAATAAAAATACAGTGTTCATATCAATAGATGCAGAAATACCATGTGACAAAGTAAAGCATCTATTCATGATAAAAACTCAGTAGACTAGGAGTGTAATGGAACTTCCTCAGTTTGATGTAGAATATAGTATACAAAATAATCTGCTTAATGGTGGGAAACTTGAGGCTTCCCACGAAGATCAAGGACAAGGCAGGAAGGTCCCAAACTTGGCAGCAAACATGACCTTCATGAGGTTGATCGATGATGGACTGTGGTGCTCCAGACAAAGGAATGTAACTCAGCGCTGAAAAGAAATGAGCTATTAAGCCATCAAGAGAAATGGAGTAGCCTTCATTGCATATTACTCAGTGAAAGAAGCCAATCCGTGGTGGTTACATACTGTATGATTTCAAAATGTAACATTCTAGAAAAGGCTAACCTATGAAGACAGTAAAAAGATCAGTGGTTGCCACAGGTTGGGGTAGAAATGGATGAAAGTGCGTAGGCAGAGCAGAGAGAATTTTTAGGGCAGGGAAAATACTCGCTGTGACGTTACGATGATAGACATATATTGTTATACAGATTTCCAAACCCATATTTAACACCAAGAGTGAACCCTAAGGGAAACTGTGGACTTTGGGTGATTATAATGGTCAGTGTAGGTTCATCCTTGGTGGAAAAACCAAAAATGTACCGTTCCAGTGAGTGACGTTGGTAATGGAAGAGGCTGTGCCTATGTGGGGTTGGAGGATATGGGAAATGTCTGTACCTTCCTCTCACTTTTATTGTAAACCTAAAACTGCTTTGAAAAGTAAAGTCTTAAAAAATAACAAGTTATATTTTATATTCCAGTATAGTTTAAATTAAAAAAATAATAATATTGGCTCCTTCTGTTTTAATAGTAATTTAAAATTTTAAAAACATTTCACGTCTACGTGTAATAATTAAATGAAATTAAAACAAACGGAGGAGTAAGTAATGGTACCCTTTAATATTTAAAGATTTTCCTCATTTAAAATAATATGTTGGCATATTAACAGGTACAATTGAATTATTTTAATATCAAACCAGTACTGTTTAGTATAAAACTAAGTTTCTATGTTGAATAATATTCTCATCCCAAAGGGTGGAGAAGAAAGGAAACACTAATTTGCAAACTAATTAAACATTGACAAAATAACGTAGGGTAATGTGAACTGAAAAATGATGAGACTTTAAATAAAAAAGATAACACATTATTTAAAAAAATTTTCCAACCATGGTAATACCGAACACTCTAACTCCATTGCATACACAAAACAAAATAATGTATCAGTTGTAGAAAGTTGTGGACTTCAGTTTTTTAATACTTGATAAAAGGTGTACATAGAAGCAATATTTCAGATTTATGTAAGACATGAAATGTGAGCAATTTAGGGCTAAAATTGAACTAAGCTTTACACTAATACACTAAGCTTTTTCTTAGTGTAATGTCCATGATTATCTAGAGATTTTCATCAAAAGATCAAAATAATGAGGTGATTATGCACAGATTCAAAATTTCAATCATACCATCTGTAGGTGGTCTTGATAATGAGATCTTCATTGCCTAATGGGGATGAAAAATTGGCAAGCTTATTTCTTGCAAAGTTAGAGGAAATACTACATCTAGGACAGTTTCTCCAATCATGAAATTAGCTTCTGTTTTCATTTCGCTCAAATAACTCTCTCTTTTTAAATATGAAAATAAATACTTCAAAGATACAACTAAGAGGTTATTTGTCATGTTGCTGACACCTCACATAATTAAATATATAATTATGCATCTGAAATTTTACAAATGATACACAACTCGCAGCTCCAAATTTAATCTTGATTTACGAAAGTTTAGCTTATGGACATGTTTTATGAGTGAAACAGGGATGAAGGGAATGACATAGAAACAGTTATTGAGTGCTCACTGCCCTTCCCTCTCTCCAATGAGGCTCAGGCAGCAGAGTGACCGTGACTGACTGACCATTAGATTTTGCAGGGAAAATAGGTAACCCTCAGGCCTACCGTCCTTAGGAGTAGGTGTTGCTATGGGTTATAATTAGTTCTGCTACAGTGAAGACTAAGAACTTGGAATATTGTCAAATAAATTGTCAAACTCCAGTCTGTTAGGGCAATGATCATCAGTCAATCCATTTAGTAGCTAAAGTGAATGTATTCCCTGGAGAAATAATGTAGACCACTCAAAGAATTCAGAATTTGCAAGACAAAAATATTCTTAAAAATAATAGTATTGGTCCCAGGTCAATAATAACCCCAGAGCATCTATCAAAATAAAATTTAAAGGTATTTTCAAGGAACATTTCCAAACCTTGGGTCACACAACAATCCTGTTGAATACAAGTATATATCCCACTGAATACAACCTTTGCTTAAATTATGAGTAGTAATAATTGGTGATTACAGTACAGGGAAAGTGAAATGACGGACAGTGATGACAGAGAGATGGGAGGGAGGAATTGTACACTTTATAGTGAATCTATGCTACACATAAAATAATATAGTGTTATTAGATGAGCGAAAAATAACATTGTAAACTCTTAAGGCAATTGTTAGCTAAAAAGGAGAGAAAATGGAATCATATAAAATGCTCAATTGAAATTAGAAAAGCCAGAAAAAGAAGCTTCTGTCAGTGAACAGAAAACAATTATGAACATGATTTATGTTAATCCAATTGTAGTGATTCAGTATCATCAGTCTAAAGATACCAATTAAAAGGTAGAAAGTGGATTTTAAAAAAAAGACCCAACGGTATGAGGTGTACAAGGAACTTACTTTAAATATAAAGACTCAGAAAGACTCAAAGTAATGGGATGAACTCCTGCTTCTGGAAAGATGAAATATCACCTTTTTTTTTTTTTTTTTTTTTAACTTCCTTTTCATAAGTACAATGAAAACCCCTGGACATTTTATATAAAACGAACATAAGAAGACTCTGAAAGATGCAGAAGCCTCAGGGCCTATAGAATGACATGGTGAAGAGTTCAGTGGATTTCCTTTTTATCTTATATATTCCAGACTTAGAGTTGAAGAACTCAGCAAACTGGGAATGTCTAAGGGCATGGGAAAAAAAACAAAACAAAACAAAAAAACAACTCCAACAAAAGCCTGTTTCTTCTAGCTAAGGGAACAAAAATGGAGCAGCCTAGCAAAACAGAAATACTAGACAATAACTGCTGTACTTCAGGAAAATAATACAGAGAACACTGTGACTCCCACCTCCACCCAGGCCAGCAAGTGCTGAATAGGGAACTGATACTTGCATCTTTATGAGGGTGTAAGGAGCTTCCGCAGCACTCGTGGTCAGAGACCTCCCAGTAGAGACACTAGACATCCATGTCCAATTGCCAGGAATAAGGTTCTCCTCCCACTGTGATATCATTGAAGACCAGGCTGGGAGCTTGGCCTTCTAGACCTACGTGGGTATAATGTGGAGGCTTTTACCCTCACACCTGGTGGCATCAAACGACGTCTAGGTAGAGTCAGGACTTTGAACATCACCCAGTGGAAACAAGGTGACAGTCAGCGAAGATCACGTGGGAGCCCAAATTCCTATGCCTTGCAGAAAGTAACAGGGAGGACAGTCCTCATTGGGTGTCTATAAAAACCAGTTGTGAATCTGGAATTCTGCCCCCACGAGGGGGCAGTAAATGACAGTCTTGCCTTCCTTTGCCAAAGGGCTGTCCAAAAAACACCCGCTTAAATGACACAGTCTTTCAACATATTCATGAAATATCCAGGGTTCAACCTTTTCATACAAAGAACCAGGAGGATCTCAAACTGAATGAATGGAATCAATCATAGATACCAATGACAAGAAGAAGTGATACTGGATAATTTGGCAAAGACTTTAACGCAATCATCATGAAACTATTTGAAGGAGCAATTGTAAACATAGTAGGAACAAGTCGAAAAACAGAAAGCCTCCAGAAAAAAAATAAAAAAATGTTTCAGGAAAATAGAAAATATAAAACAGCAAAATGCATGTTTTAGAATTGAAAAATACGTAACTGATATACTAATCTCAGTGAATGGGCTCAAGAGCAGAATGGAGAGACAGAAAAAAGACTCAATGGCATGGCTTAAAAAGTAGTGATTACCCAAATTAAACAGTAGAGAAAACAAGATTGAAAAACATTGAACAAAACTTCAGGAATTGCTATTATTATTAATGGTTAGTAAATCCAGCATTCACATCATTGGATTTCTATAATAAAAGGAGAAAAAGGACAGCAAGATTGAACAGTACTCAAAGAATGGGAGGAAATGTCCCAAATTTGGGGAAAAATACTAAAAACCCCAAAGAACTACAGGTATAAGAAGATGAATTAAGCCAAAACACAATAAACCTTAATAAATATTAGCAAGACAGTTCCTTATTCAGCTTTTGAAAACTTGAGACAGAGAAAAAATCTTGAAAGCAGTCAGATAAAAATGACACTTTACCTATATGGACAGTGAATTAGAATGACAATGGATTTCTCATCAGCAGCCATGAAATCCAGCAGGAAGTGGTACCATATATATATGCTGAAAGAAGAGAACTATCAACAGTATCCTATACCCAGTGAAAATATGCTTTAGGATTAAAGGAAAAAAATCAAGACCAAGATAATTTGTTAATAACAAACATACTCTAAAAGAATGACTAGAGAAAGTTCTCTAAATGGAAAAAGAACGATAAAAAATAAAACATTGGCAGATGAGGAAAAGAGAAAGAACAAGATTAGAAAAATTTTGATAAATACGATAGACTATCTTTCTCCTGATCGTCTTCTCAAGAGTCTCAAGAGTTTGCCAAATTACTCTTGGTAGTGGAAGCAAAAATTATACTCTCTATACATGTTTTTTTTCCATATACAGGAAATACTTAAGAGAATTCCAAGAGTTAAAACAATGTTAGTTCAGCACTTGAACCCATCAATTGATTGGAAATTAATCAAAAGGATTTACCATACTTTTCAGGATAAAACAATAGTGTGGAGGGTGACAAAGCAGAGGTTTCCAACACATTGCAAACAGGCTCTTTGAAAGTATCCCTTAATATACATTTGAAAAGAGTAACAGTGTTCATATCGTTTTTTGAAAGTCCCTTCCCTTGTTTATTTTTAAGTTGACTTATATGTTTTATTATCTCTGAATTTTAATATATATTTGAATAGTTTGGATACTAGTCCTTCATCAAATGGGTGTGCTGCAAATATTTTTGCCCACTATATAGCTTATAGCTTATCTTTTCAGGCTTTAAAAGAGTCTTTCATAAAGCAATAGTTCTAATTTTGGAAAAAAAGTCAATTTGTTGATTTTTTTTCTTCCATGGAGTATGTCATCTTTTTGATATTGTATCTAAAAATCTCATTACAAAACCTCAGATCCACTATTTTGTGGAAGCTGTAACTATTTTCCTCCACGTACAGTCATTCACTGTTGTCTTACTCTAGAATGCCTGAGTTTTTTTCATTACAGTAAATGGAAAAAGCAGGTAGATCCATTATTGAGTAAGAAACTATGGAAACCGATTGTTCTTGTTAAAGAAACATCGCATTCTTACAGGTGTAAAAGATGATATGCTCTAACAGGTTTTGTGATGTTCAACTTGAAATGAGTCCAAAGTCGCCTGGTGAGGAGGTGACACCAACATTAACTTTTTCCAAAGCGTCAGCGGAAGTTTGGCCAATTTATAATAGGAAAGGGGGCCCTCTAGTGAAGCCCCACTCCAAGATTACTGTTTCTAAGTTAATTGTTCTCGGTTATATTTTCATATAAGAAGACATAAAGGTAATATTGTTTCAATGAATGTTTGCCTCCAGAACAGTTGATCCCGTAGGGAATTAAACCTCAGAGTCAGGACTTATCATCAGCTGGAAACTTAAGAAGAGTAAATACCAGGTAGAATAATTCCAGGATCAATGTTCTTTCAAGTTGTTGTTATTATTATTTGCTGTCCTATTATTCAACGTAGGACTGCTTAGACCTATGTATATATCTATCACAGTCCTACTTGTTCCTACAGAGTATCAGTCGATCCTAATTATTCTCAGATTACCTATTTGCAAATTCATCTACTCAGTGAAATGTCTGTAAGACCAGATCAGTGCTGGCAGTGTTTCATACTTATTCAGGGAAATGCAGGGAAGGTCAGAGCCTTGTGTCACCCTCTGCACACATCCCTAGCTGAGAGCTGGACAATATAGCGTCTGCTTGCTTCTCGTTTCAGTTCTTATACTGTACACAGTGTCTTTTTTTTTTTGTCTTTTTTTTTTGGTCCAGTCTATTTACTGCTTAGTTTTTAAATTTTGGGGGGAGTTTGTTGATGATTTTCCTGTTTAAAATATTTCCCCAAGCCTATTGGGGCAGGGCTGTGTGGTGTTCTAAGCACAGATAGGCTATTCATGCTTATCAAACACAGGGTGTGTTTTAGATATCTATTGAAAAAAATCTGTATCCATGATGTCCATGGATAAAACATAGCACAGAGAGTTAAATAACTTACTCAGGGTACACAGCTATAACTGCCGGAATTGAGATGTGAACTTTCTTACACGTTCAGCCACTTCATTGTGCGAGAGAATTTGCCCTCTTGAATGGTGTATCTCGATATTTCTAAATAAAATGAAAGAAAACAAAAATTAGAAGAGAAAAAATCTTATCTTTTTGGAACTTAAAATGTATCCATTGTCACATCATATGTTCATTTTAAGGGCAACATACTACTTTTAGAAACAGACATTAAACACTTTTACATTTTCAGAAGTGTTGGGACTATTTTTACTTATGTATACCATGTTTCCCCGAAAATAAGCCCCAGTTAAGATTGTCAGCCGGCAGGACGCACTTAGTACGTTATGACGATGTTCCAGAAGAAGATGACATGACTATATTTGAATAAATGTAGATTGTTGTACATGAAAAAATAAGACATCACTTGAAAATATGCCCTAATGAGTCTTTTGGAGCAAAAATTAATATAAGACTTTGTCTTATTTTGGGGGAAATACGGTATAAGACCCAGTCTTATTTTCAGGGAAACACGGTAGTTGAATTTAAGTAGATTTTACTTTAAAAATCTGCAACTACAGAAATAGTTTTAGTATTCTGTTTTATTATATTTCCTTTAGATGTTTAACACACAAACTAATTATAGAAATTAGAATTGGGAAAATTACTAAGGTACATTATGGTATTTAATTTAACTTCACAACTTTTACTATGGCAACTTAAACATATTCAGTCAAAATCTAACATGCTATATTCTTTCATATAAATTAATTACTCTAAGATACAAAATGACTTCATTTAAAAAATTGTTATTCTGAGTATAAATCAGATTTAGATCCATGTCTCTGTTCAGTTCTGATAAAGCCTCACTGGAAAACTCTAAGAATAGGTGAAATAGTTCACCACAAGAATACAACAGTAGGAAAATTATCTCATTTATTTAGATGATAACTTTGCCTTCTTGCATGAAAGTAATTTTGTGGGTGTATGGCTGTGAAACAATGTACTATATTCCTCTCCCAGAAGAATCACAAAGGGAAATAGGATACATTAAATCAATTTTAGTTTCCAGTGGTACAAAAAAATTTCATCTTCCGTTTAATGAAATTGTGGCATTTTATTTCCGTTATTAATGAGTTACATTTTTGGAATGAGCCAGTTCTTACATTTGATCTCTAAACATCTTAATCTGTAGGTTAAGCAAAATAATAATATCATATGACCTAGTTTGCATTTTATAATCTAATCTATGATAATAGACGTCATTTCAAACATATTAAATTACTGCTAAGGAAACTTAGACTATGGATATGAATCTCCGCTTGTATAAAAATTCACTGTATGTGAAGTTGTAAAAGTATTCAGAATTTTTAGCACAAAATGACACTATAGCTTTTGATTGTCCTTTGAAAAGATCAAGACATTATACAGAAATCTGGATGTCCTACCAAGTAGTTCGAGAAATTCTCATATAATTCTAGATCCTTCCTATAATATATATGTATGTGTGCAAACACACACACACACACACACACACACACACACACACACACGAGGTTGTCTATTCCTCAGAAAATTAGAGGAGCTTTAAACAGTTTCTGGGGTGAAAGGTGTTGGTGTGTGTATGGAGGGAGGGGTGCGGGAGAAGAATAAGGAAAACCTACGCATAGTTTCGAAAACTAAGATTCTCCTGCAGTGAACTGTATTTGTTTTCACCTAAAACTTTGACATAACACCAAACTTCAAACTAGATTGAATTGAACCCATACAGAGTGAAAGATTCGATGGGAAAAAGCCCTAAATGTTTAGTCAGCTGGGTACACAGTAATGGGCTTTATTGAAGAGATTCATGAAAGGGGCAGAATCCTCTCTAGCAGCTAGAAGGGGGCTGGACAGAATGGGAGATTTTGTAGGAAGCAGGGTGGGGCAAGGGAGCTACTAACAAGAGGAAAGACTATTTTTAAACCAGGATGACTTTTGCGGGGAAGGGAACTGCAGTAGTTTTTATCATACAAATCACCTCTTCTTTCTATGGGGGATGGAGAGGTCCCAAGTGACAGGTGACCTCATTGATGTTGACCAGAAAACTCCAGACTGGTTGATTAAGATTATGTTTCTGGGAGAAGCTGAAACAGCAACTAGGTCACCTATTAAATCTAGGTTTGCTGTCATGGGCTTTAGTACGAGGGATGTCATTTTGGGCCTGTGGTGTTTGTTCTCCATAACACCAGTAACAATAAACTATTTGTGGGAAACTGTGCTTAGGTTTTTTCTTTTCCTTAGTTGCATAGTCTAGTCTGATGTCTTGTATCTTGTGACAAATGACACAGACCCAGTGAAATTGAAGCACCTGGTTAATCTCTTCTTAAACCATAGGATGCCATCATAGTCACCTTGTCATCAGGCAGCACCTTGTAGATTCATGATATTCCACTTGGTGCCAAATGCTGTAGAAACCGTAGAGGTTGTTTGCCTTGCGGTATATATGGAGTTGGAATAATACATTTCCCATCAACCCAAACACAAGTCTGTTGTAAATTCAACTAAGAAAATGGAAGCAAAGAGTTGACTAAAACTGTTGCCCCAGACTTTCAACGTGGCCAAACACCAGATTGTAGGGCCTGCAAAGGAGAACAGCAGTAACACCCATCCCCTGACCTGGAGTCAGAATCCACTAGGACTCACCCATCCAAGGGCAGGCACCAGGGTCTTTGTTGGCAGCAAAAGTTATGTGTGGATCTGAGACCTGCTTTCAAGCTGAGGCTAGGCTGATCCAGTCAGAGTAGAGCAGATGAGTCGCTGATATAATGGATCAGACCCACAGATACACCACCTTGCTGTCATTGATTATCTTCCACCTCGCTGTTTTCCAACACTATGGACATTTGGAGATGAGTATAAACAGTACTGGAGTCTGTATCTGCTGCAAGTTGCACAGCCCTACAGGACATCCCGATGGCTTCCTGGGACCTCCATTGGTTCTTCTACCCTTTTCGGAAGAGGACCTCATTTCCTTTTCACTCCTGCTTTTGCTCTCTCTCCCTTCTTATGCCTCTTTTTCTCTGTATATACCTGTTCTTGCCTTTATTTGATATCTGCGGCTTCCATAAAGATGCCTCTCTGCATGATGGAGTTTTTAAACTCTAATTAATCTTTTAAATTCTCCTATTTCCTAAAATAGATGATCTAGTCAGATATGTTGCCTTCAGGTGGGTGTGGGTAATAATTCAGGAAAAGAGATTGATTAAAATACATACATGTATATAAATATTAAATATTGATTAACATAAATAGACATAAAATAAATATTCTTGATAGACTTTGTAGTGTGATGTGTTCGTAGATTGGTAATAGGAGTTGTTGAACAAGCTTTTAATCCCCCAAATATATTAATACCGTAAAATTTGAACGATGGTATCAGCCTGGGAGGTCTTACATCTGGAGTCAAATTGGTTGAGGTCACATCATTGATGACTACTATTTTCCTACATTGTATGGCTATCTAATTGCTTTATTAAAAAAATTTAAAAATTGCAACCGGATGTTAATAGAACATGAAATTTTTAAATAGTGAATACATATTACATTTAAAGGCATTCTTTTTATTACTTATAGAAATAATTTAGTTTTGCTTTACCTAATCCTCATTACCACCATGAAAATTAAGTAAGAATAAATATGTTTTACTACAATAAATAAGTAAATAAAAAGCTCGAAGCTTCCACCAAAATGTATACCATCATATTCTTGCTCATGGTAGTTGAATTTCCAGCAGATTTTTTAATGATGTTTAAACAAATAATCCATATAAAATGACTAGCCAGATGTTTAATGAAAAATTAAAATATGCCCAGAGCTGTACCGAGCACTACGGATACTAAAATCAATTAGAAATTGACTGTTGCCTTGACAAGATCTTAGTCCAATTGTTGAGATAGACTCTTGCTGTAATAATTACAACCCATCGTGTTAAAGGATGTGGTTAATTAAAGAAGTTCTGTGGGAGCACAAAGAAGGAATCGCCCCACACCTAAGTGGGGGCTCACGATATCCTTAAGATAATTTGATCTTGCCTAAGAAGAGAAGAGGAGACAGAACTCCGAATGGAAAGCAGGAAACGTAAATGCACGCCATGATGGTTCCACATTTGCTGGGAACGTTCACATAAGAGCTTGGGGAACTGAATCCTGTATCACGAGTACAATGCAGCAGGAAGTGGTGAGCGCATGGCAGGACTTCAGTTCTGTGGGTTTAGGAATCTAAGGCAGCCGGAAATGTCTCCTGGCTTGCAAATGTCGGATCCCAGTATGACCTTTGCTTTAGGAGCTGACCTGCAACAATCCAGCCTGCAGTCTTCGCTTTAGGCTCTGCTGGGACTGAGTGGGACAATCGCTCATGTTGGGGAGGACTGACATTAGTATCTCCAGGACAAGACGTACTTCGGATGGACCATCATGTCAGCTGATTATGACAGTAACTAGTGAGGATCCCTAAAAACTTCTCAAAGAATAGTCATGGATGTGCAAAACCACTTCCCTCTAAAACGTCTCGATGCAAGTTGCATTGCTTCTCAATACCTCATGGAATTCTCATTTCAATCAGTGTGTATGTGCTTTTGAGGGAATTTAAGGTGAGGAGAACTTGAGCAGCCGACAAAGAACACACCGTGAATACTGAACTATGGACCATTGACCCAGACAAACGATATTTCTTACCACTAGTTTCTCCTTTCTGCAATGCAAATACCACCACTACTATTAATAATACTAATAATACTAATAGTACTTCCAGATTATTTTGAGGTTTCAATACGTGAATCATTAAAAATGCTTAGGACAGTGTCTTGTACAGAGCAAGTGCTATATAAATGTCAGCTGCTGTAACTATTCTAACTTATCAATGTTAGCATTATATTAAGGAAACTTTTATGTCTTCCTGTCATTTTTCATCAAAATTGTAATAATCATTGAAGGGATAAATGTGATTCGATCCAGATCATAAAGTATCTTTGGACATTATCTTCTGTTAGTAGGCACATATGAGTTTTAATGTTAGGAAAATGACTCCTGGGAGCCTGCAGATGGAATTATGTGTAACAGTGACTATGCAGAGTCTAGTCAGAAAAAGTCTAATAAAATAATAATTGGAAGCATAATAAAAACCTAAAGTGAGGCAGTGGCAGGAAAACTGCTGTGACTGGAACAGATTTATCCAATAATTGGGGGAAAGGCCCGACCAAGGAAATGTGGAGAATGAAGCTACTCAGTGTGTCTTGTCAGGCAGTAAGCTCTCCAAAATTAAGTACCTTTCCTATATTTATCAGATATGTTTAAGAAATATAATATTCTCTTGGCTATAGTAGTTCCTCACTATGTATTTCTTTAACAAACTGAAAGTGTAATGAAGGCTTTAGTTTATAACAATCATGGGCTAAAGGTAATTTGAAATAAGGAGATATAAAAGTAGGTTTTGGATAATCCGGATAGGAGGTGATTTGGGCAAATCCAAAATAAAATAAGATCTAAAATAATGAAAAAAAGATTACGGATAATTAACGACCTAGATTTTTGATATCACCCTTGGTGTTAAAGTGGTAACAATGGAGGTTGTAAACCAATATGTTTCCCTTGATTTTAGAAGATTTCAGAATTTCCCATTAGAAGAAACTCATTGTGTAAAGCCTATTACTCCACGCTTTACATTGTCCACATGTGCAGGAATTAGAATTATTTTACTGTAGGGCCTGGAACTGGTTTGTGAATCATTTCATTTGAACCATGACTTCTGTGGGTCTTCTTTTCCTCCTTAGAAGAATAAAGTTCTATCTTACACTCGTGTGGTAAGGATGAAGGACATAAACTTCAGGAAAAGAGTTTTAAAAGTTAAAAGAATAGTAATAATAATGTCGTAAAGTTTAACAGTAACATTTAGCAGGCAAAAATCACATTTATTGGAAGAATGGAGGTGAACTTACACTTCTAAGGATGACATGGGCATAAGAAACTCCCAGGCAGACCTCAGATATTTTTCTAGAAATTGGATATCTATACATGGAGCCAAAGTACCCTGCAACTGCTCTCATGGGACTCTCAAAGAAACACGCATATAATACACTGAAATAGTTGTTGGATAGAGTCTCAGACTGAGTTTTTCTTAAAGTACACCGCACATTAATTGCTATTTTTAATTAAACAGCCACTGAGTTTACGACACTGTAATGGGTGCTTTACACATTTCATCTGATTGAATCTTCATCATACTTAGAGGTATGTAATGTTAACAGTACAAACTTTATCTGATAAGACGAAAGCCAAAAAAGGATAAATAACCCAAGGTCATATAGAAGAAAGTCAGTGTTAGGAGCCAGAGTTGAAACTCACAATTGCCTGATTAAAAATATATAGGTTTAATTATACGCAGCAATGCTTGTATATGACCAGATTATGCAATGTAATTAGAAAGATGAATACCCCACTTAGAAAAGAATTATGCAAGGCAGTGTGCAATTAAGTAAAAACAGTTTTGCACAGTAATCAAACGATTATGGGAGTAACAGTGATAATAATTAGAAGTGATAATTGATAATAATTGGCTTTGCTAGAATAATCAATGGATTTAAAGAGCAGAGATATATTTTTTTCTGGACCTTTAACAATGGGGAGATTGTATAAGAATTTTCAGAAACAGAAGGGACAGCATTATCGACCAATTGTCTTTCATATACTTCTTAAAGCTAGTCTCACTGAGGTACAATTTTTATCTCTGTGATTACGTGTTTCACTGTAATTGTATAGCTCCTTGTTATCTTACCAAAATTATTTATTTGTCCTTGATAAAGAAGAAGCCATTTACAATCTTGCAAAATTGAGATCTTGTCTAATTAGACATAAAAGAAAGAATCTATTCTCTCCATGTATAGCTGCTTTATTTTGTGCAGCCCAATGAAATCTAGTAAGTCCTAAGGGGTTACTATGTGGAGTTATTATTTGGGTTCCAAAATAATCAGAAAGCTTCCCTAAACAGTAGACTACAATAATCATAACATCCAACGTGCCACTTAAAAGAGTTTGGAGAAGGTAAATGGTACGCTGTATCTATAGCACTTAGTATTACACGTTTTGATACTGACATTTTTATGAGTCAGAGTGTTTTGAACGTTGAGATTACCTTCCTCTGCCTTTGTCTGGTCAACTGCCTGACAGCTGATTTGTGAGTTTGTGTCACAGTTGGATGGTGTGCACCCACCTAAGAAATAACAAACCTAGGGTTCTCTCAGAACAGATGGAAGGCACTCCTGGACGGTGTCACCTACTTGGGGGGGATGGTAAATGAACTGAGGAATTTGGGTTCTGATACTGACATCGTTGCAAGCAGCATCACTGCAAAAGTCATCGATGACAGCGGCCACCTCCAAGTATTTGAAACTCTTAGTGCTCTTTCTTTGACAGTTGGAAAATAAGTCCTGTAATAACGATGGGGCTCCTTTAACATGCTTTTGGTTTGTTTGTTTTTATTAATTTTTCTTAAGAAATGTTCTTATGCTGAAGAGGAAAAATGTTGGGTTCTGAGTGGGAGTAGAGGGCCTATATTATAGATAATGAAAAGAAGGGCTATTTATAAAATACATACTCAGCTTCAAGTGTTGTAATTTCAGATATTTTCCGTGAAAATCTTCATCATGTATAATTCCCTTTCATTAAAAAACAGTCAAATTTTACAGAAATTATGATCACCTGCCTGGTACATATCTCTAATTTTAAGAAGTTCAAGACATATAATTTGGGTTTTCTCTGCCTCCCATGATTTCCTTCCCTTTTTTCTCAGAATGTCAAGAGTTCTTTCTGGAATGGGACAAATTATGTTATGAGACATCATCTATCCTTTCTGATACATTAAAAAAGTTTTCTAATCCTATACTCAATTGTTGGTATAGTATTTGAAGTCTGATTTTAGGTCATCTCTTCTCCCCGCCCCTCCCTTAATTAAGAGAAGTAATCCTTGGGACGTGGAACGTATAATTTGAAGGGCACTGTTTTCAGTTTCTTGTATTGCTCTTATGAGCCTCATTTACAGTTGACATGCATTTAGGCCACACATAATTGATATATAACTGATTTGCTATAAACGATCATATTTTAGCTCTCTCCCGTCTCGTTTTAAAGCTCATAAATGAATTAGGGTGATAAGCCTGGGCATTTTTTAAACATAGTTTTTCTGTCCCAGCTGCAACCTTATTTGCCATCCCAACTGATAATCTGTAAAGCTAAATTACATACTAAGTAAATTCATGGATAACACTAAACTGGGAGTAGTTGAAGAAAGAGATGGAAAAAAAAGCAGTAACATAAAAGTGTGATCATGACAGAGAAATGTGAGAAGGAAAAGAATGCTAAAGAATGTTGGACTTCAGGAAATGTGAATTCTTAGAGAAAGTTACTGGATTTTTACCTGTCTTTACCTTTATTAAACATGTGTGTGTGCTTGTATAAATCCTGATCAGAACCCTACAAAATAATGAACAGGCAATGATTATTGTTCTTGAAGCATTGGACAATAGTAAACCTTTGGTTGTCAGTACAAATACCTTATCTGCGTAAGACCGTGTGGAGTAAATTACAGCTTCCTTCCCTATGCTTATGGGTTGTTTTCTTTTAGGTTAGGTTGCTTTTAAGATATCATTTATTTCTAAGTATAATCCTCTTTTATGTGGGACAATGTATAAGATCTTGAAGACGAGATCTACAAGCCACAGCTTTTGAAATTAACTTGATTTGTTAACACTAATAACATTCATTTTTTGCTTCAACTTTCTTAAGGACGCTGATTTAAAGAAATGCTAGGGGAACTCATACTGTATTTATTAGTTTTCCTCACCATAGTAATCTCAATCAAAAGCATTAATAAACACCTAAATGAACAGCTTGATCTTCTATGGTTATTAGGATAACAAAATGAGTAATAGTAAGTCCTGATATGTTAAGTTTTGGCTAAGACTCTTGTGGCAAAGAAAGAAGTGAATTAGCATAGTTTATGGATAGAACTAGAGTTTGAACTTAACTATTTTGATTTACATTTCGATGCCTGGTCACTGTACCCTGTGATCACTATACTACATTTCTTAGGACCAATATTTTCTTTATATCTAGATGTAAATAACCTTTCCCTAAAACATGTACTGTTCTTTAACACACTGGAACAGGCATCAGTCTATCGGCCATGACATTATCAATCTTCTGCTCAGCCACTCCCTACAGATTACAACAAACATTCTGCAAGGGATGGTGACATATAAAATGGTATTTTTGTTTTCAAGAACTTACAACTAAACTTTACAGATTAAAGAAAAAAGCATACTCAAAAATTATAGTAATAATAAACGCTGTTAACTACTGTTTGAGTATTAAAGATACAATATTCTATTAAATTTTAGAAGACAAAGAACTTACTGATATAGAACCACTGATTAAAGCTTTATTAGATGGATGGGCTTCAAAGCACAAAAACCTATAAATCAATAGAAAGCAAGAGAAAAACATTATACGTGGAGGGATTCAGATAGAAAATGGTTAGATGTGAAAAGATGATTTGTTCAGTTTGAATAATTCTATTGAAATAGACATTGCTTTCAATTTAGCATGAGGACAGTTCATAACACACTTTTAATGACAGAACAATTTATTACTTCAAGCATTCAGATAACTTGAGTAAATTTTTTTTTATTTTATATTTACAAGGCAATGTGCCAAGTACTGAAAAGAACTTGAGAATTTCTCTGTAGGAAGACTTTGGGACTAAATTTTCTATCCCGGTCGAACATACTACAAGGACCTTCATCATTATGAATGATTTCAGCACCAGTGACTTCAAAATCTGACCTATGAAAGAAACTGATAATCTGGCAGGGGCATTGTCCCAGAAAAGCACTCTTACAAAGCTTGGTGGGTTAAGCAAATACATGATCTACACCTTTGGTATTGAACCTGAAGGATTGCTACCCATTTAGACCAAACGCAAAGCTCCTTAAAATGAGACTTGCAGAATAATTCCATGTTTCATCAATCATGGCACTTAACAGCGAGTCTCAATCAATGAAACTCACTTTTGGAACACATACAAGTATAAACCAATGTTTCTCATCATAATTTAGCTGACTCCTCACTTATCTTTCTTCGGTATCATCCTTGACTGATGATAATACTCCACTTACTTGGCTCTTTTTTATTGGGTTGTTTCTCTCCCAACATCCTGAAAGGGACTTGGGTATAAATGATGCGTGTATCACTGTTAAATTTCAAAACCATGTTCCAAGGGCCAAGATTGAAAATTGCATGTGATGTAGTATCACTTGCTTCGTTCACCTGCCTACATGTACAGGTCCATCTAAATCTACAACCATTACTCATTTTTCTGTCACTAAACCTGATTTAATAATATGGAGTCCTTTCTTATTTACAACCAGCCGACATCCAGCTTGTATTAATAAGTTGCCCTAGTTTGAACCATAACATTTAATATAGGCATTAAAATTTGGTAGGTCTGACTATGGAACGAAAAAGTGATATTTTATAAGATTTATGTGTCTAAAATATGCAGACTGGATTGGAGAAAAGTAGAAAAGAAACAACAAAGACTGTGACAATAATTCAAAACGGGTGACATCAGCCTGAACTAGAGTAAACATACTACCACGACTGACTATCCTAAGAAAGAAACAGATGAAGAAGCATAATAATTTGGAAAGAAAAATCAACTGGACCTGGTGATTAACTAAAGGAAGAACAAGAAAAATAAAAATGCTGTGTTATTTTAGAACCCAGTAATTGAGAGACAAAAGTATCATAAGAAGAAATTAGAAAACCCAGAGAAGAATGTAATTACGGTGAAACGTGGAGTTGCTGTTATGCTGGCTTAATTTGGAGCTAAAATATCCAAGTGGAGACATTTTGCATGAAAATTCAAAATCAGAATAATGAGTAAGATTTCAAGACTAAGTATTTATATTTGGAAGTTATGAATGCAGACGTAATACATGAATCCATTATGACAGATGAGATCTAAAAATAGAAGAGAGGATAATAAAAGGGGGCTGAAATCTGAGGGTTATATTGACATTAGGAGTAAGAATGGAGCCAGTAAACCATATAGAGAAGCGAGGCCAAAAAGGCGAGAGTAAAATACAGATAATGTGACTCCCCCCAAAAAAAGAGACAGAGAGCTAGAAAGACAGAGACAGAGACAGAGAAAGAGAGAGGGGGAGGGAGGGAGGGAAGTAGGGAGGGAATAAGATCCATAAGAACTGGGTTGTTTTCAGATAATGAGTAAGACCGGTGTCTAGTTAGACACCAAAAAAGGCACTATAATTTTGAGTATAAAAGTCATAGTTATGATAAATCTCTGTATTTGTTAGTGATCATACCTGTAAACAAACAATAGTTCACATTAAAGCCAACAAAAAACACAAACAGGAAAAAAGAGTCCTTAGTACGACACATATACAAGAAATTCTTGGCAGTTGCATTGGTGGGTTGCTGTCTTGTCTCTAGTGCTGCTTATTTAAGAAGTTCAAGGATGCTGAGTAAAGACCAGACACTAGATTTATGTTAACAACATTTTTTTTTCTGTTAGTGTTTCTTTCACTTTTCAAACAAGTGATTCTTAATAACAAAACTGTATCTTAGAAACTTTGAAATAGTTGTGGTCAGTTGGAATTTTAAAGCAAACACATGAAAATAGCAAAAATATTAAATAATAAAGGATATTTTCATCTAGAAGGTGAAAAGGATATTTTCATCTAGAACCAGTGGATGTGTGGTTAAAATGGGACAATTTCCAAAATATTTTGAAAAAGAGAATCCATTAAGCTCTCAATATTTTAAATGAATATTATGTTGTTTTTAGTTTGAGAAAATGCATATTACATTTTGAAAATTATATAGGATGACTAAACAGTTAGTTCTAGCTTGAACAAAATAAGCACGTAAGTGTAAGAAGAATGTTTTATGTGTTCTAGTGAAGGCATCTACAAAGCAGTTCTTTATACATAAGAGAGATCCACCCCTGCTTTACTCTCAAACCTACATTGACCTCCAAGCGCACGTAACAACCTGTATAAGATTTTAAAAAAGAGGAACCATAGAGAAGGCTAAAATCCTATCAGAAGTTTCAAATTTGATTAAACCTCAGAAATGATCATATAATTCTCTGGGACAATAGAAAAGAATCAAATGACTGATACATGACGCCACATATATTAATCTCAAAAGAATATGATAAGGGGAAGAAGCAAGACTGTGTGATTGCATTTAAATGGCATCCTAGAGAAGAGAAGTCTATGGGTCCAACAAACACAATGTGATTGTCAAGTGATTAAAGGAGATGGAATGGATGAGAAGGTGCATAAGGGAACTTTTGGAGAAGATAGGTTATTCTATTTCTTGATTTGGGTAGTGATCACATAACTGTACTCCTTGGAAAGAACCCATTAAATGGTCCTTCTAAAAAGTAGTGACATTTATTAAATGTAAAATTTAGTTTAAGAAGTCTTATTTTAAATAAAAAACAAAGGATATGTTCTATCAGGCATGAATAAGCATGGTTTATCTGAGTGTGTGTGTGTGTGTGTGTGTGTGTGTGTACTGGTTTATCTGGTATATTTATATACATATGAGATTTTGAATGATGCTTTAGAGACTAGAGTGCATGTTATAATCATTTTCCTTAGTGGCTAATATAGTAAAGGGGTTAATCCTTAAAGTATTGGACCCGTATTTTAAACTATTAGCTATATTTTTTGGATTAACACAAATTCATTAATTTAATTTTCCTATTATGCCCCATAAATAGGACATTCTATTAACTTATTTTCTTTCAAAGATGAGTAATTTAATATTAAAAATAGGTCGGCCATTTGTGCAGGGATTGTTGCACAGTGACACATCATTAATATTATTATTATAATAGTTTCATAATGCAGATCAGGACCAGGTTCATGACCATCCACATACTTCTATCAAAGACGCTGTATTTAGTGCCTTTTTCCACTTTTTTTTTTCACTATTATTACGGAGGCACTGTGGCAAAGGTTGTTTTCTAATTTATTCCACATTTTATTTCCAACATGAGGTGCTAAACCTATTGAACCGTAGACCTTCGCTGAATTGATCTCTTCACTTGCAGTATTTACCGCTCCGGCAAATTAGGTGAACAGAATAACCAGCTGTCGACCTCCAGATGCAACGGAGTCAAACTGCATAAATTGTCATCCTTTCAGACACGCACGTCCCAATGCCTTTATCTGAGAACTTGGTCTCCTGCCGCTGTAAATAATTTCCCTCTGTGGAAACTAATTTCATGCCATCTTTGTTTTATTTACTTAAAAATAGAGGATATTTGTGATAAAAGTGTGACCAGAGTGGCAGTACAGTCCAAGTGTTTCGAAAGGACATTTTGTCCAACCCAAATTTACATGTAAAATCACTTCCTTTAAGATTATGTGTAAAGTAAATGAGAACCACCTTCCCTTAATATGATCATCTGTATCTTAGAGTATTGCCCATTCATTGAGTTGCATAGTGTATTGGTTACACTTTAATTTTAACTTTGCCAATGAATAAATAACCAGAAGACCTTTTTGTGTTGTGTTTAAATTGAATAGTGTTGATTTGGAAAATGGATAATATAAATAAATGACTATCGCAAGTAAACTCAATGACCAGGTACTGAAAATTTTCTAAAATTAGAATTTCCTTAAGTCCCTGTGTTTGCTTAGAAGAAAAGAGTCAGTGCAGTTTGATTGAACGAAAACGGTCCAAAGATAATCACTTCGAAAGAGGCAGTATTCTGTTGACCCTCCGTGGAGAGACTGCGAAGCCCAAACATGGACAAGTGAAAGACAGAGAACAGCACAAAGGACTTACGTAATTATTGAAGCGTCCGAACTTGCCATTTTGGAACCAGACCTTCATTTGAAAAATTGATGATATTACAGCTATAAATAGATTAATCAATAAGTAGCTAAAGCTGACTGAGACAGTCAGGGGCCAGATGGTCTTTTCTCAGGGAACATGATAAATGGAGCACAGAACTCTATCGACAGTCGCTTCGGGAGTTTTCATGATTGAAAAAGAAGACTTGATGTGAGACAATACTATGTCAGTATTCTTGATTACAGAAACTTTTTTTGAAGTTAATAGGGTGCTAATAGTTTAGCAAAAATATAACTATTATCACAGCAGTCACCAGCAGTGCCATTCAAAATAAGGGGTTCAAAATGAGGGCGTTTTACAAAATTCCTAGTATCAATTCTAAAACAATGAAACTAAACAAAAAAGCAATGATGAGATAATTTCTGACTGAGCAATTCTTCGTGTTCTCAGGTATCATATAACACTGAAACAGATATTTTCAGCCTATCTAAGATAAATTTACTTCTATGAGAGTTATAACAAATAAATCAATTGTTTAATCATTATAACACTCATCTGAAAAGTAGCAGCCCTCTTTTAAAAAGCAGCAAACGCGTTGGACCAATATTATTGGAAAATAGAGGAAAAGAGGTGTCATCTTCCTACCGTGTATGGCCTTTTGTGTTCTGTTAGAGATTATGACGAACAATGTGTTCACTTCACATTTCATTATGGCAGAATGCTACTACAAACCAGAAGAATTCAAATGTACAGCACCATCTTATTTGTCATTGGATAAGGGTATACAGTGTTTGGATTTCTTCAGCCCTCAGAACTTGACATATGGATTATTATTGGGAAACTGGAGATGACGTAAATTGATCTTAGGGTGTCTGGTTAGCCCAGACCGTTTATCATATAAGTAAGTACCTTCCAGGGCCCTGCTGACGTGTGTATGGTATTACCAAGAGAGGATTCTAGCCTCCGAGTTAGCACCACGTGACCATGGTTCAGCAATCAAAAGTGGCTGGGTCGAGGGTTGATACATGCTTGAAGATGGCTCAGACAATGCCTCTCAGCCTCTTGGTAATGGGGCACAGGGACACTTGATGCAGTGTAGTCCTTCCATCTTCTCATTTTGGGGTCTGGCCACCACACGGATGCATTCCATTTTACCCAGCTTCAGTGAGCGTCGCAATATCTTTATAGCTTTGTCCCTTTCTCCCACCCCCTCTGGGGGCTTGCTCCGTAAAAGACACTGGTAAGGGCACATCTAAAGAACATGAAGAAGTAGGGCATGACGAGGCGTTTGGCTATCTGGAGAAAGAGTATGTCATGTAGGAAAAGACCTGGAGGTGGGAGCATGCGTGAGGTCTTGGGAAAGAGCAAGTGAGGCAGTTTTGTGGGAAACTCAGAGAGACGAGAGATGAGGCTGCTTGTCACCCGCATGCCTGGATTGTCTGATCACACAGGACGTTTCAGAGCATTGCAAGTACATAGACTTTTACTTTTCCTGAGCTGTTAAAACCAAGGCAAGATTTTCAGCAGAGAAATGAGGTGATCTAAAATATATTTTCACAGGGTCACTGTGTGGGTAAAATTTTACTGTAATGGGTCAAGAGCAGAGGTGTGGTGACCAATGAAGGGACTGCTGAATAGTTCACTAGTGTTAGAGGATGGTGCACTGGACCAAAGTGCTAGCAGTGAAGGAGGTGAGATGTGGCCAGGTCTAGGTGGGTGTCACACGTTCACCCAACGATATTTAGTGATAAATTAGATGGGGGGTGAGAACAGAAATAATTAAAACATGACTAAGATTAATGGCCTGAGATAATTGTAGGATGGAATTAAAATACAGAAGACCACAGTGAAAGCAAGATTATGATTTGGGAAGGGGTCAGCTGCATATTTTAAATATTTTATTTTGGTACTTTTAGTGCAATCCTAGGGGAAATATTGAATAGCCATTAACTAGCCACTAAATGTATAAGACAAGAAATCACATCAGAGTCCAGGCTGGAGTTCTGTGTGTGAGAATTGTCAAAAAAGAATAGTATTTGAAACCGAAAGACTAGATGAATTCACTTAGGTTAAAAAAAAAGAAAGAAAGAAAAAGAAAAACAAAGAAACAAAAAATGTATATAGAAAAGAAGGCACTTCAATATTTAGAATAGAGAAAAGGTACAAATGAGAGAGAATAAGAACAGATAGACATTTTAATGGACTGATAAACTGCAAGGAGAGCGCAATGATCTTTAAATAAAGTGATACGAGAATACCTCAAGAAGGAAGGCAGGATAAACATTGCCCCATTTGTTGACACATCAAGTAAGATGAGGCTTTGAAAGTCTAAGGACTCCAACAACAGCTGTTGTGGTTTTATGGCAGGGTGAAAGGTTAGATGTCCAAGAAAAGGTATACACAATGTAGCAAACGTGAATATGGACTAGGTTTATTATTATTTAGAGAATGGCAGATGTCAAGAGTTTGGCTTTTGTTTGTTTTAGCTTATATGTTTTTAGGTGGTCAACATTGCTTGTCAGTGTGCTGAGAGGATAGGTTTGCTAGAGGCGTCAAAACAGCAATGATACAGCAATGAGAAAGGAATGGTTGGGCGATGACCTTAAGTAGGAAATAGTGGAGAATTGATTTTTACATAAAAATTTTGGGGGGACACAGCCATTCAAACTATATAATCTGTTTCCTAGCTCTTTAAGTTTCTTTATTGTTACATTCTTCTCTGGTTTTATGGGGGCTATATAATCTTGAATCTCTCTAATATAGCAATTAAAGTTTTTCTGTTGTTGCTTGGTTTTTGGGTCTCTCCCATTGCTTGAATTAATTTTGTTAATTCTGATATTAATTATTTTGGCTGTACCGTGTTACCCCCCATCCCACCATTTAGGTGTCAGATAATCACGACCCCACTTTGTTTGTTACACATAAAACTCAAGTGGCTGCCATGGGTTTCCTTTCATTGTTGAAAAATAGGTGTGCTCTCTGATAGAATCTGCCTTAAAGCAGGCTTGTCTTAAATGAGGGTCAGAGGCAAGAACTTACCCTCATGGTGCAAAGCCTCCAAATCTCAAAGGGTACTGAAGGTCCTCTGGTATTTGGCTAAAGTGGTTTGTAAGAATGACGGACTCTTCAGAACTGAGTTTCACCAGGAAGCATACTTTTTCTTCTCTTCAAGTATGTGAATAAATGTTAGTATCATTTTCAATGATCTTCACAGTAGGAAGGCAGACCTAGCAAGAGGAAAAATCACAATTTCTGCTACTTCTGTATGTAGAAAATGATTTGTTTATCTTATTAGTAAAATCAACTGAGTGAAGCCAAACTGGATATGTCTGAAAGATTTGGTTGGTGCATGTTTCAAAAATGGTACATACATGCTAATGAAGTAGAATGAAACAACTAAATGTTTCGGTTATATCAGATTTTCTTACATACATTAAAAACTGTGTATAGAGCTAACCTAAATTACTAATTTGGAGATCATGGAATCCTTCCAAATTGTGAAAAATTATCATAATATGTTACAGAACTGTACTAGGAAACACACCCAAAAATTATATGACGTAAAAAGTAGTATGTCTGTTAAAATTTGTCGGGAAAACAAATCTTAAATATTTACAAATTTTGCAAATACTGATACATAATTTTATTTTACATGCTTTCTAAACAGAAATGTATTACAGAATGGCTCTAAATCTTCTGTAATTAAATGGGCTAACTTAATATGTTGTATTAATATTGGTTAAACTATGATAAATTAACATACAGATATTATGTATAGATATTACATATATATAATACTTCTAATTTTGAGTTTTAAGGTGGAATTTATACGGCAATGCCCATCACTTTAAGGATTATAATATAGCATCTGTACTCAAAATTAAACCTACTGTTTTACCATTGCATTTTCATTGTATTTTCTCAGTAGTAAAATCTGGCTTTTCACATTTATGAGGATTCTCCCTCTTTTAAGTAAATACTGTGTCTCAAGATGATGAACAAAAATTCATTATTTTCTCTATTTTTGACGTTTTCTTAATGACTGAAAGTATACATTGTGCCTATCTTATAGATGATTTCTTATTCATATTTTTATATATGAGATGGCTACAATTGAAAGTTTTATTTTGACCTTAAATTTGTATAATTTAAGAATGACTTCACAAAGATGGTTCACCAAAGATGGCTCACAAATATTTACTGGGAAATTTGTTATCACTGAGAAGGAATTAGAATTATCCTTCATGTGAATGTAATTTCCCAAAAGAGTGGACAGTCAGGTGAGTAGCTTTCCGTGATTTAAGAACTCTCGGGAGTGGTCGAAGAAAGAGTATACCTTTGAAGAATAGAAGGAAGTATTCCTTGCCTTGTAGAATTACAAAGGGAAGAAAAATTGCAGCCTACAGTGCTGATTTTCTCATACTGGCTCTGGAGCAAACAACCACAGGAACAAGAAAATTGGATGGTTTTACAATTTAGTAGACCCAATTCATCAATAAATACCTTGACAATACAACAGTTGGGACTTTTTGCCTCAAAGTCATAGGCAGTGATTTTCTTCCCCTCAGAAAATTTGAGATATCAAAGGAAGCAGTATCTGTGTACTTTTAGAAAACACTGCTATGGGTATCTCTCTGAATTAAACTATAGAACAAAAATATTCTAAAAGCAATTTGTAGTACTGGTCCATACTCATATATACTTTGTGAAGCTTTTTGGAATGCATGTCAAATATATAAATAATATAGGAGATGGTTAGACTATTACTTTTGTCAAATAACTTATATTTTGCTTTGCTCAACTATGCTTGAGTTGTAAATTAATATTTTTGTCCTTTCTGATTACTTTCTTCTTGATACCGTCCACTAAGTAATGAATTAATCTCTTAGATATCTGCTTTTTCATCTGTCTTCTCAGTTCTCTTTTAGAAACTCTTGATTCTATCACTCATCATGCCTAAAGAGCTGATAATTACATTGTTACTTCTGAGGCTATACTGTCTATTTCCAATCTATGTACCATATTTAATCAAAATTGTCAGTTATATATATTTGGGATATAAATCCCTGCTTACAGGTTTATAACTCTTGCCCAGGCATAATTACTAATAGTGCTATGTTTTACTCCAAAAGTTTCCCAGTTCTGTTGATAAATTATACGTTTGCCCTAATTTATACGTAGGTGTGTCACTTCCAAACCAGACTTCTGAAATTACACCAAATTTTTTTCCAAGTACAAGATCACAAAATTATATCCAATATAGCTAGAGCTTGTTTGTTTGTTTTGTACATTCCATTGCATCTAAGAAGAATGCTTGGAACACTCTGATTTTAGAGTATTTTTCCATTCTCCATTTTTGTTACTCAAGACTCTTCATCTTTAAAGGACTCTTTACGCACTAAACACTCATTACACCTTTCCTCATTTATAGGTGTTGATTTTCTAGAGTGAAAATCCAGGGTAAAGCCTGGAAGGAGCAATTACTACATCCTGGGTAGAACGTCCTCGTAAGAATGATAAGCAAGTTCAAAACCACTTTTGCAAAAATCTGTTTTTAGAATTTTTTGCAGGGATAGTACAATAACTCCCCTTTTAGAGAAAAAAGTTAAAAATAAATAAAAAATCAAATTAATTCTGACGGATGAAAAACCTACCCCTAAGAATGGGGACTATTTATTTCTCATTATTATAGACACATTGGGAAAAACTGAAGCTTCCTCCGCACCCATGCCCCCAATCCTGTGAAACTGCCAGTCTGTTCTCTGTGTCGGCGTTCCGGTGTTTGTCTGTCTGTGTGCTTAGGTTTCACTTATAAGCGAGGTCATACAGTGTCTGTCTTTCCCTCTCTGACTTATTCACTTTGTATAATGATCTCAAGGTCTATCTATGTTGTTGCAAATGGCTGGACTTCCTTTTCGTATGGCTGAGTAATATCCCAGTGTGTGTGTGTGTGTGTGTGTGTGTGTGTGTGTGTGTGTGTACAAGTGATAGTGTAGTTAGTTCACTTGCATGAGGTATAACACGTATTTAGTGTCTCTCCAGTACTTCTTCAGGTCAGTCTTTCTCACACTGATGCATGTTGGGTATTCCAGTCAGTTTTTGGATTGCTTCCTTGCTGCCAATAAAACTCTAGAGGTCATACCAATTAGATCAAGTGACTATAATTTTAAACCATTATATGCAGTCATATTAAAGAACAGGGCATAAGAGGAAAATGTTGATAATTGTACTCCACCCATTACAACACTTAAATTGATTTGACTTCAGGGTGAAAGCTAAAAGCATGTTCAATGTATTAAAAAGCACAAATCTATACTCTATTGTTCAGCACACCATTATTACAACTAGTGCATCATTTTCTCTTCAGACTTTCACTGCAGAAAGTTTTAGGGAAATGATTGCAATCAATCTTTCAATAACTTGAGCATAGTTCTGAAATCTCAGATCTGTAGCTGAAGGAAAGGTAGTCTTGCTTTGCCTCAATTTCCTTATGTAAAAAGGTCACGATTTTAGCTAGATTGTTAGTTCAAAACTCCCCCCACCTCCCGAGAGACACACCCTAACTATTAACCACCAACAAATACCTACTAATAAGGAAGAAAGAGGAGCCAAAAGGCTGGTACATTTATTACCATCCTAACTTGCCCATTTCCAACCAAGATGCTCTTGATACATTTATTTCATTGTAGGTCTGAGTAAGATTTATTGAGAATACTGGTTTCTGTGGAAAGAAAACAGAGGAGGAAAGAAGACAATAATTACAACCACTGAAATGAAGCATATTTCAGATATGATATTTAATTAGTAACAAATTAGGAATTGGAGTTCTGTGGCTATTTCCCAAACTAATGGTATATTTAATACACTATTCATATTTTAATGTAATTAGATGCCTGTAGATCATAAAAATATAGTTTTGCATATCATTTTAAAAAATTGTATATCAATATACATCACTTTTGTTTGAGGTGCTTTATCTATTGCCCTGGGATGTTAAATACGAGAGTCAGCATGCCAGTGAAACTGGGTAACATTTCAGGTTAACACTTTTGATCCCATCAGCTTTATCCATTGTTGTCTTTTTGTCAGGGGGTGGAGACAGAGGGGCAGGGAATTTATACAATACGTAGCATCCAATAGCTACCTGTGCTTCTCAAAAGCTAAATGTATTTATAGTCCTTTTCCTCCACTCACCTTTGCCGGAAGAGCAGATTTTTCTCCTTCTACTGTGTATATGATTTTTTTCCTTTCCTTTTTTTTTCTTCCTTTCTTTCTATCTTTTTTAGTCCTCTGAAGCCATTTTTGCGGAGAAACTAGAGGAAAGTCGTGTTCTAAGGAGAAAAAACACCACACGGTTAGCTTAGCAATTTCTCTCCCTCCTCCCTCAATCTGATCTTCAGTTATTGGTAAATACAGCCATAGTTCTTTGTGGCCATAATGGTCCTTTTACAATGTGGGACTCGCCCGGGTCCCTGAAGTTTGAAAACAGTTTAGGGACTGTTGCATAGGTAGACAAGGTGATAGCATTGTGTCTGTTTGCCACAGGCAGGCAAATTAGAGGACTCTATCGAATCTCAGACATTAACTAGGTCTTAGAAGTAGATGTGATGTCCTACTGTGTGGTTTGACTTGTTTCATGAGTGAGGAAGGACAGGAAGACCTGTCCTCCTTTTACAGGTGTGTGACCATACCAGAATCAACTTGAACTTCTCAAGTACCTACCTGTATTTTGAATCAGAAAACAGCTATGTCCTGACATTCCAGGTCTACTTCCTTTCCTAATATATTTGTTATTCAACAATTATTTCAATCATTTCTAATGATTTTCACAGTTTCCACATAGTCCAGTGTTCATTCATAGTTATTAAATACCCCCATGCAAACACTGTTATGCCTGAAATGTTCGTTTTAGCTCCCATACTGATTTGATTTGATGTTTGTATATCAAATTTGTATGTCATTATGAAATGATCCCCACAGTAAGTCTAATTACCATCTGTCGCCATACACAGCGCTTACAATATCAATGACTGGATTTCCTATGCTTGCATTATATCCCTATGACTTATTTATTTTATAACTGGAAGCTATAAAATAAATTCCTATTTCACCCACCCCACCAAACTCTTCCCCTCTGGTGATTACCACATTCTTTTTGTCGCCCTTGCCTGAAGACACAATATTGCTAAGACCGATGTTAGAGAGCTTACTGCTTATGTTTTATTCTTAGAATTTTGTGGTTTCAGGTCTTATATTCAAGCCTTTAATACAGTTTGAATTTCTTTTTGTATATGGTGTGAGGTACTGATCCAGTTTCATTCTTTTGCATGTAGCCCTCCAGTTTTTTCAGCACCATTCATAGAAGAGACTGTTTTTTCTTCATTGTATATTCATGCCTCCTCTGTCATAGATTAATTGACTACATATGCATAGGTTTATTTTGGAGCTCTCTATTGTATTCCGTTGAACAACTTATTTCAACAACTATGCATTTCAGTAATATCATTTCAAATATGGACCCTAAAATGTTGATACTAGATGTGTTCTGGGTTTCCTTTTATCTGTTTTATTACAAAACTATTTATTCTTTTTAACACCAAGATTATGTTTTGTAAACTGATATATCAAATTTTTATATTTTCCCAATATAAAATGTTGAATGATAAATTGAATTTATCATAATATCACCGTGGGTTTTCAGTGTAAGTATTAAATTCATATATACTTTATGTATACTTTTAATATGAGTGAAACATTTATTATGAATCATGTTCAGATCATTCTTGCATTATAAACTTTTAAATTATACCTGATTGTATTTATTTTCCTTTATGCTTATTTTTAGTGGTAAGCTGGTTTTTAAAATTCTAAACATTAAGGACCTCTTCTGTAAAAATTTTCTAATACATGTTTTACCTGTTTATAAAAGTTTATGAAAACAAATGCATATTTCCATTTTAGATATCACTACCTGTTACCTGCTTGAGAACAGAGCATATATTTTTCTAATCTGCAAACTGTGTGTTTAACCATTAGTGAGTCCTCAATGATGTTTGTGGATGAATAAACATTTCTCAGACCTCATTGACTAAAACTTGTGAGCAGAGCTTCTCTGTCCCAGAATTGTAATATGTCCTCAAATATGATCTTAGATGAATGTATTAAAACAATATGGGAGTTCTGCAAATTATTTGCAGGACTCTGAACTAAAATAATGCTTTTGATCAGTTTCATAGGGAGAAAAAAAATCATGGTGATAAACCTCGCCTTTGTCTAATAAATGTGACAAATACAAAGCATTTGTTGGAAAGCAGAAGTCCCAAGATTAGTAAATGCAAGTGGCATTGAATTCACCTTTTATAGAAGATTATTTTAGAGATGTGGGTTTCTGGAATAATTGGGGTGAGATAGTCAGAGACTGTTTTGGGTGAAAGAAACCTTCTCTACCGTATTTCAAATCTCTTTGGAATGAACTGGGGGGAAAACAACAGTTGAAAGTGCATTTTCTTCTAAGACTGAGCCAGTTGTCTCATCTTTGCATAAGAAAAAAAATGAATTTTCCATTAATAACAGGAGCATTGAAGAGCAGTGCCTGAAGATAATACCCGGCACATCATTCCCTCCGTCTCAGAATTCCTAGACTGATGGATACACCCCAAAAAAGCAAATAGAACTAGCTAATTAATAAGCATATCATACTGAACATTAGACTTTATGTTTAATAAACTCCATCATTCATTTATTCATGTAATAACTATGTATTTAGGCCCTCAGCTTCACCAGGCAGTGTGCTTGGTACTAACAATGAGTACACACAGGAGAATGCAATGTGGTGGGAAGACAGATACATGTGAAATAATCACATGAAGAAATGGAAAATAGACATCTGAACAAGGCTACAAATGAAAATAATGAGGTGTCATGAAATTTTAATAAATGAACAAGGAGATAGTATGTGATTTACTTAGCCAGAGGTGTCAGAAGTATCCCTATACAACCTGCAGTATATTTCATTCCTTAATAGCTATGTTTATTTGCCTGTTAGTGTGTTGAATATTTCCCCAAGCCAAGTATATTTCAGAAATGATACTTTGAAATGCACACAAGGCATCAAGTATTAGAGTGGAGACAGAGTTTGGCCACTGCTGGAGTTGGGCGGGTGGGCACGTATGCTTGCAAATGGATTGTCATGTTGGTACAAATGTGACATCATGAAAAAATGTTGGTTCCCAAACAAAGCACTTGTTACGTAGGGATAATAATGATTCTAAATATAATACCATTCAAATTTGTCTTCAGGCTGAATCTTTAAAAGTACACATGGGACTGCTGGGAGGCAGTGAAGAATGACACAGAGAGAAGAATTCCACTAATACTGGAGGACACCTGAGGCCAGGTGGCATTTTATGACCCTGTATGGTACTAACCCAGGGGAGGGAATGATGCCGTGGTTTCTCAGTTACTGCTGAAAATTTTCACTATAATGTAAACATAGAGCGGATCTATTACAATTGTGATTTAAATTTAATTTGGCTTGCCTTTTAACCACTTTGCTGAATCCTCATCCCTTTTCCTCACTTGTGCCTCTTTCCAGGTTTCCCAGCAAATTGAGTTGTCCCACTATTAACTCAATTCCAGCAACTGAAAACTTGGGCTTTGTATTTTATTTCCCTTTCCTTTTTTCAGTTGAATATCAGTTAAGTCAACGACTAAGTTTCTACTTTCTTACATTCCTCCAAATACCTGACTATGTTTTTAATATTTTATTTCATTTTGAATTTTCCACAAAGTTCGGTACTTCCCAAGCTATCTGTGGTGAAGGATCAGACACACCTCTCTCCGATTCAGCATGGAAAATAAGTTCATAAGATGCAATAAATACAAACACTAGAAAAATAAAATACAAACCATGAAGACATGTAAAATGGAAATTCTGGTTTTATTAGCTGCAAGAGGAAGAAAAATCACATTACAGTAAATATTTTCAGGACAAGCATTATATGAGAAGAAAAGTATAAACGTTTTATGCATTTTTTATGGAAACTATGCATACAGGTTATTAATATAGATAATTGCTTTTATAATTAATACATCTTGCTTGCTGCAGTAATAAAGAAAATTGATTCCCCATATTAAATACCTATATGCAAACATTGAACAAGCCCCTTTGTCATGTAAAAACTCAAAACATCAGTATATACTGTGTTGTCCAATTTGTGCATAGTTTGACAACTGGAACTCAAAAGTGGAAAAACTTTGCTTAACTCATCTGTTACATTGAAGACCACATCACTCCTAGAAAAAGAAGTGTATCTGTGCTGTGGCTATGTTCTGTTTTAGTAGCTTATATTAAAACAATCAGTCTCCCAGAAATGTATTCGTGGGTAATGAGAGATTTTAAAGCACCTTCAGTGAGCTTAGGATATTCATTTTTAACTTTTATGAAAAAGGAAGCAAGTGTCGCTGTATTTTCAAAATTCATCTTTAATTTTCCATGCAGTTTCAATCCTGTTTCTCCTGTAATTATAATTAAATTTGAAGTATCTTTCCATAGAAGAAATGAATACGGGATGTTATACACTTTTGAGTTACAATTATTAAACTCGTCTTTAACTATTACAAATTGAAACATGATCCTACTACTGGTCTCTGTAAGAATGACTCGCCTTATGCGACTGTCAAGTTGTGATGGACGTTTCCAGTGGTGACTCTCCAATTCCGTGCTTGTATTGTAGCCTCCACATGGTTTATGGACCAGCAGTGAACCATGAGCCACACTGGGGATAGCCCTGAGTGACAGTCCAGCTCCAGTTTTCGTAGTGTTCACTTCATCAGTTGTGACCCTTTGAGTGATTGTAAAACTGCACTCAGGTTTCCATTCCCTCCCCAGCTTTGAACCTTTCATGGCTGTTTCCAGAAAATGGGCAGATCTGGAGCATGAAGCATAGATATGAAAGTGGTGGTACTTCTGCTCTGTTCAAAAAGAGTGAGAGGAACAGGAAGAAGCAGCCTCAGCCACACCAAGTCTGGAGCAGGAAGAGAAGTATATAAACTGGGGACCTACGTCAGGGTCTTGAAGAAATACATCCTTAGGCTGTGCTGTGTTTTGTTGTTTGTTTCCCTGGAAGTCAGGCCGGGGACAATCTAGGAATGAAGGATTTCTGTGTCATTAAGGGTTATAACCTCTCCACTATCACGTGTGTGCTTTGATCAGCCAAGTGGCTTACATTCTTCCGTTTATTTTTTATTCCGTCCTCAGTTCTTTGTCATTTTAATTTTTGCATACATGTTCTTTACAGGACATAAGTAGAACATGGGCTCAGGGGTCCTTGGTGGATCTCAAGAAGTGGGAAACCATTTCACTTTCTTTGAAGCGACTGATTAGCATAAGCCACGCTAAAATCGTTTCTCTTCATTGTCAGTTACTCACTGGAACTACCAAGTCTTCAAACTAAAACTTCAGGGCTGTTTGAACTTAAGTCAAATGCATGATGCTACCCTGAGCCGCCATTATTCTTATTTCGGTGTCCAGGGGAAATTATCGCCAACCTCCTGTATCCTATTTGTGCTGGACATTCTCCCATGTCCCAGTCAAATCCCCTCTCTCCCCTTTCACAGTTCTGTTCCGCTTCCAAAGCAGCTTCACGGCTGTGTGAATAAGCTGTCTTGCCTTTGGCTTCTTTCCTGTGTTATTTTCCATGAAAGGCGCCGCAAGAGATGAGAAAGGAGAGTGAATTTGAGTTGTTCATCTTTCTTCTTCTCAGCGATGTCTCCATGCATTGGCTCCATCATCTCATCACTCCTTCTCTACAGAAGTTTCTTTTTTCCATGTTCCAATACTTGCTTCCTGCCCATCGCCTTCAACCCTAAAGATGGCCAACATGGCCACTTTAGTTCTCCCAGAGAACCACGTTTTCCCAACTCCGCTGACAGTGTCTACACCAGTAAATGTCCTGCTTTGATTTGCCCTGTACACCCTGGCAGGTCACGGACTAATCCCGAAATTAGTGTGAGGAGTGGCCTCAAAATTGGATTATATGTGTTTGGGTTATATACACATTTTACGATCACTCAAATAAATTCCATATGCATTATTTTAAAGCTGTAATAATTAAAGCAGAGTGGGATTGACCCAAGTGTAGGAAAATGGATCATGAAAAACAGAATGAAGGCGCAGATAGATCACTATATACACATCCACCTGTCTTGTGACAAAGGCCACAGAAATTCAGTGAGGAAAGAATGGTGCTGATAATAAATGGTCCTTGGTAAATCAGAGATCTCTCTAAAGAAAGTAAAATCTAACACCTTTTTCTCTCACACAAACATCCTATTTGACATGAATCACAGACTTAAATGTGAATGGTTAAATATAAAGTTTCTATATATGAAGACATTGGAAAATATAATGAGCTCCACATAAGAAAATGTTTTTAAATCGTTTATAAAAAGTACTGTATATAAAGTAAAACAATAATAAGTTTGGCACGGGGCCAGAAATTATCCATAAAAAATGTTTTATACTAAAATTGTTCAGAAGAGACTAAGAAGAAAAATAATGAAATTGCCTGAGATTGTTAAACCAATTAAAAAAGGCTGAAAGGTGTGTTTTTTAATTTAGGAAAAGAAGGGGCTGACTACTTTTTGCAGACATAAAATAAAACAATTAAAATACCTGTGGATGATTTAATTAGGCAGTAAATTAGAATGTGTTAATAGTTTTTATTGAAAAATTAGAATTCCATTGGGAGGAAAATATTTTTAATAGTATTAGGGCATCTAGGTTAAAAATGTCCTCTCTATTTTTACCTGTGTTTTTTTTTTTACTTGTCCATTAACTCATTCAACATTTTTGTATTTACCTTTATGAGTGGTTGGGGGTATTATATGGCAGGCTCACAGTTCTCTTTGTCCAAATGCCCATTCTCTGGTGGATGGGGCAGACAGGTCCAAAGGTAATTACAGACAATGGAAAGGGATGTTGATAGGACTGTGGTCCAGTGATGAATTACCTATCAGTCATCCTAACATGTTTTCCATAGTTCACTGAATTGGAGGAGATACTGAATTTAAGAGATGGCTAATCATTAATTGTGTAATAAGACATTAGATTTAGAGCCCTTGCAACATAGAAACCAATGTTCCGAGTTTACTTTTTTCTTCAAATTGCCATCCACTCTTCCTTGGAGTCAAAATTTCCCAGACTCTGCACATTCATCTGTGATGGTCGCATCTTGCCTTCTCTTCTACCATCTTTGCCAACTTCTAATCAAAATATAAATTCACTTCTCCTTTTTGACAACTCTTTATTTTGCATGAAAAAATAAACATCATGTTTCAATCTACATGAACAATGTTTAGCCTAGCAAGGGAGAATGTTCAGTGCATGGGAAAGAGATCCAGCACATTATGCATGATTTTAAACAATATTTTTAAATGTTAAAATATCATGATTGGAAGACGTTTGGCAAATATTAAATGTCAGTCATTGTACTACATGCTTTTGAAAATGTTGTTTATTAAAAATATATATTGTCCACATATCATAAATGCAATATTACTGCATGAATTGCTTTTTAAAATTAAGGTAAGCAAAGCTAAACAGCTTAAAGACATTACTAAGAGAAATCTTTCTATCTGAAGCAAAGATGATGAAGAAGATAAATTTTTAAACATGAACATATGTTGTTTATTGAAGAGTCTGAAAAATGAAGTAATTAGGTTTTTGCAATTTTTAACCTTTTAAACTGCAATTACTTTATCACCAACCTAATGTATTTTTTATAATACTCACATATCTAGCTCTATTATCTGAAAGTGCCACGCTCTCTTTCAAAAGATAGTAATGTGTCTGAATGCTTTAAAATAGGTTTATGTAAGATGTACGAGGGATTAGTTTATATTTAAAATGTGTTCCAATTTCTATATGTATTATAGTATTACCTAATTACCAACATTTGCTAGTTTCAGAAATACACATTTATTGATAGTAAACTGTGTTCTAAATACATACCAAGTACCAAATAGTAAATTATTTAATATAATCTCATTGCTTGTGGAGACTTGAGGTTTAAAGAAAAAGTGAAAAATAATAATGCCTCCAGTTTTATTAAGCCTCAATTTTTCAGACAAATGCCATTCTCTTGTTTCTTTTATGAGACTTCCTCGGTGGGATAATTTTCATCACGTCTGTGTTGATGCAGTCAACCTATGCTTATCATTTCTCTTTGGTGGTGAATCATGAAAGTGGCGTTTGGCATTCTCTTTCTGTTCCCCATATCATTTAATTGCCCAAATAACAGTGTGCAGCAAACAATGAGTAGCTCTCATTGGCACACAGTAGTGTTAAATTCACTCACAAATTTGTGGTCTGATTGGGGCTTGGCTTGGCTACACTCTAGGTCATGTGTGTACAGCTAGATGTAGGTCTTCAAATTGGCTCTGCTGGATTCATTCCCAAATCAGTGGCTGGCTACAGTTTTCCTGTTTATGGAAAACCTCAAAAGGAGCCATCCATGACGCACCTGTACTCCATGTTTCATTCTCCAGTAGGTTAGTGTGTAGCCATTTTGCAAGTGGTAAAGAATTGAGGTCATTCATGTAATGAATCTACCCCATATTATGGGACCTAAACGACCAAAAGCTCTCTTGCTGACTCTTCAGTAATCTGGGTCTGCATCTTGGATACAATTTAGATTCTCTGGATGAGATCTTTTCTGGTTCACCTGCAGACAAGCAGGCTTCAACGGATGTGCTTTATTTATTTTCCTGTCCCTGTGAGACTTAAGAAGTTCTGAGAACTTAGGAAAAGACTGATTGTTCTGTATCCATGGTAACATGTGGCCCCCCATGTAGTTCAATCAGATAACAACTTGCCTTAGTGGACATGCTTTGCAATGTCAGCCCCTCATGTGTGAATGTCAGTCAGTCGAGAATGGGATCCCCCGCAAGGAGCAGCTCTTCAAGGAGCAGCCAGTAAAAAACAAGAGTCTCTCTGGAGTACTCAAACATCAGAGAGCGTGCCAATCATGCCTCTAAAATTCAAGCAACCTCTGACCTGCACATGTCCCAGAACACCTGGAGAAAGTCTGCCCTCCGCTCTACACAGAGCAGCATAGCTCCCCCCCTCATGGAGTAAGCAATACGTTCAGCGTTGTCTATTTCTTTAGATACTGAGTGGGGGTCTTGTCAATATGGGTGAGAAGTAGCTGTGAAGTACCATTGTACCTCTTTAGTGGAGTGCCATCCATCCATCTCTTGCTATGTCTGGATAGCAACTATCTGGATGGATTTGAACACAGAAGTAGTCTACTTTTGGCTTCCTCTCTTTGGTCTTCGTTTTTTCTAGCAATTTTGTAAGCATGTGTAGTCTTTGCATTAAATCCCTTTCAGCCAGAAACAGCTAAAGCCCCCACCCTCTTTTTTTTCCTCCCTGTATTGTGCATGGAACACTTTTTGGTACATGTTATTATATTTTTTCTTTAATTATAATGAGCTATTTATTTTTGATCTATCATAACGAAGTGTTTTTGTATTAACTATGTTTTACATTCTGTAGATCCTAGGGCAGTTTCTTGTCTATATCGGGTGCTTAATAAATATTTGTTAAATTTAGACAATATATATAAGCAGTGATTTAATGATAATAATTAACTATTTCAGGATTATAGTCATTAAAATAAACTTTGCATATTTTATCAAATTTTTTTTTTTATGTGTGGTTACCTTTACATTCAACTAAGAGTACATTTTGCAAAGGTATTATTCTCTCCCATTTCATCAAAAGCAGCCAAATTCTCTGCAGGAGTTCAGCACTCTATATCTACTGAAAATTAAGCAAATATATTATTTGTATTCAGTTATACTTTGTCTTATCTACCACTAAGAACCTTATCTGAAATGCCAGCATGAACTTTAAAATGCTTTTTCTTGAGCCAGAAATGCAGTGTATTCTGACAAAATACCTTGACTTGAGTTAGTGAACTTTGTAAAAAGTAGTCTGCACTGGTCATCGTCTCTCTCATACTTTCCTTGGAAAATTAGGATACGTTGCATATTCTAAGTAGTGTTTGATTGTCGTTGCTACACCTTTAAGATAATTATTATTTACATAGACTTGATTGACAGGTTAAATGTTATCATTAATTTTTTTTTCTATTAGATAGCTGCTGTTTATCTTTGCTCCTTTTCTTTTTCTATTTTTCTAATCTATTTTTCATTCTATTCTCCTAGCCAGTCCCCTCTTAAATTCTGATGCCATCTTGCTGAAAGCCTAGCTTCAGGCTCCACAAAAGTCAAATCCGTTTATTTAAGACACCCATGAATAGAATTACGAAGCAATAACGTTTCAGGTCCTCTCATCCAATCAGAAAAGTAAATGAATGAAGGTCTCAATATAATTGTAGCCCACTTTATGCACATATGCCTTTGCACACAAGTTTCCGTGAATAACAATAATAAAAAAATAAAATAAATATGTAGACTGCGCAACTCAAGTCTAATCCTTACGAAGTATGAAAGGAAAACTTCCGGATGATATTTGCCCTAATATAAGTGAATTCCTAGCATATCTCTTTGTCAAATTGTAGTTCATTTTATTTGATTTTCTAGCTCGTTTTATCATGTGTATTTCACAGAGGTAAACTATAATAACCTCGGTAAAGAAGACTTATAAAGGAGACGATTTCATATCTCTCAAAGGTGTTATAAACATGACTTATTATTTGATCTTAAAGGAGATCTCTTACTCCCTTTACTATGACCATAAGCTACAGTTCCCTTTGCATTTTTAAAGGCAAATCTTGAGGTATCTCTCACATTGACATATGGGTAAAGTAAAAATTCATAAATATAAAAATATCCATAAATTTATGAAACACAATTATAGCAGGTTGTCCAGTGCGAATTCCTGCTTTATTTTCTTTCTTTTCTTTTTTTTTTTTAATTAAATTTATTGGGGTGACAATTGTTAGTAAAATTACATAGATTTCAGGTGTACAATTCTGTATTACATCATCTATAAATCCCATTGTGTGTTCATCACCCAGAGTCAGTTCTCCTTCCATCACCATATATTCCATCCCCCTTACCCTCATCTCCCACCCCCCACCCCCCGCCCCCCCTTACCCTCTGGCAACCACTAAACTATTGTCTGTGTCTATGAGTTTCTGTTTCTCATTTGTTTCTCTTGTTCTTTTGTTGTTTTTGGTTTATATACCACATATCAGTGAAATCACATGGTTCTCTGCTTTTTCTGTCTGACTTGTTTCGCTCAGCATTACTCTCTCAAGATCCTACAAATGTTTTCTTATTTTTTTATTTATGATTTTGAGAAAATGATACTGACATTGGGAAGGTTGCTGGGCATGAAATCCAAACAGTTGGCCTCCTGTAAAGCTGTTGTATGGCAGATACTGCAGCGGGGTTAGGAAGAGCGATTGGAAACGACAGCTATCTCCAGCCCAATCACTCTGAACCAGTAAGCGGTGACAAAGTTTGAGGCGAAGTCCATCTCTTGTTACAAAACAGGAGGAAATGTCTCTTTTATCCCAGAGGCAGCAAGAGCTGCCATGATGAGTGGAGATCCTCAGAGCCAACAGAGATCCGTTCAGTTAGTGAGCACCGAAGAGATCAGCAGGAGACAACAGCAAAAAGGAAGCTTCTCTGGGCCTTGAGTGACAGTTGGCGGGGAAGGTCGTCTTCGGCAGAGCTCGGGTTCAGCTTCTGTGCAGTGGACGCTGAGCTGTGCTACAGCAAACGCATAAATCAAAGCAACAGGAAAATGATTGACTCTCTGAATGATGTGTCCAAAACTAACTTAAGGTATTATCTGTTTCCATAGAGAAAAGGATAAATGATCTTCAACAAGTGGAATTTATGGAAAGAAACGTGTTTTCAGAGGATAAAATAAAGGTGAACTCCTAAATAGCGACACCACTTTTAGGGACTTGTATGTTGTTGAATGACAATTACTAAAATGAATCACTGTAATTGTTTAACATTTGGTTCCAGTGCCTCCATGGTAACTGCTTAGGTTTTTATTATTTACATTCTGTAATGGAGGATGTGTGGCTCAGGTTTATGCTACATTTTAAGCACAGCTAACAAGTCTTAATTTTAATCAAAGTGTCTCTTATGAAAATAAGAGAAAAGATTAAAGATTAAGAAGAGAACAAAGAAGGGACAGTGAAAGCCCCAGGCAAGCAATTTGCTATCGATTGCGGCGTTTAAGCCAAATGATCTTTGAGTAGCAATTTCATTACAAGTAGACAGATGAGAACTAGAGCACATATGTTTTTAACCTACATCAAGTTTTAACGTTTTGAATCAAAATTTGAATCCCATATCACAGGATGTTTTTATTTTGAAAGCTAGAGTTTTGGAGGCAGGTAATATGCTGTGCATTGTGTAGTCCTTGTTATTGAATGCTCATATCATTTCTGTGGAGTTGCCACTAGAATTATGTATGTGTTTTCAATAAGAATGTGACACACAGACATTATTTAACTTACGTAAAGTAACACTGTTGCTTAATGAGAGTCCGAATTTAATCTGTGCAGTGTCCAGACTCCGCTCTTGTTGAACATTCGGTTGTTGCTCAAAGTAGGCACTGATCCCCTGCCTTTTTGGGTTTAGAGTGTCTGATAAGTTGCCTTGATAAGGGAATGTGTGTAGGAATGACACATGTCATTTTCAATGGAAAGCTTAGGAGCTAGGCTACCGGTGCCACGCATCTCTGCTTCTCCCATGAGACTGGTGAGATTACAGATAAAGGTCATTCAGTCATCCTGGGTCCCAACATGACAACAGTGTGAAGCAGAAATTGCTCCTATCTCAGAAGAACCCATAGAGTAAAAACATTCACGGTTATGTGGCATTAGGAATTTTCACTGTGGATTACTGCTTATTTCAACGGATGCAGCTCTAAACCACTATACTATTTGGCTTTTCAATACATAGTCTGCATATACACCTAGTGCCAAATCACAGTCAAGATTTTTATTGGCTGGTACCTATATCAAATAGGGAGGATGACTGATTATTTCCTTTATTTGAGAAAACAATATCAATCATTAACCAAATTAATGAGGAGAAAATTCAAGTCTTCTACTTGATCTACTCATCAAAATCAGGGAAAGACAAATACATGAGTTAAAACAAAACACAGAATTTCGTATTAAATAAAGAATGTTTAAACAACCCAAAGCAATCAGATCAGATTTTGCAGCTGAGTCTCAAGAATAAATGGCCCCTTCTTGCCTCTCATTGTATGTCAGCTTGGTTGTCTTCTATTTGGATATATATTACCTGTACACATTTGTGGTTTTTATCCCCTGAGAGAGACTGACTGACTTTATCAGTTCTAGTTTGAAAAACTCCTTAGAAATGCTCTTGCTAGGTTGCAGTGTACAACGCTGGACCATGCAACTGTGTTAGTGAGGATGGGTCGTCATGGCAACCCTTTTTAATGACAGTCTTCCCCTCCTCCACCACCCACACAGGACCCACTGTGCCAGAGACAGGGATCCACGTAAAAACACTGTAGCTAAAGTTCCAATTCTCAGGCAAGGAGAAGACAGATCCTTAAGCAAGTAACCCACCATTGTGCGGATTATAAATCCATCAAAGAATAATCGTGAAGTCATTTTCAGTAATTTAGATGTTTTCTCATTATGGTGAAGAATGATTATGTGTGAGAGGATCGTGTCATTAATTGGGACTCTTGCGATTTCAATTTCTGACTAGGCAATTATGGTGGTTATGACTAGTCTTCCACTAAATTGTAATTTTATGCTTCCCTCTTACCAAAAATAAGTAAGTAAATAGCCCATGTGGTGTTTCCAGGTTGTAATTTTTGTAGTTAACAAGGTCTTTCTAGACCCTACTTGCAGCTAGAAATGATGTGGTGACATAGTTCTAGCCCAACTATGTAAGTGAAAGTTACTAGGGGCAGCTTTGAAGAAATGTCTTGAATGGAATAAATTTGGTACAGATTCTTTAGGTTTTCAACTATGTCTTTTGATTTTTTCCTGGAATGCAGATATCAGACTTAGAGAGGCTGGGGGCCTCTTGATGTTTTGAGAAGGAGGGTTGTAGGGTGGAATTAGAGTGGACACCTAGGATCATTAATGACAAGCTGAGGGCACCACGAGCCACTCTTGTGATTGCATGAGTCACGTAAATACCAGTATGCTTAAGTCACCTTAATTGGATTATCTTTGACTTACACCCAAATATAAATCGGAGCCGAAACAGTCTCTTACAAGGAGATTCTTTATAAATTATAATTGTGGCCATGGAGATTGCCTTTGCGTCTCAAACAAGCCTTGTTTAAAATACAATGTGTTGTTTTATGTAAATAATAATGGCGCATTAAACTGAAAATGTGTTCATCTTTTTTACTTTAGAAGACAATCTAAAGTCAAGTTCAGTTATTACATATAGAGATGATTATTTAAGACTGTTTTTCTCTGAGTTTATATTTTCCAGGTGACATTTATTTCTCCTTTATAACCATCATAGTCCCAATTAGACTTCCTACGTTCTTTAGACTGCTATGTTTAACAAACTCCAATATGCATAATACAAAAAGATAGAGGAAATTACACAATAATCATAAGAACCTTTTCCTATTTAAGAAAAGGGAAAGCTTTTCACAAAAATGGTGACAAAGTTAAGAAGGAATCTCCTGGTCCTCCCAAAGCTGAAGCCAAAGTAAATGTATTGACCGCTGAAAGGCGTCCATGGACACGCAGAAGTAGATTTGTGTGCCTTCCACCTTCTAGAGGACCAAGACACTGCAGCTCTGCAGGCAGTCCCAATATCCTTGGAAGAACACCTCCAAGAGAAATCAACTTGACCTCTATGCCATCAGCAAGTTCGCCCTAACCCTTGAGAAGTTAGAAGACAACAACACTCTAATGTGTTCATTGTGATGTGAATGCCAACAAACACCAGATGTGGAAAAGCTCTAGGTCACGGCCAAGGTCAACACCCAGATCAGGCCTGATGGAGAGAAGAAGGCACATGTTCCACCAGCGCCTGACTACGGTACTTTGGATGTTGCCAACCAAATTGGGATCAGCTAGACCGAGTCCAGCTGGCTAATTTTAAATATAAAATTCTTTCATTGTGGAAAAAAAGAAAAGGACAAAAAGAATAGAACAGAGAGTGGGCACGACTCCACAGCATACACGGTAATGTGCTGGAGAAAATACCAAGGTATAGCTATGAAGTGATTGCTTTCATCAGAAATCAACCCGCTCTTGGTAATGTCTCTGAATGAATATTTTGTCTTCTCCCTCCATGTTTACATCTAAAAGGGTATAGAGGAGGAATTCACTTTTCAGAGCTGCATGGTGTTAACATAACAGTCAGCTTTTTTTTTTTTTCACAGTCAAGAACGGGCTTGTATTCAGAGGGTGAGAAATGATCCATTCCTGTTTGTCAATCGTCTTTGTCATTCATGTCTAAAAAACTTTCTACTGAAATTTCATTTCAAGTAATTCAGAACTAATAACTGCAATGACTGTAGTTATCCTTTCATACTTTGAATATGGACTCCTTTAAAAAAAGATTATTTGCGTTACCAAGACACATCACTGCTCCTTCTACAATGGTTAGAGAATAAATTTGTGTGTTTTTTTCCTTAGCCCGGGCTGAGAACAAAACCTACCACATTTTAAACTGAGGGCTCTGTTATAGTAGAAAGAGCAATTTAACACGAGAGCATGAAGGTGTCCTGACTGTCCTCTGTCTTACTTCAGTGCAGTCCATTCCAGACTTTACACTTGGCCATTCACAGTGACCCAGTCTGAGATCCGATCTCTGCATTATTAAAATCTTGCATCATGCATACTGTGAAAACAATTGAAGGTCGTTTTGTCAAATACGGAATGGATGTCTGTGTATCAGCATGTGATGAGAATGTCTCCTCCAGCATGGCTAGGTTTGTCTGGGAGCCTAAGTAATTTTACTAGATCTCTACCTCTCGATTGTATGGTCACCTTTGCCATTGTTTGCGTTGCATTCGACTGTAGATTTTCTCCAACTGGAGCAAAAGATGGCTGCCATCCCCATTACAGTCCTCTGCATGTAGAACTGCTATTCTAGAATAGAAATTATCTTGGACAATATCTGTCCATTCATTCTAAGAAAGATTTGGGTTGTCTCAGCTCGTATTACCTGCTTACCCTGTAGAAGCGATTGGGAACAGCGCAAGCTATGACCTGTCCAAGCAACAGAGATTGTGGCCTATTTATAAATGAGCCTCAGAAAAAGTAGGGAAATCTTGGTTTGTTTTCTTTCTTTTTTTCTTTCTTGCTTTTTCTTTTTTTTTTCAAATTTCAGCTTTAGTGAGGTAAAAACTGGCATGTCAGGTTGTAAGATAAAGTGTATATCGTGGTGATTTTATATGTGGGGCTCCTCCAGTCTATACACTGAGGGCTAAAGCCTATACGTCAGGAGAACTAGAAGTGGCCTTGAGGAGGCTGTGGCTGGACCTTGAAAATCACAGCTCTTGCTGCCAGTTTGCAGAGAGCACGGCCAGCTGAATCAGTGTGGTGACAGGGGCTCTCTGTCTGGTATCCTGCGCGTGTCATTCTGATGTCCCCTTGGCCTCTGTGTTGCCTGACTTGAAGTCACCTGTTTATAGCATCATTGTTCCCATCTGTGTGATATGTTGTTTTTCCCCTGCTCTTTCAACTATTTTTGTATGTGTTTGTAACTTTTACCCATTTTTGCTATGATGCGAGTATCTATGCATATTAATTTCCTATCGCTGCTGCAACAAATTACCACAAAGTTATTGGCTAAAAACAACACACATTCATTATCTCATAATTCTTGTGGTCATAAGTCTGAAACGAGTCTGATGGGCCTGAAATCAAGGTGTTGGGGGGCTGTGTTCCTTCCGGAGACTGCAGGGGAGTGTGATGTCCTTGCTTTCCAGATTATGGATCCATCTGCGTTCCTTGGCTTGTGGTTCTATTTTCCAATCTTTGGAGTGATTCATTCCAGCTCTGATTCCATTGCCATGTCTCCTGTTTCTTATACCGGCCCTCCTACCGCCCTTTTACAAGGACCTTTGTGATTATATTGGGCCCACCAGGAAAGCAAGATAATCTCCACATCTCAAAATTCTGAATTCAGGCACTTCTGCCAAGTCCTTCTGGCCATGGAAAGTAAGCTGTTCATGGAGTCTGGAGATGAGGAATCTTTAGGGGGTATTTGTCAGCCCACAACAATGTGGTCGGCTGATTTTATTTTATTTTGAATTTCTTGAGTTTCATGAATGTGTGAATCAGTGTTACAAACAAATCTCGGAATTTTTAGCCATTGTTACTGTGAGCATGTTTTCTATGTCTTTTTTTCCTCTCTTTTGCGACTAGAATTTCCCAGACGTGTGGGAACACTTAATTTGTTTTACGAGATTTGTGAGATTTTATTTTCTTTCAATCTTTATTTCACTCTTCTCCAGTTTGGAGAACTGATCTAGACTCAAGTTCACTGCTGCTTTCTTCTGCAGCCTCAGATTTGCTGTTGATACTACCTAATGAAATTTTCATTTCTGTTATTAGAATTTGTATCTCTAGAATTTCCATTTGGTTGTTTCTTATAGCTTCCTTTTTTTTTTTTTCTGTTAATTTTTTTCTATTTGTTGCCTCAGTAATAGAATAATTTCCTCTCCTTCTTTGGACACATTTGTAGTATTTTTTGGAGACTTTTCTCTGCTAAATCAATTGTCTGGCCCCATTCAGAATCAGTTTCTGCTCACTGCTTTTCTTCCTGAGAATGGATTTCACGTTCCTGTTTTTGTGCATGTCTCCTATTTTTTGATCGAAAACTAATAAATTGTTGTTTGACTCAGATGTAATTTCCTCTTCTTTGAATTGTTAGTATTAATTTCAGTAGACAATTATTTTGTCTTTACTGCAGCCACTGGTATCTCTTCTCAGATTTTATTTCCTGGCTCCCTGCTGGTCTCCTCTGTATCTGTATCATTTAGAAGTCACCCAATTTCTGTCTAAAACAATATATTGTCATTTGCATATGTAACCCATGGTGACTATTGAACATTCTCTCTTATTAATTTAGTGTCCTCACTCTGTGTCGTGAATTACCTTGTATCTTTTACACATTCGCTACTAAAAAAATGTCACACACACACACAAAAAAAATAATAATAAAGAAAAAAAAAGAAACTTGGAAATCTTCCCAAAATAGAAACAACTAAAAGAAAAATCACCCAATATTCACAAAGGAGTTATATTTAAACAACTCAAGTCTCAGAAGTTTCCACTTTATGCTGCCCAATCTCTGTGTGGCTGAGAAATGCATTCAAAAGTGCATGAAGGTTGCATGCACCCCAGGTTTTCGGTTTTCATCAGCGTCCTCTGGCGTTCTTTGCACATGTTTCTAGTTCAGCAGTCACTGAGGGGGCGTGTTGCTGCTGCTGCTGCTGTGGTTGCTTTTCATCTCAGCCTTTCCAGAGCTCGCACCCCCAGGGTCTCTCCAGTAATATCCGCTCTACTGTGTCACCTTCTCTGGATGAAGACATTCTCTTGGAGGAGTATGGGAATGGTCTGAGACAAGAAGCCCACAAACGCAGTCACTGTGGCTGGAGGCAGTAAAGCTGTTCAAGTTCTTGTCTACCTTTGGTCTTGCAATCGTTGTTTGCGTTAATTTTGTCCCATGTTCCACTCAAGTGAATCACCCACCCTTGTGGGGAGTCATGCCACCATTACTGGCAGTATTGTGTGCGTTGTAGGGTTCTTCTCCGTCTCCTTCTTCGTTTTAACTGTATTGATCAATTTTTTTTCATTATAGAGGAAACTTTTCCGTTACGGACACCACAGATAAAATATTAATAGTTATACCACCTGCAAGTATCAGGGCTACAGTTTGAAGGCACATAAATAGGTAGGCGAAATAGGGACTGGAGGATAATCCTAGTAATTTGTACTATTTGTTCACCATCATTTCTTCTCATTCTTTGTCACGCTTCCCTGTAGATATATTTTCTCAAACCACTGAATTGGAACTCTTGGACATTGGACATGCTTTGACTAATGAGGTGTGAAAAGTGTGACATTTGCTCTATCTGAGCAGAGGATCTTAATGTACTTTCGTAGTTTGCTGTACTTCTTACTCCTGCCTTTCGCCATAAAAACAAAATGACACAAATGTCAATACTCCTTCAAATTGAGTCCCAGGAAGATGAGACACGTAGACCTGCATCCAGCCAAGCCCAGAAAAACCAGGAAAGAAGAGTTGTAGCTGACCCATATCCTTTATTTAATGTAAGCAAAGAAAAAAAATTACATTTCTAAGGCACTGAGCTATTGGTGATTTCTTTGACTAGAGCAACACGTGACTATAATAGCAATCGCTTGTATTTCCTTAAATATTTAAAATACAGTGCATACTGCTTCCTACCCTACAAGGTAAATAATAAGAGTATTATTAAATTAAATATATATTGAGAATCGAGTAATGGTTTGTTGGCATGCAGACAAATCATCACAAAAATTCAGGCAAAATTATTAAAGATTCCTATCTTATTATTGGCTTAAATAATTTTGAGGAAATCATCATAGTGTTACTTAGATATCTATTCCATTTTTATTGCAGCTAATGATATAGTATATTTATATGGCCTCACTGGGCATTTGTATAATAAATCCAATAAAGCTATGGTGATTATTAGTCTCCTGCTATTAGCAGCAATATCTTATATGTTCTCAAAGTGTCTCTTAGGCAGTGGAATAGAACAAATGGTAAATTAGAAATAGGAAGCAGGGAAAAATTAAATATCTAAAATGAAATATTTAGCGTAGAGTATTTTACGCTAAACATTACTTAAGCAGTATTAGCTCAACTGTTGGGTTGTAGCCCCTCCATTTATGAAATTGAAAAGTGCTGTGACAGCCACAAGCAGTTTGTAAGATTTAAGGACAGAAGAAAAACTGCCCAGTATACAAGAAGAGATTCTTGGGCAAATTTCAGAGGATATAATTTTTAATAATGGCTCTGTCTCTGACAAGTTTATCTATCTGATTGTGAGCAGGTCCCTTTCTCCCTCCGTATTTTCTTTTGAAAGATTCCAAATCAACAGAAATGGTAAAACACAAACAATCCCTAGAAAAAACATCACATATACTGTTTAACTTGATGCTACCATTAATTAAACCTTAGCTCATTTGCACAATTAAAATTTACAACAAATGTTATTGCCAATTAGATTCATTTTAAAAAGAGTATGTATTTTTGGCATTTGTATGATTTTTTAAAGAATGAATCTCTCTCATCTGATTCTGCACAGACATTTTCCATATTAATAGAGGAAGAAATCTTGCATTTCCGCAGATTTCATTTCAAATTATTTGAACAGTGGGTACTCAGGGCATTTTGGAGAGAGTCTTGTTCTCGTATTATCTCCTGCAAATGAAGAGAAAGCAAGCGGCAACAAGCATTGCACTTCTCTCCTGGCTTGCAAGCAGAATGGTGGGAAAATAAATTGCCTGCGCCATGCTGCCTTGTGATACACGGCTTAACAGTAGGTGGCTGTCCTCTGATCATTGGCTGTCTGCCTGAGGGAACAATTCACTGCAGTTCAGAATAGGGACTCCTGGAACTTTATCATTGGAGCAGAGTGCAAGGACTTTACTAGGTGTGACACCCCAAGGAAAACCCGAGAAGACTGGAGTACTCGAGGCTATTGATTATAGGCAAAACAAAACAACAACATAAAAAACCCCACAAAAAGACCTAAGACACAACCCAAAGTTATCATTTTCTAATAGATGTTCCCCTCAGGTATACTCTATCAATGCGTATAAATAAACTAAGAAAGCAAGGCTATTTTTTTGTGGTCAGGCTATTATGAGCTTCACTTTGTAATTCATTTATTTTATATGGAAAGCTGCAAACAAGTTTATCCATGGTTTCGGCTTACCCATTAGGCACTGTTGAATAATAATATATTCTTTCCTTACTTTGACTGCAGACCTACTTTTTTCTCCATAACCCCTAACAAGCCCTACCACTCACAAATTTGGGAGAATTAATCAGAAATGGTAGAAAATAATGTAAAGGATAAACATTTTTACTTGTAAGTAATAAAATATTGATATTGTTTATTTTTTGCTAGGGTCCTGCTAGGAATTTTGAATATATTATTTTTCTCACTTTAAACCTCCTTTTCTAGTTTGAGAAAATCAGAAAAAAAGCAAGGCTGAACAGCTAGGAAATGCCAAATTCAGGTTTTAAATCTTAATAAGTCTGACTATAGGATTCGTACCAGTATCACCCCAAACAACTTACTTAAAGGATGCAGTATTTTATTATGTATCATTAAACATATATGTAATTTGTACCTAGAGTAAAGATAATAGCACAAAAGCAGTAAACCATATATATATATTAAAAAGAAATAACAGTTGCATTCTGAAAAATGCATTGTTAGGTGATTTCATCATTGTATGATCGTTACAGAGACGCTTCCACACACCTAGATGGCCCAGCCCTCTGCACACCTGGGCCGAACGGTGCAGTCTAGTCACCTGGGCTGCAAACCTGCACATTGTGTGACTGTACTGAATACTGTGGGCAACTATAACACAATGATATTTGTTGTCTAAACATAGAAAAGATACAGTACGAATATTGTGTAAAAGGTAAGAAATGCAACACCTGTGTAGCGCTCTTACCATGAACGGAGCCTGCAGGACTGGTGTGTCAGCCAGTGAGTAGCGAGTGGACATGAAGGCTGGGACATCACTGTCCCTCACTGGCCACTTTGTAAGCACTGCACAGGTAGGCTGCACTCACTTGATACAAAACAGTTTTCTATCTTTGTTACTCAATTACCTTAGATCATATTGTGACTTTTTTACTTTATAAACTCTAATTTTTTAAACATTTCAACTCTTTTGTAACAAATAAAACATACATTATACAGCTGTACAAAAGAATTTCTTTATATCTTCATAAGCTTTCCTCTATTTTATTTATTTATTTATTTTTTGAACGTTTTTATTAAACACTAAGACCCAGACACACACATTAGCCTTGGCTGACACTGGGTCAGGACCACCAGCCTCACTGTCTCCACCTCCACCTCTTTGGGGCAACAACGGGCATGGAGTTGTCATCTCCTGTGACAACACTGCCTTCCTTCTGGAAAACCCCCTGAAGGACCTGCCTGGGGCTCTTCCTGAGAACGTGGTACTCTTTTCAGAAATACCTCCACAGTGGATTTGTTTCCTTTCTTGGTTTCTTTTTTTTTTTTTCTTCTTTTTTTTTTTTCATCATAGATTTGCTTGGAAGCAGATAATGCACCATGTTGGGTCCATATTTTCCAATATTTTAAGGAGCGCATTGAGGTCTGAGAAAGCTTCTGCTAAACCCTTCACTGTGGATTTTCTTGGGGTGGTGGTTCTTCTCCTGCAGTTTCCATTTCTCTTGCTTCTTATTCAGCTGTGTGTTCCTGTTCCACATCCATGAACTACTCAGTCATTTCCCCGGGAACCACCCCTCGGAGTTCCTCAGTGCTATTGCTCTGTGACGTTACAATGGCTACACAGTCACTAGGCCATAGGAAGTTTTCAGCGCCATCATAATCTCACGGGCCCACCATTGTATAAACGGCCTGCTGCTGACCGAAATGCTGTTATGTGGCACATGATTGTGACTCTCCAGAAGCCTAGAACTACAAGTCCTGGCCTCGCCAGCTCCTTGCCAGTGTTGATCCCCAATCACTGTCACCATGAAAGGACACCGGAGTTTTCCAACATTACCTCAGGTGTTGTTACCGTCCCATAGAGAACCACTGCACTAGTTACCAAATAAAATCTAGGTGGTTTAGGATTTTTAATGAATAGAGTATGGAAAGTAGTGATTCAGCTAGAGTAAAATATCTGTAGACAAGAAAAGACCTATAGACATGCAGAACATTAGATATCTTTTCCTTAGGCAATTTTTATTTTAGAAGTTGCCATGGGAATAAGACTGGAGAAGATATTTTAAGGTTTACATAAAAGAAAATGTGTGAGTTTGTCTCTCTGAGACTAATTTGTACTGAGCATTGCCTGATATCCGTGGTTTGGTAGCTGGAATGTAGGTAATAATACTATATCCTGCGATTGCTTGAGCCAAATCCCATCTCTCTCTCTTCTGTATCATCCTGAGATCTTAAGTAGCCAAGGTTGATAGCAGAATGAGTGCTATTTTTGGCAAAACCTGGGTTTTCTGTTCTCTGGGATACAATAATACTGGCGTAATGATTTCTAGGAAATTGGATATGCCAGATGGCATTTTTAAAAACTAAAGAGAAAATGCTATGATTTGACCTTTCTTCTTTGTCCATAAAAATTACTGAAAGAAAATAGGGGGATGAAAATTATACAGATGAAAACTGAAACGTAAAACAAAAATGACTTTCAAACCCTAGGGATGGCAGAATATAAGCATGAAAATTACAAAAATAGACTGAAATATGAAAAAATAATAATAACTTCCACACCCTATTGATGGCAGAATGGCCAGACTTGGTGACTGACGCTATAGCAGCCTCGGAAAACTGAGTTCTGAATGTTTAACTGAGAGTCATAAACCTTATCGGTTTAAACTTTTATTTGACCTTTTACGTACTTTTTCACTCATGGCCAAATCTAATCCTAATTAATACAGAATGTCATGCCCGCACATAAGTTATTATAAATGACTGTACTCTACATAAAAATCACTGCACTTAAATAAACACCTGTGGCATTAAGTCAGAGGCATGACTGCCTTAAATATTGTAAGCTGGCAAAGTGATCACTTTGCCTCCATTGGAGGAAAATATTTGAGCGGAACTTTAGCTACTGGTATCCTAGTGCTGTGCTCTGAATGTTGGCTGCTTCTGCTCTATTTTGGCAAAATCCTACTAGAATTAGTCAGTTTACAAACAGAGACGCAGAGAACATGCTGCTAGGTGAGGGGTGGGTGAGGATCTCTGTTCTACAACTTGAGTTTGGTGGTTTTAAAATCGCCTATATCCCAAGTAAAAACAAAAGTGCATATTATGCCTCATGGCGTCATTAATATCATGGTGCCCCAGCAAATTGTCAAGTGCCTTCATTAGCGTTCTCTGCCAGACTTCAGGGGCTAGCCGAGTAGCAGAGATTGGATTCAAGGTGCTTTGTGCTTCAGATGGCTTCAGAAAAGCTACCAGTCAGGTGGCGGTGGTGGTGGCGGCCCTGGGCAGATACCGAGCCCAGTTCATCCAAGAGCAGGGTTTTCAGGCTTTAACTGGGCCTTGCAGTTATTTTCCTGTGGTCGCTTCTTTCCAGAATAACCAGAAGCAAAGAAAGTGATGCCTTTTAATTTTGTGGGAGTTTACTGCCACAGAGACTACAAACCTAACCAGAAATATTCTGTAATTTTCAAATCCCTGAGAAACCCTTGGGCTGTCAATACATGCTGGCCAGACAGAGGTTGGGAAGACTGTGCGACCATTGAGAGAGGTGTGCTGCTCAGCGTGCACCCCGGACTCAGCACGGAGCCTACTGAGCATGAAAACCTTCCCCAGAAGCAGAGTCGGGGTCCCTGGGAGGCGTGGGTGAGGGGCTTCTTCCCAGCGCCAGGGCTGAACCAGGCAGCTCTCCGCCTGCACAGAAAGCGACCTCACTGCTCCTGCTTCATGGGGGTTGATGAGCGCTGCGACCAGGGACCGCTCTGTGCTGCCTATGTTCCCCTCCCCCAGACAGCCTGTTCCGGTCTTGTGTGTCAGGGACACATGACATGGCGTTTCTTATACAGGTCACAGGACCGTAAGGAGTTACACTTTATGGTGCAGAAAGCGAAGGAATCTCTTGATTCCTGAGAGCATGGATTTTTGAGCTGAAAGCAGTAACCAGATGGGATGTCTCCCTTGGGGGCATGACAGTGGAGGTTCATGGGTGTCCAAATAGACAGGCTGTGGCAGAGACTGATCACTGTGCCACAATATCTGTTCTCTCCTTGTTCTGTAACAAAACCCCAGGCTTTTACCTGGGCACGTGGCTGCCTAAGTTAGAGTCCATTCCTTAGCTTTCTTAGCAGCTGAATATAGTTATCTGACAAAACTCCAGCCAATTATAAGTGAGCGGAATTGGTCTAACATCCTCTAGGAAGCATACTTCAAAGGAGAGAAAATGCCCCCCTCTTCCTTCGGCCTTCCTGATGGCTGGAATGTGGATAGCCTGGAGCTGTCAGTCACTGGAAGCAAGAGAACAGGGGCCAGCCATAGCCTAATGATGACGGAGCAGACAGGGAGAAAGTTCTCGGTTCTTTGACAGCCTTGTGTAACTGCCATAGCCAGCCACAGAAGAGTAACCTCTGGAGTCTAGACAGACGAGAGTTAAAACAAACAAACAAACAAACAAAAAAACACGTGGCTTTCTACAATTTCCATCCAAACACAGTGAACAGTGTTCCTTTTGGTGTCTCGGGATTCAGATAGGTCCTGAAGAAACTCTTAGAAATAGGAACAGGGGACAGTTCCTTAAACAATTTGATACCGGTCCATGTATAGAAACCTCAGCTGCCGTTTGCTTAGAGCATTCATTCAGGGCAGATAAAGGTGGCTATTATTGATAAAATAATCTTTGGAAAAGCTCGTAGTTTCATTATTTTGTGCTAAACCAGGCAAAACAGTGTCTGTCCTTGAAATAATGTGTCATCCAAAGTGGAAGAATAGTACTAAGCTTTGGAGGATTTGAGTGTGTTGTTTATATTTTTCTCATGTAATGAAATGGATGGTGTCCTGGCTATTAATTTTATATGATGAGTTCCAAAAGCAATCAGAATAGAAATGTATAATGAAGCTGTGCTGTTTTTTATTAAAATATTTATCTACTTTCAAGGAGACAAATACTCAAAGCATAGAACAATCCTTACATCCTCTCTCCACTACATTACCCAACTCGACTGCTTTTTTTTTTTTTTTTTTTTTTTTTTTTTTGCCTCGCTTTGTATTTTTTAAGTTTCAAGTCTCAGAGTCTTACTCTAGCTTCAGGATGACAATGAATCCATGGTTCCATGAATAGCTCAAAAGGAACTGCCAAAGATAGTTGTATTTAGAAACACTAAATACAGTACAATATAAAACTTCATAAAAAACTCAAATGCTTCTCTTGATTCAGATAGCTCAACTGCAAATTGGAGAGAGAAGAGCAGTTTAATGAGCAACCTTTGGATAAAATATACTATTTAATTCACTCTTTTGCTCACCCAGGAAATTCATAGTGCCGATTTTAAAAGTTTTTCTGGTTCCCAAATGAAATTATTTTTGAAATGTCAAGTAAGTCTTTTCACAACTCAGACTTTAAAATAATGGTGATAAAGAGTGGGACAGGAAAACTACAGATATACCATAGTTTGTTTCTTATTTCATTTATATCTGCGTATAGCTGGTTCATTAAAAACAGGTTCTTCTCTGGAAATTTTTGGTGGCCCAAAATAAATATGATTTGTGATTTTTGAGATTTGCCTTGATGTAGTTTAGAAAGGCTATAGTCCTGGGACATGGAAATAGAAATTATGAAGCCTTAATTTTTAATTCAGATACACTTAATATTGAAGTCAAAAAGTACACAATTTTCAGTAGCAGACTCTTTGAGATAGTGGGAAATTTAATATTTTTAACACAATGATTTGATACATATTAATTGGGGTAAAAGCTGCAGAATAACTCACTTTGGAGACATTCTTATATGAACATTAACTACGGAGGGATACAAATACTCCATTGTAGATTTTTTTGCACTTATTTTCTGTCTTTATACCCCAATATTCAGTCCTGGCAAATTTTCTTAGCAAGAAGTTCTGCTTTAAGTCTCTACCTTATTTTTGTCGTTATTCAAACTTATCCTTGAGACCATGGGGCTTATATACATGTCCTTGTAGGAATTTGTATTTATGAATTGTCTTAAATAGGACATTTACTTTGAATATACTCATTCATCTCGTAATTTTGTTTTTAATTAAAGTTTATTGGGGGGACCATTGTTAGTAAAGTGATCTATAGACGATGTATTACAGAACTGTGCACCTGAAATCTTGTAATTTTTTAACCCCTGGTAATTAATTCTGGATGTTATAATAACTAATTCTACTAGGAAAATAGTCTTCACATTTTTGGGGTGTTGGAGGAAATGCCCACTGCTCTTCTATCTACTATAATTGCAGTAATTAAAAAAAAATTGGTTATAGAAAATATGTTTTTGAAACACCATACAGGCCTTCCACTTCTGCTTCATAAGTGGCAGGATGGGACTGGCTGCAATCGCAGGCTCTCCTGAAAGGTGTAGGGTAGTGTTTCTTAAACTTCATCTGGGAGCATATAAAATGCAGATCATCGGGCAACAACCATACTGACTGACTGAATTCTTTATTCCCTGGGCCCGAGGTCCCCTGTCGTTGAAGAATAGTCATTCGAAAATGCAAAGTCATCTTTTGTTGTTTTTGGTTTTGTTTTTCCTCTTGTGCTTTCATTTTCTGTGGACCAGTGCCGCTGCAGGCCTGTAATTTCCTCCAGGAACAGACAGATGGCTGCCTGCACTTTGCGACTCGTACACTGGATGTGTGTGTGTCTTTCCTCTTCTTTATTCCCTCACCTACATGTGCCATCACGCATTCATTAAGAAGCACACTCAAAATAGGATCTAACTTGACTGTAGCTGGAGGAAACCTCGTGCTGACCTTAGGGGCGTGACTAGCCTCAAGAAGGAAACGCTTATTTGGAAGTGAAAGCTACAGAAGTATATATAGTATTTCATATTTTGCTTATCTATTTCTAGTATGTTACTTGGAGATATGCTTATCAAGCTTCTTTTAATAAAATATCTTAAATTATCACTTATTCAAAAAAAACATTTCCCCAATGATAGAGGATAAATGCTTTTTTAATAAAATCATAGTGAAATTTCTAATGGCCCAAGTAAGTAGGTCAGGCAAGCATTACTTCTTACTTTTTCAAATAATGTTTCGTAGGACTGTTAATAACTGGATATGACCCAGCTTATAGACACACGAATATGTACATGCTTATTCACAAATGCCATCTCTTTCTCATATAAATGTTTTGTTTTTTAATTGAACGAAGCAGAAAATAAGATTAGGATATAAACTGAGAACAAAAAAAAAATGTTAAATTTTTTATTCATATAGAAACCTAAGGTTTATAGGCTTTCATTGAATTTGCACTGATAGGATCATTAGAACTTGCTGTTGTCTTAGGAACAAAACTAGCTGTCTTAATTATGACAGATTTTTATTTTTAATCAAGTATTTATGATTATGTAATCTATAAGAACAGTTTACAAGAAATGAGAGTTAATATTACCGTTGTCTGTTTTTACTTTTCACATAAAGTAAAAATAGTTGGTCTTGTATCCTTATTTCCATATGCCTATGAAACTGACTTGTAAACATATTTTTATTTAACAATAAGAAAATTAATTCAGCTTTATCTTCAGAGATACTGTGTCTACACAGTCTCAGTGGAACTGTTTACACCTTATCTGTCCAATTAGATTGAAGTACTCCATTAGAATGGAGAATTTGTGCCATTTTTATCTAACAATACACAGAAATCCATGGATTCTCAGCTGTTGAAATGTTCATAACATGTCCCATTTAAAAAGAGCAGCTCTTTTGTTAAGGTCACGATAAACTAAATGATACAATTTTAATTGGCTTAAGTGACCCACTTACTATCCACATATCCTAACACAGGTGGTGAACAGCTCCACATTCTCTGTGCTGTTGGAATGTAACTTTAAGATTTGATTTCCATAAAGGCTAGCCAGTTTGCCCTTTGTCAAGCTCTCTAGCCAAAAGGTTGTCTGCCTCATTTCCATTAATAAAAAGAACGTGTTTTTAAAGTTTAACTAGATTATCTTAAGGGCAAAAAGTGAACATCACGGTGAACTGTGGTTTTTTTTTAAGTAGCTAGATTTGCAACTCTGAATGATTACTTGCTCAACAAATATAAGTGTGTTTTTTTTTGTATTATTTCCCTTTTCATTACATTTTTTCATTATTTTAAATTACTGAAACTAAGGAAATGTGTAATAAGTAATGCTTTTCAAATCTGAGCTCTAATCAAATGATTTAATCAAGCAAAATCTAACAATAATAAACATAAGTAACTCTACAATTCGAATTATTTTTCTTGTCATGTAAATAAATACATATACATATACATATACATATACATATACGTATATGTATAATATTTACCAGTAGAAACAACTGAGTTGAGTTGTATCGATAAAATCTAATTTAGAGAGAAACTTATAAATCTGAGGTCAGGGTTTTCCCCAGAGGGTCATTTCATAAAGTATATTAGTTCTCTACTGTTTCTTCATCACAAATAGATTCAGTGTTATACCACTAGCCTTTTTGTAAATGCATCTTGTAAATACTTAGTTTTATATGATTAACAAGTATATTATTTATGTTGGTGGTCCTGTTATTCACAGTACACTTCCTTAACATTCATAGTTACCATATTTCATGTGGACCTCGGCTGAGCTGAACAGCCTTTACCTGGATATGGGGCCATTTCTATCAGGTTGTTAGGCTGATGCTTGTGTCGATAGAATTGGATGCTGAGCTGGGTTTATATTGTGTTCTCACTACCTTACCTCAGTGCAGCCCACATTTCAATGTCCTTAATGGTTAGCTCTTCTTGTGTTTAGGGTGTGGGCTGGGGTCCTGAAGGTTTTCCCTTGTTCTGCCACTTTCAGCTTCATGGCGCACCTGTACCACAGGTAGACTCTCTCTTCATGCTATCAGCTCTCTTCCACCAGTAGGTAAGTGTTGTTACTTGAGTCAAAGCTTGTGAGAGGGCAGGGTTTCCTGTTGGCATGGTCCAGCCACCATCCTAGGGAGAGCACAGGTTCCTGATTGATATCTCGCATAGCCTTCCCCTGGCGGCAGTCCATGGCAGTCAAACCCTTCACTGCATTTCTGTTTGGTCTTGGGCATGAGATGTGTGCCCTTCACTAGGGATAAAAAGCTTCTGCTGGGTTTAGGTGTAGGGCCCTTTGCCCAAGATCCTTTATTGTTCCCTCCTCAGAAGAGGCGTTTCCTTTTCTTTCTTCCTCCAATCTTCAGAGGAAGCCTGACTTGATCCTGGGTGCCAGAAGGTTGCCTCTGCCCCCTACAGACAAAGACAAGTTTTGTTTTTACTCATCTTCTAGAATCACCTGATTTTTTTCCCCTCCTCTCTCTCTCTCCCCTTGGTTCTGAAAGACAGAACCTGAAGCTGCTGCTCCTGTCTTCACAGCTTAAGAGTCTGACTTCTTAGGAGACAAGGTTACGGGTCTAAAAGCATGCCTCTGTGCCTAGCAACTCCCAATCCCCAGCTGCACATCTGTGCCGCCGTCTCAGGCTCTCCAGGGGACTTCTGCGCTGTCCTTTACTCACAAGCACACGGTGGAAACTCATGGGAAGAAGCCTTGCTAGTGTTTGGAACCCCATCTAGTATCTCGTACCCCTAGTGTCTGTAAACTCACATGACAGCTCAGCCTTGACCTCAGGGTGCATTTAAAATGGTAGCTGTTTCTTCTCATTTGCTCTTACCATGCCGCCACTGTCCCCACACCCTGGCAAAATGGAAAGGTACCTTCCCTCTTCCAAGGACTTCTCATTCTTTGGAAGTCAGGGTGTTCGGTTCCTCTGAAGCCAGCTCCCCGAAGTGCTCGAGATAAGTTATAATATCATAGGTTATACGTTTGTCCTTTTCCCTCTGGTTGCAGGAAGCTTTATTTACAGTGTTCTACACCTCAAGTCTCCGGCTGACTTTTAGTTTTGTTCCTTCTCTCTGATTTTTGCTGTTTCTTTATGCTATGTCTTCATATGGCTTTCTTCATGTGTCTTGTACTCAGGGTAGTTTGAACTTCTTGAATCTATAGGTGTCAGAGGCAGAATAATGGGCTCCCAAAGACGTCAAATCCATAGAAATTGGTAACACGAGTGTGTTCCTTGAAAATGGTAATTAAGGTTGTCAATAATCTGAACTTAAAATGGGGAGACATCGTAGATCCTCAGGGAGGACCCAGGATAATGTGAAAATGAAATACAAAATGGAGACAAGCCTTGAGAATTCCCTGAACTTTCAGATGGAGCAATAACTTTTTAATAGTTTAAGTAGAATTTACTATAAAGTACAGCACAGGGAATATAGTCAATAATATTGTAATAACTATGGATGGTATCAGGTGGGTACTAGATTTATCAGGGTGATGACTTCATAAAGTACATAAATGTTTAATCACTGTGGTGTACATCTGAAACTATTATAATATTGTATGTCAACTATAATTAAAAATAAATTTAAGAAAAATTGTATTTACTTAACAGTTATAAATTTAATTCAATTTTATAAAGATTTAAAATACAAAGGTAAAAGATGGCACTTACTTTTAATAGGTTAAAATGAAAAACTATTATTTTCTTCGACTCATAAATACTCTCCATGAATGTGAAGTTATATGGTGAAAATGAATGTTTCCAATTGGGCTAACGCGTTGTTATTAGAAGTATAAATTCATGTAAATATGATAGGGTATATTATTCAATGAGTGGCTGAATCTTGCTACAAAATATCTTTTTCTGAAACTGACAAGGAAGAAAGTAGAATTAATTAGGTCAATGCATAGAATATTTCTAGTTAAGTTTAAATATATACAATTCTCAACTGAAAGTAACTAACAAAAAGCAGTCTTGTACCGTGTTTCCCCGAATATAAGACCTATCTGGACAATCAACTCTAATGTGTCTTTTGGAGCAAAAATTAATATAAGACCGGGTCTAATATAACATAACATAACATAACATAACATAACATAACATAACATAACATAACATAACATGTATAATACCAGGTCTTATATTAATTTTTGCTCCAAAAGACGCATTAGAGCTGATTGTCCGGCTAAGTCTTATTTTCTGAGAAACATGGTAGAAACTCAAGAGGGACATTTTCCTATTGCCTCTAAGAATTTATTCATTCTTTCCTTTATCTGACAAGTATTTTTTGAGTACATACTACTACAGCACGACAAGCGTTGTTATAAGTAGTGGCTATACTGTAGCCGTACAACTTTATCTTTGAATTCCTGGACTTTACTTTTTAATGGGGGAGAAGTAACATATAAAATACACATATGAATATCAGGTTGAAGTGTAATGCAGTAAAAGGAAACAGGGTAAGGGGTAGCAAGTGCCAGATAAGGAAATTACTGTTTATGTCAGTTGACGGCACCAAATGTTTCATAAGTGATGATTGACCATAGAGCTAAAAGAACAGGAATGTGTGTTAGAGAAATATTTAGGAGAAGGGTATTCCAACTGAAGTAACAGGAAGTTCAAATACACTACAGTATTCTAAATAAAAGGGTAAACCTTAGCGACTTGAGTATAAAATGTAACCAGATGTTATATATTTGGTGTATGAGTTGGAAAATATTAATATTGTGAAACTGATATATTCGTAGGACGAATGGTAAAATCAGAGTGTGCAGACCTAGAAAATGTTAGGGAATCAGGGCCTGAGAGCATGACCCAGAAAAGAAAACTTACCTGTTTCGTCATCCAGAGTGGTGAGTTGATATTTGAGAAAGGTCCACAGTACTCAGGCTTCCCATGCAACTTCCAGAGTGAAGTCCTGCTGTATAAAATACGGTTGTCTAGAAAGTCAACTTCTGAAACCATTTACTAGTACTAGACTGCAAAATACTGCCACTGGTGTTTCCAGATGTCAAAGTACATTGGCAGAATGCACAACCAAGACCCTTCTTGGGACACTTGTTACATACCCTTCGGAAGCTGAGTCCCGAAGCTGAGTCTGTTGATACTGACATATTTTAAGTACATATTTATACATATTTGGAGTTAGTTTTGTGCCATCAAAGCAAATGTGTGAGTACCTGTATTTTTGTAAGTGCATTCTTACATTCTACTTATTTAACCATTTGAGTGATTGGGATGCCTTCATGATTAGCATATAAATGAAAATAATTCAAGAAAATGGAATATTTTCTCTCATGGTTTTATTTGTCAAATTCACATCAGTTCAGCACAAGCAGGACTGAAGTGACTGCCTCTTTAATGCATAAGGAGCTAAGTAAATGCTCCGAGATTAAAGGATTTCAGCAGAAAGGAATTCAAACTTTATTAAGCAGAGAGTCACCATCTTTTTTCTAGCAAAACTTTTTGATGAAGATTTCTAGTTTTGTTTTTTGTTGTTGTTTGTTTTTTTAGAATCTCAATTGAGATTTTGGATTGGCCCTTTTTGTTTGGGGTTATTTGGTGCCATTTTTATATAAATTAAAATTTAAAGCCCAACATAGCTTATGTATTAATTACCAGCCCTCCATCTGTTATTTGTTTGCCATTTAGTAGTGAGATATTCCTGAACTTTGGCAGGAATACTATATTAAGTTACATGACATCTATTTTACAAAAAGGTAGTAAACCTCCAAACGTCTCTTTATCAGTGAGCATATTATGAAGACAGAAATGTTAGGAACCTTCCATAATTCCACAATATTTCGTAATTTCTATAACATATCATGATATAATTTGAAACCAGCTTTGCACAAACATTGTAATCAGCCCAACACTTCTTTCTTCTTATCCTGTATCTTCCTGCATCTCTAGCTATGGTTTTCCATTAAATAATATTGAACAAGATCACAGAGTCTCCATTCTAGTTTCAGGTCCACCCTTTAATACCATTATTGTCTTGGATTTTTCCAAGTCTCTTCTATAAGATGAGGTGATAACTAACATACAGAAATCATGATGTGTTATTTATGAGAAGCCATTACATAGCAGATGATAAACAAGTGGTCCTTCTCTTTCTCCTTACACGTTGAATGATTATTCTATTAAATGTTGGTCTTTACTAATTTCAATTTCTGTATCCTTAGGTGTATCTTACTAAATAGCTTTTGTAAATACTCAAGGAAGAGAAATCCTTCCCCTCTTCACACATTACTCTCAGAACTTTGACCATCTCTTCCTAAAGTCTTATCAAGTTTCTAATGTAGTGACACTGGTCTTTGGAAGAGATACCGAGTTTTATAACAGAATGGATTTTGCGATACAGCCAATCACTTCACTTTTGTAAGATTCCAATGTTATCACTTGTTAATCCTGTGAACATCGTTTACCTATTTATGGCTTGATTCAATTTTAAAACTTTGAGGCTGTTTCTTAGAGTTCAAGGTGTCTTTAAATCAACTGGATAGCAGGTACTTAGATGTTTACCAATGAGTGACATTGTCCTTCGAGGTTTGGGGGTGTCTGGAGATACCATATTTGAGGGGAATAAAACAATGTAAATGTTTTAAATTAAAATATTTTAATTAGTAACATTGTAGTAACATTTTTATTATTAGTGTAGTAAATCTTTATAGATTAGTCCACATTATATTAAATATTTATTAAACATGTAATGTCCAAGAAAAGTAACATTCAAAATTAAAAATAAGCCACAATTTCAGTAAAGACTTACTTTGAGTTGATCATTTAATACATGGGTAATATGCCTGAAAAGTATCTATAAGTGTTTATAAAACATTATTAGTGAATTTGGTAAATGGTTCTCCAAAACCAGTGCTTTGTGGGGTTGTGGAGTGCTTGGTTACTTGTTGGGACCTCGCTTGATACCTCTACTAACAGGTCATAGGCTCCTTGAAGATACAAACAAAAACAAAAACATAACCTGTTTTATGGGGTATATCTTCAGTGCCTAAGTCAGGAAGTGCTGCGCGCGCACACATACACACACACACACACACACACCTGTTAAATACAGCAGCCATTTAATAAATACCACTTTGATAAATGAACTGGTAAGGACACATGTGCTGTGACTTAAATAAACTTTACATATGGAAAGAATCACTTTGTATTTTAACTTTGAGGTAAATACTCAAAAGACTTTTTAATCAGCCAACAGTTTTTAATCTGCCTTTTTCTCTTGACACCTGAATTTCTTGTAAAATGTCTACAGATTTTGCGCTATTATGATTAGTGATGAAAGTTTCATTCAGCCAGACTGAGTTGTCCTCACAACTAGTCACAATGATTCATAATTTCTGTTTTTTTTGTCTAACTTAAAAATTTTACATTTTCAACAAATACTCAAATATAATCTGTGAGATTTTTTTCTTTTTTTTTCTTTTTAACATCTAATTAGAGATGTGATGAGTAAAATTGCCTACAAATTCAGAAGGGGCTTCTGCTTTCTGCACATATGTAGTTAATATTCTGGTGTTCATATTATGCTCTCTTATTTTTGACAGAAAAATGATCATATAGTAGAACTTAATTAATTTAGAAAATTATAATCATGCTTTGACATAAAAATTATAAGTATAGGTTTAAAAAAGAATGGCTACCCTGCTTCCCCGAAAATAAGACCTAGACAGAGAATCAGCTCTAATGCATCTCTTGGAGCAAAAATTAATATAAAACCCGGTCTTATATTATATTACATAAGACCCAGTCTTACAGTATAGTAAAATGAGACCGGGTCTTACATTAATTTTTGTTCTAAAAGATGCATTAGAGCTGATTCTCCAGCTAGGTCTTATTTTCAGGGAAACACGGTATTAAAGGAAAATGTTGAAAATACACACTTCACAATAAGTTAAAATTGGTATTATTTGTTTAATTTGTGTGATGATGCCAATAGTTATCTTGCTGATTTTTATTTTTTTAAATTATTTTTCGCTTTTGTTTTTTGATGGGTTATACAAATCTCTAAATAAGAATTCTGATAAAGGCATGTTGAAAATAATATTTACTAATATAAAAATAAATAGATTAAAGAATAGACATCTCTAGTTTATTACTTGCTTGTACATCTATAAATAGCCTTTTCATTTTGTAAATTAATTCAAATTTTCATATTAATTTAAATAAGTAATAGGTGTCACCCCATATTGTATGTTAGTTATTATAGAATGATCTATATGCTTATGATTCATCCATATAGTTTCTATATGTTTCTTGTTTATTTATAGGCATCAATTTTCCAGTTAGATGAAATGGAATCTTATCTCCTATTATGTATTCTGAATTGTTGTTCTTTTTATTGAGAAATGCAATTTATGTTTGTATATTTAGTATCCAGCAAGCTTAGTAAATTAAAATAGATATTAAATTATTAGATGCATACTATAGTAAAATACACGTATTACTAGTATTTAATAAATATTAATTATTAAATGAAATTAATATTTTCCATGTTTAACACCCATTGATATATAATGATAATATTTTTATAATATTTCCAATATTAAAATGCCTCAAGTCTATTGTTTAATATCCATAAAAATGTCCAAAATATTGATGACGGTGGATGTGCTAATTGCAAGAAATTTGGCTTAGGTGTTAGGACCAGATGACTCAACCAGAAACCTCCGCAAATATGTTTCCTCTTGCCATCACTGTCTTGATAGGTGTCTTCTTAGTGTTCATTTTCTGTTTTGACTTCTGTTCTCTAAAGTCTCTATTGCTGGAGATAATTATCTGTGGACAATTGCAACTTTTCCGCCTTTTATTCAGTTTTTCCTGCTGATAGTGAGTTTTAGGGAGGATCCAACTGTGTGGCTTCCTTGGGTTACCCTTTTGTGTGCTGTCACTCCACATGTGGTGATATTAGCAAGATTCTGTGTAAAGCAAGGTCCAGTCATTTACACAATCTGTTCCTAGGCAGAGCTTTTCTGCCCTGATTACCTTTCTTCTTTTGTCAAAACTGCTGAATTCACGGAAAGCCTTAAAACTTGAATATCCTTTTATTTCCTATTGCAGGTTAAATTTCAAGGCAGACTTACACACCCCAATTTCATGTCCCACTTAGCAAGGCTAATGCTGCCCTGCCCTATAGATCTGTCTGTCTGTCTGTCTATTTATCTATCCATCCATCCATCCATCCACCTACCTACCTACCTACGTATCCATCATCTATCTAAATTGAGATAAGTCATTTCGTTAAAAATAGTAATGCAACATCATTTTTATGTAGTAAACACTTATATATTTTCATATGTAATATGAACGTTTTGAATGCATGACCTGCTGAGAGAAAAAATCACAATGAAGTGAAATCAATTCATGTTTCCAGGAGGCCTGTGAGCTATTTCAATAAATTACTCATTTAATTTAAATAATGTTATAATAATCCTAAGCTAGCTAACATCTAACTGAGTAGAAACCTGTACCTATGCTGAAAATACCAAAGGGAGGTTGTTAAAAAGCCCTCGAACAAGAGAGGAACTTCACTTTTGAAGTGTAAACAACCACGTGTGCAATTTCAGAAGACACAGTTTTAATATCCAATGGACACTGTGAGGGCATCATTCACCGGAAAAGAAAACAAAAGCTTTCCCTGAGCACAGATATCAATAGAGAAACAATAGTCCAATGTGCTTATCTCGGTGAACAGTAGTCAGTGGAGGTACACACGACGAATATACTGATCTCACTCTAGCAGCTTTCTCAGCATTTGGGGCAAGAAAACGTTTTATTCTACAGAGATGTACTGTGCAGTGTAGAACACGCAGTGTCTGATTGAGCAGAGGAAATTAATATTGCCGCTGCCGCAGTAAGCCACCTCCCCAGGAATCCCCCGATTCTACACTGGCAATCTCTGCGTATTTCATCCTTATTCATTTTTATCTGCTCATTTGTGGGATGCCTAAATCACAGCAGATTAGATTGAGTTACTCCAGGTATCTTTTCTTCCTTGACACCTCTAACACTCTGTCCAAAACTCACCATTAATGTTCCATTCCTAATTTTTAATGTTTGGAGTGGCTCAAGTATTTATACTTCTATTTCAGTTACTTTTCATCACTCTGTTGTGCAGCCACAATCCTTATGCCCAACCACTGATGTGAGGTCTTGGCTCAGCCTTTGCGGGAGAGAAAGGCCTTTTTTCTTATTCAGTCCCAGCTCCCCCAGGGGCACTTGACATTGGCTACTCAACACAGTTCCTTCTTCAGAAGGGCTCTGGGCAACGACATCAGGTTCACTTCCCACTGTCATCAAAGGGACACAGGCCTTACTGTGTGAGTCTCGAGAAGGGGCTGATCACAAATGTTCATGTAGTTTTAAAACAAGAGCCTTTCACAGATGATCAATTTGATGGTCAAAGTCTTCAATTTAAGTAACCAAATTGCTTAGTTGTAAACATCAATTCATTCTAGCAAAGTTAAGCAGAAAAAGGATGTTTGGTGGGTCACACAATCCCTGGAAAGACGGCAAAACCAAGCTTGACTGCTAAATGTTCTGGAATACTGCAGCCAAACATCACTGCCACGGTGTTTTGCATTCCGGGCACCCCACCAGACCTGTCCCGAAAGCACCAGGTACCATCACACTTGCAGTCAGAAGGCCTTGGTGACAACTATTTTTCATCCTCGTCATATATGTGGGAGTCGGCCTGGCCTGGCTGCACACAGCTTTACCAAGTTTGAAGGTACCTCTCTTTGTTTTCCCTCCAGGGGTTAGAGGTTTATTTTTCTTAAAATTGGATAAACATTTCTACTGAAGTATAATAGGCATAGAGAAAAGTCCCTAATTTACACCTTTATAGTTTGAAGAAATACTTCAAGATGAATACACCAGGTAAACACGACTACATCAAAAGTATTACGTTACCAGTTCCCAGAAGCTTCATTCTTCCCTCTCCCATTCCTGTAGAAACAAACACACCAGGTTGAGTAAAAGAAGTGCTTGAAAGGAATTTCTTTTTTGCCCAGTTTGACGGCCTTGACTTCTAACTCCATCATTTAGTTCTGATTTTTAAAAACTTTCGTACATGGAAACGTGCAATCTGCACTGTTTCTTTCTGGCTTTTCCTGTTTCCACTCAACATCATGTTTGTAACTCCCATTCAGTCTGCTGGGTGTGGCTGCAGACTGCTCCTTATCATTGCTTGGGGTGGTTAGGGCGTAGGGGGTGCAAACTTTCAGCAATAATGGTCAAAACAATACAGATCACACTGTGAAAGGTCGTGTTTTTGTCTTGTTTTTGTGTTACTTATAAAGTCATGTATCTTAAAGGAAATTTATAAAATACATTAGAATTATATTCAAAGAATAATAGGTAACCAAGAATAGAAGACATCTACTGTAATTCTCACTCAACTCTAATGTAAAACAGTTATATTTTTGTTTTAGAAATTAAAAAGTTTGCAAAGGTCATGAATTATTGAATGATTTTTTAAAATTTATTTTCTAAATTTATTGGGGTGACAATTGTTAGCAAAATTACATAGATTTCAGGTGTACAATTCTGTATTACATCATCTATAAATCCCATTGTGTGTGAATCATTTTTTAACAGAAGAGTTTCTACAACTGTGTAGAAGAAAAAAGATTTACACAAACGTATGTGTATACGAGTACACAAGTGTAAAGCGTCTCAATTTTATGTGAAATAATTCAAAAAACTTACTATAAATAAAATGTTACCTTTTGATATAAGATCAGAGAGGTAAGAAGATATTTGTCATAAATATAATTTTTATTTTGCTTTTTAAATGCTCCCTTTACTAAACCTACTGCTTCTACAAACTATCATATTTTAGGTATAATTTGCAGGTATATATGTTCATTTATTAATAGTCACAAAGAAAATAACCATCTTTGTTCTATTCCTCTGAGCACATTGACTCTTTTTATATAAGATTTATAATCACATAAACTAATCTTCCTTTTTATTTTTCAGCAGTATCCATGCCAAAACCAAATAATTTCCTTCTGAGACTTGCTTGAAATTCTAAGAATAGTGACCTCAGTTTCCAGAATAACTGTAATGATGTCTGGTAAAGATTCTTAGAAGCAGCCTAACATCCTTGTACTTTCTCTCCCCTAGAATTTTTCGCCAAGGAAATGTTAACATAACAAACACAGTATTCAAGATACAAGGCATATGAAAGGCAGGTGTAGGAAGTGGAGGTCATAGCCTGAGTGAGATGAGAGAATATGACCGTTTTGAAGCATGGTGCATACATCACATCATGTGTCCCAGTTACGCCGTGAACCCCCTCCCCCCCTTCTTCTCCCCTTCCCAGGATTTTACCAAAGCAACTTCTGGTTGTTTCCAAAGCGTGAGTTTCCTAGAGCAGCACTGTGTTATTTGGGAAGGCACCACAATGTTTCTCTGCTTACATTCTTTTGTTTCTTGAAGGAGATAGAACTGCAGGCGAAAGCGTTCGCATGTGCAGATAGAACACTTCAGATTGGCAACATGCAGCGAAGCACAGGATGACCAGTCAGAAAAATAGGAATCCCAAACCTTTCTTCACCTCGTACTAGCTTTGGGCTTTTGAAAATTAACTTCTCTAAGCCTGTGTTTTCTCAGGGATAATTTGTTTTTTGAGGAATTAACTATGATATTTTATGAATATCTATTTGGTACTCTGTCTTCTTTCTATTAAAAACTCTCATTTAAAAGGATAACCTTATGTCCCAGACTGCTAGGGACCGTGTTGGTTTGTGCATGTTTTCCACAGTTCATTGTTTTGTTGTTGTTGTTGGTTTTAATTTTTACTGAAATCCAATTTACGTGTAACAAAATTAACCAGTTTTAGTAAATGCATGCAGTCATGTATCCACCACCATGCTGAAGTTGTAGAATATTTCATCACCCCAAAGAATTCCCTCACCCCCTGGAAGCTGTGACTTCCAACCACGTGCTGGTCCCTGGCAGCCACCAAACTGCTTTCTTTGCCCATTTTTTGTTTCTTTGACTGTCATATAAATTGTTTCTTTCATTTCGCGGTCTGCTTTAGAGATGCATCCATGTGGCATGTTTTAGTAGTTTGTTCCTTTTAATTGCTGACGATTATTCCATTTTAGGGTTATATGTGAATTGATGGGTGTTTGCATTGTTTCTGATTATGAATAAAACCACTGTGAACAACTGAATCCCAGTCTTTGTGTGGATGTGTATTTTCATTTCTCTTGGGTAAGTTCCTTGAAGTGAGACTGTTAGGTAAGAGAGTACATTACATCAGCATAAGGAACCACCAGACTATTGGCCAAAGTGGGGTACATCACAGCTTTCTTGCCAGCTCTGCATCCTCACACCGTAAGTGGGTTTAACGTCAGCCACGGAGTTGTGTAATGGTAGGATATTGTGGAGTTCATATTCACTTTCCTGATTACCATTACTTTTGAACATTTCCTATGTGTCCATTAACCAGCTGTGTATCTTTTTTGGATGATGTTTCACAGATGTAGGAGTATCTTATCTATTCTGGATATGTGTCTTTTATCACATTTAAGTTTGCAGATAATTTCTCATTATAGAGTATGCAATTGTAAGGTTTCCCTTCTTGGAATTCTGTTTTAATGCTATTATAGTTTCTCCTTTTACATAAACATTATTTAAAATGGTTTAATCCACTTAAATTCTAGATCAATTAACACTGTAAATACAGCAACATGGCCATTTAGAGACTTTAACTGGTTTTGTGTTGTTTTCGTCTAAAATCTACTGTGGCAGGATGTTTCAATGACAACTATAAACACGAGGTCATTCTCTGCTGTTTTTTTGCAAACCCACGTTTTTCTCTAGACATGCCTGAAGCCATGGCACTGACCCTGGGCAATCACAGATTAAATGTTCTCATTAGTGATTAAAATAGTTCTGTATTAGAGTGGGAAACATATCATGGGCAGCCTGTATCCAACCTGCAAATATCTTACACACACACTCATGTACACATGTATATAATATAAATTCCAGATAGACACTTTGGTTCTTATTTCTGTGCTTTAACGTGTTTTAGTTGTTGGGCCAGATTATACAACCAAGGTTTGTCTGAATCACCAGATGGCGTACAGGACACCCATTCTCAGATGAGCCTGTGGTTTCTGAGACCGGGGTAACTGGCAACTACCTTGGTGCTTTCTGGCCCAGAGAGAAAGTGCGTTGTATGCCACTGAGTGACCATTTGAAAGCGGTTCTTGAATGGCCGGTGTTGTCTGGTCATTCCCTGTGCTTTTCTCCTCCTACTGAATAGTGAGTGCGCTTCATATTTTTGTCGACTTTGTAGAGTCTTATGAATCCTTCCGATAATTCAAAAAAGCATAATTATTGTACGTGACAGCATACTGCAATATTTTGGTTTCTTTGTTACACACATTCTTTTTTTTTTTTTCCTGAACAAGACCAGTTCCAATTTAGGTTGCCATGAAATTCTACATTAAATTATAATTGATAACAGATTTCTAACAGCACAAGTTATTAAATATGCTATTTCATGCGACTTTGCCTCATTTTCTCTGCATTTTCTACATATTCTATGAAAATAAATTTAGAAGTTATTTTATCTCCATATTTAACTTTACTTTTAAGTACTGCTTAATATTAATATATATATTTATAAAATATGAATAATACTTTAATGACAAACAGTAAATTAATTGTCAAGTGATCTTTTTGATAATTTTCAAGTAGTGGTATTTGTGGTTTTTAAAAATTAAGGTACTAAAATTACTCAGAAATCAAATGTAGAGTGGCTTGCATCATCAGATAATTGTTGTTTCCCCTCTCATTCCATTCACCTGTTTTCCTCGCTTTTACTGTATTCACAAACTGAATCACTCTCCTGGTTCTGAGCTAGTTACCATCCAGACAAAAGAAAGGAAGTTAACTTAATTAAAAAGAGTGTTTAGGACTCAAGAATTAATCAGTCATTGTCCACAGAATACAGCAGGTCCTCAAATAATGTCATTTCATTCATTGTAGTTTCGTTATAACGTTGATGAGATGCCCTCAGAACCTGAACTCTTGTTTATAACGATTAGCCTATGGTAAAATTGGCTTCATTATACATCATTTTGCTTCAAGTCACAGAACTTATTAACGATGTTAAGTGAAGACTTACTGTAGAGTCGCAGGTGAATGGTTAGATTTTGGGGAAATGAAGATCTGGGTTTGAATTTGGTCTACTGTCAGTGACTTGTTCTGTGACTTTGGACAAATTACCAAAAACCATCTAAATTCCTGTGTTCTCATTTATAAGATGGCAATAATATTATTTGAGAAAATTCAATCGCATAAAACATACATATTGCTTGGCACATCTTCTGGCACATAGTAAGCTGTTATAAAATATTAGTCATGATTTCAATATAATAATTCTCCGGGCTTTTCTATGCTTTCTCTATTCTAAGGTCATATATCTCTTTTCTTGTCTCATTACCTAACTTTTATCCCTACAATTTTTCTCCATTATTAATAAAATAGCTTCTTTGCATGTATTATCGTCATATACTAGAGCCTGCATAAAATAATTGTTGTATTCTGGATCCTTCCTTTTATGATTAACTGGAATTTGGGGGAACTTAATGGAAATAGTCATGGTTTTCATTGTGTTATTTTAGGACATTGTTATTGTCAATTTTGCTGTGTTTTTATAAGTAGGCTTCTTGTGCCGGCACATCTGACAAATTACTTTTTAGTTTTAGTTTACAATTGGACCCAAACAAAGGACGATAATACCATGGACAGATACTTTTTATTTTTTCTGTTTACTGATGTTTATCAGTAGCCAATCACAGGGCCTAGAACACAATAGCTGTAAAATACTATTGAATGTAAGGATGAAACCAGCATCCCTCGACTACTGTTTGGAGAGAATCTGTAAAAAAAGTTACATTTCTGGTTGGCAAAATTATTCTTTTAGGCTCTCTTGTTTATATTATAGAAAGAAAGCTTCTCATTGTTTTGTCAGTTCTTTTTGAATATATATTTTAATTAAAAATAAAATATTAGTAATGATAAGTTAATATTGACTTAGTTATTAACTGTGTATGGTAGAAATGTGTCTTACTGTACATAAATTAGTTTACACAATATTTAAAAAAATGATAATTTTATATGATACCCATGTTACAGAGAGGTATAGTAGTTTATCCAATTGTATATAGTTAGTAAATGAGAACTGTGATTTAAATTTAATTTTGTGCAACTTCAAATTGCTCAACCTCAGACACTTTACTACCAGATTTCTTAAAATGCTTCTAAAAATGAATTAATTCTGAACCAATATATTTTGAATCGGTAGCCAGAAAATAGATGTTTTTGCTAAAACTGCATTATTATTTTTACTAGGAAAACAAATGTCCTTTTAGTCTGTAGATTTTTATTAGCCTTATTTTTTGTGACACTGCTTTTAATCAAAGAAACAATATGTACTGTATCGACATGAAATGTATAATTATTTTAGAAACAACAATATTTAGTAAGATTTTCTCTTTAGGGACCCAGACTCTTTGAGAGACCTCTCTCTCTCTCTCCCCATGACTTAAATGAAACAGACATTTCACATGGCACAGGTTCACCACTGGCACTATTATGATGGCAATATGCCAAACTCCACATCACAGAAGTTAATAGCATTTTGAAACCAGAAAGCTGTTCTTCCGTTGGTCTTTACACGAATAATGAACATCTTTCATGAAAAACTGAAGCAAAAAGCACATCTCTGAATCATGGTTTCTAATTCTCTCTTGCTTTAAGGAGACTGTACCAATGTTTTTGTAATCCTTTTTTTTTTTTTTGTTTGACCTCCGTGACCTCTTTGTCTCAGCTTACTAGTCTTGAAAACGATGGCTGTAAAAGTGCGCTCATTGTTGTCAGACCTGCAGTAATTGAAATAGACAGGGAAGTAGAAACAGCAGCCGTGGTGTTATTTTATAAAAGAAATGAAAACACTTCATGTTCGATGCTCATGCAGATGCACTTAACAGCGTTTGACAAACAATCTTTGTGGTGTTGCCGCAGCGTTGGGTAGGGGTTGGGAAAGAGAAAGTCCCCCCCCCCCCCCATTCAGCTCCCCCGTGACCACGAGGATGCTCTGAACGCGCCCAGCCTGCACACTGGAAACAAGTCGTCCTTTTAAAAATGCGTGTTGCATAAGTAGTGTAAGTGGATTCCTGGGACTTCTTTTGAACTGTTATGAATATGCTTCAGGTTCATTAAGCTTTCAAGGGGCTGTTAAAAGCCTGCATTAAGTCCCAGGGACTGCGGTGAGTTACTTAATTCAGAGCAGGGGTGTAAAGGGACCACTTGGGCTTTCCAGGGAAGTGAAACAAAGCAGCTCAGGCTGAACCTTTGGCTCCTCAGGAGCTGAAAAGGGGGCACCGCCTCCTCCAAAGGAGCAGAGACGGTTTAAATTGTACTTGGCATTGATCATACTGTTATGTATCCTGCTAATTGTAAGAAACAAATTCCAGGAAACAATTCTGGGAAACAAAACTGTCCTTGGAACAATATCCTGACCCTTCTAGGCCACTAATATGTGGGAAGTATGTTTCAGTTAATCTCCTTTATTTTTTTTTAATCCATTCCATTTCATAAATGAGAAAATTGATGCTCAGAGAGTTTAAGTTTCTCAAAATCAAATAACTATGAGAAAAGATTTAGAACAAAAACAGTAAAACTGATCAAAGCAGTATGGCAAGAAAACATTTCAAAAGAATGCAATGTAGTGTTTCCTGTAATTCGGAAATCTCCAAGAAATAAATTTTACAAGGTAATATATGTCTGTCTCTCTATTATCTATCTATCTATCTATCTATCTATCTATCTATCTATCTATCTATCTGTCTATCATCCATCTAACTACCTATCATCTACCATCTATCTATATCTGTCATCTATCTGTCCATCTATAATCTCTTGATCTCCATCTATGCATGTCCATTTGCATACTCAATTGTGTCAGAATTTGAAAGGTTACTATTTAGTAGCCATGGAAGGAATTAAAAATATTATCAAAGATCTTTTGGTTTGGTTTCTACAAAGCTTTTAAGAAACAAATAATTATTAACTTATTAAATTCCTCTGTAGGGAGGATGAAGAAACATTTATTATTTTATTTTGTTTCCGTGTACAAAACAATATAATAGTTAGACATTTATACCCCTCACAAAGTGATATCCTCCCCCCCCAATCTACTATCCATCTGACATCGAATACAGCTGTTACAGTTCCATTGACTGTACTCCCATTCCCTACCAGTGTTTTGTACTCCACATCCTGTGAGTAAATAATTACAGTTGACATTCAGTATTATTCAGCTTCAGCTTCAGGTGTACAGCGCAGTGGTCAGGCATCTACACCATCCCTGAGGTGGTCTCCCCAATAAGTTCAGTGCCCATCCGACACCCTACAAAATCTTTACAAGATTATTGATTATAGTCCCCAAAGTGTGTTTCATATCCCCGTGGCTATACTATGACTACTCATTTGTACTTTCTAAGCCCTTTACCTTCTTCCCCTTCGCCACCCCCCTCCCATCTAGAAATCATCAGGTTTATTTCTCCCCTACATCTCTGAGTCTATTTCTGTTTTGTTTGTTTCTTTGCTCTTTAGATTCCACATATAAGTGAGATCATATGGTATTTGTCTTTTGCTGTCTGACTTATTTCACTTAGTGTAATATTCTCTAGGTCCATCCATGTTGTTGTGAATGGTAAGATTCCATTCTTCTTTATGGCCAAGTAATACACCATTGTATTAATATACCACCGTTTCTTTATCCAATTATCCATTATCGGTATTTCAGTTGTTTCCTCATCTTGGCTATTGTGATAGTGCTGCAATAGACATAGGGGTGCATATATTTTTTTTGAAATAATGTTTTTGAATTTCTTTGGATAGAAACCCAAGAGTGGAATTGCTGGGTCATAACGTAGTTCCATTTTCAATTTTTTGAGGAACCTCCACACTGCCTTCCATAATGGCTGCACCAGTCTGCATTCCCACCAACAGTGTATGAGGGTTCCTTTTTCACCACAACCTCTCCAACACTTGTTACTATTTGTCTTGTTAATGATAGCCATTCTAACTGGGGTGAGGTGATAGCTCATTGTGGTTTTATTTGCATTTCTCTGATGATTAGTGATGTTGAGCATCTTTTCATATGTCTGTGGGCCATCTGTATGTCCTCTTTGGAGAAATGTCCATTCAGTTCCTCTGTCCATTTTTTAATTGGATTGTTTGTCTTTCTGTTGTTGAGTTGTATGAGTTCCTTATATATTTTGGATATTAGACCTTTATCAGAGGTGTTGTTTGCAAATATCTTCTCCCGTTTGGTTGATTGACTCTTTGTTTTGTTGTTGGTTTCATTTGCTGTGCAGAAGCTTTTTGTTATAGTCCCATTTGTTTATCTTAACTTTTACTTCCCTTGCCTGTGAGATCAAATTCATAAAACCCATTTGAACCCAAGGTCTATGAGTTTAGTACCTATGTTTTCTTCTATACAGTTTATTCTTTCAGGTCTTATGCTTAGGTCTTTGATCCATTTTGAGATAATTTTGGTATATGATCTTAGTCTTAAATTTTACTTTCGAATAACCCACAAAAGATGCTGTGATTCTATAACCCACAGCTAGAACTTGGTCATCCAGAAACTTTAATACAGAATCAGTTTCATAAATGATCATTCTGATTCCAGTGTACGGTCTTCCAATACTTGAACCATAAAAACAGAGAAAATTTCTTTAAGCATAATAGTGACATTATTTGTCTCCTTAAAATCCTTAGTGAGTCCCTGCTGCCCTCATGGTTAGGTCTAGATTGCTTAACACTATTTGCAAAGTCCTCCCTGATTTTGCCCCTGCAGACCCGCCTATCCTTATTCTAAGTAACTGCTTTTGAACTGTACCCTCCAACCACACATAGACTTCTTTATGGATCACTAAAGAAGTCATATTCTTGGCTGCCTTCATGCGTTTGCACATTTTCTTACCATTTCCTAGAACACCCTCTTCACGCTCTCAGCTCCCTAAGCTAGACAAGTTTCTCCTCCTGAGGGATAATATGGAATTACTAGACAACGGAAGCTTTTGGAACAGTCAAATCAGTTTTCCATTTTAGGTCTTCAGGCCTTTTACTAGATACAGCACCAACCCATGTTTTATATTGAAGGTTAAAATAGATTAAATTAGTTAATGAAGCATTGTTATCTGGCACAAAACAAACCCTCAAGAAAGCATATACTATTAGTAGTAGCAACACTGTTAATACTAATTGGTTTTGTGAAACATGCTGATATTTACTGGAGTACAAAGCGGAGTTTGACCTTAATAATGGATTACATGTTGATTTGGGTGGTTTGGTTTATTAGAGAAGCTGAGGAAAAGTATGTAGTTCATCTGAACTTTTAAAAAATATTTAATATATTCACCAAATGCCTTATTTCTCACATTACTTTCTGTAGTGGAAAATATAACAAAGTTTTAAAAAGTCCTGTTACTTACTGTCAATCAGTTAAATCAGTTATTAGCAACTCTGTGATTGCAAGGTTGATACAACAAACTGTGAGGTGTACTTATCTCAAGTGAGGTATGAACTATTTGACTGTTCAAGTCATTGCCGTCAGCAGCAGTAATGGAAATAGAAACACCACTTATTGGACAGAAAAATAAGATAATTGTTTTTGTCGAAATCCGTTAATAATAATACTTATATCACGCTATCCTCTCTGCAAAAAAGAATTTTTATACAGTAGATGTCTCCTGTATTTGTTGTCCCAGGTGAACTGTGCTAGTTATGAAAAAATAAAAAAACACAGAAATGTGTTTCTTTGAACCATAATGACAGCTTATTTCACTGAGCAGAAATAATGATGAGTCCAGCCTGTCCAGTGCAGCTGGTCTAAATTGCTATCCCAAAAGCGATCATTATTAAGTGATTATCCAATGGGGCATGGTTTGACCACCACCACTAATCAAGAGACACTTGCTCAAGCCACATTCCCTTAGACAAAAACTAAAAAGCAATTATTTTCTTTAAGGAGTCCACATCAATTTCACTACATTACAAGTTACAAACATGGGGAGGGGAGATTATTACTACCGTTTGCACAGTTGTTATTCTGCAAATATAGGTAACAATGATGGAAGAAATCTCCAATATTAATAATGACCAATGAGTGCTAGTACAGAGAAAGAGAGAGAGAGAGAATGAGAATAATGCTAAATTAAAACACCAATTTATTGAAAAGTAACTTCCCCCTGAATTGTTTCCAAGATATGACATTTATAAAAGTATCAAATATATTTATCTTAGAATACAAGAAAGAATGAAACAGCATTCAGGAGGGACCCACCAAATTGAGGAGCAGATACATAATACAAAGAATTATTTTTTCTTCCATGAGCACTATTGAAAAAAAAAATGTATAAGGCCACTATACATCTAAGCTTCATGCACTTTAAAATTATTTATGTTCTACGATTTTTTTCATTATGCTTTTTAATGTTTATGCTACAAACTGTATGATTTCATTCCCTGTAGTTTAAGAAAAACTGTTAGGCACATTTTTGGAGAGCAGTGATAAATCAAATTTAAGAACTTCTAGATTGAAATGGTCATTTGTAATTTGATTATTCCTCTTGAGTGCTGTCAACTCAACTAAAAATTTTAATTATATATGAAAATTGATAAACTATATTCACTTAAAATGATCATCAAAGTATTGGAGTAAAGCTTCACAAAATATTCAACTGAATATAATATCCAAAAATAAACATTTTAGTATGTCTGTAACTCAAATTTGAAGAAACATTGAGAAGTTAGTAAAATAAGCGGTATATTGTTATAATCACAGATTGCATTGTCGTTTGTTAGATAAAGGAAAATGCAATTAATCAGTGAATAATTTCCTTTTATAACCATTCCAAACTCAACTTTATTAAAGAAAATTCCAGTTGTTTTGTTTAGAAATCACAGCTTAAAAGGCAGTGGGCGTCTGAGCTTGACACTTCATTATTTCCCAGCTACAGCATGAGGTATTACAGATATCATTAACACATCTACTCCTGGGAGAAAACTGGAAGGAGGCAGCTCAAAATTCTCATTAGTTTTAGGAGGTGAAAATTGTGACAGTCTGAATAAATATATAGTGTTAATTACATTTTTAAACATTTGCATGCCATATTTTACTAACAAGAGAAAGGAGTGAGGTGAAGGAAAACAGTCTGAAATACGTCTCATGTACAATTCATCCAGTTTTGTTACAAATTGTTTCTCTACCGAAGAAGAGATGAGCACTTACAGGATTAGAAGGAGGAGAAATTTGAGAGAAAAATTATTATTCAGTAGTCTGTAAATATAAAAAGACCTATTTCTGTTTATTTGCATCAAACCCGCAGAAAGAAAGTTCCTGAGTATGTTGGGTATTTGCATTTATTGAATTCTGAAATAAGACCAGCTCCTAACATCTGTAGGGTTCTCTCAAGTATAAAAATGAAGGATCCCATACCATGTGTCTACATATTAAAAATCGATAAATCATGAAAATCTGTAAAGCATGAAAACATTACATAAAATATGTTGTGTCTTCCTGTCTTAAAGATTATACTTCCGTAACAATGTGAATGAAAGGCAAGCTTAGGGTTCAGAATTCTTGGGTGCTCAGAATTTTGTACCAGAATTGGAGACACAAGAAGAACCAACCAGGGTGAGCATATCTCTTGAGCTCCATCGATTCCTCAACCATAAGGAGTAGCAGGGACAGAGGGAAACATTTTAAATGATATGGTGCTCTCTAAAAGATTAATGTTATTTAATGGCGAAATGTGAGGGACAGAAAAAAAATGTATTTCCTGAGACTTTGATGTTGAGTTAAAAAGCAAGGAATCCTTTTTAGTTTTGGTAACGTGATGCTCTGATATATACTTTCATCACTCTACCCCTATGAAAAACCCCAATAAACTTTTGATGGCATATTATCAAATTTCCTTAAAGTCTGCCAAGAGTAACAGTATGCAAATCAATGAAGATGATTACTACCTCAAGAAATTGATCAAAGACCTCTTCTCCCAAGATCAAGCCACCCTGTTTGGTGACAGTGAGATTGTGGGCCATATTTTGTAAATCTAAATAAAAATAGACTACATGATAATACAAAAGAAAGACATGAATTACAAACCTAATTAGGTGGTGAAAATAGTGACAAATGATGCCAAAGAAACTAGAGGAAAGGTTTAACATGTTGAAAAGTGAGGAAATACGTATCCTTCATTAAAATTCTTGAAATGTTAGTTGAAACTGTGTACCCAGTCGGAGACAAATAATCATCCTCCTGAAGTCAGTGTCTATTATTGATTCAAGAATGTTTCCAAGTTTTAAAAACTGGTTATTACAATTAAAAAAAAATAACACATAACGTATGACTTCAGCAGGGCTAAATGGACATAGATCGACACTGCTTAAGGTACAAATTGACTAGCAAGAGCCATAAGCTGAGAGTCTCTTCACCGCTCAGCTTTCCTGTGTTAATGTGATGCTCACTTATATCAGCTCTTGTCCCAAGACCAAGCCACCCAGTTTGGTGACAGTGAGATTGTGGGCCATATTTTGTGTGTATGAGGCTTCCATGATGTCGCATTGCGTGGTCCTCTGCTCCCTGTTCTGTAAAATTTCTGTAAATTGCTGTTGGGTAAGACTAGTGTGAAACTTGATGGACTATCTGAAGCTGAAACCCACTCCTGTGGCCTTGTAGCTACTCCCTCATAGCCTGGAAGAAAATCCTAGACAACAGAGAAGCATTGCCCTAAAATCTCCTGCCCCCGGTTTTTGTTTTTGTGTTTCCATGCGGAGAGGTAAATCTCATCCATTAGTCCATCTTGGCCCGAAGTGTCAGTCTCAGCATATTCATTTGACTATTAATTTCACCTCTTTGATGATACATGTCAATGAAATAAAACATAGGATTAAGAAAAAAATAATTATATGAACAGTGTCTGGGAATAATTGCAACATACTATACTGAAAACATTGGCAATAAATCCATGAGCCTTATATGCTATGAAAAAAGTATGTATGTGCATATGCGATTTCTTTGCTAAGGCAAAACTTAAACATTTAAAAGCATTTGGAACACATTTTTAGAAATTTAAAAGTGGACGTATCAATCTATGAAATGTCGTTAATTGTACTTTAATTAATTTGATTAATGAACATGTTGCTATTAACATTTTGCTGAGTATGTAGACATTTCATTCAACCAGTTTTGAATGTTTGCTGATAAAGATGGTGATTGTATGGATGGAAAATATGATTTTATATATATGTATATGTACATTTTTTTAAAGTGTGCTGTTAGTGATTTCACATAGAATCTTCTAGAAGTGGGTGGCCAATGTGGCATAGAGGGTGTCACCATTGGAAGTAAGGGACCTCAGAGCCTGAAAAGCCAGAAGTGTGGACACATATCCTCTACGTGGATCATTAAGTCTCCCAAAGTGTTGGCCATATAAGGCTGGAGAGAGAGAGATGGTAACCCCCGTGCTGTCAGTCAGAGGCACATAACTACATAAGAGAGGCTTGTACGGATGGCAATACTAAAACCCTTTTTTTTTTCCCCCAAAGGGCAGCGTCACAGGAAGTGCCTGGACATGACAGCCACCCTTACCCAGGACTCCAAATGTAAGTACGATGGGAAAAATGATATAAAATCCATTTACTGGGTACCACAGGGATTCTCGATTGCCAAAGGGGTGGGAGTGGAGGAAGCTGGCTTCAGAGAAAGCAAAAAGGTGGGAGGGCTGGTTCAGTTGTGATTGAAGTTATTAGAGGATTTTCCTTTTGACGAAACTTCCACTTCTGAGGGGACCGTTGATGGAGTTCCACAGGCCCCAGAGTGGTGGGTGGCAACCAGAAGGCAGCATAGGGGATTGCACAGAGGGCTTGTATGCTCTGGCTGGTGTGAAGCGTCTGTCAGTCCCGGTGGGCAATTAGGGGAAATTCAGCTCTAATGATTCATTCTGGGGACCGGGTTCTAAGGCGGTTGTATTTGTGGCCTTGGAAGGAATTGATGAATAAAAACAATGGCCAGAGCGTTGCAAACAAATCCATAAGGCACTGCAGCAAAAAAGGAGAGACTTTATTCAGGTGGACAGTTTGCAAGCCGGGAGACACAGCCTCCCACAAAAACCAAAAGTGTGCCCCGTAGAGACAACAGGTGAGTACCTTTTTTTTATATAGAAAGTTCCTGCCCAAGTTCCTAATTAGGCACATTTTATGTAAATAAGGTATCCATATTCATAAGGTTTGATTGGTTTAAATTGTGCAGTTTGATCGGTTGATATTATGTGTCCTGATTGGTTGTTATGGAGCAATTCTGATTGGATGGGACAGGTCTCAATCCATTGGTTGAAAGGCAAAAACAGACTCAGCAGATGTGAATGAGCAGGGCATAATGTGGGGAGCTGAGAGTTGGGTCAGAGATTCTTCCCGATATAAAGAGAATCGGAGAAGCCCCTTTCATCAGATAGCTGCTAGACTTGCATTATTTATAACATTTGGGCTCTTGGTTGACCATAGGGAGTCCATCTCAGCAGATAAATTCAATTCTGTCTTGGGGTTCACCTCAAATGAATCCCTGTTTTCAAGGGTTCATAGTGTCAGAGAATTTGGTATCTATGAAAAGAATGCCTGCAAATCTGATGTTTGCTGGGGTTGGGGGTCTACATACCGGGCACACTGGGGACATCTGTGTTGTTAAATATTTGAAACTCATTTAAAATTTAACATGAAGATACGAGAACTTAACTTTTTGCCATCTTCCTTATTTTATTTTTTTTACTTAAAAATTTACAAACTGTATCATGCATTTTCATTATATTAGAATTCTAGAGTCAGACTGATATTAAATTGATAATAAGTTGTAATAATCTGATCATGAGCAAAGAGAAGGCAAATAAAGAGAGATTTATTACCAAGATGCCAGTAAGCCAGTAGTTCTCAAACTACATAACAGTCCTCCAGCAGCTTGCTCAAAAGATACAATCTGGGGCTCAAACCCAGAGATTGTCACTTAATTGTTAGAAGAGTCAAAATTTGCATTTATATCAGTCTCTCTAAAGGATTCTGATGCAAGTGTTCAGAGGACCAGATTTTGAAACCCTTCTCCACCCCCGAAAAAGAATCACTGTAAGGCATACAGTAGAAAGACCGAGACAGTAAGTGCCATGCTATAAATCTTGAAAGTTTTCTCAAAAAGCTAGAGACCACCCTAAGATATGAATCAGTCCCTATTATATTTCTAAACACATTGGAAAATGATCTCCGATGCGACTGACCATCAACTTTCTGTGGTCTCTGCATCTCAGTATGACCCTCTTCTATACCCCTCCAGAGAACCCTGTCATCAACTTTCCCTCATTTTCTTTCTGATCAAATAAGAAAAAGAGGGAAACCTGGAAGGTAGTGGGACCTTGGAGCAAGTAAAGGAATTGAAAGAAGAGTATAAAATAAAACTGTGAAAAACGTGTCCTTGAGACTTGTTTACAAACCTTGGCCATCACACTCTAAACATGTAATTGACAAACTCCTGTCTCTTTCTGAAATGCTTCCTACACAACAGGAGGAACGCACTTAGGCATAATAAGCACGTTTACATCAAGTGCTTACAGAGGAAACTGTAGGTCATATCAAGGTCAGTCCAGGCCATTGAAAGTATATTTGCGTGTGCCCCTCAAGGAATCAGCAACCAATAAAGATCTCTTCACTCTGGAGTTTCTCTACATGTTCCTTTGTGAAATGTTGCCACAAGAAATCATTCTCATTGGTTTCATTGTTTTTGTGCATGGCCTGGCTTAATATTTCAAAAGCCCTACATTTTCTCGATGGCATAAAAAAGTAGACTGTGATATGGAGAATTATAAGAAAATGATGAATAATAATATTTTCACAAAAATGAGGAATTACACCAGAAAGAATAATGCTTTTTTATCTTCAACAGGTCTAGGCACCAGCGTACCATATGTTGTTTTCTTTTTTTCTTTTAGATGTGTAGGCTATATTAATGGCAAATGAACACATCAATATAGGTAGCTATTTGGAAATGTGAATTAAAACCACAATGACAGTAAAACAAAACTTACACACACACACACACACACACACACACACACAAAAGAGATATCACTGCACTTCCCAGAGTGTCTGTTAAACTCACTCACACCCAGCCTGGTGCTATAGGCCAACTGGTTTGCACCACTTGTTTATTCAGTGATTCCACTATTTGGCCATGCACTTTCTAATTTGTTTACTTCTTTTTAATATCCAGTTTGATAGTTCTCCTTTTCAACTGAAATGTTTACAGTTTTCTGACATATTTGAATATAGTTACCATAGTAGTATCTATTCTATTCATTCCATGTTTTTTTGTAGTTGTTCCTTCCACTGTACTTTCCTGCCTTCTTTATGATAAACTAAGTAATTTTTAGGCTCATTTTCCCTCTTATTTATTTTTATATCATCTTTTAATAGTTATACTGGCCATTATTACAGTGTGCATAGCGGACTTTTAAAATATGCCATGAAGGTGACTTTCCAATTCAGAACATAGCAGAGAATTTACAATATCTTAAACCCTTGACGCTCTCGTAGAGTTTTGCTGCTGCTCTCTGACTTTTAATGCCATATATAGTATAAACGCCAAAGTACATTGTTATTTTTAATAGATCATCATTTTATATTTTAGTTTTGCCCGTATATTACCTTGTAGAGTTCCCTTTTCCTTCCTGCACAACCAGAGAGAATTCTGAGAATCTGAATGAACCACTACATTGAATAAGTGAGCTGGGCGGGGGATGAATGGAAGGCAAGAAAAGGTGGGCGAATGAGTGGGACCTACAGTAACAATCTAATAAAAATAACATCAAAGAAACTGGTGGGAAACCAGGGAGTGGAAAAGGAAACTAAAGATGGATACACCATAAGCAGAAACACCGAGCTTGACTGAAGATGTGATGTAAATAGTCTAAATATGTTACGTATGATGATAACTAATATGTTCTCCACAGCTACATATATATGTTTTTAGCTGGCAACTCGTTAGAAACCCAAATAGAAGAACCAAAAATTATGCTTGAGGACAGATAAAATAACTGAAAAATAGGGCTTTATTTTTTCCTTTTGTAATTATTTATTTTCTTCGATTTCAGTTGACATTTAATATTTTATATTCGTTTCAGGTGTACAGCCTAGTGGTTAGACATTTATATAATTTATGCAGTGATTCCCTCTGGGTTAGTCTAGTACCCACCTGGCACTATACATAGTTGTTGCAATATTATTGACTCCATTCCCTCTGCTGTACTTTACATCCCTGTGACTATTTCATAACTACCAATTTGTACTACTTAACCATTCCATTTTTCTCACTCATTCCCTCAATCCCCCTCCCCTCTGGCAACCTTCAGTTGTCTCTATCAGTCAATCTGTTTCTTTTTTGTTGTTGTTCATTTGAAAAATAGGGCTTTATTGATTTAAATTATACAATCAGAGCCACCAGCTTTGATTCTATTTGATGTATATTTGAATCACAAAGGTTTCAGAAACCTGAATTATAATAACTGAAAATTGTTTAACAGTGTGGATGAAAGTTTTAAGCAAACATTTCTCTTTAAAAATACATTTTATAAACCATTTGAAATTAAAAAAAAAAAAAAAATTAAATGCCCTTGTAGAAAGTTTTAGGAATTCTTGATAGAGATTTGAAGATAAAAAAAGGTTTTTAAACATCCATTTTTTTTCATAAGCTTGATAAAATGTTGTGTTCCACCAGAATTCTAATATACTAGGAAACCCTGTGGAGTACAATAAAAAAGATTTCTGTGTAGTTCATGTCTTTTTTCTGACTAATGGAAAACAAATGAAATGATGAAAAAGTCGCATTAGAGTCAGTCACACATCATAAATTGTCTTTCTTAGTGTGTCATTGCATAAATGACTTAATGTGCCCCAGGGGAGAATTCCATTAGAACATGTACCCTCTTCATTCAGAACTTTAGCTTCATAAAACAGGAAAGATAGAAAAGTGTGGTGAGCCCCTTCTAAACAGCTTGATGTTATATTAGGTACAAGCAATTATAGTTGGAAAAAGTTACAAAGAATGGAAAGCATTCCTTCCATAATAGTCCTTGAGCAACAAAAAGATTAAGATTTCTTTGCCTAGACTGCCTAAAAATAACACCAAATTATACTTTTAAATCTCATACAAATTCCATTGTAAGTGTGTGGTAGCAATAGTTCTGCACACTAATCATAAAAATATTACATTTTCTTTTTCCGTAAACTCATCTTGTGAGTGGTTTTAAGTGATGGGCTCAATACCAGTAAACCCTGCGTGAACTACTGTATTTGGCTGATTCTAAGTGATAATCTCTCTCTCTTCCGCCCCCTCCCTCCCTTCCCGCCCCCCCCCCCCAAACACACAGAAAAAAATTTTTTTAAATCCTCTTAAATGAAACATAATGAAAAGCATGTTTACACTTGTACCATCTTCTATGTAATACTTAGAACCCATTGTTTGTAACTCCCCTCCCAGCTTTGCAAAATGACACACACTAGTTTGTATGCCATCAAAACCTAGTAGGTAGGCACCATTCAGATAGAATTTAACTTGCCTGGCCACATTCCACAGCCTTAGGACTTCCAATTATTTATTTTACATTATAGTGACTAAAACTTTTCATATTTATAAACTATACAGGAGACAAAATTTTAAAGATGGTCTCCATTACTGGTGTCAGTAGAATCTAAGCTACTAGCTAGGCATGGCATTTGTCATTGTGTGATCCTTTTATCACCTAAATTATGTCTCTCTTTATTTGAAACTACTTTTGAAAGTGTCCTTTTATTGATAGCTGTTCTTTAGAAAAGCCATGTCTTAGTCTGTGAATGACAAAAAATAACATTATATTAGTAATATGAGTCCACATTAAGTTACCCTTCTGACTTCCATTCCTGCAGGACTTCTACTCTATTTTCATAGGCCCTCAAATCCTTTCAAAAACATTTTCTCATTTATCCCACTGTACTTGCCTCACCTTTTAGCTGTTGCCTAGTGACAACTTTCATAACTTGAGTATCTGATTTACTATCTTTTTGTCCACCACGGATACTGTGATTTTATTGTACAAACACATTTTTGACACAGTAATTTTCCCAGCATTTCCTAAATTCCACTGTTGGAATACTTTCCTTCTCCATATTTTTTTTAGCTTTTCATACTCATGGTCAGACTCTAGCAAAGCGTTATACAATAGAAATATAACATAACCACACTAAACAATAGTGCAGCAGACACACACACTACACAGAAATTGATTTTAATTGTATATTGTTTTAAAACCAATGTAGCCAGAATATTTTGGATGTTGCCTAAAATATCTGTAGACAAATGCCATTACTTACAACATGCTTTATCCATTCCAAGACTAACAAGAAAATTTATTGTACCTAAGCACCCTGAAACTTAGGAAAAACTGGAGGAAATTGAGAGAACTATAAATAAAACAAAATCTATTTTCAACTGCTCCAATAAAAAACTTTTTGAAACTGAGTTATAGAATATATAATGACACATTTCTTTTATAACAGGAATGAGATTAACACCTAGTTTTTCAGTATTAACAAGAAAAAGATAGGTTTTCTCTTTTTAGTGTAATATTTTTGATATGCCAGTGAAATGTTAATTTCTTTTCTCTGAAATAACTTCAGTATAAATAATTATAGAACATGGCTTTCAAATCTTTATGAGATGCCTTGAAACAGCAACTTATACGAAATAATACTATTGTTCCTTCATCTGTTACACTTTTCTTTATTATTATTTCATATTGTTCACATATGTTGTCAGTATTTCACCAAAAGTTTTGTAAAGTTGCACGTATACCTATTCCTACTTTCTTCTGCTCTCAATTGACTGCAGCTCTCTCTTTGTATCTTTGTTTTGAAAATTCCAAAACTCCATGTTATAGCCATAATCTCCATGTGTCAATTAGTTGTTGCCTTGATTACAAAATTTTTATATTTTATAATTTAAACTAAATATGTATTCCCTTTTATGTCAAAAAATACTTGAATATATCAAGACATAATATTTGATTTAAAAGAAACACAACTAAAAAGAGATATTAAAAACTGACAGTTCTGGTATCCTACCTAGTAGCTGTTGAACTTTATAAGGAAATTGTGGAATTAAAATAAACTTTTATTTTATTCCTATTATAATATAACATAAAAATAATATAGACAAATGCAGGCATCTCAATTTTAAAAAGAAAACTCCCTTTAAACATGTCTTGAATGAGGAATTAAAAATATATATGTAAATTCTGTAGAAAATGTGTATATTTACCTGTGTGTATTGACAGATTTTTGATAACTCTTTTGTTGAGTTATTTTCACATGTTAGTGGGAATGAAATTGAAAATTCACTGGGAGGTTTTTAAGAATTCCTATCAAACTGAAAGTATAGCTTTTAATCTAAAAATTCCATAATTAATTTCCTATGGATATAATTGAAAGTCTTCAAAATAATATATTTATAAAATTAATTGTACAGAATTTTTTCTTGTAATAAATATCGGAAGCAATATAATAAGTAGAGCTCCATGAATCACACCACACCCATGGACACCTCTATTACTACTAAGGAGAATGAGGAAACCACATGTGTCCTAGTGTAGAAAGATCTACAGGAAAGAGTATTAAGTCTAAGTAGCTAGTGTAGAACAATATGTACAGTTTGATATAATTTGTCCAAAACAAAACAAACAGCCAAAAGATACTAATGAATAAACTTACTGTGCAATGAATGAAATAGAATTCAAAGCATAGAAAGAAAAGTGATGTTAGAAGCTGCCTCTGGGAAGGGCAGTGCAGATTTGGGGACAAAAGTCAAGAGAAATGTATTTTAGTTCTTGTGAATTTTGTAACATGAGCATGATGTATTGAAATGACATCACTATTTTAAACTAAAAATAGAATTTGAATGAATAGAATGAATATAATGTATCAACTGTATCTAATGCTTGACTAATAAATAAGAAAGGAGTTTCATATTTTTAAAAACAACCTTTCTTAAGATTTTGAACATAACCATATATATTTATATATCCATTAAGATACAGGCCCATGTAATAAATAACTCTTTAGAGCAAGAGAGCTTAAGGATGTGGCCATTAAAAACAATTTTTCACATGAAAAGTTCAATTGCTGAAATTAGTATATTTTTTTTAAAGAACAGAGACTAGTCACTGTTTAGATTACTTATTAATAAAAGGAAAATGTGTTTGCTCCTAATTAAACTTTGAGAAGTTATGTATTATTATCATCTAATAGTTCAGTGAGAATATGTGTTAAAATGAAATAAAATGAGAGAATTAATAGATGAAAGTGAGAATTCTTTCAATATGTGTCTGGCAGCGTAGATCACTTAATGCCATCACAGTATATTATAATCTGCAGAGCTGTTAATTAATTTGAGCATTTTAGGCTAGCCTTTTAAATGGGGCGTTTTAAAAACACATCCGAGTGACTTTAATTTCAGACATGTCATGAATGCATTTTAGCTTTTTATTTGACATGAGAGCATAATAATAAACTATGGTATTTGGAAAATTCATTCTATACGTTTGTTTCCTAGAAGCCAAAAAAAAAAAAAAAAAAGAATATAAAATGTAGAGGTTACAGCTATTGAAAGAAATTTAGAGATACTCTTTTAAAAGGGCACTGTCAGGAATGCTTTTGTTTGTAGCACTATGAAATATTCCACTTAAATTATTATGTGGGGAATTCAGCAGAATATCAAATGATGAGAGTCTAAGAGTGTATTAAGAGCTTTATATAGTAAAGTTACTAAATAGTGAGTGATGTATCAATTCGACTACAATTTTTTCTCAGATTGAAAAACAAAGCAATAATAAAAGGCGAATAATAAGTACAGTTTACGGAGAAAAATTTAACTATCAATTAGTATATCAGGTCGTCAAATGATGACATGTAAGGGCGAATTGCATTAAGAAATATTGAGATACAGGAAATCATTTTCCCTACCTTTGTCATTATTATTATAGTCCCTCACATTCTTTTTTTCCCTTTTTATTGACATCGTTAGCGTAGCCAAGCCAATCATGTATTTCTTCATCTACAAGGCAAAAATATGAGTTCCTAATACAGCTATACACTGGCTCCTTTGCCTGTAGTTCCAGAGAACTAATTGAGGGTGACACCCATGTTCTACTTGGAAGACACTGCCTGCTGTCAGCATGATTTCACTCCTTATAAAATTGTCACTGTGGTTTGGCCTGTCTCTTTCGTTAAAGGTACCCTGTACTAAAGGGGGTCAAGCGAAAAAATCATTTTGGTAATACATTCCGTGATGGGTGACCTCTCTTCAAATGTGTGAGGCCTGGCTTGATTATATTACCCCATCGTTCCTGAGGAAAGAAGCCCCTGTTTCCCTGAAAATAAGACCTAGCCGGACCAGCAGCTCTAATGCGTCTTTTGGAGAGAAAATTAATACAAGACCCAGTATTATATATGTGTGTGTGTGTGTGTATGTGTGTGTGTGTATATATATATAATATTATATATATATTATATTATATTATATTATATTATATTATATTATATTATATTATATTATATTATATTATATTATATTATATTATATTATATTATATACCGGGTCTTATAGTAAAATAAGACTGGGTCTTATATTAACTTTTGCTTCAAAAGATGCATTAGAACTGATGGTCCGGCTAGGTCTTATTTTCAGGGAAATACGGTATGTATTCTCCCTGTTAGGAAGTTTACAATGTACAGACATACACATTCCGTACCAGAGAGCAAGGTTCTCGAAATACAGAGGGTGCCAAAAACTATATATACACATTTTAAGAAAGGAAAATACTGTTTTAAAACTGTAATCCTCAGTATATACCAGTAACAAAAGATGACTACAAGTCATGTGTATACATGTTTCTGGGGACCCCCTGGTATTTTCCTCAAGCCAGAGACATCAGCATGAACATCTCCAGGGAATAGAAGTAGAAATTATAGGGCCCAGACAAACTGAATCAGAATTTCTGGGGATGGAACTCAGCAATCTGTATGTAATCAACTCTCCAGGCATCTGATTCATGGTCTCCTCTTGAGAAACACATTTAAAAGAAATAGCCTGGGAAAGTAGGCAAGTACCTGCCTGTGAATACTTGCTTTCCTAGAGGAAGCAGTTGACTCTAAATGTTTACTTGGCATCTGTGTACCCATCCAACGGTGTTGAAATTGTGTCTCCACCAGTTATCAACTGTGAGAGCTCAAAAAAGATAATATATCGGTTCTAGTTTTTATCCTGTGAAATAAAGTGATAATGGTAGCCTTTCGTTATTATTTAATAAGGACTTAATATAGTGTAGTTATTGTTATATTTTTGTTTTTTCATATTATTGATTTTACATGTGCTCTTAAGCAAAATTAATCTTCGGAGCTCCAGTCTCATACAAAAAGAAAAAAAATTGGAAAAGTAATGCTAGTCTTGGAAGAACTACGCTACCAATCAGTCTGAAAAGGCATTCTGCAGCATCCAAGGCTGCAAGGCTGTGGTCCAGGGTCTGGCACATAAAGAATTCAAGGTGACTTTGTATTTGTTTGAAATGACAATCTTTTAACTTACTTTGACCCTTTGAATGCTTTGTTGCTAAACATTATTTTCAGTACTTTCTGTACTTTCTCTTGCTTAAAGTCCATTGCTGTTTGACATTCTTCACTTGGCTGTACAGTCATGCCTGCCTAATGACGGGGACACCTCTGAGAAACGCCTCGGTTGGAGATCGGCTAGGCGATTTCGATGTGCAAACATCATAGCATGCACTTACGCAGACCTACATGGAAGAACCTACTATATATATCCAGGCCAGGTGGTGCAGCCCAGCTCCTGGACAGCAAGCCTGTACAACCTCTTACTGCACAAAACAACACGAGATTAAATCAAACACGAGAAATGATGCAACCGAGAGACACAGTGAACAGGATATGAATGGGGCTGCTGCCGCATATCAAGCCCACTCTGTTCCAGAAAACTTTTTTTTTCCACAAGTAGGAAACGTATACTCTAAAATCATGTAAAATGTATACAATAGTCAATATATAAATCAGTAACATAATCGTTTGTTATCATTGTCAAGTATTACGCACTGGACATAATTGTATGGTCTACACTGTAGCAACGGGCAGCTCGGTGGGTTTGTTTAGAGAGCATCACTGCAGACACGTGATTAATGCATTGTGCCGTGACCTTAGCATGACCTTGAAGTACTAGGCAAGGAACTGTTCGGCTCCATGACAACCTTAGGGGACCACCGTGGTACATGCAGTGGGTCGTTGACTGAACTGTTGTTATGTGGGGCGTGACTGCATAACGGGCCTGTCAAAATGAATTCTGGAAGCTGAGGTCCTGATTTGCATGTTTTTCCCTTCTACCAGCCAAGACTGCCTCTCTTCCAAATCACCGTATGTTACGAAACGGCAATTTTTTTTCTACTTGCTCAGGCTGGAACTTTAAATCATCCCTGATTCTTTCTCTTCATCTCACATTTCCTACGTGAGCTTCCTTTTTTTTTTTTTTTTTTTCCCTATTCTCTGTCTTCAATAATATATCCAGATCATCTCACTAGCTCCACTGCTTCTACTCTGGCTGGAGTCCCCATCCCCCCTCCCCAGCTGGTTACACAGCCACCTCACTCAGGCCCGCTTTTAATCCTCTGTCGTCCTCTGATCATTTCCCATCGTGGAAGCCAGAGTCACCTTCATAACAGTGGGCCATGCCCTGTCTCTCCTCTCCATCAACGTCCCCATCTTTCTCACAGGAAGAGTCACAGTCTCCCAAACCAGTGCCTCTCAAACTATCTGCGGGGCAAAGAATCATTTTCCCCCCAAGTTGTCAAAAATCATTGCTGTTGTGGAAAAAAAATAAATAAAAATGAATTAGTAGAAATGTTTTAAAAAAAGGCATACAAAGTTCAAACTGACCACATGTTCAGATGTCACCATTATGCTAAATAGCTATAAACATGTGTAAACCCTTTCTCTCAGTGTCTGCATTTATCGTAGCACTAATTCAGGGATCAGTTTTTAACAGCCCTGCAGCGAGAAATCTGTACTGAATTGTTTGGCTTCATTTCCTGCATCTCTGCCCTTTGCTCGGCCTCCTAACTGCCCGGCATGTGTCTCCTCTATCTGGTGTCCCAGTTCTGCTCAGACCATCTCCTTGCTGCTATCTCTGCTTGCAGAGCTCTCTGAAGTGTCTTTCTCTCTCTCTCCATATATGGATATGGATGTAGATAGATATCTATATCTATCTATCCATATCTATCTATCGTTCTGTCTCCTGATTTGCTCTCTTAAATTGTGATTTTCTCATTGGAGCCTTTTTCTGACTACCCCCCTAGAATTTCACCACCCTACACACTTTCTTTTCCCTCTGTTTTGTCCTCCTTTCCACTATCATTATTACCAGATCCTGTTTTTTGCCTAGCTACATCATTTATTGTCTGTCTTTTAGACCAGAATGTCAGCTCCACACGGGGTAGGTTTTCTGTCTGTCCATTCACTGATATGCCCACAGTGGCTGGAACAGTGCCTGACACATAGTGCTCAGTACATTGTCATTGAATGAATGAATGCTTGAATGATTGTTTAAATAGCATGCAGATCCTTAAAGTGCCAGTGAAATTCTGGTAGCTCTTAGGAGAATCTTTAGTAGAAAACACATTTTAACAAGGTAAGTGTGATGGAAGGAGTACCTAATAAAGCCTAGGCTTGTGGATAATCCCATATAATTCCCCAAATTACCGGAGATCATACTGGTTCTAAATTATTTGAAGTAATGCACTTTACCCTAAAAGAGACAGTTAAAAAATTCAATAGAATCCCTTCAGGAAATGGTAAGTTGGACTAGTTTACAGGAGTGATGCAATTTCTAGTCTTAAATGAACCATAGCGCTTGAATTTTGTTTGCTCACAAGTTGAATCCCCTTAATTATTTGTCAGGAAATCGCCGTAGTCATAGAGCACCAGTTTGCTACTCCACTATTTGCCAGGAGACGAATTAAATCAAAATTGACCCATCAAAACTCCTGAACCCGGATGTAACTAACCATGCTTTTATTCTTCAGAGCCTCCTACTGTTTAGAAAGCCTCAGGTGTGTTCCAAGGTTTTATAGAAAACACTCTTGTTAGTCCCCTAAAACTTTATCAACCTCCAATACATTCTTTGTTCAGGTACAAATGAACTAAGAAGTGAAGATTTCCCAAATACCATGATACCTGTGTATAAATATTCCTGGGGGATCATTTAATCCAGTCCAACTATTTTAAAAAGATGGAATATGAGTTTCAAAATGGAAATATAGTTACAAAAGTCAGTCAATGAACAGATTTCTCTCCTAACCCAGTGTTATTTTTATTATACTATAACAGCTCTTACAGTCTTAGTAAAACAGTCATAAAATAAAGCAAATCCCTCTAATTCTAATTTAAAAGGTGGTTAAGCAATAAATCTTTGAAAGTTATGTATGTATATTCTAAATATTTGATTTTATAACAAATAAGTAGCATTTCCTGTGCTGAAGATTTGATGTAGAGCTAAATCCTTTGAGTCTGATTTTTCCAACAGTAGTGAATTCTTTCTCCCGTAAATGACAGATTTCCTATTTGGATTTGTTTAAATTCAGCTGGGAACTTCAGAATTCTCATGGAATCTGAAGAGATAATATTTAGAAGTATATCATCCCCATCACTACCTTATAGTAACCTTATGTGTATGGATCTAGTAAGAAAAATGATCCTTTTAGCAACTTATTTTTTTGATATTTCTACAATTTTCAAGTAAGTATCCTTAAACCACATTTCTTTATTTTCAGTCTCATACCTGAATTATTTAAAAAAAAAAAAAAAAAAACAGTTTAATGATATCACAACAATAAAATACAACTAATATTAATAAACGTGGGACAAAATCTGAATGACCACATCATCAGCTTTAGGATGAAGGGTCCCAGCCTTTAGGGAGTGGCTTATTGGCCATAAATAATCAGTCTTCAATGAGCACTAAAAGGTGTATTTTGCAATGGAAATAGATATCTATGTTTAATTATCCAATTATTTCAAGATATTTTAGTAAGGGCCCTTGTGTTTATCTCAGCCACTGAAGCTAAATATTAGCGCTAAGATCCTAGGCGTCCCTGATGTGTTTAGAGTCTACACTGCCCATTGTTGCTAGGAGGCCCAGCGGGAGTCACTATGCTGTTGCTAGGAAAGACTCTTAACTTTCAAACATGACCATACAGAACCACCTCAACTTTATTAAATACTGACACATTTAGACAATATATTTATTATTTATCCACACACTATAAAAAAAGCATATTTTCAATCATTTGAATCACTCATTTTGATTCATGTTGGATATTTACAAATTAAATAAACACAGATACACACACATATATATGCACTGAAACTGAAAACACAGTACACTTTTCCCCATTTACACTTTCACTATACTTTGTGCATGCAAGAGGACAAATTGAAGTATACGAGTATGTGTATGTTTTTCCTCTTTTTCCACGGTTGATACGAATGGACACTGAAGAAACAGTGATAGAAGGGCAGCAAAAGGGTTTGGCAAAGGGCTTAGAAGTGGAAGTTCATAGTCATATTTCCTCTTTAAATTTTTTTTAGTTAAAATTGTGCACTATATATGTGTGTGTGTGTATATGTGTGCATGTGCATGTGTTTGTGTATGCATTTTTGAAGAATTCTGGAGTTTAAATGCATACTACTTTATTATACTTTATATTTTATGTTATTTAAAGTGAATATCCCATGAAATGAGTAAATGACTGCTGTTTTAATATTTACCCTCATTAAGAAGGATGCATATTATTTTAACAAGCTCTTGGAGTTTTAATTTTAGGTTTTAATTCTATTAAGAGTTTTATTGCAAAATTCTTGACAGTTTTAAGATTGCTTTTTTCTCAAATTCAGGAAATGTTATTGTTTTTGGAAAGCTTTATTTAGTGCATCCATTATGAAGGACAAAATTTAAAGTCTTACTATTAAACCAGAATGGCCATAATTTTCCAAAAAAAAAGTTAAATATATCATTAGTGATGAAAACAAACTCACATTGAAGAAAATCCATTTCTGTGGTAACCTAAATGCATAGAATATGACCTTAATAACTCATAATAATGTTCCTTGTGAATACTAAGGAACACCAACCATGGTTTCTAACTAAACCATGTGATAAACTGGTGCAAAATATAGCTTCTGCAAATAGAATTGCTTTTAGAAAAAAAAAAAAAATTCACTGAAAAAATAAATTATCTGTTTCCCCCGAAACACCGTCATCATTCTCAGAATAGTGTTTTATTCCTTTTGCAAAATTACACCCAATAATTAAACATTAATAGAACAAAAATCTCAGTTTTGTGAACTCTTATTTTGCATTCCCGAAGCATTCTACTCAGAACTCAAGAGCCGAATCACTATTCTTGGTGAATGGCACATCCTCTCCAATGGTAGATGGTTATTTTTTGAGAACAAAATAATTTCGTTCCCATAAGCACTGATTCAGCCAAGAATGTTAAAATAATCAGTGAGCAGGATGGTGCTGATTATTTTCCATTTTTTCAAGTTTCCTATTAGAATGAATGTTTATTCTGTGTTCTTTCATGCTAAGCCTCTTTTTTGTGCTGCTTCTATTCCTCCAACCGAAAGTTGGACGGCCCAGCAAAGTATTTCTGCATGTTGTGCTATTTACGTGGAAAAAATGGTTGCACCAAATAAAGGAGTGTATCTGAAAAGGGTATACCTTACTCTGAAAATGGATAGGGGACCCTAAGTTCTTTAAAATAATAAAATAATATGTTGGATACGGACGTCATGAAGAATTAGTAATAATAAGCTATTGCCTAAATAAACCTCTTTCAAGATTCACAAAAAGAGAAGAATCGTCGCTGGTCGATCACATTTTTAAAAAAATGTAAAATGTAAAAATAAAATCTTTGAAACTTAATTTAGAAGATGATTCTACAAAGCTTCTTTGAAAATCTGTTTGAAGTGTGCCCAGGACGAGCCCTCTAAGAGCATCATTCTCAGGTTACTTAGCTAATATTTTAGGTCTGAGTTAAGATTCTTACGTTTTCATTAGTACTCGATGTCTGAGTCAGTTCAGGCTGTTGTCAAAGAGTGTCATAGGCTATGTGGCTTAAGCAACAGACATTTATCTCTCACAGCCTGGAGGCTGGGAAGTTCGAGGTCAAGGAGTCAGCCTGGCTGGGTTCTGGTGAGGTCTCACTTCCTGGTTTGGGGACAGCTGTCTTCCTGCTGTGTCCTCACAGGTCAGAGAGTAGAGAGAAATCCTTTTTCTCCTCGTCTCTTTATAAATGCATCAATTCCATCATGGAGACCTAACAATCTAATCCTGATTAAGGGTTAGGGTTTCAATATATGAATTTTGAAGGGACACAAAGACCATAATACTTGAGATCTGACATGCAGGTCCAGATTACAAATATATGAACTCTGATTCAGTACTTTTACTATAATGTACTTCTTAGAGGCGTTTCAGCATTTTTCTGTGCTAATTCATACACACAGAGATACATTGTGGACTATATCTCTGTATATTATATCTGTCATATAGTGGTTAAACTTGATATTTCTCTAAAACAGTTTATATCTCTTTGGTGTGGCTCTTAATTTTGGCTTTTGAATTTCCTCAGGTCTTCAATTGTTTTGTTTTCTTCTTTTTTTAGAGTTATTTATCTCAAATTCAACCTCACAAGTCACCACTTTGTCCTCTGCCAAATGATTCTTGTGAAATTATTGTCCTTTTTTATTGTAGGATATACATTTCTGATTTAACATTTTGTCATTATGACATTTTAAAACATGTGCTAGCCACCAGAGGGATAAACTGTGATGCTCTTACCTTGCCCACGCAAGTTCAAATTTAGCGAAGTCTAAAAGACAAGTGAATGTCACCTCAGTTAAATGTTTGCATGTGTATTTCCTCTCCTGTTTGAACTATCCCACATCAAGCAATGCAAGTAAGCAAAGAGAAAGTAGTTAAAACTTAGAATAAATAATGACATATTCAAAATGTCAGGGGTTTGTGTAACTGAAATGCGCCTTGTGGATGACTTTTAGTATGGCCCCAGCTATCTATTTACCAACAGTTTCCATCTAGCATTCTGAGAGTTTGTTTATTTTCCACTGATACATGAGACAAATGATGTGTGAGTGTGTGAATGTGTGTGTGTGTGTGTGTGTGTGTGTGTGTGTGTGTGTGAATGTGTATGCAGTTAACCATGCAGAAGCATCACAGGAAACTTGGGTACTTGTCATATGAATTGAAATTGTATTTGCTGTTCTAAATGTCTAAAACAAGATCTAGCCTATGTATTGAGCATTCCAAAAAAGCAAACAAAAAAGTCACGTGTTTCTGTGGTAGTTTCCTGATTGCATTGGTCATGAGTAAGTTAAACAAAACTTTAGACTTCGGATTGAGAAAGAGCTTAACTAGAATTCCAGTTTTTGCCTAATAATTATTGGGCTCTTTCTGTACTCCAAGAACCAGTCTCCGTATATTACATATAAAGTCTTCATTTTTTTATAATATAATACTATGCAGTACGTACTATTATTTGCCCTGGTTTACAGATGAAGAAATTAATGTACAATAAGATGAACATCTGACTTCTTATCAGAAGTAATGGAGTCCAACAGGAGGTGGGATGACACAGTCACAGTGTAGAAAGATTTTGTAGCCACAAAATATTTTCAGAATTAACTCAGAGTAACATTTGTGCATGTAAAAGGAACATCTGAGAGCATTAGTTGTCTGTAGACCTGCATTAAGAGAAATCTTAAAGGCAAATTCTTGGCACTGATAACCCCTATGATTTCTCTGCGAGCACATCTTTAAAAGCAGTGAACTCATGTCTTATTACACCAATGAGCCCATCAGGCAAGAATGACCCACCATTTTTAATTTAACTTTCTAATGCTTCACCAGCCTCACAATTCTTGATTCATTTTTTTGTTGTTGCAGTGAAAGAAATAATATGCTGTGTATCCTGCCCAATGTTACTTTTCTTCCCCTTGTACTTTGAATATTATAGTCTAATTGTACTGCATGGCTTTTCCTCTATCATTTCTTCATCCATTATTTCTATTACTACTGCTACTACTGTTCTGACTCTCTTCCTTCTGGATAAAAGGTAAGCTCACCTTCTTGTTTAATAAAAACAAACCCCAAATGTTCATCCTCAATTCTATGTCCACTACCATTCCTATAACACTTTACCTCTTTCTTGGTCATATAACTGAATTTCTAGAAGAATAAGCAGTATTGACTGTCCCCTGTGTCTCTATTTTAATTCATTTGCTACTTCCTGCAGCGCAGCTTCCCTTTTGACAAAAATGACGCTTAATAAACTGGCCTGTGACCTTTTATGTGATTAGAAGCTTTATCCTCACACTTATGCTCATGTTCAGAAAATACAGATTTCTGGGTTTAAGATAACTTTATATCAGTAATTTGAAGGCATTTCCTCTTTATTTTCTGACTTCTAGCATTTCTATTAAGAAAACTAAAATTTTTCTAATTAACTGTATTTAATATATGTAGGCCGATCAATCATCTTGGCTTGCCTGGGTAATTCTGGTCTACATCAGCGTTCGCTGAGTAATTGCTAATAAAGTTTATTTCCCCTTTAAAATGTAGAAAAGTGAGAGATATATGAACATTTCATTTATGTAACTCACCTTCCCCTTACTGTTGTAAAATATTTTAAATTATTACATTTTGCCTTTTTGAAAAATCTAGTTTCTTCCATTGCGCTGTTTGGTTGGTGTAGTCTTTCAGTCTAGCAATTACCTATATCTTTAAATTCTGTCCATTTAAAAATATTTTTTTATAAATCTATCCCCTCTGCATTCTTTATTCTGTGCATCTGACACTTATATTCAGATATTGCACTTATTGGACTGATCGTCTAATTTTTTAAATATAATTTCTCTGAAAATTTTCACTTTTTTTTCTTTACCCATTCTGGGAGATGGAGGCACAAGTTTATTTTCCAAACCTTCTGGTTAAATTTTAATTTTTGTAATGTTTTAAATTTCAAAGGTATCATTCTCTCTTTTTTTTTTTTCTCAGCACAATCTGCTTATCCTCTCTCTTTCTGTAGTTGAACACCTGACCTCTGACAAGTCAAGAACCCATTTCCCCACATCCGGTGATCATCTCTTTGTGAGTCTTCTCTGCTTCCTAAAAGTTACTTTGCCTGTTGATTTGTTCTTTTGTTCTTTATCTTTTATGTGAGAGGTTTTTCCTTAATATCTTATGATTCTTGTCTCTGCTTTAAAAAGCAATGAGGCATTACGAAGGTATTTTAGAAGCTCTTAGCCAATGCCAGCCTGCCCCAGTCACAGGACTGCAAAAAAGAGAAAATTGTGGATTTCAGCCTATAGGAGAATAATGCTTGTAATATGCAATTATTTCTCTTCACTTCTCTCTCTCCATCTATACTGAACACATATCGCAATTTTCCCTGACTTTATTTTGTTCCAACTATATCGAATGAAAGGTAGAAAATGTAATACAGTCTTTTAAATTGTGTGTGTGTGTGTGTGTGTGCATGCGTGCATGCATGTATAGAGAGAGATTATATCTTGAAAGTTTCTGAATAACAGTAATGTTTTATTGTGTGTGTGTGTATATATATATATACACAGATTTATGTAAAGACATATATAAGATTTGTTTTTAACAATGGTTGTAGTCATAAACCTATATTTGTTTTCATAGTAGCCTCCACAAAAGTTTTGCTAAATCAAGAAGGTTGATTTGGAGCCAAAATGTGTTGGATTTTACCTGTAAATATTAAGCAGAGTGAAGCCATTATGACCAGTCATAAAATACTGATTGGATACACTTAGATAACCTTGAAGCAAATTTAAAATCAAATGAAAGGTTTCCAACTTCTTCCAAGTAGAACATAGAACATTTACTTAGAGGAAAATGGGAATTCGTTCAAACTTGCTTGAAAATCACTTATTTTTTACATGGGCTAGCAAATAATTTTATAAAGGGCCTCTGTAGAACAAACACATTATTAGTTGAATTATAGTCATCATAACGTGTGTACCCTGATAGATCAAATTCATGATAATGTTGTGTTTTTCCTTTATGCATATTGCAAAGTACATTGGAAGGAAACCCTGTGTAAGTGGAGTTGATAATGTACGCTTGTCAATTTCATAGAATTTATACCCAATTTCACTATTCCAGATACCTGTACAAGTTATAGTGGCTGTATCTCTCCTTTGACAGCATGTTATTGATCCTATCTGTGATTTTATATAGAGAAATTCGTGAGGAATGCAAACTCCTGCAATTTTATAATTGCCTTTATGGGAAAGCATTATCCACTTTACAAGAACTAAATCATGATGCAATTTCTAGGAATGCATTGGGGTTATAAATTTAGATGATGTGTAGATTAAAATTTATGTGTACCTTTGATTCTGTGTATCTAATTTGTGTGTTGTTGCTAAGATATGTAGGAGGAAAACAGGTTCAGATGTAAGTCTCAGTGTATAAATGCTTTGAAATTGACCTCTATTTAAGGTCATTTTTAAAAAAAGGTGTTGGAGCTATTTCAGCAGACATAAACTAACACGTACAATTTGCTGTATAATCACCCTGTCTTATTGCAATACAGCGGTTGAATTACTTTACATGCAAATTAAGCTATAATCATATATATACATATACATATATAAGTATATATATATGTATATGTATATTCATTTAAGTTGATTGCTCAGAAAGTCAAATTCACTTAAAGCTGCTGTTGGACTCATAATGTACATATTCAGGCCCTAAACTTGATCACAAGAAATACTGTAATTACAGTTTAGCTCACATTAGAATCTGACCTGGATCATGCATTTGCTTATTACACACATATTATTGTATTTTATGCTTTGGGAATAATGCATGTGGGGGTTCATTTACCTTAAATCAATGCATGCGTTAAAACTTGAAAACCATATATATCCCTTTATTAGTGGCTTATTCAGCTATAGGTGGCAGGAAGAGATACGATATTGTATGTGAAAACCTATGCTGCTCTTTAATGCAAAGGAAACTGACTTTGGCTGCATTAAGCCCAGAGCTGCTGCCATAGTGGAGGACGATACTGTGATATGGCACAGGACGCTTAAATGATGTGCACACTTCCTATTGGAGTAGCAGGCGGGATGCTGGAACATACGGTTCCAGACTCTTTTTTCCTCAATAGCTACTTATTCTGGCCAGAGATTTTTGTTGATTTGTACAAAATCTCTTGATTAGAATCCTCAGCCATCTGCTATAGGATGGCAATGCATGCAAATATCAGCAGAGAGAGCAGAGCTGAAAACTTATTTGTGGAAAGGATTTGAAGCTTGCACAGGGCGAGGTGATCAGCCCCAATGCACTCAACAGTGTTTGTGTTGAGAGCAAAACGGGGATGAACAATTTGCACACGATCTTCCTTTGTAGAAGCAAGGACAACTGCATAAACATGTATGTTTTCTGCTATTTATAGCTCACACAGATGAGCACTGAAATGTTTTGTATCGTAATATTTGAAACTTGTGTGAAATTTCCTGAAACATAAAGCTAATAATATTTCATTTTTTACTATAGTGGAAACCTGGGTGCAATGATACTATTTATTATTTACATCATAGTTTTAATTCTTTTCAGGACATTCCACAATACTTAATAATCTAGATGTAATAACCACTGTGTCATTGAAATTTCACTAATGACCCAAGTTTCGTATTTGACTGTTTTCATTTATACTTTGTCAACTTGACTCTCTCTCTCTCTCTCTCTCTCTCTCTCTCTCTCTCTCTCTCTCTCTCTTTCTCCCCCCCTTATTCTAATCTCGTATATATTAATACAATGTACATATCTAGTTTTTGTCCCACTTCTATAAGCCACTATTTTATGTTTCCTTTGCTGAGAGAACTTCTTATTTGCATTTCCTAAATTATATAAATGTCCACAGATATGTACTACTCTTTACATTCTTGTCATTTGGCAGTTCCATCCACCCTTTCATGAGTTCAACTGCTATGGTTATTTGTACACTGAAACTCTAAGAATTCTCTCTCAAGGTTGATAACCCAACTGCCAGCAGTAGGTTTGACATATCACAATAATCTTAAAATATAGACACCACAAAAACACACCTAACAGGCCTCCTAAAAGATTTTCCGGTTAACTAACTAAAGAACTAACTTTAAACACAACAGCGACTGCAAAATATCTTAGCTTTTCTTTCTGATTTTCTCATTTTGGTAACAGGTAAGCTAAGACTCTTAGTCCCAGAAGAACCAAAAATAAAATGGCTCAAGAGTTGTAGTTACTTGTAAAACACGCATACATATGTGCGACTAATGCTAATCTCAGTAGGCATTGCAGGGCCTCCTTGCTTGTACATGGTGGAATTGGACCAGGCTTTCCTGGCTTAGAGAGTAATCAAATTGAAGAAAGGACACTGGTGCATAACATCCTAAAGAAACAGTAAGATTGGAAAAATAAGTGGTTCATCAGTACTCTAGCTAAAACCACCAGGCTATCCAAATAAATACATTTTTTTTTAAAGAAACAAAAATAATTAGGCATACAGTAAATGTAAATAATATGTGCCAAATCCATAGGTAACTTCTTCCCTAATACCTGTGGACTCCGATGGAATAGGGGCTAGAAAACAGACAGGCTTCCTTTCCAGAAAGCTAACTGGGGGAGGCCTTCCTCTTTTTCTCCATCCTTTATTTGGGATTTTCTGCTCCAGACAGGAAGTTGCTAGTCAAGCACGGTTCTGAGCTTTTTGGTCTTGTGTCTTTCTTTTATTGGCCTGCCTGCAGTTGGAGCTGTTACTTTATTCAATGTGGCTCTCATATTGTGTCCACACCAGGGTCCAAGAACCCTGAGTCCTGGATTCTACAGTTGGGACTGTAGCCCCAGGGCTCTGTCCTTGACTAATATCCTCCTGTGTCTGGTGAATAAGCACGATGGTATTGGCTGGACTGAAGTAGACACGTCATACAAATTTTATTGTAAAGAATTGGATTTATAGGGAGGTAGCCGGAAGTTCCGGCACCAACAACAGGCCCTAGCTTTTTTCATCGATCTAAGCTAAATGCAATAAAAGAGATCCTATTTAGAAGAATACAAGAAAAAACCTTTGTAATACTGAGTTAGGGGAAGATTTTTTTCAAAGATAGCAAAATAAGCACAAGTTACAATGGAAAAAAATAATTACCAAAAAATAATAAAAATGACAAACTAAAATATACACACTGGATGACATTACAAAGATAATATGAAGTCATGTGCACTTGGAAAACATTTTTTGAAAATATATATCTGACACAGAACTTATATCTAGAATATATGTAGGAGTCTTACAACTCAGTAACAAGAAGATAATAACAATCCAACGACAATCAATCAAAAATAGTCAAACTATTTGATCATATACTTCCAAATGTAAAAATAAATATAAATGGCCATTAAACACAGGAAATATGCTCAACATCAATATTTATGAGAGAAGTGTAAATTAAAGCAACAGTGAAGTACTGGTACACACCCATTAGAATAGTTAACAACTGACATATTAACCGTGGCTGAGCACATGAATCCACTGGAAATTGTGTCCATTAGGGATGCAAATGCAAAATGGTGGAGTCGCTCTGCAGTGCAGTGTAAAGATGAGCACATGCTTAGATACAACCCAGATGTTCCACGTCTAGGTACCCAAGAGAAACGAAATCACAGGCCGACACACAGACGTCGATATGTAATAGCCAAAATCTGGAAGCAAGCATACATAGACATACATGGTAAACGGATAAGCAAATCCTAGTATAGCCATCCTATGAAATACTACTCAGAAATAAGAGGAAATATTATATTAGTACATGTAACAACATGATGAATTTCATAACAGTATGCCAAGTGAAGAGCCACACACAAAAGATAATTTGCTATATGAGTCCAAGTGTATGCAGATCTAAAAATGCAATATTATAGTGACTGAAGTCAGGACAGAGAATGTCTGAGGCCAGAGGTGAGTGCAACAGGGAAGCAGAAAACTTTATGATGAGGAAAACGCTTTACTGGGGTTATACAACTGTAAGCAGTTACACGAGTTCATCAAAGTTTCCTGACATCGAGTGACTTTCATTGCATGTGAATAATAATTCAGTGGAAAAAAAAAAATGGTCTTCCCTAGGCTACTTTTGATCTTTGTAGCATTTATTTTTTAAAGCTTTATTGAAAGTATGTTAGACAAACATTCTTCAATATTTAAATTGTATAATGTGGTGAGTTTTGACTTATGTATACAGTCATGAATTAATCACCATAATCTAGATAATGAAGAAATCCATCAACTATACATGTCCTTAAGATGCTTTGTGATGCTTTTGTCCTCATCTTTTCTCCAGGAAACCAGTGTTTTGCTTTCTGTCATTGCAGGTCAATTGTTGTTTTCTAGAATACTATATTAATGAAATGATTCTGTAGGCACTCTTTTTTCCTGGCTTCTTTCATTGAGCATAAATATTTTGAGTTTAATTCTTATAGTTGCATGTGTAAATACCATATTCTTTTTTATTACTGAGTAATATTCCATTGCATGTGTGTGTGTGTGTGTGTGCATGCCAAAGTCTGTTAATCTAATCAATTATTGATGGACTTTGGGATTATGTACAGTTATGAGCTATTATAAATAAAGTTATTATGAACATTTGTACAGCATTTATATAGCTAAATTACGGAAAGGCTAACTAACTAAAAAGAGAACAAATATAAGTAATTACACAATATAAAAAACGAGTTAGGCATAACCACAAATATAGAGAATTTTTAAAATCATAAGATCGATTCACACCTGAGTTGTGTGCCAATAAGCAAAAAAAACAGATGCATATTACTAGAAAATTAAACATTTCTAGAACCAACTCAAAAGAAGGGAGAAAATATGAACCCACATATAAAGAAAGAAAATTGTATAATTTTAAAATAAATGCCATCAAAAGTTAATGCATCAAGAAATTATTTAGGTGAAGGCTATTAAATTTTTTAAAAATATATTATTTTTATGTTGGCTAAATGAATCTCTTATTTTGTTTCTGCCATTTTGACTTAACTGTTTACTGAAAATATGACACCATAATTTTCTCACAATGTATTTTTTATTGTGAATATAAATATTTTAATTTGAAGTGCTTAATTATTGATAAGATTTGAGAAAGACTCTTTCTATAAAAATTCCATTAAATTCCTTATTTAGATTTTTAAAAATTTCCTATTTTTTTTTTTTTTTTCCATTTTAAAATGTCAACTATAATTGTTAGCCAGCTTATTCTTTCTCATTCATTTATTTGATTTCATGGCCAGGGCAATTACCTATTTGATTTTTCTAGAACAAATTTACCATTAGTCTGCTTTACCATTTTCAGGGTTAGTGGTTATATTTGCATTAACTGTTTATCCCTTGTTAGATCTCAATATAAATATATTTATATTAGAGTAAATAACTGATATTTTGATGGATTTCTTAGGAAATGCATAACAAAATCACCAAGGATTTTTCTATTACGGTGTTATTTGTTTCCTTTGTTCTTCAGACCACATGATTTTGACAAAATATAATCCGAGCATAGAGAGACCTTTTTTACTAGTCGGTGATGAGTTGTCGGTGTGGGTTTCCCAGCCTGCTGTACAGAACCGCAGAAGTATTCAAAGTGCATGCAGTACCTGTTTTCAGGTATTGACAATAGATGGTGAGAACTGCAATCACTGAGACAACGAAAACACAGACACTGGCTCTCGGCCTTGGAACAATTTTCAGACACCTGCTCAGGGAGCATAGGAAGTCGACCCCAAGGTCATCATGTTCCCCCTGAGCTAAGGAGGCAGGTACTGGACCTGGAACTAGAGTGCACGGAGCAGGTTGTTTCCTCTGAAATAGGAAATGGAAAGGGAGTGTCCAATAAATATGTGATAATCCTCCTCTGTCTTTGCTGAGAGCTGGACTGCAGAGATGCAGAAAAGACACCACAGCCCTGGCAGAAAGCAGGTACTCCAGGGTTAAGAGCGGAACAGAGTTAACAGAGTACACAGAGCTTGGGGCCATGGCAGGTATGGCCATGTACAGTGAAGTGTTCCACATACCGAGGGCATCTGTTTTAGGAACTGGAAAAGCCATTGAGGAGTTCGTCTCCTGGTTGAAACACTATGTGTGAGCTTTCAGGCCCAGTATTAGGCACTTACAAAGGCATGAACTGGCAGGTGACATGAGGACAGCTGCCCTGTCCACAGCATGGTCTCCGAAAGAAGTTGCAGTCAAGACAGGCCCCGGTCAGGGATGCTCTTGGTATATTTGCGCCCTTGGTCTCAGCACCTTCGCTTCCTGTCTCTTCACCTGAGGCTGTGAGCAGATGTCTTCTTCAGGCACCTTTCCTGAGGCTTCCTTGTGGGGGGAGGAGGAGGGGAAACGCTTAAAAACTCGTCTGGGCTCTGACTCAATATTCAGTGCTTTTCTGCTCCTGTCCCTCTCCCCTTGCCCTCCTACCTTGACCTAAGGGTCATACAGCGGTCAGAGAGTTTGGTTGGGGGCTTCCTCAGCAGTGAGACGTCCTCACTATTCATGTCTGTGTTCACCCACTTGATCCTTTCCATGGGGAAACACAAGAGGGGGAGTTGGGGCTTTCTCCAGCATTAGACTCTTGTTTATGTCATCACAGTGCATGATTAAAGCCCTAACACCTTCATTTGGGGCGTGTTGCTATTCTGACACCTGGCGCTCAGCCTTGTCTCAACCAGCTCCACCATGTCCCTCCCAGACGTGGTTTCCGAACGTCTTTACCCGTACGTGAGAAAGGTTGATAACTAGGCAATGAACAAGTGGAATTTTAAGTCAAAGGCATAATACCATTTACGTTAGCTTGCTCACCCCCAAATTAAATACTTACGTAGAAATCTAACCAAAGGTGTGCAAAATTTATGTGAAGAAAATACAAAACTGACGGAAGATATCAAAACAGAACTAAATCAATGGAAAGATGATGGGTAGGAAATCTCAATATTGTCAAGATGTCAGTTCTTCCCAACTTGTTCTATAGATTCAATGCAATATCTGTCAAAACCACAAGTTATTTTTTTGGAATATTGAGTAACCGATTCTAAAGTTTATTTGGAGAGACAAGAGACCCATGAGCCAACTCACAACTGAAGAGCAAAATGAGAGGACTGACTTTGCTGACTTTACCCGTCTTCAAGACTTATGGTAAAGATACAGGCATTACATAGTGTAGAATTGAAAAAAAAAAAAAAAAAAAGATAGAGAAAAGATCAGTGGAACAGAATAGACAGCCCAGAAATAGAGCCACACAAATAGTTAACTGATCTTTGACCAAGGAGCAAGTGCAGTAAATGAAGCAAACATAATCTTACATACTGCTAAAAATCAGTATTTCAAAATATGCCAGGAAAATTATCAACACAAAAAGTAATGAGATGACCATATCATTAAAAAATGTAAAGTGTATGATAAAGTGATTATAATTAAAATAATATGAATCAGAGGCAAGCATATACAAGACATTGTCAAAAGGTATTCTGAAAGAAACTTAATTTAGTTTTCAAGAAACTTAATAGTGCATCATAAATTACCACCATACAACTGATGTGTGAGCAATTGGGTATTTAGACACAACAATGAAATTCAATTATTTTCTAACAAAATGCTGTAAATAATTCCAAATAAAAAATGTTTACATACATAGTGATCCCTATACATACTAAAAGAAAATTGATGTCACCTCTTATTTGACTTTGAGATGTGACAAGGCTTTCAAATACACTATCAGAAGCAGATATCTTAAAGATAGATCAATGTAGCTTCATAAATTAAATTAAGAATTAAAAATTTTAATAAGAAAGTATGGAAAATGTTCACTATAACACATAGATGCTATGTTAACATATAATAAGCAATTTCCTATAAATGTACTGGGTAATGGACAAACAAAATGAGAAAGGGTCACAAAAAACTCAATACGAATGACCAATAAGAATGTAAAGCATGAAAAAATTCTCAGATCATTTGTGATCAAGTAAGTAAAAATTATGTTAGACACATTTGTATAACTTAGGAACTTGTCAGAATCCAATAAAGAAAGAATATACAAAACAGTGGTTTCCTCTATAGTTCCCCATTCATATTAGTGGTGTTTCTAGAGAAAAATAAATTCCACTATAATACAGCAATTTTGGTTCTGGAACAGCTGTCTAAGAAAATAATTTTGTACATTAGAGGATATGATTCATGGAAGATTTTTACAACACCACTTGTAGTAATCATATTCTCAAGATTTGAATGGGTAGCATAGTTGAAATGCATATAATTCATTAAAATCAAGCCCTTAATTTGATGTTATAAAACTGCTCGCATTATCTTCAGTAAACAAAACTGAATACATAGTAATAAGTACTGTAAAACTTCACGCAAATGTTTAGAAAAGAAATTTTGAAAGCAAAGGATGGAGAATATTTCTTCCTTTTCCTAAAATAAGCAAACTTAAAAAAAAAAAAATAAGAAACAGTATGAAAGATTAAGCTTTAATAAAAAGAATGTATTGATTTTTTTGTGTGTTTTCTAATGAGAAATATAATTAATAGCTGCTAAAATAATGCACATAAACAAATGAATGTTGTACATTATAAAGAACAAGCAGATTATAATAGCATTTGATTTCTTAGGAACTTTTTGAAACAGTGAAGCTTCTCGTCTTCTGAGGGTGTATACATTTCCAATAAAGGAAAAATTCATTCAGACAAATAGCTCATCCCTGAATTTCCGGGTTTGAGAGACCAAAATTTTTATAAAGCTTTTTGTGTTGTTTTGCTTAGTTCACATAATAAACCTTTCAAATGCATACAAATTGTGATTAAACCTAGCATACAAACAAATTTAATCATTAATAGCCTCTAAGAATGGGCTCCTAATTAATCCACAAATGAAAGTTAATAATGTTTTAAGTTTTTATGGGTAACTTTAAACTGATTTTATGTTGATCCAGACGAGCACCGGACTAGAGTTTATCTTTGCACAATTTATTTTTAAAAAGGGACTTGGCAAGTACATTAATAATATCAACAAGATATGAGGGAGAAAATGTTCTACGTAAGGAAACAGTCTCTTTCAATTAAGTTAGAAGACCATTTGCATACCAATTATAAATAAAAGTGAGGCTTATTTGTGCATTACATGGGGTGGCAGGATTTCTAGTTGGCAGCACACTATTTGCCCATTAGCTTTCCTTGCTGGATGTCCTGGGAATGGCTGACACACTTTTTAGAAAAATAATCTACATTTCAGATTATAAAAATGCTTCCTCTAGTTCAGGGGTGTCCAAACTTTTTTCAACGTTTTTCACCAAGGGCCATATGCAGTAAAATACACAAACAGCTGGGCCACTCACTCGAGGTGAAGTACGAATTGCCTCACCTGGTTTATTTAAGTAAACTAAGTATATTTTTGGAATTTTCTGTGGGCCAATTAAAAATGGATTGCGGGCCGCAGTTGGCCCGTGGGCTACAGTTTGGACACCCCTGCTCCAATTGAGCTTAATTAATGAGATTTCATCACATATATACTAGTGATTCCTAAGAATTTTTCTTTCCTTTTACATAGAAAAATCCCTGTCTACACACATTCTAAAAGGAGCATTTTTCATTGGGAAGCAGTGAGCTCACTGTCACAGGGAATGGGGAAGCAAATGAAAAATGACATAACTAGTAAGAAGTAAAAGGTTGTGAAAAATAACCCTCAAACGCTGAGGTTCTAGTATTTTAGGACTTTATTATTAAATCAAATTCAGGTAGCATGATTACTAAATTCAACAATATTTTTTGAACGTTTATTTTTTAACCAGTTATTTTCCTATAGGGAGATACCACTCTCCTGTATATAAACAATGTACCCATGACACAGTTGTCCAAAGCATCTCCTAACAAATTCAGGAAAGCCTTCCTTAAGCAAAGGCAATGACGTATAATCCCTTTGGAGGCATGTCCAATAACAAAGAAGTTAGTAGCCTTGTGCAATGTTACAGTGGGAGCATGATTACATTCAGAAAGAGGTGCTCTTCCCCGTTCTGCTGTCCCATTTTGCATAACATTTTTGCCTTTGAGTCAAGAATGAGAACTTGTGATTGAAAATAAATAAATAAATAACTTGACCAATTGTCAGTCATGCCATTTTTGAATAATAGTAATGGTGAGGATGATAAACATATGTTAGAGCCCTCTTCCTTCTAAAAATTCTCAACACATGTGAATGTCAAGGACAGAGAATGACATTCTCAGCTTAACTAAAGCAAGACTAGAGTGGTATAATGTGGAAAACATATTTACACGAAAGGTCACGTTTCTCCGTGATTGACAATGGCTTTATCAAAGCTGTGTGCCATCACTAAAATGGCTCCTTACATGAAGAGCACACGTACTAAAGGCTTTTGGAATCCATTTGCACATGTCCATGTTGTGTGTGTGTAAGTGTGTGTGTGTGCGTGTGTGTGTGAGAGATAAACCAATAAAACAGTTTCTAAGTAAATGAGAACGGGCTGATACTATTTATTCAAGCAGGTCAACTTAATTATATCTTGTGGAGATGCCCTTTTCCTGGTGATAAGTGATAGTATGTTTAATTCAGCATAGATTGGATTCAAGGAAAAACCAGATACCCCATGCTTATCGTTAGAGCAATCAGCTATCCCTGCATATTTACTGTCTAATTGCATTCAGGTTAGACCTATACTTATTCTATATCGTTTTATCACAGCTACCGATTCTTTCTTGATAATTCAAGAAGTGTTACAAAGAGATTTCTTGTAATATTTAAAAATAAATGGAACAGTTGCAGGGATGCCACTTCTAATTTTGACTGAGACTAGGAATGCTAGCTACAAGAAATTATATTTGTGAAACATCACGTATTATGTATTTTCAGGCAATGCAAAACTCCACTACTACTTGACCCGACTTAGAAATTGTGATGATAAAAATTCAAATGACTTTATGTACTGAGAAGATGTACATTGAAGGATATTTTCTTGTGTCCTAGCCCACGTTCTCTAGAAAACAGAACTTGAGAAAGGCCTTGTGTGGTGATAGCTACCTAGAGCGATCCAGGGTGGAGAGAGTGAGGGGAAAGTGCTCTGAGGCAGGGGAGAGTGACAAGCGAGTATATGTTACTGCTATGTCATTAAGTTGGCTGCCATCTCATCGAGGGCAGTGATTGGTCCCTGAGCCATGTGGGGTGACTCAGGCACTCTCGGCTGAAACTATATGCTTTGCAATAGCCTATTAGAGGAGAGGGTAGAGGTGTAATTGGCCAGCCGTCAGCTGGCAGGCAGGGTTCTCTTTGCAATGTCAAGGTCTCAGCATCTGTCATTCCTGCTGGCAGCTTGGGCATTCATGGGTGTCCGTATCTGGTGAGAAGGATTCAGTTTTGTTAGAACGGTACACAGTCCCCATCCCGTCACTCATCCACCCTGTCCATGGACCCACGGTGAAATGATTTAGATGTCATATGAGAGAGACAACCTCATTTCCACAGCGTGGGTCATCTTCTCCACTTGGTGGTTAAAACGTCCTCTGTAATCGTTGCTATTTCTTGAACTTCACCTTCAACAGAGAGTCACATATTTGGCAATCACACCAATTTATCTGTATATGTCCCTCTGTCAGACATACTGGACGCTCATCTCCCAGGTTTGCCCTTGCCAGGTGACTGGCCACTGTCCATATTCACCTCTGCACACAACTTAGTGCTTACGAGCTCCAAGATAATTGTATCCCCTAGAAAGTGGGCAATCAGGTTTACTGATCACAACTCTACTTACCAGAAGGATTTTCATCCACCTCCGTCCTTCAGAACTGCCCTGATGTGGCACTGATATAGTAGCAGCTCATTTCCAGTGAATGCCAACACAGAGCATCTATTCCCCAGAAAACAGGGTTTGGACGAAAGCCCTTCTCTCTTCCTTCTGTTGATCACACGGCATTTGATGTGTATTTAGGGAGAATGCAAGCAAAGATAAGTGACCTGGAGTTTGGGCTACTGTGTCATGTACTTTGCGCATCCCTTGGGTACCTACTCAAGGTTCATCCCAAATGTCCCATCAGTAGAGAAGACCAGAATGGTGTTTTTCAGAAGGTGATCATGGCCGACTTAATTGCAGATAATATTTTAATTGGGAGTGAAAACAAATTACACCCCCAAAGCCATACAGTAAAAATGTACTGTTGCCCTTACTGTATGAAGGTGAACGTTTAACGTAAGTTTCAAAGGAAGTGATTGTCATAAACCCCATGCTAGACACAGGGAGGTTCGGCACCAGTAGACAAATCCAGCAGCAGAAGAGTTTCAAGAAACTCTGTGCTTTCGCTAAGTTCACAGTAGTCCACTGAGCTCTACCATGAGCTGCCTGTTCTAGTTAGAGGTCAGATGGGTGTACTGCCTGAAGACCACCACCCAGAGCCTTCCACCCTAAGTCTTCAAGACACTGAAGGTTTTCACACATCCTCATTTTTGTTTCCTAAGGATCTTAACGTTTTTATGAAAACTTGCTCACTTCCAGCCCCCCCCAAAAATCAACTGTTTGTAAGTTACAGCATTGCTAACATTATATTTTGCTTGGTGTGTAGAAATGAAATTCCCTGGATATCATTTTATAAGTACTGATTCCACAAAATGCTGCACTTTAGGTTTCTTTTATTTTATAAGGCACAAAATATAATGCTGAATTTGCACTATATAGAAATACGGTTAATTTAAATATAAAATTTCCTAAGAAAGCAAAATAATCTATATCATCCACTAAATTTCTTCCCCACTAAAATAATGTCATAATTAATCTTTACATAATTTAAAAATAGCAACCACGATCATCAAATACTTTGCAATAATAAACATAATTTTATCTGTGGTGCAATTTTCTACCAGTTTGTCAACAGAGGAGAAAACTCTACTTTCTAGACTAAAATAATATGGAAATGAAATGGGTACTGTATCCATAGAGCTGCATAAAGATGCAAACGTTAGTGTCTTGGGTAAAAAAATAACTAGGACACCAGCCTGTCTCAAATTTTAGCAACATCATTTCTCAGAGAAAGGAAAACTGTATCCCATAGGCAAACATAAAAACTAGCACCAATACAATCATTTCCCATTGCCTTCATTACAAATTTCACAGTTTTTAAGCTTTAATTTTCTAAACTCCATTCATACCTACACTAGTATGGGGCAACTCTACTTATTTAACTTGAAAAGACCCTTGCAAAACCATTGCTGACAAAGAGCAGAGTTCAGGGTCTAGGAAGAGTGAATCATGAAATAAGATACCACAAAGTATCACATGGAAGTCCAAAGCATGTTATTTTTTTCCCTTCATTTATGTGATAGCTTTCGAAATCTAATGATTCTGTAACTTTAAAGGAAGATTAGTTTTAAAATGTAGTATTCCATGATGGGGAAAATGGAGGGAAATACAGGACTGAATTTAGAGAAAAACATGAAGAGGAAAAAATGTAATAAAAGATGTACGGATCTCCTCCCGTATAGCCTGTTAACAACATGCTTTCCACCAGGTAGACAAGGGGAAGGAGGACCCAGTAGGAGACCTGTTGTCTGGACTGGGATGGGTGTGGATTCACGCCGAGGTATATTCAACACTATTGGTTGTTTTGCTGGCAGCCATTTCTCATTTATTCCTTACTAAAAGAAATGTAGTTTACTTCAGACATTCTCACATGACCCTGGGAGTATGGCTCTCTGTGTTCCATTCCACCGCCTCCCCATATCCATTGAGATAAGTTGTGGGAGTTAGATTTTGAATCTTCTAAGCCAAGCATAGTGGTTCTTTACCCTTTAACAATTACAGGTTTAAGAATGAGGGTGACCAGTATGGGCTGTTGGGGTCCTGGAGCTCTTTCTTTGCCCTGTACTTTCTCACACACTTACTGTTTCCTTGTCTGAAATATATAAAATGGCGCCAAGTTCAATGACTTCTTTGAACCTCATGTTATTATCTGAGCATCATATTGTGGCTCTGTTATGCACACGTACTCGGTTGTTGTTCTCCACACATACGCAGTTGGTTGTTTTTCTCCTGTTCATCTATTATTGTGTCAATTTTATCATTTGATAACGAGTTTAGCCATAAGAACCGAAGAAGCGTAGAGTGGGGGAGTTCACCTGCTCCCCAGCCACGGCATTAGGTTAGCCCACGCTCATCCTGAAAACATATTTTTCTGTCCTCACAAATTCAATCTATTTCACCTCTATCAAAATAATTCCCCTACTAGATGATGATAGTTGGTAAAACTAATGTTAGAAAATGGATAACACACAACTGCAAAGGTCAGAGCAATTAGATGGTATTTTTATAGATTAAGCCATAAAAGAATAAAATATGTTCAAAATAAGGATGCAAAAAGATGAATTAACCAAGGAAGAGTCTTATTAAACTCATTCTGAGGAAAAGGCTCTTAATTCCCTTCTTAAAATTATAATGAGCATCTACAAATGAAATTAGGACATGGCTACTTACGGAAACTAGGAAGCAAAAATCCAAGGATGTATTTTCCCCTAAACTTTCAGTTGAAGTGTTCGTGGGGCGTGGGGGTGGAGGTCTGTATTTTCAAAATAATCACATTATCACATGAAAGGGAACGTTAATTGTAACAAACACACATACACGTTCGCTATTTCAATACATGCTCTTTTGCCGAAATGGTTGTTTCAATATCCTTTTCAATAATTATATAAAGAGTGTAACTACAGCCGTTCTAGTCCATTGCCTTTTAGTGCTACTTAAATGGCTTGTATTTCCAGATCAGTGAGTAGAACTGCTAGCTCTGCTTTCCTAAGCCAAGGTGTCCATCAAGGAAGCAGCATCTCTCGCCTCAAACGCTTTCTCCTTCCCCTGAAACGCTCGTCTGTACCCAGGGTCATCCAAAGAATTTCGTAGGTTCATATCATCCTGACACAGCAGACCACTGCTATCTAAATATGAGCCTTGTTTCGCTTGTAAAAACACTGTGAGGTTAAACTGAAAGCGATTCTAATGTTAAGATCGCAATATCTTTATTATTATAATGTGGAAAGACCACATTAATATGAGGAATAAATTAAGATAACAGTGGCAATGAAAAATTAATATCAAGTTGAACTACTCCTGATTTTATAAATGAAGGATTAATTTTCAACATTAAATTTTTATAGTTCAGTCACACAGTTAAGTCCATTTGAATCATTAAAATTTAGGAACATAAAGGGTCACTCAATTAAAATGTGCAGATAAATATACGAGCTTAAACTTGTTTTGAGAGAGCTAAGTTAAATGTGTCAGATGTGTTTAATATGACTAGAGGTAGACATGTTCTTTAGGGAAATTAGTTTATTGTGGCATTTTGGGGAAAGTGAGCAGCCTAAACTATCCCTGCTACATAAAAAAAAGTGTTCAGTGCCATTGGTATGAAGTGATTCACAACACATTAAAATGTGTGAACTGTACCCAGATTTTAAAGATGTCAAACATAGGAAAATTACAATTTTCATTAAATATGATTTAACAAGTGATTATTAACAATTTACACAATTTCATCGAATCCTTTTTAAAGAAGGCAAGTTCCCCACAACATATTCTTAGTGATTTATGTTGTCAAAGCGAAAAGTGTCATAGTATTGATTACGTAAGTTAGAGTATTCCAAAAGTGGAAAAAATGCATAGTATTGTTAGGATTTGATGCATTTGCACAAGGATTTTAATTACTGTTCCTTATTGAAATTCGATTTGTTATATGAGTGTCATTTTAATACACCCAGTGTAGTGATGATGATGACACTGAAGGGTGATATTATACTCATTCTGTCAATATTAAAACTGAAGCTCTGCAGCTAGTCAGGTGGTTTGGAACACAGGTATCTGATTTCATAGTTTATTTACTTTGACATATTTGGCAATCATTAGTGTTATTGGGCAAACATTTCTGTACATCTGCCTTCCAGGAATACAATAGGATTGCACTTTTTGTATCATTTATAATTGTGTGTGACCATAGGAATAGTTTTAACCAATATGAGTGAATTAAGGTGTGTCTTTCCAGGGTGGAGTATTGTATGTCCTTGTGAGATCCTCGGAGTGACCTCTTCCTTTGTCACAATGACCTTCAGAGTCCAAAATGCCAGCTACTTTGTCCGTCTGTGTCCCAGAGTGATGAGGGATGGGGGACAGCCCCAGGGTCTGTCAGTGAACATGTAGAATGGACAAGAACAAACCTTTGTTGTTATAAGGTGCTGAGATTTAAGGAGTGTTTATCACTTTAATATAACTAGCCTTTTTTGACGGATGTGATACAGATAAAGCAGTGGACAGTATGAACGGCATATTTTCAGAAACAGGTATGTTTAAATCTGGATTAAGTGCTTGACCAAGAGGTTTGCCTCTTCTACTTATTTTTATAACCTATTCCTAGCATTGGATTGTTCAATGACTTCCGAACCTCTGTAACATTCTCACTTGAGTTTGCATAGTTGCTGGAGCTGCAGTGTGTCTGGGATGGAAAATGGTGCCAATTCAGACGATGTACTAAGTTTTAGCAATAGTCACACTAAGAAATATCATAGCAGAATTGAAGTTATGGAACATTTCCTATTCAGGAGAAGGGATTCTAGCTGGAAAATAGACACTTGTCAAAAATGCCACCCAAAACGAAATGTCAGCCTAATCTTAGTGCCGTCACATGAGTCTGCCTCTCTGCAGTTTATATGCTTCCTTGCTATACATACTGAACGCCATCAGTACAAGTGGAAGCACATACCATAACTCACGGGTCCTCTCACTGCCATTTGCTAAACCCCACTCAGGCTTTCACAAAATCAATATATAAAAATCTGACTACACAATGCCAAAAACTAGCAATAGAAGAAATAAATGCTGAATTATTCATCCTGTTTATTTCTACTGGATGAACTATTTTTAATTTCATTCCTCTCAAATTGGTTGAGTCAATCATGCCATTATAGTTGTAAGTTAGAATTATTCAAATGAATAATTTGAGGACTGTATTTATTCTGAAGAATCAGGTCCTAAAAGAAGAAATGAACAAAAACTCCAAATCCTGAAGGTCAAATAAATTAACTGAATGTGAACATATGGACCAATTTTATCAATGTTTAAAAACATTAAGCTATTTTTTATCTCGTGAGCAAAATCTTGATTAACTAAACTTTTCTCTTTTCAAACAAATGAAAACTGGCCATGATCGTATAAGTGCAGTATAATTTTATATATGGTATAATTTTTTTAAATCTAATTTTGATACATAATATAAACCTTTATATAAAACACAACACTGTTTTCTCAAAGATAAAGGAAAGCGAAGGGTAATCATAAAATGCTTAAAATAAATTTTGCCTCAACCATTGCCATCAAGGAGCAGAATTGACTAAAAAAAAAAAATAGCTCGTGTTCCTTGTGTTCTATTTAGGAGAGTTATCTTTAATCCCATACCTTTAAAATGATAACTTCTAAACTCGTGACCTTAATTTGATTTTAATTCAAAATTT